>NC_136068.1:1115456652-1116656652 GCF_964261635.1 Lissotriton helveticus | reverse complement strand
TTGCTTTGTTTCTTCTTTGAACAGGGCATGCTGGTAGTGATACGCATTGCATTATTCCTTCTATTGCAAAGTGCATGACTGTGGCGCTATGTATGGCATTGTTTCTCTATTGCACAGTACAGGAGTATATCGTTACGCATTGCAGTATTTCTTTTCTTTTGCAACGTGGGTGATTCTAGCAATACGACCTGCCTAACCTTTTGAAAACGGTTAGACGTAAGCTTAACTGTTGGTTAGAAATGGTGGTTGGGATTAGAACCTACCAATCCACCAGAAGGAATACTACCCATTATTATATGTTGGTTTTGTATCGTGTGGTCATATTGTGGTAAATAAATAAATAATACCTCTATTTTTGACTGGATATAACAATAACAGATAGCTCAATAAATAAGAGTCAAGATTCGAGGTAGTAGGAGTTTGCAGGTTTAATACAGCATAAAGGACAGGAACAGGACAACCTGCACGGGCAAGATCTGGGATGGCTAGCCAACAGGGGGCCCCGACAGCTGTCGGGCAGGATCTGGAATGAGCGCGCTGGCTTTTAATAACAGTACACAAGTATATATACTAAAACAATTGCATTACAGTACATACAATAGGCGGAACAGTGGGTGGGGCCTGTAACAGTCGCGAAAGATAAGGGTGAAAGTAGGTGTAACAGGAGGCGTGAACAGGGCGTATACATAGACATGTGATGTAAACGTAACAGAATATGTCTAAAATGGGGCGGAAACATGGAGGGGGCTACCTAAGGAGCCGGGACCTCTAACCTAGTGGTGCGCGCAAGCTGGCAATGACGTGTTACTAGGGAGAAGCTGGGGGCTATGACTTCTGAGCTAGAAGGAGAGACGAAAGTCTGGAGAGTCAGAGCGACATGTACCTAAACACTATCTAGTATCTGATGTTTAGAGAACATGTTGATAGAATCCAAAAGTTATCAGGGCAAAGACTAACAGACACTAAGACTGGTGCATGCATTATTCTACATGTAGTGTGTGTTGAGGAATATTAAATGACCATAAATACAGTATTTCTCTTACATGGAGACGTAAAGGCTAGACGATGACTGAAACTATTGATGCGATTCAGTAGCTTAGGAATGCAGAGAAGGAGAGCTGGACTGATAACTGGAATCATAACATACTCTTGGCAGACTGGTAGGCAGAGCCAGGCCGAGCCGGGCACTGTGAGGCAGGAAGTAAGTGAAGGGTCAGGGATACAGGTGGGGGCTGTATCGCTCCTCAGCGAGGGTTCAGGAGACAGGAGCTGAATCTGAGTCCGGGCCCTTTTGAGGCCTAGAAACGGAGACTTTACAATGAAATAACGTGCACACTGAGAAACGTGGCAACGTAGCTTTACATAGGCCTAATACTCGTAGCTTTCACGAGAACTGGAAACTGGCATACTAGAGATGGACACAACTGTAATTGCGTCTTTAATCGATCATGGGGAATACATATGCATATTAATCGTGCACATATAACATAACATGGGGAACACGTAGGGACACAGAACATGGCAAAATTTACTTTTCCACATTCCCTCCTTGTCACTGCGTTTCCATCAAGAAACATCAATATTCATGATACCATCTATCATTTCATACAGTATCATTTGCTCGTCTCGAATTTTCTTGGAACGGGATCTAGGACGGGACTTGGGACTAGGAATACAAGAGGTAGCACAAATGCCGCAAATCGTAGGGCCACATTGTATACAGAGGCAGCAACTGAATATGATCGCTACTGCAATACCTAGAAAGGACAATACTTTCCATCCCCAGGCAGAAATAATACTCCAAAACCAACCGGACCATGTCCAGGTGCCTGGATTCTGGTGTAACTGATGGGCAATTTTATGAAGTCTGGTTATAGCTGAATAAACAGACGGTGCGTTATTAGGAATGAAAATGCAGCAACTAGATCCGATGACTCTACATGCTCCTCCTCTATCGGCCAGTATGACGTCAAGAACGAGACGATTTTGGAGCACGACAAATCTCATAGCAGATTGCTCTTCAGTTAAGTTACCTAGGGCAGAGGCAGTCTCATTCACTACTGCTTCAAGGGTTCTGGTTAATCTACGGATTAACTTACTATTCTGGATAGGTCCTATAAAGAAAAAGAATCCTCTATTGAAATCTGTATACTGTTCTAGAGCAGTTTCCGTTTGGTCGACAATCGGGGACTCAATCTCCCTTCTATGTCTAATGTGTACTAGATGTGTGTTTCTATGATAATCAGATGGGGCTAGGAAAACTGGTGGCAGTAGGAAGGCAATGTAACAGGTTCCCTCCCAATCGAGGGGCAGACGAACATATGCGGTCTGACCACAAACAAAATAAGAATGACGTGAAGCTTTGAAAATAGATTTCCCACTGTCACTATACTCGACAATAGTAGTACAATCACTATGTCCTACATGTACGGAACCATTATTTCTGACACATAATTCGCCTTTGACTGGTAGTACTGAAATAGCAGGTAAGTCTGGAGTAGGATCAGACTGAACATTCAGGACCATGAAATTCGAAGAATAATTACCCAAATTATAAACTTCATTTTCTAGATCTAACCCTGTTCTGTGGGGAAGACCTTGCTTGTCTGGAAAACATGTACTGTTCAGAAGGGACATATCAGTTGAAGATGACGTTAACGTGGACCATGCTCCACATGAGCCATTATGTGAAAATGGATAAGGAAACAGTGGCAGAACTCCCTTCGGTGTCTGAAAAGGGGGGAGTCGACCACACACCCAACAATTTGTGGCATTGCTGGTCTGGTGTGAATAATGTAACATACGGATAAATGAATTGTTGCGCATAGCAAGACGATAGGATAGTTCGTGAGGGGGTAGATCACTAAATGTGTGCTCTACTGTAGCATTAGAAGACTTATTTACATGAGAAATTGGAAAACATAAATGAAATGCATAACTCGTGCAGGTAATCATTAAGCTTAAAAATAATATGAAACTTAGAAAAACGATACATCGGATTGAGTTTTGACTAACTCTCTCGCTATGGGGGTCTATTTCATACATGTCAGAAACCTGTCTAACCGTTTCACCTAGGGGAGGACTTAGACAATTAAACTGGCTGACTTATTTTACTAGACCGTAGCTTACTTTTATACTCCTGCTGTGGAGTTTTCTCTAACAGGGGAGGCTTGGTATCAATGTCATTTGCGGGACAGTCCTTGAGAATAGTATTTTGGCAGTCTTTAAAATCTTGACAATCCTTGGAAAAGTTCTTGGAAACAGTTTGTAGTCGGGGTCCGTGAAATTTCTTAACATGAGACAAATGGACCCACCCCTTCCTGCCTTCCAACTTGACGGCAGTACGGGTGGTTAAGAGGACCAACTTCGGCTCCTTCCAGCGAGGCTCCAGCGGACTTGAACGATCGAAATTCCGGACAAGCACTAGACTTCCTGGAACGATTTCATGCGGTTTCACCTCGGTATTGTCTGGAAATGCGGCGGCAACCTGTGAACGACAAGAGTGTAGGGCAGACATCAAGGAAGCTAGGTAATCTGTCAGCATATTACTGGAAACATCTGTAATACTTCGGGGTCTAGGTGTACCCCATACATTCGGGGGGCGGCCGAATACGACCTCATAAGGGGACAGACCTGATCTGGAATGTGCGACCATGCGCATATAAAACAACGCAACTGGCAGGGCTACTAGCCAGTCTACACCTTTCTCTTTGCATACTTTGGCAATACGGATTTTCAAGGTTTGATTATGTCTCTCTACGAGACCGGCTGCTTCTGGATGGCGTACACAATGGAACTTCCACTGGTACCCTAACAAAAGGGAAACGTGCTTCATTAATTCAGATGAGAAGGGCTGGCCGTTATCAGAATATACAACCCTTGGGAGTCCATAACGGGGGAAATATTCACGAACCAACTGCTTGGCAGTGGTCGCGGCTGTGTAATCTGGGACTGGATATGCTTCTGTCCACCTGGACAAAGCGCATACAACTACAAGGACATACTTGAAACCTCGACATCGCTCCATCTGAATATAATCCATCTGGAGGACTTCAAAAGGGTGGTCAGGGGGTTGGAATCCACCTTGTTCCACCGGGACACTTTTACCTGGATTGAATTGACAACATATCATACAAGTACGGACTTTCTGCTTGGCTGCAGCTCGTAAATGTTTGTTAAACCAAATGTTCTGGATACTGTCTAACATGGCTTTTTCTCCTAAGTGTGCAGGACTATGTGCGGTATTGATAATGACTTGAACCATTGAGTCGGGGAGAAACCATGTGGCTCTACCCTTCGTCAACCATCCCTGGTCTGTCTGGACCCCTCCTTGTTCGGACCATTTCTTAATTTCCTCGGGGGTAGCATGTAACTGGATATCTATGACATCTTGAGTAGGGTCCTTAACTGTCATACAAGTAGTCTGTTCTAGAGTGGATGTCGGTGTCTTGTTAACTGGTATGTCTGGTGTCTGTGCTGTAAGCTTGGCTGTTCGATCTGCTAGATCATTTCCTTGGGAAATAATGTCATTAACTTTCGTATGTGCCTTGCACTTCATGATAGCGATAGATGTCGGTAAATGTATTGCATCTAACAGAGCTTGAATAAGGAAACCATGCTGAATCTTGGTTCCATGAGAAGTCATGAAACCTCTCTCCTGCCAGAGCACTCCGAAGTCGTGTACGACTCCGAATGAGTAGCGTGAATCTGTGTAAATATTAACTTTCAGGTTCTTGGCGTGTATGCAGGCTTGAGTCAGAGCAACTAGCTCTGCTGCTTGAGCAGACAGGGTGTCAATACGATGTGTTTCAATAACTTCAGTGTCAGTAGACACTGCATACGCGGCTACTAGTTCTCCTGTACTTGTTCTCATACATGAACCATCCACATAAAGTGTCAGGTCGGGGTCTGGTAATGGAATATCTGTCAGATCTTGTCTTGGCTTAGTCATAGTGTTAACTACTTCCACACAGTCATGTGTGGCAGGATTTGAAGTAACTGACGGTAACAGTGTAGCAGGATTTAGAACGTTGCAGCGTCTGATTTCTATGTGTGGCTGGAACAGTGTCAGTTCATAACCTGTTAAACGTGCAATTGTCAAGTGCTGAGTCTGTGTTCGGTTTAAAAGAACTTCCACGGAGTGTGGAACTTGTACTGTCAAGGAATGTCCTAATACTATGGAGTCACTTTGTCTGATAGCTAGTGCCGTGGCTGCAACTGACTTGAGGCACGCAGGCAGAGCCTGGGCTACAGGATCTAATGTACTCGAAAAATAAGCACAGGGCTTGTATTGTCCTGCTTGATCTTGTGTAAGAACAGATAATGCTGTACCATCACGTTCTGTGACAAAAAGTGTAAAAGGCTTACTGTAGTTCGGTGTAGCTAGAACGGGAGCTTGGCATAAGGCTTTCTTTAATTCATTGAAACTAAGTGTATGTTCAGATGTCCAAGGGAGGACAGTCGATACGGCTGCCTCCTGTGTCGTTAACTGTATCAGTGGCTTGGCTAGAAATGCATACTGAGGAATCCATTGTCTGCAATAAGAAGTAAGGCCGATAAAAGCACGTACCTCCTTCTGTGTCTTGGGCTGAGGAAGACTCGCTATTAACTGGATACGGTCAGGTGTCAACTGCCTACCCCACTTGGACAGTAAGTGGCCTAAGTAGATCACTTGCTGGACACAGAATTGAAGCTTTGAAGGAGACACCTTGTGCCCCATCCTCGGCTAGGAAATACAGGACTGTAAGCGATGCTCGCTCGCAAGCATGTTCAGAACGGGCTGTGATCAGTAGATCATCGACATACTGGAGCAGGGCAGTGTCAGTTGGCATGTGAATGTTGTCTAGTTGTCTCTTAAGTGCTTGACTGTAAATACTAGGACTTTCTGTGAAACCTTGAGGAGCTCGTGTGAATTTATAGCTCCTTCCATTTAAACAAAATCCGAAAAGAAACTGGCTGTCTGGATGAATGGGAACACTGAAAAATGCGTTCTTGAGGTCTATAACTGTGAAAAATGTGGCTTCAGAATCAATAGCTGTCAATAAAGATGAGATATCTGGGACTACTGGATACTGGGGGATGATACATTTATTAAGTTCTCGAAGATCAATCACTAATCGATATACTGGAGGTGCATTTAGATCAGTACGTTTCATGACTGGAATGATAGGAGAATTACATACATTGGAGTCAGTTTCTACAACTACTCCTTGAGCAATGAGCTCGTCAATAATTTTGGATAAGGCTGCTACAGCCTCAGGTGGCAATCTGTACTGTCTGATTCGTGGTAACACTACACCTTGCTTGAGAGTCACACGATGGGGTGTGATTTGCATGAAACCAACATCAGTTGGACCTTGCGCCCATAGATGCTGCGGAACATTAGACAATCTCGGATCAAAATCTCGTAAAACATAGTGACCCTTGAAGTCACGTAAAAACAAACGTATTCCCTCTGGGGAACAACAAATAACTGCACCTAATTCTTTCAGTGTCTTAATACCTAACAAATTTTCTGGACATGACTTTGTAAGTAATAGATCAGTAGTTCGGGACAATGGACCTACTTCTAGAGTAACTGGTTTGGAAATCTCGTTAACAATTGGCTTTCCTGAAAATCCAAGGGAAACATTTCTAGAGCCTGAGAGCGGAGCCCCTGGAACCTCGTCGTGACTAATGGTCGTCCTACTTGCCCCTGTATCAATCAAAAACTTTCTGTCTTTCCCCAATACTTGACTATGTACATAGGGACCTTCTTGATCTACAGGAATCTCGATGAGAGGCAAGCCTACCTCCCTCTCTAGGCTGTTTCATGAATACGCTTGATACTCTGGTTACTCTGACTGAGCATACTGGTACATCTGCTGTGTAACATGCTGTGTTGCAGTCATAGGCTGCGGTGCTGGAACTGTCTGTTGTGCATTCTGTGGCTGAGAAGTCTGTGAAACTTGTTCTTGTCTAGGCGGACGTGGTCTTTCTTTAGTCTTACCAGTAGCTATGTTGTGTTTCAGAACTGCACACTCGTTTATAAAATGACCTGGTTGTTTACAGTAATTGCAGGTCCCTTTAACAGGAACTGCAGGATGACTGGCTTGATTCGTACCCCTCTTCTGACTGTCTTGAGGGACGGATTGTGCAACTAATACTTTCATTTTCGTGTCTTTCATACGTTTCCTTTCGTGATCTTGCTCTTCTCTGATTCTATTCTGGTGGTACTGAAGCATCTGAAGCATTTGGGACGGGGTATTAGCTTGCCAGGTACTTTCGACTTTCAAAACTCTATTTTTAACTTGTGGACTTGAATTCTCGACTAGTTTAGTAACAAAAAGATGAGGGTATGACTCACTACTCGTCTTGAGACCACTGTTAATGCCAAAGCATTTCTCGAATCTAGAATAAAAATCACTAGTATCTTCGTCTGGTTTCTGTTTACAGGCTGAGATTGCATCCCAGTCTTCCTTTTTAGTGGCTAATAATCTAGGTAAAACTTGTATTAATAATTCTGGTAATTCTTTACATTTGTCTCCAAGACCGGTACCTGGTACTCGTATCTTATCTTCAGCTTCTAGAGCTGTCCAATCGATCTTTTTCTCTCCCACCTCCCAATCCTTTTCCTTGAGTTTTTCGTATACCCCTGCGGGCAACAGGACTTTTAACATTTTAATAATATCTGGATACGTGTATTCTCCCATACGGAGCATGTCTTTTAATTCTCGGTGGAACCCTGCTGGATCTTTGTCGTGACAGGGAATTAATGTCTTCATCTCTAAGAGTTCCATCTTTGTAACTGGGGTGTAAACAAATACTCGTTGCATTTCACCATCTGGTGTCCTAACTGGGTGTACTTCTCGTAACGGATGCTGTCTGTCTATGAAAAACGGTTTACTTTCTGGAGGTGAGACATGAACAAAATGCGGGTTCAAAAACGTTCTGTATTTGTGGCGCTGTTCTAGAATGACACTAATTAAATCGGTACCTAAACCTTTCCATCTATACTGGAGTAACTCGTTCAGGACATCATGTAACGGACCTGGATCAGAATGTTGACCCTCATACAGCGTAATGAGGTGCTGGATCATATACATACCCACCAGTCGCTGCTCGGCTGGGGGCAGTTTCAGAAACATTTGTGCCACTATTTCGTCTGGAAAAGTGGTAGAATCAGTAATCCATCGGACTGCTGATCGGGCTAGTTCTTGTTCATGCATAGTACTTAATTCACTATAACCGATTCGTGATTTCAGAATTTGATCGGTAGCTTGAAATACTTGTTCTAGAGAACCTTGTTCTGGTGCTGGAAGATGAACAGTTTTCTTGCGTTCTAGGCGTAAATGTCGGTCTGGAATTCTAGATTTACCTACATACGCTATTCTGGCGGTATTCTCGTCGTCTACCTCTTCAGTAGAAGAGTCATTTTCTTTCTCGCTTACTTGTGCTTCTTTGCGTTGTTCGTGTAACCTTATTATTTCTTTACGTATTTTCTTGTACATACTCTCTATACTATTGAGTGTCTTGTGCTTACCCTCGGCTATATTATCACTCCACTTTGTCAGAATTTTCATTTCGGTCGGATCTTTAGTCGGGGAATCTTGTTCCCTAATTAAACAATTGATCAGAAACTTTAATAACATGAACTGGATCTCAGCTTTTCTGAGAGACATGACTTCAGCAATACTTTCTGGATCTTGTCCTGTACGAATGAAACGATACATTCTGTCTAGATCTTCTTTCATATTCGGTAGGGTGACCAAATACTCGGACACCTGTCTTATACGTACGGAATATATAACCATACTATCCTCGCCTGGGACTGGATCATAACAGCATTCAGTAAGAAGTCGCCTGATTTCGGCAATGGACTTATATTTAGGCGTACGCTGTAACGCACGTTCATGTAACTCGACTGCTCCTAAACGTCTACTTGGCGGCGGGGTACCAGGAGGACCTCCTCCCGCGGCCCCTAAACTGGAATCGTCGACTGATACTCTTCGAGCTGGCAGAGTGACTGATGTGGCGGGAATTTGTACTACGGGCTGGACCGGGGGTACCGTAGCAGGTACTGCAACAGGTGCCCCGGTGACTGGAGGAGCAGGATTTACATTATTTACAGGAGCTGGTGGAACAGGATTTGCATATTCTGGGACTGTGTCGTCCAAATAGGACGAGAGAAAAATATCAGCTGCGGTCTGTTTGTGACGTAGCTTGGTCGGAACTAAAGGTGGCGGAAAACTACTGGATGCCTCCGGGGTTGCCCCTGGCAAGCCCTCGGCAAGAAGAGGATACATACCCTTAATGAGGGCATTCCTCTGTCTGGCTGACTGTTCGGTTTGAACTCGTTCACCTATTTCGATTAATTCCCTTTCTTGGGCTCTTTCTAAGGATTCTCTACTTAATTCTGACTTTCTGATTTCTTTTTCGGTTCTTTTATGAGATTCTTTGCGCCATAACTCGATGGCATCTTTCTGTGACTGTCTGGCTTTCTTTTTCCATAATACTTCTTCTACTCGCATGATGCACTCGGCATCCCATGTACCCGATACGGGCCATCTGTACTTTTCTTCTAACTGTTTGGTGTACTCCACCCATAAATCTAGATATAATATGGCACTTATGCCATGCTTCTGATACATAAAATGACCTGGACTGTCCCTAGGCGGGACAGGAACCGCTTCTTCTAACAGACCTTTTCTAGTTTTTAACTGACGTAGTTTTGAGAGCAGCGGCATGACTGAACTGTAGTCTAGACACAATACAATACACAATGAACACGATGATTACACCACTTTCATACCACGACATTGAAATACATGAATGACATTTAAATGAACAGTTTTGACAAAATACTACCTGGAATACTGAAAACAGAATACATGAATTTCTCGAGAACAGAACGGACTAGAACAGAAACTAGATGCACTGCTAAAACAGTACGAAACTTACCGGTCTCATAAAGAGACAGGTCAGGACCCGCACCCACCTAAGTGGACACTTCGTGTTGGATCTGTGTACCCCAAACCCACAGACCAGAGACAATGCAATTGACCCTGTCTAGATACTACCCCAGCAACGGTACTCACCGGGCAGCAAGAACGGAAGGCCTCGGACTGGACTGGACTGCTACGATGACGGACGGACGAACTTCGGACTTCTGTTACGGGTGGGTCTCCGGATACCTCGGACCTTGGACTCTCGGCTTGGGCTCTGGTCGGGACTCGCCGCGTTCCTCCACCGCCTCGTCTGGATGCTGGACCGCAACCTCCGTCTCCTCCGTGGGCCTGAGGGATACTTGAAGCAGAAATATCTGCACGTGCACGGTATGGTTCCGTCACGGCTGCAGAGGATCAGGGGGCTTGCGTGGCTTCTCCGGCGCGTGGGGAAAGGGCAAGTCCGTGTTCGGGCGCCATTATGTGGTAAATAAATAAATAATACCTCTATTTTTGACTGGATATAACAATAACAGATAGCTCAATAAATAAGAGTCAAGATTCGAGGTAGTAGGAGTTTGCAGGTTTAATACAGCATAAAGGACAGGAACAGGACAACCTGCACGGGCAAGATCTGGGATGGCTAGCCAACAGGGGGCCCCGACAGCTGTCGGGCAGGATCTGGAATGAGCGCGCTGGCTTTTAATAACAGTACACAAGTATATATACTAAAACAATTGCATTACAGTACATACAATAGGCGGAACAGTGGGTGGGGCCTGTAACAGTCGCGAAAGATAAGGGTGAAAGTAGGTGTAACAGGAGGCGTGAACAGGGCGTATACATAGACATGTGATGTAAACGTAACAGAATATGTCTAAAATGGGGCGGAAACATGGAGGGGGCTACCTAAGGAGCCGGGACCTCTAACCTAGTGGTGCGCGCAAGCTGGCAATGACGTGTTACTAGGGAGAAGCTGGGGGCTATGACTTCTGAGCTAGAAGGAGAGACGAAAGTCTGGAGAGTCAGAGCGACATGTACCTAAACACTATCTAGTATCTGATGTTTAGAGAACATGTTGATAGAATCCAAAAGTTATCAGGGCAAAGGCTAACAGACACTAAGACTGGTGCATGCATTATTCTACATGTAGTGTGTGTTGAGGAATATTAAATGACCATAAATACAGTATTTCTCTTACATGGAGACGTAAAGGCTAGACGATGACTGAAACTATTGATGCGATTCAGTAGCTTAGGAATGCAGAGAAGGAGAGCTGGACTGATAACTGGAATCATAACATACTCTTGGCAGACTGGTAGGCAGAGCCAGGCCGAGCCGGGCACTGTGAGGCAGGAAGTAAGTGAAGGGTCAGGGATACAGGTGGGGGCTGTATCGCTCCTCAGCGAGGGTTCAGGAGACAGGAGCTGAATCTGAGTCCGGGCCCTTTTGAGGCCTAGAAACGGAGACTTTACAATGAAATAACGTGCACACTGAGAAACGTGGCAACGTAGCTTTACATAGGCCTAATACTCGTAGCTTTCACGAGAACTGGAAACTGGCATACTAGAGATGGACACAACTGTAATTGCGTCTTTAATCGATCATGGGGAATACATATGCATATTAATCGTGCACATATAACATAACATGGGGAACACGTAGGGACACAGAACATGGCAAAATTTACTTTTCCACAATATCGTATATCTGCTTACATAAAGATTATACTTGTTTCATAAAAACTCGTTTGGAGTCTATTTGGTGATATCATTAGATTGCTCTGAGTGTGGTTGCACATACTGTACACTCATGCCTTGGAGATAAGCCTGGCTGCTCGTGCCAAGCTACTAACGGGGTGAGCAGGGCTATCTCAGACGGTGTCCTTACTTAGCCTAACGTTGAAACGAGGGGTCCAGATCTCGCACCTGGTGACTGTGGTGTGAGACAGGGACTCCCGCTTCCAGCATTTGGTGGTGGCGGTGAGGGATAAGGACCCCCACTTCCTAAAGATGGTCTGCATGATTGCTGCTGTGTGGTTTCTGGGAATGGTTGCTGTTTCGGTAATTGGCCATCTTGGTTGTTGATGGGTAGGTTGATGATGAGTTCTCTGGGGTTTGGTTGGTGTGTGAAGTTACTGTAGATGCAGTGGTGTAGCTAGCACTTTGGCCGCCTGTGGCGGTCTCAGTGCTTGCCGTCCCACTGTGGCTACATCAAAGAGCAGTGGGAGGTGCTGGCGAGATTTTTTCAATTTGCTGTCCCTCGGTGGCCGATTGAAGAGCGAGGGCGATTGCCTCCCCGAGGCGGCAGCTAAGAGCAGGGGCGGCTGCTGCCCCAAAACTTGTGCCACCCGGGGCGGACCGCAATTGCTACACCAGTGTGTAAATGTTTGCTACTTTGCTGTGAAAAAAGTTGGATAGGTTGTCACAGATTTGTTGGGAGGCAGCAATGTTGTTGACAGTGGCTGAGGGTGGGATGAAATCTTTGATGATCGAGAAGATCTCCTTACAGCTGTTGGAACTTCCTTCGATGCGGTCCACTAGTGCTTTTTTCTTGGTATCTGTTATTTGCTGGTGATATTATCTGTGTGCAGCGTTGTGGGGAGTTCTGTCGGTGGTGTTGTGGCTAGCTCTCCATTTGCTTTCTAGCATTTTACAGAGTTGTTTGGTGTCTCAGACAGAGTCTTCTGTGTACCAGCTGGCCCACTTGTTTGATCTTCTATGCTTGTTGGGTTTGATTGGTGCAAGGGAGTCCGCGCCATTCTTGATCCAATTGTTGAACTTGTTGATGTCCTTGTCAGGATTGTCTATGGGACTAAGTTGATCATTGCTTAGGGCACTGAGCCAGTCTGCTTCTGTGATTTTTACCCAGCTTAAACCCTTCGGTGCTGCGGATGGCTCCCAGCTGTCTCACGTGATGGTGGGCATGTGCGGAGGACAGCCGGGGGGCGTCTGAACCCCACCCACTGGTTAGAATGCCCGAACCGAGGCGGAATTCGCACCGCGGTCAATGGGTTGAAGAAAAAATAAAAGGTCTTGGCTGCCTCTAGAATCGAAAAATTGCCCACATAGTTCTCTACTCCTACCTTCTGAAAAAATGCAACAACTGCAAAGTAACACAGTTCAAACTCTCTGCGGCTTTAAAATTGAGACCATGTAGCTCTCTTGTCCATGCTTCACATTAGCTGCTGTTAGGAAAACGATAATTGTTGAACGAGTCCTTCACAATATGGGTTCCTCATTTTTCACAAGTGGCTTCCAATTCAATAGATTACCAAGAACCTTCTGTTTTTGGTAAATATCTCCTAGATATACCAAGGTACAATCCGTCTTGTATTTAAGAGTGTACTTTCTATGTCAAGGCAGCACAACCCGTGAATTCCCTCCATTATCTAGTACAACAACCAAGCTTCATTATCCGTTTCACCACACCATTAAACATGTTGCTTCCCTGTCAAAACGGTCTAAATGTTGACAAATGATAGCAAATGTGTGTGTGATGGTAGAAAGTAAGTACTTTATTGTATATATAGAGCCCATGTCAGCACTTCCATAATTTGGCAGGCATGGTTTTAAACACAAAGGGGCTGATTAAGATGGCAGGCGGACTGGGTCCCCGTGCCATCGTAGCGGTGTTTGGCATCGCCCGCCAGACATTCTGCCGTCCCACCACTGTGATTAGGACGTGCCCGCCATACTGGTGGGTGCATCCTGGGCTTTTCACATTGCGGGCGGTGCTGCTGGCTGCAGCAACGCACGCAATGAGAAAAGTGCGTGCACAACATTTCCCTACACTACGTGGCAGGCACCACACAGTGCCTGCCACTTGGTGCATGGAAATGAGTGGGGTACCATGGGTACACCCCCAGTGCAGCGAAACAGCCCCCCACACAAAGGGGGCCTGTAACAGGCCCCCAATCCCTGCCAGCCTTTCCATGGCGGCATCACCAAAATGGAGGGGCCTTCTTCAACCCACATCCTGATCTGGTGGACGGTGCCTGCTAGGCACCGCCACCATTTCAGGGCCCTACACCATCCACCAGGCAATGAGTGCAATTGCCTTTAGCGGACAAGCGGCGGACGGACTTTGCATCCGCCATAATACCCACCGCCATCCTAATTTGGAGGTGGGTAATGAGCTTGGTGATGGCAGAAGGACGGCTACCGCCGGCCCAGCGGTGGCGGTCCTTCCGCCATCATAATGACACCCAAAGTTCCAATTCTACATTACAGCCCAAGCTGGCCGGATAATATAACACAGCACACCCCTAGCAAACATCAAAAACAAAACAAAACTTGAATACAATGAAACAAGACAACACAATCAAACACGCCCAGTGCAACACAAAAGGCACCACAGTTTAAGAAAGCATATGTAATATATGTAATATGAAAAGTAACATAATTCTTGCATAACTGATGCATCTTCGTGGTACTTCTATGACGCATTTTTTGCAGTAGCATACCAATTAGCTTGGCCCTGACGAATGCCGGTGAATATCCACCTTACGGCAGAAACATGTTGGCCCTATTTACTACCAAGCAAAACAGACAGTGATTTTTTCACACTGTCCCTACACTGTTTTTTAACTTGACGTCCAGGTGAATATCAATAAAAATTCATTATTTGCCTTGACCGCCATTTTAATACACATCACTTTATTTTCTGCACTGCACTCATCAGCTCCACCATTGGTAAGGACACTTGCATTGACTGAACTACGGCCTAGTGATACAAAGCCAAAATACATCTGGGCTTCGGTACACAGACCCTGTTCAAGATGTCCTATATGATGAGGCTCCGCCATGTAAGTGGGCTGATAGGACTCAAACTATTATGTTGAGTGCCTTTCCATCACGTGACAACTGATGTATTGCACTTGTTTTGTGCTTAGTCCAGTGATAGTCTAATCTACTCAGCCAGTTCTGACCTTCAAGTTTCTTTGTTGTCTACATACTTCTATGACGCAGCCTGCTATTTCAGGATTTTGGTCTTCACATGTCTCCTTTCATCGCAAATTTACCCATCACGTCTACACTGTATATTCACTATTTGAGGATTCTGCCACTCTCCTCTCTCAACATTCATGGTTCTCCCTTTAACCCACCAGCTACAACACATGGCTCGAGCCCTTTCTGACTTCCAAGTGTTTTCTAATGCACACCAACTCACTCACACTTTCACTTTTGTTTTCTACAAAATACATTGCATTACATTTTCATGCTTAGAGTGTATACTTTCTGTGGTCTAGCTATCTAGCATTAAGAAAGTCACACCCTGATAAACCCTCATCTTTACCTGCTCACGACTAAAGCTGATGGGAATTTGCAAGCCACTCAATGATTCAAATGGCCTGTGAGCTATTATGTGTGTTTAATGTATTATGATATGAAGGTATAGCCTCAATCTGGGACAGTCTACAGGCTACAACTCACAGATTACACTCACAAAGTAACCTGATTTAGTTCTCTTCCAGGCAAGCACTGACTTTAATTTTCCCTGCCATTGCACATACCAGATATCTTTAACTCAGAAGGTAGCAAAGCAAGCCTTGGGCCTAAAGGTAGTGCCAGCCACTAACAAGCATCACCACTGAGTGAACCCTGACTACAAGCAGCAATGAGCAGACACCGACCTGGACCATCCTGATCCTAACCACAACCCCCACAACAGCAATGCCAGGTGCAAGACTGCACCTACACAAATAAACGTGGGATACTAAAGTGCATATAATGGCCAAGCGTAATTTACTAATTTATTATGTATCTCGTCATAAAAAGTATGCGTTTGTTATAATCTAATCGGAAATTGCATGAATATGTTTTCTGTCTGTTTATTTGTGGCATAAATCATGGAAGATTGGTAAGTAAATTCACGCATATCTGTTGCTTAAACCTAGGTAAATACTAACTGGGATATTATTAGAAGGGGGAGGTAAACAGAAGAGCTTTATTTCTCAGCTTTACGTTTAATTGAGTTTGTTTCTGTAATAGTTTCCAAATTGAGGCATATGTGGCCTAAGAGAAATGGAAGCTAACTGTGACTTTGAGATGGCGGTCTAAGCACGCATGCGCTGAGAAGAAGTGCGAGCTGCCTGTGCCTGTGTAGAAATGGGTCAAGGACAGCTTGGCCTGCCACTTGGAATAGATGGCAACTTTTTCAAATGTTAGCCTCTTGAACGTGGGAATAGGGCATCGAATAATGAATTAAAGGACACAACGGAAGAAGCATGACATGAACAATTGATTATAACGATGACTCTGCTGAAATTGAACAGTAAGGCGATGAGGCGATGCTCATCCATCCCTTAATTGATCAATCACGGACACTCCAGGACTTTAGAGTTACGAATTTTAGATAGATAAGTTAGTGAAAAAGGGTATAAAAGAGGACATTTGGGACGATGAAAGGAGCTTGCTTTTCGACTTAATCTTTGCACCCTGAGATGCTGTAGAACTGTGCAATTTTCCTACGGCGCAGGGACTTTGAAATTTTTCTTAACTTTAACTTTTGAATGGGTGCAAAGTCCTATGAGAGGGGAACATCGAGAGAGATAGAGAGGTGTTCTTTGGGAACTAGTCTGTCTTATGCTGTTGTCTGCTTCTCTACATCTTGGTAATATAGTCTTTGCTTATTTTTTAAACTGGCATGCTAATAAATGATTGTTTTAAATGTAACTTTTCTTTCAGGTTTTTAATGCATAATTGAATTTTCCCCTTGAAATAATACGTAGAGGTCATGCTAGAAGATTTAATCTCTAAATAAAAATTAAATAAATGGAGAATTAAGCAGGTCTTGTTCTCCTTTAGTTAACTTTTACTAGCTGATCCATCGACAAATAATGGTGGGGTGTTTTAAATGTTTTATTTAATAAAACCATGGTAACAAGATTAAACTGCAGTGAAAACAATGTATAAAACTTTAGTTTTAGACACTCCGCTATAATCAAGCGGCTCTCCTTTGGTTTTTACTGAATCCTCGGAGCAGAGTAAATGTGTGTATGAATGAATTGCAGTGTTATGGGCCCACTGATGAGAAATTTGTGAATAGCTCCCTGGTTTAAGGTGATGGTTTATGGAAAATTTCTGGAGCTGCGCTGCACCAGTGAACAAAGAGAGAGTGTGCATTAAGCGCACAGACAAAGTGATATGTTAGCATATTGCTTCATCATATAGAAACAAAACGTCATTGTGAAAAATCCCATTTGATTATTGTACATTTTTAGTTTGTGTGCTAAATATACTTAATAAATTGTGTATTTGTTCGATCTATATTTCTTACTCTAATTTTGTTAATTGTTATGAAGTTCAAATCATAGAAATTGCTGATGCTGACGTCCCCGGCTTCCCGTTGTGATTCAGTTGGGGTCCCCAGCTTCTAGTAGCGATTCATTGGGGAGTCCTCACAAGTCTAAAGGTACGAGAGGAAGGTTGTTGTCAGAATAGACTATGAATTGCTGTAAGAGCAAAGAGAGGTAGGTGTTTTGAATGATCTTTTGCAGTCAAGATCTCTAAAGCCTCTATGATTACTAGGTACCACTGTTTCCCATGGCCCCTAATGCTGATTGTTAGTGACATGACAGCAATGGGTTTACTGTGTGGTCTGACCTCCATTAATGGTTTATTATTTAAGTTAAACTTTTAACTTGAACCAATGGAACACACAACAAAGCACTACTTCGTATACCCTAACCCCCCAAAATGGACAATTAAAGTAATGGAATATTTCATGAGTATACTTTCAGCGCCTGTGCATTCTTACTAAATTTAAGTGAAAATTGCACAATAAATGCACATATTTTACTCCTTTTTTAACATTTTGCATTAGGAATTCCAGCTAGCTTATTTCGCCCACTCATGTCAATCTGGCTTTGGCCACTGTCCATGCATGCAGTGCGAGCTGCCAGTGGGGGAGGAGGACGGTGCCAGGTGGGACAGCGAGCGGTGTCTCCTAAGAAATATTTTGGGCACCTGAACTTATTGTTTTTAAATAAGCACTGCCTCAGGGACATATGCCACACCCTCATATGTCCCAATAAGATTTTCATCATTCAAGTTTGGTAAAGAGAATGCCATCAAATTAAGTATTTGTAACACCTGTTATTTGAAATGATTTAATTCTCAATTCAGACTTCACATAAAAGCAAGTTATTGTCTTCTTTCTACTATTAAACCAATGAGACACATCTATGGGGATTCAAGCCAGAATCTGCACTTATTTCTATGCAGCTGCACTTTAAACTGTCATCTATGCTCGTCCTGAAGCAGATATAGTGTGGAAAACATCTATCTACTTTCATAGGCACACAATAACGCCAATTATGAGTGAGAGTATGTGGGTTTGACCGAGTCTGGCACTCCTGCTTTGCCCGAGGTTCCTGGGGGTTGGCCATTCTCCTTAGACGAGGGCTTCCCTTTACCTTGGTTACCGCAGACTCTGATGTGCAGGGGACGTATGTGGCTTTGTCGGAGATGATTTAGGGGAATACCGTGAACCTCCTGTGCACCTATGTCCCCCCAGGGCTCTTGGCACCCAACCTTCGGCGCCTCATGCAGGTGATCTCCTCCCTTCCCCAGAGCCTTACTGTCATCGGGGGGACTTCAATGCTGTCTTGCAGCCCTCCCGGGATGTGACGGGCACTCCGTCAGCACAACGGTTGGCCTCCGCGAGGAAACTTGTAGGATGGTCTTCGGCTGTGGGTCTCTGCGATGTCTGGAGGGTGTGGAACCCCCACAGGGAACAATACACACACACGTTGGCTGCTCACCATACCCATTCCCGCATAGATCTTGTCCTGATGCCCACCACAGATTGCTAACTGGTGTCAGGGGCAGAGATCCTGCTCAGGGGAATCTCCGAGCATTCCCCCATCTCACTCTGCATTGGGTCCCTCGCTGCAGGCCCTGGGGCGGTCTGGCGACTAAACACTTGGTTCCTGCAAGACTACGCATTGGTGGAGTCCCTTGGCCAGGAACTGTGTCTCTACTTCTCCACTAACACAGGCTCGGTCCCTTCGCAAGGAACGCTTTGGGAGGCCGGTAGGGCGGTGGTTCGAGGGGTGGCCAGGGGGCTAGTCCACGCCAAACGCGCGGACCAAGTCACCCAGCTGGTGCAATTAGAGTCCTGGGCTGTCCAGCTGGAACGCGCTCAGCTGACCAATGGTACTAACGACTCCTCTAGGCAGCTGGCGTTGGTCCGAGACGAGATTCGGCAGCTCTCCCTGGAGTCGGCCAAAATGCTCTGGTGCTCCTCGGTGGCCCGTATCTACGGCTGGGGGGATAAAAATGGTAAACTTCTCCACAACCTGGTGTGATACCCCAGGGCCAACCGTATCATCCTGGAGATCCGGACGGTCACAGGAACCTGTCAAGTGGCATCGTCGACCATCGCACAAACTTTCGCGCACTGCTACGCGGCCTTATACGCAGCGCGTCCTCCCGGAGCCTCCCTAGCTGGACTGTTGGAGGAGTCCGGAACCCACCTCCCATGTCTCTCCCGAGAAACCGCTGATACCCTGGACGGCCCTCTCACCCCGGAAGAAATTCACGGGCCATCTCCTTGCTGCACTCTGGTAAGACGCCTTGACCCGACGGGTTCCCCCAGGAATATTACGCTACATTCCGAGATGACCTGGTCCCCCATTTGACGGAGCTTTTCCGCCAGGTGGTCGATGAAGTGTCCTTCTCGTCTGAATCTGATGCGGCAACCATTGTGGTCATCCCTGGACTGCTCTGACTACCGCCCAACCTCGTTGATTAACACAGAAATCAAAATCTTAGCCACTGCGCTAGCTCAGCGACTCCGGCCCCTCCTGCAAGACCTGGTCCACCCTGATCAATGTGGGTTCATGCCTGCCAGGGGCACCCGCCACTGTTTTCGCTGCCTCCACCTGGCGCTGGCCCATCATCATCGACTGTCCCCAAACCTGGCGTTGCTTCTCGTGGACTTTGAGAAAGCCTTTGACACGGTGGACTGGGGGTACCTGGGTGATGTTCTGGAGAGAATGGGATTCGGCCTTCCCTTCCGCCGCCTGATCAGGGTTCTTTATAATAGCCCTAGAGCCCATGTACTTGTTAACGGTGAGCTTTCCGAACCATTTCCGATCTGGAGAGGCACCCGTCAGGGTTGCCCACTCTCACCACTCTTATTCGCACTAGTAATGGAGCCCCTGGTGGCGTTAATCCGGCAGAACTCCCTTATCCAGGATTGGGCCTGGGATCAGAGCCAGGTTGATAAAATTGCTTTATACGCGGACGATGTCCTGCTCTACCTGGCGGATCCGGAGCATTCCGGCCCTAGATCCCTAGCGGCCATCTCGGCGTTTGAGCAGGTCTCGGGACTTCGTCTTAACCCGACAAAATCCACCTTGGTCCCCCTACACCCCCCTCTTGGGCTTGTTTGGACTGGCAAACGGTGATTCCCCTCCGGAGGCAATCATTCAAATACCTGTACGTGTGGGTAACCTTGCTCCCAGAGCTGGAATGGGCCCTCAAAGTTGCCCCCCTGGTCGCTCGGATGAAAACCGACCTTAGGAACTGGCAATCCCTCCCCCTCAACCCGCTGGGCAGGAGCACCCTTTTTAAAATGATGATTCTCCCCCGCTTTCTTTATATTCTGCAGAACACCACGGTCCACCTTTTGGGTGGCTGGTTTCGGGAACTGGACGGCACACTCACCCGATTTCTGTGGGGAGGTGGGCGATCGCGAATGTCTCTGTCTCACTGTCGGGTTCCCCCCTTTGACGGAGGCATGGGAGTGACCAATCTCCATCTCCACGAGGCTTATCGTGATCCATGACTGGTTTGCGGGTGGCTGGTCCGACCCAGCTTACCTGGTGGAGCTCAGTACCTTGGACTTCGCGCAGATCCAAGGATTCCTCTGCGGCTCCCCGGTGCCGCATGCCTTACCCCCAGTCACCAGGACGGTGCTCACGGCCTGGCGCGCGGCCCTTCGTCACGTGAGATGGGGATCGGAGGCTAACTAGACAAACACATTTATGGCATGGTGCCTGGCTGAGGGAGGTCTCGTCCTTGGGGGGATTCCATCACTGGGACTTGGTGGAGATTTCGCTCCTTGCGGACGTGTGGGTGGGGGGCCACATGTGCTCCTTTTCTGACCTACAACACAGGCATGCCCTTCTTCACTCCCAGTTCTACAAATATTTACAACTCCGTCATACTCTCCACATACACCTCCCAACACCCACCTCTCTCCCCGAATGTAGTCCTCTGGAAGCCCAGTTAATGATGGGGAACCTGGGGAGGGGGGTGTGTCCGGTATATATCGAGCTCTGGTAAATAATTGCCATACATCCCTTCGGCAGCTTATAGAGCGGTGGGAGGGGTGGGTGGGTCCTTTAGAAGAGGCGGACTGACGAGACGCCCTTATGGCACCCAAAACCCTGACTACATTATCTAAGTTACGCCTGGTCCAGCTTTACTATCCCCACACGGTGTACCTCACCGCGGCATGTCTCTTCCGAGCCGGCATGAGAGCCTCCCCAGCTTGAACGCGCTGTGCCTGTACTCCAGCAGACTTCTACCACATGGTATGGCTGTGCCCAGCCTTGGAGCCGTTCTGGAGAGGGGTGAAACTCGAGCTCACACGGGCCCTGGGGTGGGCGGTCCCCACGACCCGAGGCACTTGCTGTTGGGGGTGTTTGATGGCCTAGATGGCTCTAGGGCCGACAAGCGTTTCCTGGGGACAGCTGTGGCGGTGGCGAAGCGGGACATAGCTGCCGGTTGGTCCCAAGCTGCGGCCCCAACGCTGCAGAAATGGAGGAGGGGCGTAGATTGGTGCGGGGTACAGGAGGAGTCTCTCTTTGAGGCCCGGGGCTGCCCGGAACTATTCGGTAAAGTGTGGGGCAAATGGTTTGGCTTATTACCATCTTTAACCACTTGGATGCTAAGGTGTTTTATGGCTTTGAATGTAATTTCCATTGAAGTCAATGAAAACTCCATGACGAGCTGGGCTCGTCATGAGCGTCGAAGGGGTTGGTCCTAGTCTTGCTATGTCAATGTGTTATGTGGAAGTTAAAGTAACCTCTCAGTGGGGACCTAATATGTCTGTGTTGTCGCCAAGGAGGGGAAGTGTTTTAACTGTGATGTGTGACTTGCTACCAATGAACTTGTTTGTTCCAGAAATTTCAATAAAAATTGATTATCAAAAAAAAAATACGCATAACATAATAATTGTTCATCTTATACTATACCATTGACATGGCTTCTGATACACATAATAGGGGTTTTTATTAATCTCAGAGGCAGTCTTTTTATTACCCTTCGGTGAGTGGAAAGGGATGGGACCCTTCCAGAACTCACGTCGTGAATATTCCGGTTGAATACAGACATCTATGGCAGGTTCCCAACCTACTGAGCTATCTTAATATTTTTAGAAGCTCTAATCACTACATAAGCTGTTGAATATAGGAACACATACAATTATCTATAATTTTAAAATGGCAAAAGTGAAACTAGGTTTATATTCTTGGTTCTGGCATAGTGGTACTTTAGTGTAATTATGATGAAATATTATATATGGGCTCAATTAAACCCCCTACATTGGAACTGTGTTTGTAATCATCAAGGAGGTCTGTGGCCATATAGATGAAACAGGTCAAAGGTCACTATCCTCTATTATGTTCCAGAACTCTGAGGTGACTTGTAGTATCAATCTAGCATACCTGGACTGTACAACACATCATGTTTAGTTCTGTGCTGTTGCTTGCGGGATTAGCGCCCGCCTATTGCTTACCATTAATTGGCTTCACCGTCACTCTCATTTCCTTGCTTCTCTTTGGTCAGTGTGTATTAGTTTACCTTCCGCTTCATGTGTTTTTCCCTTCCTTAGAGCGTGGCTTGAGTACTATATCCTTGCTCAGTGTTCCTTCCACTGATCTTGTTTCTTTTAGTTGTAGCACTCCATAAGAGTGAAAACATTTCCATGCGGTCTCTACACCCTCGTTCTGCTCAGCATTGTTGCTTGACACCTACTTTCCCGTTGCTTGCCCCATCTGTCTTTCTTACTGTCTTTTCCCATTACTGCATTGTTGATAGCTTGCCCCGTTCCACCAGCCCCCTGCAGTGTTGTTACTTGCTTGCCCCATCTCTCCTGCCACCTCCAGCGATGTTGCTTGCCTCCCCCGTCCCCATACCCCTACTGTAAAGACGGGCGATCTTTTGTTCACAATAGCGAACGGTATCTCTGGCTTTTTACACACAAAGCAACCAGGTGTAAGGCAACTCCCTCTGGCAATTATGATAATTCTATGTCTTGATATTAACACTTGCATAGTACCAATAATGTGTTGTTGGGTTTGGGTTTCAAGGTAGTAACTGTGATAGAAGGTTCCACTACTGTTGCCTGTGCTGCATCAGCCGTGTTTGTGTAAGGAATGATTATGCTGCCTGTCAGCTGTGTAGCAAGGAATAGTGCTGATATAACAGCAGAACTAGAATTCAAAACTAATGTCTTTTATTCGTTTAAATCAGCAGGGTTTTTTCTCTTGCTCTCAAAGACTGGTAGGATGAGTAGATTGACTCCAATGTTAAAGGTGGAGCCTTCAATCTGAAAACATCTTTAGGGGAAAGCACCATATTTTATTACATGGTATCTCAGTATTTTGCCAAGAAGCTGTGTCTTTACAGGAGAATATACTCGCACATTTGGCAAATCAATCCCTGCCTTAGTAAAAACTCCTTCAAGGCAATATCCCTCACCAATGGCCATTTTGTGGCTGTTTGCAACCTCCCCCGGGGAATGCCTGTTTGTACCTTTGAGACCTGTATTTTGGATGTCTGCACCTGGTCGGAGGCTTTCTGATCGACATGGTAGGTTTAAAGTCTGACAGCCGTATTATGATTATGGTGGTCAGAGTTTAAACTGGCTAGGAAATCCAACGCGGTTCCGACAGGCTCAAGAAGTCCGTCGGGCAGTCATAAAGCTCTCATAATGCCTTAAGGATGGCTTTTCCGCCGTTGTGATTGGCTGTCGGAAACTGACTTTGAGGGCACCTAGCAGGCCCCCTTCCCTCCTGGCCATCAGCATTTGACCCTGTGGGGCCCCTATGGTGCCCCCATAAACATCCCTGCACCGTGTGGCAGGTACTGTGAGGTGCATTTTTCAATGGGCGCTTGTGCTGCGTGCGGTTTCAGCCTGCTGCACAAGCTCCCATGGAAAAATTGATGTTTCCGACCGTGCCATGTGAGTCGCAGCTAAATAATGCTGTCAGAACCGCCACCTGAGGCCGGTTGGTTCCCAATCCGCAACAGCCCATCCAACATCGCAATCAGGCCCTAAATATTTCAGGGAATCCACTTGCCGCCTCAACTGAAATGTATTTGTGGTATCCACACCATGTCTCAGCTATGTGTTTTTCTTTGAGTCCAAGCCCTGGCTTTCAATAAGCCAATGATGCCACAATAAAACTAGACCAGTGTTACTACTTCGATGTACATGTGACAGTGTTTTTACTTTGTGATGAGTGTAACATCGGAGGCGGTTACACTGGAGTCATTATATCAGAAGTTGTTACTTCCCATCATGGAGGTAGGTTTTTAAAATTATTAAGTAATTTTAATAATTTAAACTGTAACAATAAATTACAGTTTCATTAGCAGAAATAGATAATATTTAAAATAAATGAAGCCATACAATAGTAACACTGAATAAAAAATACAAACATTTATTTTTGGTAATATTTATCTTATGTATTACATCATTTAAAAATATTGCTTGATTTATATCAATACACATGATTTAATATATTTATTATAGATTTTTGATATACACAATATAGTGTTTTAAAATAATTTACAACAGTAAAAAGAATTTATTAGTATTTACAAACTTTTTTAAACCATTTTGTTGTCCTTTAATATTACAGATTTGCACTAATTTCTGTGGGGAAAATTGTATTTTTTTCCTTTCTGTGCTGCCATTTTGCCATCAGGATACAGCTGTTCTGTCTGTAGTTAGAGCATCATGGTCATCAATGAAAAGGTGATGCTGTGGAAAAGTAAGAAACCTATTATGTTTCTTCGAATAGTACTTTAAAGTAGGTTTGTTGCAGGGAAAGGTATGTTAGTTTAGGTAAGAGTTTCTGACTTTTTAGGACTTTTGGGTTCTGACTGGTTTTGGTCTTGGATGGAGGAGATGGATGAAGACAAAGGGCTATGATTTCAAAGGATAGAGTAGGGTCAGTATCTCTCCTGACAAAATTACTCTCACCTTCATTTTTAAATCATGTTTGGACCGCTTTTAAAAAAAACTTTTTCTGTTTTCAGGTTTTGGTTGGTCTTGAATTTGCTTTAATGGCATGAATGGATTTGAGGCATTTTGCTGTTACCAGAATAGGGATTTTGAGGATCTCCCTCAAAATACAGACTTTATCTACTGCATTTTTCAAGTTTTCTCGAGCAGCTCTTTACCTTTTGGGTAAAAAGCTCACTATGGTTATTTATCATTTCATTTTTCCTGGAGAGTTTCTTTGATTTTGGAGGGTTTTAGTTTGGACACTGGAATGAGGAACAGGAAGAATTTAAAGATGCTTTGATTTTAATGCAAGTGAGGGGCCTGCCAGAGGTCTCCCCTGACAAAGGCACCTCCCTCTTTTTGAATGTAATTTAAAATGTTTTATAATTTTTAGTGGTTGTTTTTGTAATATTGTAGTGCTTATTAAATATGTTCGAGGGTTTTGGGTATGTTAATACATGGATTTTGTTTTACTGTTAGTAGTGTAGTATGTAGGCAATTCGTTTGTGGTAGTCTTCTCTGAAAAATGTGCTAAATTGTTGTACTTTAGAAAACAATTGTGCATTCAATTCCTTTGATTTGTTTTTAGATATTTATGTTTGCAGACTATCACAAAAATATTGTGTTTCTCTAATTTCTTTTTCTTTCAAATCCATGAAATGATAAAATGAATGATGAGGTTTGCCAATTGTACAGGTTAAGGAGTTATGCCAACCCTGTATGACATTGTTAGTCTTGTTCACCCCTCCTCTAAGCAGGGATCACAGTCATTTGATAACCATATACTGGATAGCTGGGCCTATCCTACCAACACCACTGTTTTGCGTTGGAGTACCCCTGTAATGAGCATGACCTCCTCTGTATTTGCCATGAGATAGTGCCTGGGTCACTGCATGAGTACATGGGTAGCGACTGGATGATTAGAGTGCTGCAAGGACAGTGCATGGTGGTTTTATAACTGCTTGGGTTTTGGCGGCGTGATTGGATAAGTATATGATGCTGGATGGGTGATTGGAGAAGTGCATGGGTAGTGACAGAGGGATTTCTAGAGTGCATGGGTACAATCTGGGTAATTGGAGGAGTGAATCAGTACTGTGTAGGTGGTTAGAGGTCTGCATGGGTAATGCACAGGGGATTGTAGCAGTGTATGTGTTAGTGCCTGGGTCACTCCATGAGGACATGGGTACTGACTGGAAGATTAGAGTACTGCAAGGAGAGTGCATGGTGAATTTATAAGTGCCTGGGTTTTGGCGGAATGATTGGATAAGTACATGGTGCTTGCTGGGTGATTGGAGGAGTGCATGTGTATTGACAGGGCAATGGCTGGACTGCAAGGGTACTGCTCAGGGTATTGTAGCAGTGCATGAGTTAGTGCATGGGTCATTGCATGAGTGCATGGGTAGTGACTGGATGATTAGAGTGCTGCAAGGAGAGTGCATGATGAATTTATAAGTGCTTGGGTTTTGGTGGAGTGATTGCATAAGTACACACATGTCCCATCAGGCCCCTCCCCCTACCTTCACCACTGTGCAAACGCGCGCCCAGGCGGGTTTTAATTTGGGGGATTAATTCCACTTGAATCCTGATAGGGCCAACTAGCCCACCATGTACCTCCAGTAAGCGCCACAGAGCTGCGTTACAGAGAGGTGGCCCGAAGCCATGCCCCTTTTTACACCTCTCTGCAAGCCAACTCTGTGGTGCTTACAGGAAGTAGCTGGTGGGCTAGTTGGCCCCCATGGACCCTCAGAATTGAAGGGGACTTAATTCCTAAACTTAAAATGCGCCACAGGGTGCATTTGCACACTTGTCACATCAGACCATGCCCCCTCCCTGCACCACTGTGCAAACGCACCCCCTGGTGTGTTGTAAATTGGAGGATTAAGTCCCCTTGAGTCCTGAGGGTCTCTGGGGGCCAAATAGCCCACCAGCTACCTCCAGTAAGTGCCAGAGAGCTGCATTTCAGAGTGGTGTAAAAAGGGGGCGGGGCCTTAGACCACCTCTCTGCAAGGCAGCTCCCTGGCACTTACTATAGGTACTTGGTGGGCTAGTTGGCCCCCAGGGACCCTCATAATTCAAGGGAACCTAATCCCCAAACTTAAAATGGGCCACGGGCGCATTTGCACAGTGGTACAGGGAGGGGGGCGGGGCATGATATGACAAATGTGCAAATGCGCCCTGCGGCGCATTTTAAGTTAGGGGATTAAGTACCCTTGAATCCTGAGGGTCCCTGGGGGCCAACCAGCCTACCAGGTACCTCCAGTAAGCGCCAAAGAGCTGCAATTTACAATGTGCCAGGGGTGCATTTGCACACTTGGTATGTCAGGCTTGTCCCCTCTGTGCACCACTGTGCAAATGCACCCCCTGGCACATTGTAAATTGGTTGATTAATTACCCTTGAGTCCTGAGGGTCCCTGGGGCCAACTAGCCCACCAGGTACCTCCAGTAAGCACCACAAAGCTGCGTTTCAGAGAAGAGTAAAAAGGGACGTGGCCTCTGAACACCTCTCTGCAATGCAGCTCCCTGGTGCAGCATACTAGAGGTACCTGGTGGGTAATTTAAAGCATTGTGACAATTCTTTACCTTGCATAATATTTCTAATATGCAGACTTGATGGTTCCTGTATTTTTTGGAATCCTTTTACTCCGGAAGTTTTTTTTGGGACATGTGCATGTTTTCGTCTCTAGTTGGTTTGCCACAACATATTTTTTCCTGTATGATTTTTTTTTAAAAATCTTCTCCTTGTTTACTTAGTAATGTTAACATTAAATGTGACCTTTTAAAATTTTTGAAGGCAGATGGCACTCTTGAGTTGTCTTCACTGGCTTGCATGGGCATGCATCTACGTGTTCCTCAGCAATGTCCACAATATGGTGGAAGCTGTTTTTATATGTTTTTTTAGGGGAATCATAAAAGATGTATGTAATTTGGTAAAATTTGTACATTTTGTGGACGACTAAATGCTATATTTAATTTTCTCAATTACGTTTTTGAATGCACAATGTTCTCCAACACTCTGAAATCATCACCATCTTGGATGACAACTGTACGGAACAAATTTTCATTTGTTTCAATGAAATTATTTAAAAAAGTGTGATTTGCAATTCAATTGAATCTCAAGTTTTTAAGAGGTTAAATAAGAAATTGATTTGCGCTCTAGGTTATTTCAGAAGACAGTCACAAGGGGACTTGTACTTCCCCATAGTGCAGGGGTATAGATCTTGAATGCCCAAAGGGCTCGCTTTCCATTCCCTCAGGTCCTGTGATTGATGACAACACTCCCCAAGTCAGGGTTGTTGCTGGATAAGAACCTTCCAGGCTGTTGTCTTCCAGCATAATCTATGGGCACTGAAATTAGTGCCCCAAGAGCTCTGGTCACTTCCCAGTTCTCTCCACAAAGAGCCTTTCACCTTATAATCCAGACATGGTGTGAGTGAGAACCAAAAAGGATCTAAGTCTTCACACAATTTAAACATGTTTGGGTTGTGTGACGGACAGTTACCCCCTCAGGTTGAAACACCGGACAGGATAACAGAATTGTGCCCCCCTTACCTGTCTCCCTGTCCCCTCCTCTATTTGCAGACGGTGCCTATAGAGGAAGACCGGGACTGTTCCTTTAAGAACAGAACGCCCTGGCATCCCGATCACGTGACTAGGCCAGGTGACCCAGTCTCTCTAAAAGAGGAAGAAGCAGTCTGGCTGGTGAGGGAACAAGAAACACAAGAGGAAACCAAATCCTTCCTTCATTATACCCAAAGCCTATGTACCCTCTTACACAAACTACAAGAGTTTGCTGATGAAAACTTAGACCAGGCCCAGGTCAAACAGCAAATTCAATATAACAAAGGAAAGAAATGGAGACATCTAAAAGTGGGGGATTGGGTCCTGGTGCTGATGCCGTCAGCGTTACCAAAAATTAGATCCGAATGGCAAGGCCCATACCAGGTCATGAACAAAGTAGGCTTGACATCCTACCACATACAAATCACTCCTAGATGCACTCAGTTGTAGCACATCAATCTTTTAAAAAAATGGCTAGGCCCCCTTCCCAGAGATCTGCACACTTTTATCCCCGTCGTAACCCACGATACCACCCTGAACAAACTGTTGTCAACCCCGACCTATCCCCTGCACAGAAAGAAACGCTACAAGACACTTTACGCCCTTTTTCTCCCTTGTTTTCGGACCTCCCAGGGAGGACTTATCTAGCTGAACACTCCATCCCTACACAGCCCGGGAAAATAGTGAAGCAAGAACCATACCGCATTCCTGCTGCCCGCAGAAAGGCGATAAGCCAAGTTGTCGAAAGCATGATCACCTTGGGGGTAATAAAACCTTCACAGAGCGAGTGGTCATCCCTGATCGTGCTAGTGCCAAAACCGGACGGTTCAGTCTGGTTCTGTATGCCCTGTATAACTGTGCCCCCTTACCTGTCTCCTTGTCCCCTCCTCTATTTGCAGACCGTGCCTACAGAGAAAGACCAGGAATGTTCCTTTAAGAACAAAACACCCTGGGGTCCTGATCACATGACTAGGCCAGGTGACCCAGTCTCTCTAAAAGAGGAAGAAGCAATCTGGCTGGCGCGTTCACCTTGAACACCGTGGATGGCGAGAAAGGAATCGGAGGAAGAAGAGGGGCGTGTACAGACCTTCTTTGTCTCTCGAGGGCTGCCGATACTGACAAGGTCCAAAGACGGGGAGAAAAGGTCGCTGGAACAAGGACCAGAGGATGCTCTTTTAAGCCGGGAACCAGAGAGGGAGCTGGACCCAATCCGGTATCACGCAGATGCCCGCCACGTCCCTGGTGGTACGTGGCTCCACAAGGTAAGGGCCGAGTGGAAACCATGTGAGGAAAGGGGGCTGGTACAGGGGTGGCTCTAGGCTCATGGCGGCCCTGGGCAGGGAGCATAGGTAGGGGAACTCCGGAGGAACGCAGGCGCGGAGGCCAGTGAAAAGGGGTGGGGGTCAGGGTGTTTGGAAATGGAACAGAGCCGGAGGCCACCAAATCCCTGCTAGGGGCCACCAGGCAAATATGTTTCCATCCTCAGAGAATTAATATAATAATGATATATATTGGCGTGGCGGCCCCAGGGGTTTGGGGGCCCTGTGCAGGTGCACAGCTTGCACATGCCTAAGGCCGCCCCTGGCTGGTACTCCCACGTCAGGCAGGGGTGGAGGGAACTGAGTACCGTAACACGCTTTTGCTGTGAGGCATAATGTTGGACGCATAACTGCTCTTCAGTGCACAAACACACTGGTGCTGGTATCTGGTGCTTAGTCCCCACACTCCCTGTCCCTGACCACTGTTTAATCAAATGGAGCCTCCTCCTTACGGGGTATCTTTCTTTTTGTTTCCTTATGTTTTTGGACCACTGACGATCCACTGAGATCTTCCCCCTGTGAGCCGTGGTGAAGGAAAGCTGAGGGCTTCCACACTATCTGAGAGAAGACGGCGTCCACCCACAAAAAGACCCCGGAAAGAAGACTTTATGCCAACAAGCTGTGTACTGAGTATCCTGACTGTGTTGGCTTGCTAATAAAGCATTTGAAAATGTATAGGTTGTGTCCCTGTCTGCTTCTCCACCGCGCCACGGGTTAGCACTCTTTTCATATAGGAATCTGCAATTCATTGCACCTGGTTAGAGGAATACCCATTGTTTAACCTTTTGCACAGGGTTTATTTGAAATGGGGAATTAACCAAAAAGGTTCCGCTGCTTTAACCTTCAGAAAGAACAGAATAAGAGATTTGAAAAGGGACTTTGCAAGGTGTCCAAATCTTACCCACGGTAGCACATCAGATTAAAAAGGTCCAATCAGAATTTATACTAAATCCATCTCTCATGTACAGTTCTAGGAGTTTGTCAAGCATGTTCTACCTATCACAGCCATGACAAAACATAATTCCTGGGGTTGTGCCAAAGCTTTTTTTTACCATCAAACAAGACCAGGCAATCAATCATTAATTAGGGCATGTTATCTTTTTAACTGTATCTGTAACTGGAATTTCTATAGCGCGACTATCACTCTGAAGGAGTATCTTGTTGCTGTGCAGAAATGGTTGAAGAAAGGTACCGGGTGGGCTGAGTTACCTTGAGGAGACTGACACTGTTAAATGAGGGAGAAGCATAGAGAGTTGGGGGCTCCGAAAATCCAGGTTTTTAAGGATTTCCTGAAACAGGCTTCAGATTGGATGAAACGAAGATGTCTGGGGAGAGTATTCCATGCTTTTGCTCCTAGGGCGGTTACTGATCTCCCTTCTCTAGTTTTAAATTTGAAAAAGGCAGCTTTTAGAAGATTAGCTGAGGTAGATCTCAGAGTACGTGTGGTGATATAGAGTCAGAATCGAGATCTTAGATACACTGGTCCAGTGGCCCTGAAACCTCTAAAAGTGATGACGAGTATCTTAAATAACACTCTTTTGTGTACGGGTAGCAAATGCAACACTTTTAAAGCTGTGGATGCTGAGGAGCGACGTGGCAGCTTGAGTACCAGGCAGGCTGCTGAGTGTTGAATGGTCTGAAGTTTTTTTAGGATAATTTTGTTGGCACCTGCATAGAGGCTATTGCAGTAGTCAAGCCTCGAAGTTATTAGGGCTGCTCTTACAGTTTTCCTTGCGAGTACTATCCTCGCAGTTTTCCTGCCACTGATAGTACTTGCGGACGGGAGGATAGGTTAAAATCAAATTTTACCCAAAGATTGTTTACTACCTCCACTGTATTGGTTGGCGGAGGGGTGTTTGGTGGTCACCAGCGACTGGGGTGAAGTTGTTGACTTTCCCTAGGAGCATGATTTCAGTCTTTTCCAGTTTGCACATCACGTGGGTCTGCTACATCTAATGGAAGACCTCTGTGAGACAGTATTGGAAGTTTTCTTCACCATTGATGGATTGTTTATCTAATGTTAGAATCAGCTGAGTGTCATCTGCATAAGATGTAGTTTCAATGTTAAATGATTATATCAATTCTATAAGTGGGGCCATGTAGATGTTAAACAGTACTGGACTCAATATAGATCCTTGCAGAACACCTATGTGCAGACGTTTCATGGCTGACTGGTAGGGCCCAAGCTTGGTTACTTGCTGACGGCCTGTCAGGAATGATTTGAGCCAGTCCAAAGCCAAATGGAAGTTGCCACATGCGTTGAGGTGATGTAGTAGAATCTCATGGGAGATGGTATCAAATGCAGGTGATGGATCTAACAAAATCAGTACTGCATTTTTGTGACAGAGCTGTCAAACATCTGTACAAATAAGGAGAAGAGGGTGCTAATTTTAAATTTGATGCATGAGCTGCCACTCCACAGTCACCCCACAAATAACAAACCCTCAGAGTAAGGTTTTTTGCTGTGAAACAAAGACATAAAATGGCCCGGAACTCCCAGGAGACATCTCCCAGTTCATATCTAGAACCAATATAACTTGCATAAGCTGGGTCTAGACAGATCTGGTTGTTCAGTGGACTAATGCATACTCTCCAGGAATCAGTGTTCGACCTGATGATTGCTGGTTCAAATGCCAGCACATCCACTCACCCTTTGATCATTTGAAGGTCAATAAATGTGTATCATTAAGTTTCGTAACAATAAACATCTGTTATTCAGCACCAGGATCCCACAAGGGGTGAACAGGCACTTTACAAATGCACATGTTATGACATTGTGCCCCCTGGCAGAAGAGATCAGGACCAGAAGTGTGGTACACATTTGGGGCATTAAAACTAGTATGCCTCTGTCAGTCACTGGAGTTTCAAAAATGTAAATATATGATTTGCCTGATTCCAGTCCTTATAAATGACTACTGTATTCCTGGTCTTATAGACCATCATGATCTTCTGTTCAAACACAAGGTGTGAGCAGTGGGTGTAAGAAGGTGGGTTTTGCTATGTGAGTTTGTGAATGCCCAGAAATATCTCAGCTAGTAGCCATTCACAAGCAATGACGGCTTTAACTGTGAAATGGTAGTGGGGCAGGGGGGCAGGGCGGAGAGGGGTGGATCACTTACTTGCCATCTCTTTCATCTTTTCCTGGCTTGTCTTCTAGCAGGAAGCACCCAGGCTCCCTAAGCTCTTCACAATGCTGCAATGCAGCGTTGCAATTGGTCTGAGTGCCGAGGCTCGGTGCTCAGACAGGGAATGGGAGCCTGTGAATGTTCTCCAGCCAGACTGTAATGCAGCTTGGGTGGAGAACATGCAAAGTGCGCATGAATGTTTGGCTGGACCGAGACGGCCAGCCAAACATTCAGTCGCACTTACAAAGTGTGCTCATCAATCCCCCTGCTCCTGTAGTCAGAACAGCCCCGCCCTGCTAATCTGCCTTCGCACAGAAAAATAAAATGATAATAACCTTGCGTTATTAACAATTTTATTTTTCCTTGTTTGCAGTGATGAAAGGTAGTGGAGTGACGCTCCGCTACCTTAGCGGAGGAGCCACCCCTGTTCACAAGTACCTCTCCTACTCTTCACATACTTGAAATGGCTGAACATTTACTCCTACAAAGGCTGGAGTTCCATGGTGGTTAAGGGAATGGAAACCTCCATGCTACGGAGATATGGAGGAACTAGTTTCTTCATGGGAATAATATTCAGTTTTCCAGACGCACTACTGGTATGGTTTGTGATTGGGAAGAACTGTGAATCTACATCAATTCGTAGCAGTTCTTGCAGCTTTATGATTCCCTTTAAGGCCCGGGCCCTATTTGCTTATAATGTTGAACGTGTAGACTTCTGTAGTGAATGGTAGAGCTACGCCAGCTCTGCCTGCACAAACTTGGTAGAGCCCTTCACGCAGAGTCCCTGCCATACACCAGAAGCCTAATCATGAGAAACGTTCATGTAACCTGTAGCCCTCTCAACCACTCTACAATAATTATTAGGCACAAGTGTGTCAGATACAACAGCAGAGATACCAATTTTATTAAAACAGCAGAGATACAAATTACTTTTGAAATAATCTCTCGTTGAATAGCTTACACCTTTCCTTTACTACTTTGCCACATGTGATTCCACCTCTTTACATCTGATACTTTTATAAGGCTCTATTATTCATCACTCACTACTTCAAGCTTGGCATCCAAACTCAGAGGAATTATTGTTTTTTTTTCCTTACTGTTTACAAATGTCATGAAGTTAATTTCGGTCTCCACGCCATGAGCCGTGAATGCAATGATTTGGACGAATTACCTTGTCTTTTTAAAGTCACCTATAAGGATACGACTACCACTTTTGAATCGCCAACTCTACTTAGAGACTTCATCCAACTTCACAAACAAGACTGTGGAAAGTACCAACACCTGATTATCCGTATGTTGCTTGTGTATACTGTTACAGTTTTCATTGCCTCATGCATATATTCTGTTTTTCTATATTGTTTATATTGCTTATTTTTTACCACTTTCTCCTCACAACTATCAAACTGTGGTTCTCATTCTTTTTGCAGATTCAGTAATGTCATAGTGATATCCCTGACTGTACCCCTTGTCATATGCTGTTTTCTAGTTATTTAATGCTTTACATGATACATGAGTTCATCTCCCCTCCTTTTTCCTCATATTTGAGTATGTTTCATTTTAATATTTTATATGTTCATTATTTTAGTTTTTAATAATTAATATGACTCATATGGAAGATTCTGATCCTCTACCTATGCCATCTGTATTCCCTTTCTTCTTTATGGGTCTGGAAGTACTGGCTGGTGATCCATTATGTTGCACCTCTGCACCCGATAGTCAATATATTCTGTTTCTTTAACTTTATCATTATGGTACAAGTCTTTTTGACATTTCACCATACTCTTCTTCCCTATATATGTAGAGTTTCTTCCTGACCCCTGTTTTGTTGTTTTGCACTTGTCTTCTTTCTTTCCTTTCCTACCATTTCTTCTATGTAATTTATGCTTGTTTTGTTATGTCAAATTCATTATCATCCCTTTCTCTCACATTGGATAAACCAGGCTTTTGGACGTAAGGCTGCCCAATAATATTTGCTTTCGTTTTTAGGAATATCTTTAGAATTGTTTCTTGGAATATTAAAGGTCTTACGAGTCCAATTAAACTGTAAAAATTACCTACTCATCTCTCTAAATCTGTTTTTATGAATCTTACCCATTAGGGGTGCGCAAACCATTTTTTGTTGGGTCATGAAAGTCCAAGCAATATATAAAGATGCCTTTAAATTCAGTATTTGTCTTTACACATTTACTGCACTTCAAAGACAGAGATCAAATTTCAGGCTATGTCTCATGGCAAAATTATTTTTTCAACATGAAGATTGGTGTTTACAAGGTCCTCTCACTTCACAATCAGAAAAAGAAAAGGAAAGTGAATTATGTGACAATCTAGATTGGTGCACTGAGTGTGTGACAGGAAAGACTGTAGGGTGTCATTTTTTGTAACACACAACAAAATGTAAATACCTGTAAAATGAACTGTACTCATTCAGAAGGTAAAAAATAAAAAATAAATCACATTTAAAAAAACATCTGAAGTATGATAGAAGTAAAGATTTTAATAGGAGCAATACCAATTAAGATACTTTACGAATGATAAATATTCACTGAAACTCGATTTGCGCTCATCATTTGTGTGCAATATAGTTCGATCAGTATAACCATGTGTACAATTTAGTTGCCATTTCAATGGAAAATGTGCTGTCTGTAAATGACAGTGCACTGCAGCACGATGCTTTAGTTATATTAAAAATCGCCGGCTTCATATCCATTAAGGTTAGGTCGGGCCTGAAAATTTGCTATTCTAAAAAGTGAGTCATGGGACTAAAAAGTATGGAAAGCACTGTCTAAACTTAAATGTTGTATTGCTTTACTGCAAGAAACTCATCTTTCTGAAAAAGATATTCACACTCTTAAAGAAAATTTAGATTTTTCTGTTTATTGTTCTCCAAATTCTCAAAATAAAATACGGGTTATTCCTTTTCATAAAACCACCCAGGCTTTGAGACTGGGTTTCGGGTACCTTGGGCCGCAGCCAATTCCCACTCCTTCTCTGCGGAGACAGGACATGAGTCCCTACACCCTTACCATGACACTGGGACCTATCTGGGCTACCACAAACCTTTCCCACCACCCTTGGTGGGAAAATACCTAAGCCCCTTCCTTCCAGGTCATCCCCAGATGCTTCTCCAGACCCTCTGGAATCCACCAAAAGGTCTGCCTCTCGTGCACGCTCCCTGGGGTCAGAGAACTCACAATCCACTGTGTGTTGGCATAGCTCTGGAAAACAGGGACTTAAAATATGCTCTCAAACAATTCAATCACACAGCTCCATGCAGGTGTTAACCAAACCGCTCTTCACCCAACCATCCAGTGCCTCAGAAACGTACCCCACATCATTCTCACAAGACTGGTGAGACAGTGTCTGACTGTTGCTGTCTCTCAACCCATACTCTTCTGGCTGGTCTCCTTACTCACCTACCAGGGCTTCTATAATGGGGGAACCCCTCTCCCTGCACTTCTCATCTAGAGTTGGTAGAGTGTCCCTCCCACTACCAGGAATATGATCTCCTGTGACAGTTAACCAATTCACCTTAGGGACAGTGCGCACCACTGGAGTAACCTCACAATCCTTAACCCCCTGGTGTATGTCACCCCTCTCCTTGAAGCAGGGTCCCAAATCTGTGTGTGTATGTACCTCACCCTCAGTACTGGACCTAACACTTTTACTGCCACCATCTGGGCTGGGACAAGCCCTACTGGCTTCCCAGTCCAGCTCTTTCATTTTCAATTCATGCTCTAACATCATCCTTTTCTCCTCCATGGCTAACTTAAGCTTCTCCATTTCCACAGGAACTCTCCTTGCTTCCCGCCTGTCCTCCAGCTCCTCTGGGGTCAAACTGCTGCTGCCTGGCTTAGAGGGGACCCCCCTCCCAAAAGCACATCCACCTTTGGAATAGGCTCCTCGTCCTCCATTCCAAGATCCCCAGACAGCTCCCTAGTATGTCTGGCTGATACCCAGGCTCTCAGCGACTTTTGCAGCTCCTCTCTTCTGGTGAGGCCCCTGATTGGGATTTTGATTTTTTTGCAGAATGCCTTCAATTCCTACACATTGTAGGTTCCTAACCTCTCTTCCTCAAAGGCCACTTCCAAGGATGCAACAGATGATGCAATTGATTTAGGCATGTTGTACTGGAAGGTTCAAGTTCAAAACCAATGGAAAGGCAAAAATAGACCCACAAAAAAACAGTATGTGGTACGTACTGGTCTGCGATATGATAGTAGTGCACACCAATCACTGTAAGTCAAGTGCAAACACAAGTCCTATCCCACCGCTGCCACCAATGTTAGAAATGGGATTTTTGGCAGGCTAGGGCATTCGCCAAAGCCAGGCAAAAACCACCACTCTAGTCAGGATAAGGGAGTTACACTCCTAAAATAACCCCTGCTCACCCCCTTGGTAGCTTGGCACGAGCAGTCAGGCTTATCTTAGAGGCTGTGTGTAAGGCATTTGCACATAACCAACAGTAATACAGAGTAAGCTCTACAAAAGGACACCACACCAGTTTAGAAAAATATCCAGTATTTTTATATACTTAAGACAAGACCAAAAATGATTAAAAAAATCCACAGTACAGTACTGACAAAAAATCCACAGTTATCAAAATACGCTTTAAAAACAGTTCCTTGATGTCGATAGCTCCATCTGGGGCTATCACGTCGTCGTGAGCAAACAAATCCAAACAGTTCTGGATGACCGTGGTGTCGCGGGTCAGCTACGGTGTCAGGAAGACCCGCAAACCATACCTTTTAGAAATGCAGGGCGTCGGCGACCTCTCGTTGAGCTTCCGTAAACACGGCGTCCGCAGGCATCGTTCCGGAGGACGGAGCAGGAGGCGTCTGGGGCCCTCGAAGTCACACGCGTTGCATTTTGATCTCCTCTTTGTTGGAGTCAAAAGGCTGTTGTCAGCCGGCGTTGGGTGCTGCGATGCGAAGTGCAGCGGTGATGTGTGCGGTACCCTCAGGTCGCGGTGCTAGCAGCGGCTCGGTGGCGTCATCAGATGTCGTCGTCGGTGAGACCAGGGTCGCGGTGCGAGATGAAGGCGGTGCTCGATGCCATTTCCAACAGGGCCTAAATGTTCAGACTCATACAAACAGAAGGCATTTTAATAACAGTCTACTGCATGATTAAGACTTTGTTAATGGTTTTAACCACTTCATAACTGATTTTTCATATTAACATCAATCCTGATTCTAAAATTCGTTTAGTTTGGGATTTACTTTAGGCGACAGCAAAGGAATACATCATTGATTATGCAGCAACAAAAAGGGATTAGAATCATCTACATTACTACAACAAATTAAAAAACTGGAACATGCACCTTACTCTGCTAATCGTAATGACAAATTTTAATGCTTTACGCAGGTCAATCTTTTGTTTAATTAGCTTTCCACTGAAACTGCTTAGTACTCGTTTGAGAATTAATGCTATTTATTATGGAGGATCCAATAGAGCTGGTAGGCTATACTGGCTAACTGCTTAAAATTCAAGAAAACCAAAAATCCCTGATGACAACAGAAACAAACTCCACAAAGACTGTGATATTTTGACTTGTTTTGTTGAATTCTTTTATTAATTATACACTGCAGACTCTTCTTCTGACAAGATCACTTTGTAGGCCACCTGAATATCCTTGCTGGGGTAATATACAGATTAAACCAGGTTTTATAACACTGAACCTGAATATTAGCTGAGATAGCTGCAGTGGAGCATAAAATCCTCGCAGGCCCCTTGATCAGCCTGCACCTTCTCTTGCCAAAGATCCATATGCTTACCGAGATCATCCTCCTTTAAATTATTAAGTAAAGTATAAAGTGTAGAGATTGAAACGCCTTGTGAACCTAAAACTGCCTCCATTAATGGCGATTTGTGGCCCAGGACCGGCTTTCTAAATAGGTAGTCCCTAATTTGTAAGTATTTTAAAAAAAATGTATTCCCCAGACCAAATTGTTCTTTAGTTAGAGCAAATGACAGAATTGTGTTGTCCCTAATTAAATCTCCATAGAGTCTTATCCCTTTCTCCTTCCAAGATTCCATGTAGCCGTCGTGGAAAATTTCTGGTAGCAATTGATTGTTTTGTAGGGGCGTGTAAATGTGTATCCTATTTCATTTTAATTTTTTCCTAATTGAAGTCCAAATTTTAAAAGCACCCAACATTACCTTGAATTTAACTCTTTTAAAGTAGGCGAGATCAATATGCCGTATCAGACAGCCGTGGGCCTCTTCCCCAAGCAGTAATTTGTATATGGAGGGGTAGGATCCAGTTTGGTCTTCTATGTGTCCTCTGCCCAGCAGATCGGACAGCTGCTGGAGATTAGCCGCCCAATAAAATATCTGAATGTCAGGGACCGACCAGCTCCCCCGATCCTTAGCTAACGTCATATATTTCAATGCCCTCCGTGGATGCTTCCCTGCCCATAAAAACTTGGAGTTAGCTTGGTTAAAGGCAGAGAGCCATTTTTTATTAACTTCCAAGGGGATTGATCTAAAAAAGTATAAAATTCTAGGTAGAAACATCATTTTGAAGACGTTGCACCTTCCTAGTAGTGTCAAGTGGAGGTTGCTCATCCTATTGAAGTCTGCATTGGTTTTAGAAAGTAGTGGCTCCAGATTGCATCGTACTATCTCATCTACTTTTGCTGTAATTTCCACCCCGAGATATCTAGCCTTTTCTGTAACCCTGCTATCTGCCATATTTGTGATGGAGTTTTTAATGATCATAGTTTTTTCACTGTTCAGGTAATAGCCTGAGACTGCCCCAAATTTTTCAGCCTCTTTTTCTACCACCCTAACTGCCTCCGCAGGGTTAGATGTTGTTATGGCGAGGTCGTCTGCATAAGCTAAAATCTTTTATTTCTCCTCCCATGGTTTGGGCTGCCCGGATGTCGTTGTTCTCCACTATTGTCCTAATAAAAGGGTCTATATATAAAGCAAATAATAGTGGAGAACAAGGACACCCTTGGCGAGATCCGCGGGTAATTTTGATTATCTCTGAAGCAGCGCCCATCATATTGATCCTTGCCTCGGGGTCTTGATACATACACCGTATCGCGTAGATATATCTTTCGCCCATGCCCGGCTTTGCCATAGTTGCCCACAAAAAGGGCCAGGAGACCCTGTTGAAAGCCTTCTCGGCGTCTAGGAGTATGGCCCCGACATGGTCTCCTGACACTCCCGCTAGGTCAAGTAGCGTAATGAACCTCCTTATGTAGTCAGTAGTCCCTCTTCCAGGTACGAATCCATGCTGAAATGGAGACACTAGTTTAGCTATAACCGCCGAGAGCCTGTTTGCTAAGATTTTTGAGTAGATTTTTAAATTGCTGTTCAGCAGGGTTATTGGTCTGTAGGAACCTAATTCTTCAATTGGCTTACCTTTCTTTGGGAAAACTATTATAGATGCCCCTTTCCAAGATTTTGTCGTAATCTGATCCCGTTGCGCCCGTTGGAAGACTTCCAGCATCATCCCCATATTGTGTTTCTTAAATTTTTTATAGAATTCCCCTGGAATTGAGTCAGGCCCCGTGGCTTTGCCGTTTGGGGTCTGGTCTATCGCTGTTGACAATTCTTCCCAGGTAATAGGGCCCTCAAGTTGATTTCCCTCTTCTTCTGATAATTGACCCAGCGCCACTCCTGTTAGGTATTCCTGGATATTCTGGCTCCCACCCCTGATATCTTCAGTATACAGTTTCTGATAAAATTTCTGAAATGCCGTAATAATAGCCTTCGTCTCCGTCACCGGCCCAAGGTCAGGATCCCTAATCTCTCTTATTCTGGCGTGCACTGTTCTTTTCCTGGTGTGTGTTGCAAGAAGGTGCCCTATTTTTTCACTACTCTCATACACCCGGGATTTCCATGCCTAGTATTTACCAGCTGCCTTTTTAACTGATATTTGAGTGATAGCAGATTTTGCGATAGTGACTTTTGTCTGCGCCGCCTCTGAGTCTGTACCAGCATACAAGACCTCTATCAGTTGGGACACAGCTGCGGCTAGTTCTTGATATAATATTTGTAGCCGGTTCTTCTCTTCCCTCTGAGATTCCCACCCAAATCTGTTTGTTTCGCCCCATAACCCTGCTTTCAGTGTTTCCCACACGACACTTAAACTAGTGATACCATAGTTTTCTTCTATAAACCTGGGATCCATTCACCAACCTTCCGGATGTAATCTGCCTCACTTAAGTAAGCCCTGTTAAAAGAGCACTGTGTCTGCCTAAAAGTGAGCTCCAAATCTAGCTCAACCACTAGGGGGTTATGGTCTGGCATCTCTTTTAGAAATAGCTCGATTGTACTATTGTGGGCTAATTCCTGAGAAACAAAGAAGTAATCCAGCCTAGTAAAGACTTTATGGGGTGCGGAGAAGTACGTAAATCCTGGGTCGGCCCCCTTTTTCAGAGCCCACAGATCGTCTAGCCCATGTATTGCCTGCATCTGAGATAAGGACTTAAACACTTTGGGTTTCCTCCCCTGATAGGGAAGATTCCTTAAGGCGACTTTACAATTCAAATTTATATTTAGATCCCCACAAAGAATCAACGGTAGGGTCCAACCTACTAGTTCTGTCTTAAGCCAATCCAGCGGAGCTGAGTCATCCAATACTGACCTGTAAACCGAGCATAAAGTAAAAAATTTATTTTCAATACACCCCTGAACAATCACCCATCTGCCGAGGCTGTCCACCTGCCATCGGGGGAAGTGAAGGAAGCCCCGTGTCCCGTTCTTTGCCAGAACAGCCACCCCTTTTGCACGACATTCTTGGGACGTATTTGCAACAATATAGTACCCAGACAGTACCAAAAGTCTTTTCCTACAACCCTCGATGTGCATTTCGTGGAGGCATAGGATATCAGCTCTCAGCACTTGTACATCAATACTGGTCTGCCTCCTTTTCTGGGGGTTATTTAACCCGCAAATATTTACAGAAGCTATTCTAATTTTCCTCCCCATTTATAGAATAGAAAAAATAACAGAAAGATTGAATCAAATAAATAAGGTCAGACGCCTGGAAAAATAGTGAACCACCGTATTTTATACACACCCATCTCCCGTGATATATTACTACTTCACCCGTGGCCCCCCCCCCCGCACAACCCCACCCTCCCCCTCCCTTCAATGTGGCAAAAAGGTCCTGAGACCCTTAAGATGCCTCCTGAATGTGTTAGCGCCCCCCAGCTGCTCCCCGACCCAGACCCCACACCAGAAACTTTTACGTGGAACTGCACAATTAACCAAACAAAAGAAAAGAAAAAACCTCTCATTTACTGATAGCCCTATCCTTAAGCTCATTTAAGTATTCTTGCGCTTGGATCTCAGAGGTAAACACTCTAGCCATGCCTTTAAAAATCACTTTAAGCCTAGCTGGGCTCAACAGAAAGACATCACACCCTTGCTGCTGGAAGGGGGAGATCAGAGAGCGAAGTCTCCAACTCTGCTCTACCGTGGTGTGGCAGAAATCAGGGCGGACAAAGAAGGAATGCCCTGCTGGTGTTCTTTTTGCATCGGGCCGGGCTTTGTCAAAAATATCTTGGCGCAGCAGAAAGTTACCAAAAAATATTAGTATGGCCCTTGGTTTGTCTTCCTGGCCTGGTCTTTTCTTTAGCATTAAAGGAAACCTGTGCACCCTTTGTACTTCTGCGTCCCAATCCCAGTGGGACAGTTCTGGAAAGGCCTCTTGAAGAAGTCTCAAAACAAAACCTCGGATGTTGTCTCCTTCCTCCTTTTCCGCAATCCCTAACAGTCGTAGGTTATTCCGACGCTGTCTGTTTTCGAAGTCCTCCAGCTTCCAGAGAACGTCCGTTAATCTGCTTTCTTGCGAGGTGGTTTGCTTTTCGGAGCTCTCAACTGTTGCCTCCATCTGGACTACGTGCTCTTCCAGTGCCGCCGTACGGATGTTGATCTCGGAGCAAGCCTTATTGACCTTCCTGACACCCCCCTGAAGCTTTCTGGCATGCGCCCTCTTGTGCTCCTGTCGGGCTTCTGTCTGGATTTGCTTTAGGGTAGCATAAATGAAATCCATCGAAGCTGGGCTGCCTTTCACCTCTGATCCCGTGTCTGCGCCTTTGTTGATATACTGCCCAGGTGTGGTGTCAGGCTCCAGTACTCCCTCCAAGTGTGAGGCAGAGTAGTCCCAAACCAGCTGATTTGACTGGCTAGCATCTGATGTAAATCCGAGATCTTTCCCAGAGTCTTTGTGGGGTTTCTTCCTACTGCGGGCCGGCAAGCGCTTCTGGGTGTCAAGCTTGAGATCGGGATCGCTGCTTTCTGAGGAGAGCTCATCGGGACTGCTCTGCCAGCTCTCTTCTGATGCATCAGATTCATCCGTCACAGAATAAAAATTATCCACCTCAGGAGTCCCTGCGCCTGCTCCTGCCATAAGTGCCTGACCCGTTGCATCCAGTAAGTTTTTAGACAGGGTTTTGGGGGTTCTGATATCCGGGCTTCCAGTCTTTCCTTCTGCTGCCACCGTGTCCACCGTAGTTTCTACTACTACAGAGTGTTTTGTGCTTGGAGGAGCCGTAGTAAAGATGTTTGCAAGGTTGTTGGCAAGACCATTGATCTCCTCTACGCTTGACACCAGGCCCTGAGTAATGGTGGTGATGGTAGTAAGTACATTGTCTTTTGGCCCTTTTTCAGCCCCCTTGGCAGCAGCTTTATCGCCACTCTTATCGGCACTCTTGTCGGCTACCTGCTTTTTCGACCCTAATCTTTTAACCCAGCATTTTTATCTTTTAAAATGTTGCCATTAGTGTTATTGCTGTTAGCGTTAGCGTTAGCATTTTTACCTTTGGTAGTTCCTAGGGCTGTTTGTAAAGAGGAAGAATTGCTGGCGCCTCTGCCAGCAAACATCCCCGGCACAGTTGGTGCCTTGCTGCGGGCTCCTTTCTCCCCCTTCCGCTCTCCTGGGGTTGTTCTCATCCCCTGCGCACCGTCCCCGTTCAGACTAGAGTGGCGAGCATCCACCTTGGAGTCAGGGGCAATGCACTCTCCGGCTCGCCGAAAAGAGGATGCAGGTAGGGATGCCAGATTGTCACCTGCTCCGATTACTTCCTTCACTGTCTTTCCTTTCGGGGGCATTCTGGCGTGGATTGGGCTCAACGGCGATGCCACAACGTAACTCTGATTCCTCCTCTGCTCTGTACTGCTGAACACGGCGATCACAGCTCCTCACCAGGTTCAAAGCGCTTTGATGGCGAGAGTCAGCGCCGCCGGGAAAAGTCTGAGCCGCATCCGTCAGGGGCTAGGTAAGAAAACTATTCTTTAATGGGGTTGCCGATATCCGATATCTTGCAGCATGACTGTAGCAATTTTCAAGCAATTTCCAGCATAGTTAGGCAGTAACCAGATACTCCAGAGTCAAAAAGTGGGGCCGTGGTCAGGAGACAGCTAACCGCTAGACTCACACAGCCGCCATCTTGCCGCTTTCACACCCAACTCCCTAGCATAGATCCACTGCTGCCATATAATTTTGCCACTTAGGTCAAAGCCTCTTCCATACATACAAAAAAAACCTCTTAGATTATGACACAGGTAGGCCAAAATCGAAACTGAGCTATTATGGGAAACAGAATTAACAAGAATTTGCAATGCAATAGGTCTAGAAATTTATGAAACTCTCGAAAACGCGAGACCTATTGCATTGCAAATGGTTGTTTGCAAAAGCTCCCCATGCAGCACTTTCAGTGTAATGGCAGCTGCGCCCCTTTCCTTAAATGTGGGTCATCTAAAGAAATGGGCATGGAATGATTTACAAACAAATGTTAAATATAAAAATAGGAAAAAAAAACATGCGGCTGTGTTCGGCGCCGCAAAGCGGCCGCAAATAAACCAAAGCCTTGCAGCCACTGTAGCGTGCGTTGCTATGAGAAAAAAAATAACGCCTTATGAGAGAGTGTGGTGAAAAGCATTTAACAAAATAGTGCTCAGAGGCTGTAATTAAAATCTAACGAGCACCAACACACGTAGCAGGGGATGTCCTTATGGAACGTTACAAATGAAGACAAGGCAGTACTTCAGAGGGACTTACAAGCCTATTAACGAATTAGAAGCCCGCATTCATGAAGGACAATGACACAAGACAATAAAAAATATGGGCAGAGAGTGGGCTACCCAGGCTTTCCCTAAAAATGAACTTTTCCACTTCCTTATGGAATAGTGTGAGGATTTGGATGTTTTATATGGTATGGTTGAGAGACCATACTGTGTAATGCGTTAGTAAAGACTGTATTGGGTTCAGTCAGGCTTGTTTGCAGAACTTTTAGCCCAACGCTGGGTAGCCGTGGCTTCGAGCAGCAAGACTTAAACAAAAAAACTAGGGTAAAGCATTTAGAACATTTAGAAGTGCCAAACAATGAAAGAAGATGACATAACACAAAAGAAATCTAACACCAATTTATAAAAATAGATTATAATTCTATGAATGCTTAGAAACAGATGTATAACGATGTAGATATAGATGTATTAAGAAAACGCAAATCTCAATTCTTTTAGTCACAACTGCAAACAAGCATTGGTAACTGTGAAGTTTGGTAACTTTTGAAAAGTTTGAAAGAGTTGTGTTCTTCTTCTCCGGCTCTGTCTAGGGACACCAAATCCAGCAAAGAGAAAATCAAGGGGCCGCGAAGGAGTATTTGGATAGTTACCTGGTCACCAAACATTTCTCCAGACCAGTTCTGAACTTTACATCACAACCGCCACAGACGTTGATGGAGTGGTCTTTATACTGGGGATGCAGGAGAAGAAGGATGCAATGGGTGCAATGGCTGCTGTGCGATCAACCGAGGTGTCCTTGTGGTTACCCCTTGGCCCAGGGGTCAGGTGGGGTGACTTTGGCCACAGAGATCAGATTCCTCAAAGGCTTCTTTGAGCCAGTAGAAGGCCAGCTGCTGTTGGGCTACCGGTCTCTGTCCACAGCTGGTCCAGCTGTAACCTTTGCTGGAGGCTAGTGTCCCTCTTGAACAACCAAGCTGGACTCAGATGATACGCCTGGATTTGGCAGGTTCGGGTGCAACTTTTGGCAATTGGGGATTGGCCTCATGGGGTGCACAGCGGCAGTCAGTGACGATTCTCCAAAAGTGGCTAGTGTCTTGGGAGTTGGGCAACTTCAGCTTTGATGGCCTTTGTGCTGGATCTGTATGGTGAGCCGACTGATCTTCTCTCACTGTTTTGGTCTGGGGCTTGTGATTGACTTTTCCTCAAGTTGGGAGGCACATGCCTCTCTTAACTAGCCCAAGGTGCGGCAGGTGTAGTCCAGCAGATGGTGCAGCCTCTCTTTGCCAAGTCCAGGAGACAGCAGGGCAGTCCTTCTTCGGTCCTATCCATAGTGATCTGAGGTTCATGGTGCCAGGGGTGTCATAATTATGCCCAGAAAGTACCCTGGGGAGATGATGCGGTCACAAGCAAATGGGCTACCAGGATCCCTCCCGCCATGTGAGGGCACCTGGCAAACGCTGGGTGCACTATTCTGCCCACTCCCAAGATGTCTGAACCCTTCCTTGGATGTTCGGAGCCTGGTAGCTCACACTTGAGGTGTGGCTACCTGTGGGCTATCCCTCCGATGGAATACCGGTTTGGGCACTGGTCTACCCTCTTTGTTCCTGCCACCAGCCTGTCTATCTGAACAAAGGGGCAACCCCTCAGGAGTGTGATCGCCATCTGCCCACAAAAGGAGGCCTGGCCTTTGAAGCTAGTCTTTTGGGCCACTACCTTGAGTGGCTTCCTGCATGGGGAAAGTAACACATCCCTCCGTATTAGACTACCAGTGCTCCTAAGCCTGGGAGTCATTCACACTCCTCCTCAGGAGGGCAGAAAGCTGACTGGTGGCCAACAATCGTGTGAGGCCACTGGACAAGCTCGGCTACAAAGTGGCAACTTTCTAACGGTTGTTTTTCCTTAAAAGTGACATTAAATTCGACTTGGGCATCAAGTCTGTTTTAATCCCATGATTATTTTAATACCTTGAAGTACCAATTTTAGTAGTTCCATTCAGACGTAAGCTGGGCTAAGGGGTCAGCCGGTAACTTTGTGTTAGCCAATGGGGCAATTCACTTTTCCACAGCATAACGACAATTTGCAAGTGTTGATTTCAGGGAAGATTAAAAGCACATGTTCTTCTTAATCATATATAGCTCCCTGCCTCAGGGCTCCTTAGGCCTTCCTTATGGGAGACTTACATATATTGTTACAGAAAATGGGGGGCATTGCCATTAGTTTAAATGGCAAAGTTGAACTAGCAGTTTAAACTGGCCCTTCCATGCTACAGTGGCAGGCTGTGAGACATTGTGTACTTTGTCCCACACAAGGTGGCACAACTAGTGCTACAGCCCTGGGAGAACACTCTTTTATGTGCCCTCGGTACCCTTGGCACCATGTACCAGGGACTTATAACTAAGTCAGCTTATGCCAATTGAGGGTAGCCAATTCAACATGTACTTTGTAAGGGGTTAGAAACACTGGCATTGAGGTCTAGTTAGCAGGCCTCAATGCACTCACAGAGTTGGGGTGATCATTCAAAAAAGAGGCTTTTCCTTAGAAATATGTATAGCATATGGCTCAAAGTACATTACGCCTCTCCTTCTGCTGGCACCACCCAGACGTAAATGTTCTTTCACAATAGGTTAGTTTTCACTTTGTGTTTTTATATACCATAACGTTTATGAACAAATAAATGCTCTTCATGCAACACTGGCAATGGTTATTTTATGCATATTTTCTTTTATTGGTCCAAAGTACATACATTTTGGAGACAGATATGGCATAAACCCTCTGAAATGTGTTCCATAATTGTAACATTTGACATTGTGCTTACAGTTCTTGGTAGCTGCTTCGACATTCGGTCTACAGATAAAATTAAGTGTAAGGGCTACTGCACAGTCACAAATGGTTGATTATTCTTACATGCACACATACACATACACACACACAGACCCCTACAGACATACACACATAGACATCACACACACACTCACACACACAAAAGACACACACGAAACTGAGGCATACTGGCAGCAGTAATGTACACTTTCTACATAAACCGAAAAGATGCAAGGCAAGTTTTCCTCACAAGGAAAATGAGCACTAAGGTTAATATTAAAATAAAGATATAATTGGGTGCAGTAGGATAACCACAACCCCCGATCTTGGCATTACTGTAGCTTCTAGTCCTCCATTCAACATTTCTTACCTTCTCTCTTCCCTCTCTCCAGCTCCATCTTCCCTTTTCGCTGTCCCTATCCCTTTCCTCTATTTCTCTTCCACTCCCTTTCCCATTTCTGTCTCTCACTCCTCTATTGCTCATTTTGCTGGTACTTACCTCATTTCTCGTTCTCTGAATTTTAACTTTCTCACATTCTGTTATGTGTTCATCTACTCCTCTTCTTTTTAACCATCTAATTGTCTGTCATTCCTTTCCACCGACACACTTCTATCTCATTTTGTACTCAATTCATACTACTCCCACTTCCACAAGAATAAACAAATACCCAAGACTCAGGCAGGTTCAGTGTTTGAAAAAGTCTAAAAGCTCAGTGTTGAATTTGGTTGATACTTCACACAGCATTCCATTGTGGTTGTGTTCTGTTGTATTGCGGAGGGTTGGTGGTAATGTGTGGAATGCTTTTGAGTGAATGTCCCTTTACTGAACTGGCTGGCAGCTCCCTCCTGGTGTTACGATTTCTCTTGAAGAAAATAAAGATAAAGCTACTTCCTTTATTTATTTATTTATTTATTTATTTATTTATTTATTTTATGCGATTTTTAGAGCGCGCAAATACCCGTAAGGGTGTCTCGGCGCTAGTACCACTGAACTCACTCTAGAGGTAAAAGACGGGTTTAGGATGAAAACAGCCAGGTTTTAAGGTTTTTTCTGAAGTGTAGCAAGGAAGGGGCAGTTTTAATGTGGAGTGGTAGTGTGTTCCACAATTTAGCAGTCCCTACGGAAAAACATCTGTCCCCCCAGTTGGTCCTCCTTGTCCGTGGAACCCTCAGTAGGTGTGCTGAAGATGATCTTAGTGTTCTGGCATGCTCCAGGGGACGGAGAGCTGTTTTTAAAAACTGCGGGCCAGGGTGATTAATAGCTTTGTAGGCTATAAAAAAGAGCCTTGAATTTAATCCGACTCCGTATGGGGAGCCAGTGTAGCTCTCTGATGTAGGAGGAAGTGGGAGTGAATTTGGGAATAGCCAAAAGGACCCTGGCTGTGGCATTTTGTACCGTCTGTAATTTGTGAAGGACCTTTTCTTGGGCATTTAACAAGAGGGCATTACAATAATCTGTTCTTGAAAACACCAGGGAGCTAATTAGGGTTTTACCCGCAGACGGCGGTAGGTATGGCAATAATTTTTTAATCCTTTTTAGGATGTAGAAGGAAGAAGATACCACAGCGTTGGCATGTTGAGAGAAAGTCAGCTTGGTATCAAAAATTACTCCCAGGTTGCGAACCTTGACTACAGGTTGAGGGGGGTTCCCCAGCTGGGAAGGCCACCACTGAGGGGACCAGATGGGTTGCAAGTTCCCGAATGTCATCACCTCCGTCTTGTCGGAGTTTAATTTAAGACAGTTTGATGACATCCACCTTTCACTGGTGACGAGCTTCGAACCGAACCCAGGAGGAGAGTGCTCGATTAGGGACCAGCACCGTCAGAGATGCAGGTAACCCAGCATGACGCTGGCATACCGTGCTTTCCCTACCAGCACGGCGCTGAGGTGTGTAGCGCTACAGCAGTAGCCCGGTTGCATTTTTTTTCGAGCTGTGGAGGCAGAAATTCGAGGAATCCTGCAGGATTGATAGGTGAACCTGTACTCACAACCGCTCTGCCATTGTAGTCAGCACGCTTTCGAGAGCCAGAGGCTGTGCCACTCTCTAGTCAAAGGGCACGTGCACATGAGAGAACAGCAGGACACTTTCCTCTCCACAGCATTGCCTACACGTGGAGCGTGAAGACACACACGCACTTCATAGCAGCGCATTGCAATGAGAGGCACTCAACCTTTAAAGTGAGTGCCTGTAAGGGGGGTTTGGAGGTGCAGCTGACCGCAGGGAGGCCCCCCCGGGTAGTTTGGGAGGGGCGGGGGAGGGGTTTGTCAGGCTGCAAGGCGGGTATTTTGTTTTTGGGCTTGTTTTTCTGTAGCCCAAAAGGAGCACAAGCATAAATGCTTTGGGCTCCGGCTCCCAGCCACCATTTTAGGTTTGGTGACCTGGTGGCTGGGAGCTTTAGCTAGATTTATTTTGTCAGGAGTAGTGAGGTAGTTTCTTTAGATTTGGTAGCAATGGCGGCTGAAGACTATTGAGTGCTGGAAGCCCTCCGGCTTCTCAGCGAAGCAGGAAGGATGGATTTGGTTTTGGGGGACGTTGCGTGCCGTCATGCCCCACGCGGCAGTCCTCCAGCTGTGGTGGCAGCTGTGGTGGCAGCGTGCATGTCCCCCAAACGCCCCATGATAGAAGGCGACCCCGGTAGCAAAGTCGCATTATGCCAAGGGGGGTAGGTTGGGAGTGGAGGGCGGTCTTGAGCGAGAGGGCGGGGGGGACCCCGTAGCTGGCAGAGTGGTGCGCGCTGACCCGCTGGAGCCACTTTCTGCTCTGGCGGTTAGAGAAAGAGCGATGTCTGCCCCTGCGCCGAGAGGGAAGTGCTAAGAGACGCTCTTCCTCGGCTTCCGCTGCCTCGGTCTTTGAGGCGGCATTGGAGAGTGGGCGGGAGGGGGAGCCAAATTTTTATGGGGCTGCCGGCAGTCCTTCAAAGTATGTTAGGCCGGAGGGGAGTGAGCAGCACGTTTCTGTGTCGCCTATCCAGGGGGTTATGTTGCAGGGAGGCGGAGCGGTGCATTTGGGGCTGGGGGCTGGTCTGAGCACTCCGGTTCGGGCTTATTCTGAGGTTGATCCCAAGAGGGTGCTGGGCAGTGTGAGGAAAGACCCCAGTATGTTGGTTTTTGAGGCAGGGGGTGACAGGGATACTACCAGCCCCCTCCTTTTCTCGCCACCTTATTCTGCTAGGGGTGATAGGGCCTCTGTTGTCGGTAGCTCGTTAGGAGAGGGGGAATGGGCACAGGTGGGAGGGTGGGGTGGTTTCCACTTTCAGGAGGGTGGTCAGGATGCGACGGCTTTGCCACCGCCCCCCCTGTGGGGTCATGGGAGGCCGGTTTATGGGGATGGGGAGGTGTAGGAGTGGTTGATGAGGTAGGTGCGGGGGAGCAGGTTCAACGCGGGGGCAGGTCTTGGGAGGGTTTGGATATCTTTCCAGCTTGGTCAGGGGGGGTACGTGGCATTGGAGCAATGGTTGGTACGGTATGTCATGTTTCTCCCCAGAGCAGTACTGTTGGAGGTAATTTGATAGGCCCAGTGGGGGGGGGGGGGGCAGGGGTAAGACCGCATGGGATTTCCCGGGCACAGGAGGTAGGTAGAGTGGGAGCCAGGTTCTGGAGCCTTCAACGGCTGTAGTGCAGTCAATGCTGGAGTGGAGTAGTGATGAAGGGGGGAAGGTCCTCCCCCCATACCACTTCAAGGGTAAGCATGGGGAGAGCAGGGCAGGTAGAGCGGAGCAAGGCTAGGTGGTCGGGGGATGGTGCTTGGGGTAGGTCAGAGAGTTGGTATGTTAGCAGAAGTAAGAGATCCAGCACATCAGTCCAAACTTTTTTTCCACAGGGCAGGGAGCGTTGCGGAACAGCAGTCTCGGTAGGGCGGAGTGCGGCCCAGTTGCGCTGAGGAGAAGGGAGGGTGGAGCCTCACGCGGCACATTATGTACCGTCGGGGGATCCCGGCGCTGCCAGCACACGAAGGTCAAGTGCGACGTCGCTGGCCCCAACAATAGACAGGACACGGCAGACAGTTTGGACAGCGGATGGAGATTCTAGGTGTGGTCAACGAATGGGGAATACAGACGTGTACAGTCGGCTCCCCCGCCAGGTGTATAGACAAGGGCCGTTAGGGCCGTGACAGGTCATGAAGGGTCGGGTAAGGCCTGTGGTGTGGTGTTGGTGTCAGATTCTCTACTGATACAGGAACCGGGGGTACTTGACTATGATGAGGATAGCCCTGAGGAAGGGGAATTGAAGGATAATGAGGATGGGGAGGGGACCTTCTCATAGTATTTTGCAGGCACCGGAGGTGGTGCAGTCCAAGAAAACAGTGGCATTTGGACCCAGAAGAGAGCACGGCCCCTCGGTGAGGGCTGCTTGGACGGTGGACAATGCGGAAAATGTGGCATGGAGGTCGGGCACCCATGTCAGAGCCAGGTGAGATTGGTAAACCACGGGCCAAACCAAAAATGGTGTCTGTGGGGACTAGGGGGGAGGGGGAGGTAGGGGATGGGGAAGGGAAGCTTCACAAAGGTAAATATGTTAAGGATCAAGGGGTGGGAACTGGAGACATGGAGGGAACATTGGGTACTAAGGTGGAGAGCGGGATGAACACCGAGGTCACTGAATCAGGTAAAGAGCCCTTACTGAGTAAGGAGTTCAAGATTAAAAAGCTGCCTTACATGGGTGTGACTAAGCCCCTGGGTTCACACTTGATGTTAGCAACTAAGGAACAATTTGGAAGGGGGAATAGGTAGAAATACTGAAGCTTCTTCACAGAGAGGTCTGCTCGAAAGAGAGTTCCAAGGAGGAGGAGTGTAGGAGAGTAGGGTCTGCTATCCTATGGTCACCCCAAATATTTGCTTTTGCTTCACTGGTTTCTGACTTAATGTGGCTGTGGGCCTGCTAATCAGACCCACAGCCTGCTGTTCTCTCTCTAAATTAATGCCAATGCACTCTAGGTGCATTACCAATTGGAACTGGTTCACCTTATGGGCCCCTGTAACAGTGTACCCCAGGTACCCAGGGCATAGGTATATACAAGGCCTACCAGGGGCTGCAGCATGTATTGTGCCACCCCTGGCCTGGCCTAGCTATTTGACACAACTGGCTGATCACTCAGCTGGGGTAAGTTGGTGTAATCACCTCTTACTTAGGTAAAGTATATCTATATCTACCCTATATGGACACATGTTAACCTATGAGACACTCCTATGGAAGGCCTCGACAATCCTGGAGGCAGAGTGCTTGGTTTCATGTGAGATGGTGCTCTGGCATGAGCTGAGCCTGTCTGCAGCTTTCGGAACAATGTCCTTCAGTTGTTTCATGATATTGCCATACCATATACTCTTAAGTGCATTATGAACCTCATGGTTAAATGCTATCTTTGGTTTGGCTTTATCAAAACATGTCGAGTAAGGTGTCATGCGAATTGGAATACTACCCCCTCGCCAGTTCTGGCGACGAGGGTAGCATTCCACCCTTCTAGAGGGACACGACATGTACCTAACCTGAAACCCGGGTAAAGTTTAACACGAGCCTCAGCATCACAAAATGGATGCTGCCACCACGGACACAAGTCTGACCTCCAGCTTGGGAGGCTTGGACAAAGGGTTTCCTGTCAGGGGAGGTGCTTGCACTACTTCAGACAGGATTTTGTGTAGTGGGTTAGGGAGGGCTGAATAGAATGAGACATGCCTGGGCACACAAGGTGTCACTGTGCATATGCCAGTTCAAACCGGTCCTGGGGCTCTCCAGCCCCAGTCCTGGCATGAAACTGGACAAAGGAAAGGGGGGGAACCACCCCCCTTCCTGGTCCCACCCAGAGGAGGGACCTAGCAGGTAATCCGGCCCCTAGTTTTGGTTTAAGAGTAGGAGCTGTGTCCTAAGACTTCAAATCATCCTGAACTCGACTTGCAACTAAGAAGAAAACTGGACTTCAACATTCTGCTGCACAGAAGACTGAAGAGAATCTCCCTTGTTGCCAAGGAGTGACCACCCTGTTAACACAGGCACCATCCAGTAACTCGACGTCTGCTTTGCCGCCGCCTCCTGCAGGAGCACGAGCCCAGAGCCTGACAAGACCTGGATTCCCAGACATCTCCAAGCCCGATCCACAGTCCCTGAAAAGAAGAGACCCGTGGAGGCATCGAGAGATGTGGGACCGGCCATCTTGAAAGACCCCCGAGAAGCTGACGGCGCAGCACCCGAGGTACCCTCAATGCTGTGTTTTGTGGCTTGAGAAGCCCACCACCGAGCAGCACCTGCACCGAAGATCAGCCCCCAAGCATCTCCACGATCTGCGTGGGGCCCTTTTGAATTTTGCCACTCGACGCATCATCCCGGTTACTGGCCCGTTGGCGAGTGGCCATCTTGGCAACGAAATCTACAATCAACACCGCTGGTCTGGTTGCTCCAGACTGGCCCTCGCTCCTGTAAAAAGGAGCAGACCCTCTGGCCTTGCTGGTCAGAGTAACAAGCTTACTTCACTTCCTGCGTGGCTTGCTTTTGCCAAGGCCTGTTTGCTTCCATCAAGTTGCCGACACCGCCATCAGCGAGAGCCTGCGTGGGACAGCTCGTGATCGACTCCTGAACATCGCTGACCTCTCCGTGTCCACGTGGCTGCAGAGACAAGCTTCCCTTCTTCACCTGTTGGCACCCGACATCGCCTGGTTCCACGGTAGTCACTGGCTAGTGACTTTGAACATTGTCCCCTCTGCTTTCAGGTCTTCACATCTTCAGATCCACCCTTGGATCCACCGGAACTCTTCTCGACTGGCCGCCTGCAGCATCTTCATTGAACCACACGACGAAACCCGACGCACTTTGAACCCTATGCACCCGCTTCCTGTGAGTGAGGTAACGCTGGCACTCCGGTGCTCCTGTTTAGAGAAACATCTCTAGTATCTACGTTTTAAGTTGTTAGGTTCTGGCCCATCCGAAGGTTCCCTTTGCAGTAACTTTGTACTTTTTACGCACCAATTGAAAGTCTATGGGCGCCCGCGTGTAACTTCAAGTACTGCAGACGCAGCCCGTGGGCCTCCTGGTCACTAACTATTGTTAGCTCCTCAAAGTCCCAGCGATTCCCAAGGCCCTAGGCCTTCTTCCTTTTAGATATATGGTACTTATACCACTATTTTAGTATATGGTTTTAGGGGCCACCAGGGCCTATTCATATTGTGCAACTTTTGTGTATTTAAACCCTGTTTTGTTTTAACGCATTTGCTTCTGTGCTCATAAAGAGTATAGGGGATACTTGTAGTAAATAAATATATATATTTTTTCAATATATATCTGTGTGGTGTCCTTTCATTTGATATTCAAGGGGAGTGTATATGGTAAAACAGCTTGCTTCACATGCCTTTACAGAGTTTAGCCTAAGACTGCTTTGTCCATGCTACCATTAGGGTAGCTGGTCTATAAGGGTGACTTACAACCAATCATCATAAGGGTTGCTTGGCATGGTACAAGGTGATCACTAGAACTAGTGAGCACCATATACCAGGCCAACCTCTCACATTGGTGAGCAGCAGTTGGGATTTGAGCTTGCTGTTGTTTTACCATTGCAATCTTTGAAAATATCATTTAAAAGATCATACAGGTACCTGCTAGGTACATATAAAACAAAACTAGTATACTTAAGTTCTACTGAACTTAGTTGTTGTAGAGGATAGGGAGTAGCACACCCTGACTACAACTACTAGATAGGTTTAGTAGGTAAACACCAGTGTAGGTAGATTGCAACACATCCACCCACACTAGAGTAATGTCTGGAGCAGAGGGGTCCACTGGACCTGTCCCTGTTGAGAGTGACCCTCCAACGGCACCATCCAAATTTGCTATGTTAAAGTTTAAAGAGATGAGGCAGCTGTGTACCTTAAGAGGTCTCAAGACGGGTCAGAACCCTACCACAGCACACCTCAGAGAGCTTTTAGACCAGTCTGAAGCTCTAAAGACCTCTAATCCCGACCCCAAAGGGTCTGGAGAAGGAGGCTCTCCCTCTGAAGATGATAACCCTGATGCCCCTGTCCCTGTTGTCCAGATAGGTGAGGAAAACCAGAACACTGGAGATACTCAGCTTGAGGATGAGGAGGATGAGGAGGAGGAAGAAGAAAGTGATTCTGATGATGAGAGACTTAGTAAGGTGCCAGTCAGGAGACTTAGCCAGGCTAACTTAAGCCTATTTGGGACTGAGACAGGGTCAAACCCCCTCAGACCCCCATCTGGACTTAACCAGGAGCCTAGGAGGAGAAGGAATCACTCAGGTGAATCTAACACTTCCCATGCTTCTAGAGGTTCTCATGGTCACTCCAGAAGGAGAATGACAACCCCTCAGAGGAAGGAACATGAGGCCAACATGAGAGAGGCTAAGCTTAGGATCCAGAAGAGAGAGCTAGAAGTAGCCCTGATCCAAGAGAAGCTTGCTAAAGCAAGACAGCCTAGAGAGAGTGGATTAGGATCCACTGGTGGCAGCACTATCCCTAAGGATAAAGACAGGTCCTATGACAATAGAAACCTGAGTAAGATTGTGCCCCCCTACAAAGCTGGGGATGACATCCACAAATGGATAACTGCACTTGAGAGGGCCTGCAGAGTACAGCAGATTCCTCAGGAGCAGTGGGCGGCAATCTTGTGGCTCTCCTTTAAAGGTAGAGGCAGAGACAGACTCCTCACAGTTAGTGATGAGGATTCTAGAAACTACCTGGTCCTGAAGAATGCTCTGGTTGAGGGGTTAGGCTTAACCACTGAACAGTACAGGTTAATGTTCAGAGAGACCCAGAAGACACAGACTCAGGACTGGTCTGACTTTGTTGAATGTACCACTAAGGCTCTGGAGGGCTGGTTGCTGGAAAGTAAGGTTACAGACTATGAAGGATTGTACAATTTACTTATGAGAGAACAAATTTTAAATAATTGTCAGAACCAGCAGTTGCATCAACACCTGATTGACTCAGATCTGACCTCTTCCCAAGAATTGGGAAAGAGGGCAGACAAATGGGTTAGCACCAGGGTTAAGCAAAAGAACCAGAACCAGAACCAGGGTGGTGACCAAAAGAAGGCAGACCAGAAGGGTGAGGAGCAGAAAGCTAAAGACCAGAAGTCTTCAACAGGGCCCCAAACTAGTACTGAGGGTGGGTCCCAAACTTCCAAGAAGAGGAAGGAAGAAGGTCAAAGGAAACCCTGGTGTAGTACCTGTAAAAACACCTCTCACTGGACCAGTGAGTGTAAAAAGGGTGGATCCCCCAACAATGCAGCCCTTAAGGCACCTGCACCCACTAGTACAGTCAGCAGTGTTGGTCCACAAACTAAGGGGGTAGTGGGTACCGCCTTGGGAACTGAGGGAGAATCTGGCCTAGTCAGAACCCCTACACAGGCTGTTCTGATTTGTGATGTGGACATAGATTTGTCCACTACTGTGAGCCCCAGTAATCTGGGCAGGTATAGACAGACACCTTTGATTAATGAAAAAGTGGCTCAAGCATATAGGGGCATATGTGTCAGTGTCACTATGGTGACGCCTGGCTAAGTGGACCCTGGACAATACATACCAGGTGATAATTACCTGGTGACCAATGCCAGCAATGTCACTACTACACATAGTGTGGCAATTGTTAATTTCTCCTGGGGAGGGGTAACTGGCCTAAAAAGAGTTGTGGTTAGTGCAGATCTCCCAGTGGAATGTTTGTTGGGCAATGACCTGGAGAGCTCGCAATGGTCAGAAGTAGAGTACAGGACTCATGCAGAGATGTTAGGGATATCATCACATGTCCTTGCTGTGACCAGGTCACAGGCCAAAAAGTACCTCTCTGAACCTCAGGTCCTGGATCCTGGAACAATGGACCAAGCACCTACCAAGAAGAAGAACAGGAGGGTTAAGGCTGTGCCTTCCCACCTGTCTACAAGTGAGGATCAGTCTTCCCAGGAAGATGATCTCGAGACCCCTGAAGGAACTGTCCCTGAAGAACTTGAACCTGACCAGGTTGAGTTTCTGGGGCAAGGGGGACCTTCTAGGGCAGACTTGGGGCAGGCTCAGTTAACCTATCCTTCTCTTGAACCCCTCAGACAGCAGGCTGCTGCTGAGGCTGCTGGGAATGCTCAAGGTACCCATAAAGTATATTGGGATGATGGGCTCCTTTATTCAGAGGGTAGAGACCCCAAGCCTGGTACAACCAGGAGGTTGGTTATACCTCTGCAATTTAGGGGCTTTCTTCTAACCTTGGCCCATGATATTCCTTTAGCAGGACACCTAGGCCAGAACAAGACTTGGGACAGGCGTGTCCCTCACTTTCACTGGCCTCACATGTCTGAAGATACCAAGGAGTTTTGTCGCTCCTGGGTAACCTGCCAAGCCAGTGGCAAAGCAGGTGGCACAACAAAGGCCCCCCTGATACCACTACCTGTGGTGGGGGTTCCCTTTGAAAGAGTGGGGATTGATATTGTAGGTTCAATGGATCCCCCTATAGCATCTGGGCACAGATTCATACTGGTGGTGGTGGACCATGCCACCAGGTACCCAGAGGCAATTCCCCTTAGGACCACAACAGCTCCTGTTGTGGCCAGGGGCTTACTTGGAGTTTTCTCCAGAGTGGGGTTTCCTAAGGAGGTAGTATCTGATAGAGGTGCCAACTTCATGTCAGGATACTTGACAGCTATGTGGAAGGAATGTGGTGTCAACTACAAGTTCACCACTCCTTATCATCCACAATATAATGGGCTTGTTGAAAGGTTCAACAAGACCCTAGAGGGTATGATCAAAGGATTACCTGAAAAGCTCAGGCGTAGATGGGACATCCTTCTACCCTGCCTTCTGTTCGCTTACAGAGAGGTCCCACAAAAAGGGGTTGGCTTCAGCCCCCTTGAATTGCTGTTTGGGCACCCTGTTAGAGGACCCCTATGTCTAGTGGGGGAAGGATGGGAGTTACCTCTCAGAAAGCCCAAGCAAGACATAGGGCTCCTACTAGCATTGCGACAGCTAGGCTCGTCTCAGACACTTTCTGATTTTAACTGCCCCGTTTTGTGGTATTTGATTTAATTTCTTTTTGCACCGTTTTCCCTTGTTTTTAAATCCCTGGCCGCATTACCTGCAATTAAACTGTCTCCTCACTGCCTCTTTGGCGGGCCGGTCCCTCGCGCTCCACATTTGGTGAGCGCCATCTTGGGTGGGGTAGGGAGACGCTGGACACTCCCGCGCTCTAGCAGTCACGAGGACTGGCTAGAGACCGACGCCGGGATCTGTGCATAAATTGAACAGGAGGTAGGCTCTCCCTGCTCCTACTAGCATTGCGACAGCTAGGCTCGTCTCAGACACTTTCTGATTTTAACTGCCCCGTTTTTTGGTATTTGATTTAATTTCTTTTTGCACCGTTTTCCCTTGTTTTTAAATCCCTGGCCGCATTACCTGCAATTAAACTGTCTCCTCACTGCCTCTTTGGCGGGCCGGTCCCTCGCGCTCCACATTTGGTGAGCGCCATCTTGGGTGGGGTAGGGAGACGCTGGACACTCCCGCGCTCTAGCAGTCACGAGGACTAGCTAGAGCCCTATTTCAACGGGTCATCATGACGCGCAGCGTGGGCGCGCAGCGTGTGTGCCGCAGCCACGCCGGAGTCACGCCAGAGTCCAGCCCGTCTGCGCCCGTCCGCGCTGAGGACGGGCTGGACGGCTGGACTGCTGGCCAGGCTAAGGTAAGCTCCTATCCACCTAAATACTCCCTACAGGATTTATTAAGGCTTAAACCTCCATCTGCACCTTGTTTCCACCGGTGCACCCCTGAAGACCTTCTATTACCTCGGGGATGCGCTTGTTTTCTGACAGACCTAGGGGGTTTTAATCCTCTCTCCTCCCCTTCCCCCTGGGAGCTCTGTTCTTCGGTGGGGCCCAATATGTCGAGCGACCTCGGCTTTCTTATTAACGCTCAATCTCTCGTTAAAAACAATATTGTTTTTAAAGAGTTTGTTTCAGAAAGGAACCCCTCTTGGGTTTTCGTTACTGAGACTTGGGCCAAAGATTCCTCTGGCCCTGATCTCGTGGAAGCAATCCCAGAGGGCTATTGCCTAGCACGACAGGACAGAATAGGCCGAGTTGGTGGTGGCCTGGCTATCCTGTATAAGGACAGGTTTCACTGTCGCATCACACCTCTCTCTGACCCCAAGGATGCGCTCCAAGCACTAAACTTCTCACTGTCCGATCACTCTAACCCTGTGTTCAATGGGATTCTGCTCTATCGGCCTCCTGGCCCTAGAGCGGATTTTGGGCTGAAACTGCTTCAGATCTTGGAACCATATTTTGGTCGCCAAGATCTCACGATTCTAGGTGATTTTAATTTTCACCTAGAGTTGCTGCAGGCAAATGACACCATCTCCCTTCTGGAAGCTATGTCGGCATGTGGACTCACCCAACTGGTGAAAGGACCCACTCATCGAGCTGGACACACGCTCGATGGTATTTTCTCTAATGATCAAAGGCTGACAGTTACCAACTCTCTCCATCTTTCTTGGTCGGATCATCTGGCCGTTCCCTTTGGTCTGACTTATCCGACCCAGAATATAGCTAGAGGGTCTCCAGGGACGGTGGAAGCACGTAGGAACCTTAAAAACATTAAGGAAGATTCTTTCCATCCGTGGACACCCAGACTGTCTACTGCTCAGGAACAGGATGCTTCATCAGCGGTCTCACAATATGAAAAGACCATTCTGGAGGCCTTGGATCTTCTGGCTCCTGCTAGGTCCTGCTATACAGCCAGGAAAAGACCCTCAGCTCCCTGGTTCTCCGAACAATTAAGGCTCTTTAGACAACACGTAAGGAGACAAGAGCGCTTATGGCACTCTAGCTGGAATCCTAAGGACAGAGAAGCACATAAGATCTTGCTTAAAAAATACAAACTTGAAGTGATCAAGACCAAACAGGACTACTTTACGGCCCTCACTTCCTCACTTTCGTCTCCTAAAGAGCTCTTCAGAATTGTTGATTCCCTCACCTCTCTCCAGACCAGAGACCCTGTGGTTGCCTCCCAGGGGCTCTGTAACGAAATAGCCTCTTTCTTTCAGTCCAAAATATTAGACATTCATAGTGCGTTGGAATCCCTTAAATCTTCCACCACTATGCCCTCGTTGCCCGCTATTTTAGATTCTGACGGCGTCGTCTCTCCTCGGCTCATGGGTCTTGAATCTTTTCCCCCCTCTCTCCTACCAAGATCTTGAGATCCTCCTTACCAAAACCAAATCTGGATCTCTGCTAGATGTATGTCCGCTAAAGATCCTACAGCTGTGCAGAGAATCCCTCCTTCCCCCTCTGGTTGACATCATGAATAGGGCGATGGAGGAGGGCGTTTTTCCCCAGCAGTGGAAAAATGCTGTGGTAAAACCTCTGCTCAAGAAGTCTTCTCTTGACCCTGGGGTTTTAAAAAACTTTCGCCCCATCTCTCTGCTCCCGGCTCCCGCAAGGATGTTAGAAGCCCACCTAAATAAACATCTTGCTGCATTTGTGGAGAACTCCGGATGCTTGGATCTTTCCCAGCATGGATTCAGGAGGGAACACAGTACCGAGTCTGCCCTCACCATAGTGCTTGATAACATCCGCACGCGGGTTGATGGGGGACAGACCTCCCTCCTGATCCTCCTAGATCTCACGGCTGCTTTCGATACCCTTTCTCCCTCAGTCTTAACATCTCGACTGAGGGATATTGGAGTGCGGGGGGCGGCCCTGGGACTCCTTTCCTCTTTTCTCGATCATAGAGAGCAAAGGGTGATGCTGGGTCAGTTTCTATCTCCATCCTTGTCTGTGCATTGTGGGGTCCCTCAAGGGTCAGCGCTTAGCCCTACCCTTTTCAATATCTATGTGACCCCCCTTGCCAGACTCATTAGATCTTGCGGGATGGAGGTAGTCTCCTATGCGGACGACACCCAGATCCTCGTCTCTCTCTCTCAATCAGTTACGTCGACTGCCGCCAATTTTAGATCTTGTATGGAGGCAGTCGGCCAATGGATGATTCACAATTCATTGAAACTGAACGGGGAGAAGACTGAGGTGATGGTGTTTGGAGGGAGGGAGGACATTTGGTCCGCGGAATGGTGGCCGGACTCTTTGGGTGCCTGCCCGGATCCTAAATCCTCAGCTAAAAACTTGGGGGTCATGATCGATCCCATCCTTAGCATGTGCCAACAGGTCAACAGGACTGTATCGACCTGTTGGGGGATCATCCACATCCTTAGGAAAATCAGGCACTACCTGTCCTTACAGGCAAGGAAGCAACTGGCTGTTGCCCTGTTGGGCTCGCGTCTGGACTATTGCAATGCGCTGTATGCTGGTCTTAACAAGTGCCAGCTGCAGCGCTTGCAGGTGGTTCAGAACGCAGCGGCCAGATTTGTTCTCGATCTACCCCAACGTGCCTCTGCCACCGTTGCTCGGAAGCAGCTGCACTGGCTCCCCGTTGCGGACCGCATCCTTTTCAAGTCCATGTGCATGGTTTATAAGGCCTTAGCTAAAACCAGCCCCACTGGGATTGGATGCATCCTGTCCCGCTATAATCCCGGTAGGAACCTTCGTTCCTCTAATAGACTCCTCCTCTCCGTTCCCCGTGTTCGGAAGACCAGATGGGGTGGCAAGGCCTTTTCCAATCTGGCCCCTAAATGGTGGAATGCTCTCCCTCTTGAGGTAAGGTCTCTCCCCACTCTTCAAGCCTTTAGATCTGCCCTAAAGACTCACCTCTTTGTACATGCCTACCTGTAGCAGTGCTGCTGTAATTTGCTGATCTTTTTTGGATAGGCGCCTTGACACCTTCGGGTTGAGTATGCGCAATACAAATCGCTTAATAAATAAATAAATAAATAGTGGACTATGTACTTGGTCTCCGCTCCAGGATGGCTGAGTATATGGAGAAGGCATCCAAAAACCTTGAGGCCAGCCAAGAATTACAAAAAACTTGGCATGACCAAAAGGCTGTCTTGACTGAGTACCAGCCTGGACAGAAAGTATGGGTGTTGGAGCCAGTGGCCCCGGCAGCACTCCAGGACAAATGGTCTGGACCCCATACCATTGTTGAAAAGAAGGGAGAGGTTACCTACTTGGTGGACTTAGGAACTCCCAGGAGCCCCCACAGGGTGCTCCATGTCAACAGATTGAAGGCATATGTTGACAGGGCAGACATGGGCTTGCTCATGGCTACAGATGAGGGGCAGGAGGAAGAGAGTGACCCTCTCCCAGACCTGTTGACTCAGAACCCTGAAGATGGCTCAGTTGATGGTGTGGCCTTGGATGGCAGCCTCACTGAACATCAGCAAAAGGACTGCAGACACTTTTTGCAGTCATATAGACATATGTTCTCCTTGACACCCAGTCAGACTAACTGGTGTACCCATGTGGTGGACACTGGTGACAGTCTTCCTGTGAAGAACAAGATTTACAGGCAACCTAACCATGTCAGGGACTGTATAAAGACTGAGGTGCAAAAGATGCTGGAATTAGGTGTTATTGAGCCTTCAGAGAGCCCTTGGGCTAGCCCAGTGGTTCTGGTCCCAAATCTCATACCAAAGATGGAAAGAGAGAAATTAGGTTCTGTGTGGACTACAGAGGACTCGATGCTGTCACCAGGACAGATGCACATCCTATTCCAAGGGCAGATGAGCTCATAGACAAATTGGCTTCTGCCAAATATTTGAGCACATTTGATTTGTCAGCTGGCTATTGGCAAATCAGGTTAGCTGAGGAATCCAAGGCCAAAACTGCTTTTTCTACCCCAGGAGGTCATTACCAGTTTGTGGTGATGTCCTTTAGTTTGAAAAATGCCCCTGCCACCTTCCAAAGGTTGGTGAATCAAGTCCTTACTGGGTTGGATGACTTTTGTGCAGCTTATCTTGACGATATTGCTGTCTTCAGCTCCACCTGGGAGGATCCCCTGGTCCACCTGAAGGAATTGCTAGAGGCTCGGCAAAAGGCAGGCCTCACTATCAAGGCCACAAAGTGCCAGATAGGGCAGAGTAAGGTAGTATACTTGAGCCACCTTGTAGGTGGAGGCCAAGTTCAACCACTGGAGAGTAAGATGCAGACCATCAAGGACTGGTCCCCTCCAACCACCCAGACTCAGGTCAGAGCTTTCTTGGGCCTGACTGGGTATTACAGGAAGTTTGTTAAGAACTATGGGTCCATTGTGACTCCTCTTAATGACCTGACATCCAAAAAGGTTCAGTGGACAGTAAGCTGTCAGAAGGCATTTGATGACCCGAAGAAGGCCATGTGCTCTGTACCTATCCTGAAGAGTCCTGACTACTCAAGAGAGTTTATTGTCCAAACCGATGCTTCTGAGTTGGGAGTGGGAGCTGTGCTTTCACAACTTAATGTAGATGGTCAAGACCAGCCCATTGCTTTTATTAGCAGAAGGCTGACCCCTAGAGAGAAACGTTGGTCAGCTATTGAGAGGGAGGCCTTTGCTGTGGTGTGGGCCCTGAAGAAGTTGAGACCATACTTATTTGGGACTCACTTCAAGATTCAGACTGACCATAAGCCCCTCTTATGGCTTAATCAGATGAAGGGTGAAAACCCCAAACTACTCAGGTGGTCCATTTCCCTACAGGGGATGGACTTTACAGTGGAGCACCGCCCAGGGACTGACCATGGTAATGCAGATGGTCTCTCCAGGTACTTCCACTTAGAACATGAAGACACAACTGGTCAAGGTTAGTCTAATGTCCCTGCATTTGGGGGGGTTGTGTAGGAGAGTAGGGTCTGCTATCCTATGGTCACCCCAAATGTTTGCTTTTGCTTCACTGGTTTCTGACTTAATGCGGCTGTGGGCCTGCTAATCAGACCCACAACCTGCTGTTCTCTCTCTAAATTAATGCCAATGCACTCTAGGTGCATTACCAATTGGAACTGGTTCACCTTATAGGTCCCTGTAACAGTGTACCCTAGGTACCCAGGGCATAGGTGTATCCAAGGCCTACCAGGGGCTGCAGCATGTATTGTGCCACCACTGGCCTGGCCTAGCTATTTGACACAACTGGCTGATCACTCAGCTGGGGTAAGTTGGTGTAATCACCTCTTACTTAGGTATAGTATCTATATCTACCCTATATGGACACATGTTAACCTATGAGTCACTCCTATGGAAGGCCTCGACAATCCTGGAGGCAGAGTGCTTGGTTTCATGTGAGATGGTGCTCTGGCATGAGCTGAGCCTGTCTGCAGCTTTCGGAACAATGTCCTTCAGCTGTTTCATGATATTGCCATACCATTTAATCTTAAGTGCATTATGAACCTCACGGTTAAATGCTATCTTTGGTTTGGCTTTATCAAAACATGTTGAGTAAGGTGTCATACGAATTGGAATACTACCCCCTCGCCAGTTCTGGTGACGGGGGTAGCATTCCACCCTTCTAGAGGGACACGACATTTACCTAACCTGAATCCCGGGTAAAGTTTAACACGAGCCTCAGCATCACAAAATGGATGCTGCCACCACAGACACAAGTCTGACCTCCTGCTGGTGGGAGTCCTTCCAGCTTAGGAGGCTTGGCCAAAGGGTTTCCAGTCAGGGGAGGTGCTTGCACAACTCCAGACAGGATTTTGTGTAGTGGGTTAGGGAGGGTTGAATAGAATGAGACATGCCTGGGGCACACAAGGTGTCACTGTGCCTATGCCAGTTCAAACCGGTCCTGGGGCTCTCCAGCCCCAGTCCTGGCGTGAAACTGGACTAAGGAAAGGGGGTGTAACCACCCCGCTTCCTGGTCCCACCCAGAGGAGGGACCTAGCAGGTAATCCGGCCCCTAGATTTGGTTTAAGAGTAGGAGCTGTGTCCTAAGACTTCAGATCATCCTAAACTCGACGTGCAACTAAGAAGAAAACTGAACTTCAACATTCTGCTGCACAGAAGACTGAAGAGAATGTCCCTTGTGGCCAAGGAGTGACCACCCTGTTAACACAGGCACCATCCAGCAACTCGACGTCTGCTTTGCCGCCGCCTCCCGCCGGAGCCCGAGCCCAGAGCCCAACAAGACCTGGATTCCCAGATATCTCCAAGCCCGATCCACAGTCCCTGAAAAGAAGAGACCCGTGGAGGCATCGAGAGACGTGGGACCGGCCATCTTGAAAGACCCCGAGGTACCCTCAATGCTGTGTTTTGGGGTTTGAGAAGCCCCACCACCAAGCAGCACTTGCACTGAAGATCAGCCCCCCAGCATCTCCAAGATCTGCGTGGGGCCCTTTTGCATTTTGCCACTCGACGCGTCATCCCGGTTACTGGCCCATTGGCTAGTGGCCATCTTAGCGACGAAATCTACAATCAACACCACTGGTCTGGTTGCTCCAGACTGGCCCTCGCTCCTGTAAAAAGGAGCAGCCCCTCTGGCCTTGCTGGTCAGAGTAACAAGCTTACTTCACTTCCTGCGTGGTTTGCTTTTGCCAAGGCCTGTTTGCTTCCATCAAGTTGCCGACACCGCCATCAGCGAGAGCATGCGTGGGACAGCTCGTGATCGACTCCTGAATGTCGCTGACCTCTCTGTGTCCACGTGGCTGCAGAGACAAGCTTCCCTTCTTCACCTGTTGGCACCCGACATCGCCTGGTTCCCTCCTGGGTTCACGGTAGTCACTGGCTAGTGACTTTGAACATTGTCCCCTCTGCTTTCCGGTCTTCACATCTTCAGATCCACCCTTGGATCCACCAGAACTCTTCTCGACTGGCCGCCTGCAGCATCTTCATCTTCAGGCTCCATTGAACCACACGACGAAACCCGACGCACTTTGAACCCTATGCACCCGCTTCCTGTGGGTGATGTAATGCTGGCACTCCAGTGCTCCTGTTGAGAGAAACATCTCTAGTGTCTAGGTTTTAAGTTGTTAGGTTCTGGCCCATCCGTAGGTTCCCTTTGCAGTAACTTTGTACTTTTTACGCACCCATTGAAAGTCTATGGGCGCCCGTGTGTAACTTCAAGCACTGCACACGCAGCCCGTGGGCCTCCTGGTCACTAACTATTGTTAGCTCCTCGAAGTCCCAGCGATTCCCAAGGCCCTAGGCCTTCTTCCTTTTAGATACGTGGTTCTTATACCACTATTTTAGTATATGGTTTTAGGGGCCACCAGGGCATGTCCATATTGTGCAACTTTTGTGTATTTAAACCCTGTTTTGTTTTAACGCATTTGCTTCTGTGCTCATAAAGAGTATAGGGGATACTTGTAGTAAATAAATATATATATATTTTCAATATATATCTGTGTGTTGTCCTTTCATTTGATATTCAAGGGAGTGTATATGGTATAACAGCTTGCTTCACATGCCTTTACAGAGTTTAGCCTACGACTGCTTTGTCCATGCTACCATTAGGATAGCTGGTCTATAAGGTTGACTTACAACCAATCATCATAAGGGTTGCTTGGCATTGTACAAGGTGATCACTAGAACTAGTGAGCACCATATACCAGGCTAACCTCTCACAAGGAGTATGAGCTGGCTAAGCGTTCAAAAGTCCCTTAAACGATTGAGAATTGGACGGCAGCATTTCTAATTTATGCCAGCGTATATTGCAAAAAATTTCCGGAGTGCTGTGTTGCCATTTTCAAATATATGGACGTTATTAGGAAAGCTCAAATTACGGGTAGCGGTTTTGCTTGGGCGCAATATGATGAGGAATTCCGGGCCTGTATGGCTTGGGACCCAGAGGCAAAGAGGGGGGAGTTGGATACTGACTTGTGGCAGCACACGATGGATGCACCGGCTGGTGGTAAGACCATATTCACAGCTAGTGGGTTACCTTTAGTATATCGGCCCTTTCAGGGAAAGCCCACCCGGGGAGGGGTGGGGAGTGGAACAGCTACACAATCAGGGACTGGAGCATGCTAAAAAACGGTGATGGATCAAGCCCTGATCTTTTGACTGGGTATGAGTGTTCTGCTTAATTCAGATGCTCTGTCCATCACCACCCCCTTTTCTGAATCGTTTTGGCCACTATAGGAGTGGACGGGTATGCTCAGACATGAGTCCCTTGCTCACTGCACCATCAGGATTCAAGCAAGCCGGGCCGAAGACGGCTGCAATGCCAGAAACCGGTCCCCGGAAGCTTGTTTCCTATCCAGTAAAGAATTGGCTTGGTAGTTTGGTTCCCTGTTCCCATGATGCACTGGGCCAGGGACAGACTAATTTGCATGTAGCCAGGTTCTGAACTGGGATGGTGCAGTGAGCTAAAAAATGGTGATGGATCAAACTCTGATCTTTTGACTGGGTATGAGTGTTCTGCTTAATTCAGATGCTGTGATGTGAGGGCTAGGAGGGTGCTGTTGGAGGGGTTTCAGGAGGGGTTTAGGCTGGGTTACACTGGTCCGAGGCAGAGGCGGTGGGCCAAGAATTTGAAATCACCACCCCCTTTTCTGAAGGGATTTTAATAAAGGCCTGTGCACACCAGAGTACTGTAGGTTTTGACACAAGTGTTCACAATGTGGAAAGAAACATCTCTTGGTCAAATGTTGGGGGGTTAAGCCTTCAGGCAGCCAGCAGTGGCAACAGCCGAGTACCAGAGCTCCAGGCCCCTCTCGGCAATTCCAGGGTGCTAGAGGAGGAAAAGGTCCCCAAGGGTCTGGACAGAGGGTCTAAGGGGGTATGAGGATGTGAGGGCTAGGAGGGTGCTGTTGGAGGGGTTTCAGGAGGGGTTTAGGCTGGGTTACACTGGTCCGAGGCAGAGGCGGTGGGCCAAGAATTTGAAATCAGCTGATGAACATAAGGCAGTTGTGCAAGAAAAACTCAACAAGGAGGTGCAAGAAGGGAGGATGGCAAGCCATTTGATGATTGGCCATTGGAGGGCTTGATTATTTCCCCGATTGGGGTGGTCACCAAAAAGGAGGTGGGACAGTCCAGACTAATTCAACACCTATCATGGCCAGAGGGGTCTTCAGTTAATGATTTTATTAATGAGGAGGTGGCCTCTGTTCCATATTACTCAGTTGACGTTGCTAAGTCACTAGTAGTGACCGCGGGCGCAACTGCAGAGATGGCAAAATGTGATATGAAATCTGCATTTAGGTTGCTTCCAGTCCATCCAGATGATTGGAATCTTCTGGGGATCCATTTCGACGGTAAATGGTACATGGACAAAGCACAGCCGATGGACTGTTTGATGTCTTTTGCTCTGTTTGAGTGTTTTAGCACCTTCTTGCAGTGGTATTTTACACAACATGCTGGTCATGAGTTGGTAAAACACTAGTTGGATGATTTCTTTTTTGTTTGTTCCCCGGACTCCACGGAATGCCAGGTAGCCCTGGACACTGTTCAAGAGCTCCTGGGGGACTTGGGAGTACCGTTGGCATCGGAGAAGACAATGGGTCCATGCACGACCATGTCTTTTCTGGGAATTGAAATTGATTCAGTGGTAAAGCAAGCTCGCTTGCCAGTGGATAAGAAAGTGAAAATGTTGGAGCTATTGGACAGCATTCTATCAAAACGGAAAGTGACGGACAAAGATATTCAAGTCCTGCTAGGCATCTTAATTTTGCTTGTAGAGTGGTCAGGGCAGGGAGGACTTTTTGTAGGCGATTCGGGCGTTCACTGTCAGGCCATCATTTGAATGAATGAATGAATGAATGAATGAATGAATGAATGAAAATTACATTTGTATAGCGCTGAAACTACCCGGAGGCCTCGCCGCGCTTGTGACTGAATACTCAACGCGAGACTCGGGCAGTTCAGTAGATGTTACTATACAGGTGCGTTTTCAGGGCTTTCCTGAAGGACAAGTGATTAGTGTTGGCTCGGAGGGGTAAAGGGAGGGTGTTCCAGAACTTGCCGGCGGTATGGGAGAAGGAGCGGCCGCCCCAGCGAGCCTTCCTGACTCTGTTGAGGGTGGCCAGTTGGAGGGTGCAAGAACGGAGGGAGCGGGACGGGACATAGGGTGTAGCCAGCGGGTGAAGAATTGCGGGGCCTGTACGATGGAAGACCTTGTGTAGAATACACATAGCCTTGAATTGTACTCTCGCTCCTACAGGGAGCCAATGGAGCTCCCTTAGGGCACTCCTCGCGGACTGCCAGCGGGGGAGATTATAAAGTAAACGGGCCGCACTGTTTTGTGTCACTTGGAGTTTCTGGGTGACGGAGATCGGCGCTCCTATGTAAAGAGCATTTCCGTAGTCCAGGCGGGAGAGAATGAGGGCCTGGACCAAAACCCTCCTTGCCTGGAATGGGAGCAGGGGGAGCACCTTCCGCAACATCCTCATAATCCCAAAGCAAGTGGCGGCGGTCTTGGTTGCTTGGGCCGAGAAGTCCAGCGCTTTGTTGAGCCAGATCCCAAGGCTCTTTACTTGGGGTTTGGGAATCGGAGCTGGGCCTAGACATGGGGGCCAGATGGATGCAAGGGCGGTGGGAGAGGGGTTGCCCAGGAGAAGAATGTCTGTCTTCTCCCCATTCAGTTTCAGACATGAGGATTGCATCCATCTAGCGACGGCCTCTAGACAGGGACCTAAGGTGTGGGACGATCCCTCAGAGTGGTCTAAAGAGACCACCAGTTGGGTATCGTCAGCGTAGGTGACGATACGCACACCGAAGGGATGGACTATCCTGTCTAGGGGTTCCATGTAGGCATTAAAGAGGGTAGGGCTGAGGGAGGAGCCCTGCGGTACTCCACACCGGAGTGGGTGTTTGGGAGATACTGTCTCGCCCTCAAAGACCTGGAAAGAGCGGTTAGCCAGGAAGGATGTCAGCCATTCCAGGGCCGCGCCCGACACACCCATGTCCGCCAAACGTTGCAATAGCGTGACATGGTTGACTGTGTCGAACGCGGCACTGAGATCGAGTAGGATAATGGCGACTTTTCCTCCCTGGTCCAGCACCGCTCTTGCCTCTTCCGTTACCGCCAGAAGGGCAGTTTCAGTCCCATGTAGAGGGCGAAACCCTGTCTGGGAGGCACGTAGTAGACTGTTGGACTCTAGATAGTCCACCAGGACGTTATTTACGTGCCTCTCGAGCAATTTACTCAGCCAGGGGAGTAAGGAGATGGGGCGGTAATTTGCCAAGTTGTTCTGGTCAAGATTGGGCTTCTTCAATAGGGCCCTCACCATCGCACACTTCCAAGAAGGTGGCACAAGTTTGGAGGTGATAGATGTATTGAGGACGTCCAATATGACCGGGCGAATGACGTCCATAACCTTAGTAAGGGTCTGAGGGGGTGCTGGGTCGTTAGGAGAACCAGAGGTGATCTTGGTGGTAAGTCCACCCAAGCCAAGACTGTCCAGTAGAGGAATAGTGTCGAGTGAACAAGAGGCGGGAGGATCAGAGGTAGTGGGCATGCGAAATTCCCCGGCATTCTTGACGTCCCCGAATGAGGAGTAGATGATCTGAATTTTTTGAGAAAAAAAGATGGCAAGGTCATTACAACATTTATGGGCACCTTCGGCAGAAGGACGCTCCGCGGAGGGTGAGATGAGGGATTTAACAATTTTAAAAATTTCCTTTGGGGCATTCGCGGCCGCATTGATTTTCCCTTCATAGAAGGAGGCTTGAGTTGCCTTTAATTCCTGTTTGTAGAGCTTTATACCAGCTCTGTACTGAGCCTTCCTAAGTTGGGAGTAATCATGTCTCCATGCTCTCTCAAGCTTACGGCAAGCTAATTTCATGGTTCTGAGGGAAGGGGTATACCATGGGGCAGCTTTAGGTCTTTTTAAGGAGTTGCAGGAATGCATGGGAAGGACCAGATCAAGGGTGCCGGAAATCCAGTTGTCAAAGTTGTTGGTGGCCGTATTGGGGTTAGTTGCCTTCCCAGGAGGGGCTCTGGCAAGGGCAGCTTCCCACGCTTGGAGGGGGAGCGAGGGCCACTTTCTGCCTCGATACTTTGCAAGGTTTTGAGAGGAGGAAGGCAGGTTAGTGCGCCAGGTAAAAGGTATTAAAAAGTGGTCGGTCCAAGGTAGAGGTAGAGGGGTCTCTACCATTAGATCATCTACATTACTATAGATGTGGTCAAGGAGGTGACCCCTGTTATGGGTTGCATGAAAGCCTTTTTGAGAGAGATCCATAGCTTGTAAGTTAGAACGGAGATTGTTAGCTGGGGTATCATGGGGGTCATCTAGATGTAGGTTGAGGTCTCCCAACAGGGTAAAGTTGGGTGAAGACAGTACTACGCTAGCAGCGAGGTCCGTTAATTTAGTGATGAAATTATTGAGGGGGCCGGGGGGGCGATACGCCAAAATGCCTGTGAAGGTAGTGATGGGGGAGAGTTCTAGCGAGAAATGAAAACACTCGCAGGAAGGTAGGGTGGTTGGGACAATGCGGCATTTATAGGTGTCACGGTATATAATGGCCAGTCCGCCACCTCTCCCGGATTGGCGATCCAGTTTTTTAAGCGTGTAGCCTTGAGGAGTAGCCCATGCAATAGTCGGGTCATGATCTGCTTGGAGCCATGTTTCTGTCAGAAACAGGGCATCCGGTTTGAGCTCTTCAATTAATATGTGCAGTTCAGTGTAATGTTTGGGTAGAGAACGGCAATTAAGAAGAAACATTCTCCATTCCTGAACGGGGGGAGCCTGGCAGATATGTGACGGGAGAGGACTCCAGTTACATTTGGAACAATGGTACCCAGTATGGGAAGGGAGGAAGGAGTGGTGACATGGAAGAGTCGTGGAAGGGCGTAAGGAAAGGAGGGATAAGGAATTATAAACAAGTGAAGGCCCCACCATGGTGGAACTGACCGCCGAACTGCGGGAGGCGTCTGGACGCGGACTGGCGCAGACTGCCTTCTCTTTGGCGCCTCTTCGGCGCGTCTACGGCGCTACCGCTGCGCGTCACCGCTGCGCGGATAGGTGAAGGACTAAATAGGTTAGGTGAAGGTGGAGACTAGCGCGTCAACCCTCCGAAAATGGCCGCCTCTGCTGGAGCAACCAGGAAGTGGTACCGCTTGCCTCCCTCCACAACAAACAGCACTGGTAGCTGCGGTGGAACGGGGAGTGAGCGGACAAGAACAGGTTGTGCAAAGTACAATTTTAAGAAATACAGGTAAAACAGTTTAAAACGCTAAAAACAGTCCTTAGTCACTGCCAAGCGCTTTGCGCTACGATGTCGTCAATCACTGTCGAGCGCGCCTAATGGGATCCTTAAGTACTGAGGGCGAAGGGGAGACTAGCGCGTCAACCCTCCGAAAATGGCCGCCTCTGCTGGAGCAACCAGGAAGTGGTACCGCTTGCCTCCCTCCACAACAAACAGCACTGGTAGCTGCGGTGGAACGGGGAGTGAGCGGACAAGAACAGGTTGTGCAAAGTACAATTTTAAGAAATACAGGTAAAACAGTTTAAAACGCTAAAAACAGTCCTTAGTCACTGCCAAGCGCTTTGCGCTACGATGTCGTCAATCACTGTCGAGCGCGCCTAATGGGATCCTTAAGTACTGAGGGCGAAGGGGAGACTAGCGCGTCAACCCTCCGAAAATGGCCGCCTCTGCTGGAGCAACCAGGAAGTGGTACCGCTTGCCTCCCTCCACAACAAACAGCACTGGTAGCTGCGGTGGAACGGGGAGTGAGCGGACAAGAACAGGTTGTGCAAAGTACAATTTTAAGAAATACAGGTAAAACAGTTTAAAACGCTAAAAACAGTCCTTAGTCACTGCCAAGCGCTTTGCGCTACGATGTCGTCAATCACTGTCGAGCGCGCCAAATGGGATCCTTAAGTACTGAGGGCGAAGGGGAGACTAGCGCGTCAACCCTCCGAAAATGGCCGCCTCTGCTGGAGCAACCAGGAAGTGGTACCGCTTGCCTCCCTCCACAACAAACAGCACTGGTAGCTGTGGTGGAACGGGGAGTGAGCGGACAAGAACAGGTTGTGCAAAGCACAATTTTAAGAAATACAGGTAAAACAGTTTAAAACGCTAAAAACAGTCCTTAGTCACTGCCAAGCGCTTTGCGCTACGATGTCGTCAATCACTGTCGAGCGCGCCTAATGGGATCCTTAAGTACTGAGGGCGAAGGGGAGACTAGCGCGTCAACCCTCCGAAAATGGCCGCCTCTGCTGGAGCAACCAGGAAGTGGTACCGCTTGCCTCCCTCCACAACAAACATTACTGGTAGCTGCGGTGGAACGGGGAGTGAGCGGACAAGAACAGGTTGTGCAAAGTACAATTTTAAGAAATACAGGTAAAACAGTTTAAAACGCTAAAAACAGTCCTTAGTCACTGCCAAGCGCTTTGCGCTACGATGTCGTCAATCACATTTGACTCACCACCATGTCCGATTGTTAGTGGGGGTGAAGGAAGATCTGCATATGTGGTCGGTCTTTTTACACTTTTTTAATGGAGTTCCATTGGACAGGGAGGATGACTTTCGGTGGGATGTTCAGATCTTTTCAGATGCGGCAGGCAGTGATGGTTTTGGCCTTTATTGGCAGGGCAGGTGGTGTGCCGAGAAATGGCCGCCTCATTGGAAGGATGGTGTGAGGAGCCTAGCGTAGTTGGGTTATCAACAGGATATGTTGGGCAGGTTAATTTGTTGGGGTGGTTGCATAGGTTGGGGGATCAAGAGTTGTGAAAGGGCAGGCAGGGGAATTGGTGTAACAGATTGTTTTAATTATAGGTTTAGACGGTTATGCAGTGATTTGTATTGTTTGTAATTTTTGTAATGATGTAATGTATGGGGACGGGAGTGGGGGTTAAGGAAGTGTTTTATTTAGTGAGGTTTAGTTTTGTAAGGCATTGGCCGAGGTTTTACATTTGTTAATGTGCACCTGTTTCAATAAAGCGGCATTTTACACACACATAGATGGTTTGTGGTCTGTTCCCCCCCACCCCTCCCTCCCAAAGAGGAATTCTGACCACAAGTAAATCGAATTAGAGACTTCAGATTGTATTTTAAGAAAGCGTTTATTCTAATGCTATCATATGAAAGTGCCTACCGCCTATGCCACAATTAATGTTTAATACATTAATCACATACTTTTTGTTACAATAATGCAACTTATAATAGCGGTAACCCAGGCTATCCCTTTGTGCCATTATGTATGGATTATTGGCACCAACACCATTCCTGAATTTACCTGGCAAACCTCACATTGAGGGGGCTTACCGGTTTAGGTGCATGGCTTTCAGGCTGGTGTCTGCAGATGTGGTGTTTCAGAGGGCCATGCACCAGCTGTTCAAGAATGTGCCATACTTCCAGGACGACATATTGGTGTTTGGGTAAAGTGTGGAAAAACAAGACAAAGTCTTTACAGGACTATGGATTAACTATGAAGAAGGACAAGTGCAGAATTGGCATGAGAGGGGTAGAGTACTTGGGTCACTGGCTGGATGAGTGTGGGGTGGCACCCAAGTTCAAGTTGGTGAGAGCAATAGAAGAAGAACCATCTCTGCAGAACAAAGACCAACTGTGTTCGGTCTTAGGGCTGGCATAGTACTAATTCTGGTTTGTCCCGATGTTTGCAGACAAAACTGAAAGCATGAGGGAGCTGATGGGAAAGAGTGTTAAATTCAAATGGAGTGAAGATTGTCAAAGGGAGTTAGAACATCTTAAGAAGTGTATTGCGTGTAAGTCATTTGACACATGGGACAAATGTATAATTTGCACGGATGCTAGCAGGTTTGGGGGCAGCATTGATTCAGTACAGATATAGGAGGGAGGTCACCATTGCCTATGCCGGGCGTCCCTGGAGGGGAGCTGAGTTGATGTATTTCAGGATTGAAAGGGAAGGATTGGCGTGTTGATGGAGTGTGTCATTTCCACAAATTTGAATAGGGAGAGGATTTTGTCATTTGAACGGATCATCGCCCTTTGGTATAAGTTGTTACCAATAAGCGTATTTGTCTAGTATCATTCAGAATTCCCAAATGAGTGTTGAAATTGATGAAGTTTACTTTCAAGATGGAATATGTCCCGGAAAAAAGCCTTGTAGTGGCTGACTGCTTGTCACGATTACCTGTTAAAAGTTCTGATGAGGTAGTTGAAGGGGGTGAGGAGTGGTCAGTAGCGAGTGTGAGTACACTCACAGAGGGCCACATAATCTCAAGAGGAGTGGGTCCAAGCAGGACATTGCAAAAGGTGAAGGAGTACATGACAAGGGCATGGCCGGTGAAGGGTAGAACGTCTGATGGTGCGGAGTCTTTTACAAATGTGAGCATAGAATTGTCAGTAGTGTATGAAGTGATACTTGGAGGAGAACTATTAGTTGTACCAGAAGTGTTGAGGGGTCACATCTTAAAGTTGTTGCACGAAGGGCATATTGGCATGTGTGTGACAAGCATAGGATGAGATTGGAATAGTGGTGTCGGGCTGGACAAAGATGTTGGGTGAGCCATACAGGAGTGTGTGTCCTGCCCTTGGAGCAGCAAGTCACAGAGGATGGTGGACAATCCACAAGTTGAGGTTGACAAGATGGATGCACCCTGGAAGAAGATTGGTCTGGACATCTCTGCTCCATACAGAGTTATTGGTTTGTGTCCTAAGTTTGCAATGGTAGACATACACTATCATTCTAGGTGGCCAGAGGTTATGTTTACTGATCATGTTACCACTCAAGATGTAATAACATTTTTGGATAACTATGGAGTAGGGAGGAGATACCAGAGCAAGTGGTAACTGGCAACGGCATGCTGTTTGTCTCACAGGAGATGAACAAATGTTGTGTGGAGCACATTAGATCTTCAGTGTATTACCTTCAGAGCAATGGATTAGTTGAGAGGTGCAATAGGACCTTGAAGAAGGGTTTACAGTTGGCATTGGGTCAAGGCAGCCAGTGGAGAATTGTAGCGAAGAAATTGGTGTGGGAATTTTGTACTATCCCTAACAGTGCCACAGAGAAGGGAACTTTTGTCATTTTGCGGGCAGGAAAGAGAGAGGTCTGATTTCCAAAGGGGTGGAAAGAAAAAACTGTGTGAAAAACATCCATGGATTCACATGCAGAAGGTAGGACAAAGATTTGGCAAAGTATCTGGAACCTTTACAAGTGAAAATGTTGTACCCCTACACAGTGCTGTTAAGTTGTGGCAATGTGTGGCCCTATAAGAAGGTGGTGAAGGTTGCTGATTGTATATTGAAGGCAGACAATGAAGGGATCATTTAAGGGAAACATTATCCTTCTCATCTGATGAGAAAGGAATTACGTGATCCAGCTCAGGAAAGGATCAGGCAGAAGCCAGTATTGTCATGGGGTGTCGTGATGGGATGTTGTGTGCTTTTCACCCCAAGCAATAGCTCCGCTGTGAGAACTCTCATTGCATCAACATTGTGGGAAAAGCCACAGGGTTAAATCAAGGTACAGAAGGTGACAGAGCCAGCAGTCCCAGAACACACACACCCAAACTCAAGCCCTTACTGGAAACTCAGAGCCTAACATGTCTTTGTAAGTAGACTGAGGATAGGAATCAAGCAATTTATACAATTTATTGACATTTCATAGCAGGCACACTCTTTTTCAAGTTTCAAATGCATTATTAAAGGAGTTCTTAACAAACAATTATAGCATGAGTGATCAGCTATACGTCCCCTAGAGATATGGTGTTACAACATTATATTATAGATGTGAGGAAGGACATACCGGCACGACGTCAGGGGCATGTTCCCCACCTCTCGACAGGTCAAACTGATCGGATCCACTTGCGTGGAGAAATCCATTCTGCTGTTTTCTGTCTTCGCAGCGCGGAACCAACGGCAACCCGGAAGTGAAAGAACCTGACTCCAGGAGGACTGTCGAATCCCCAATGAAAGGAGATGATCAAGAAGAGGAGGCTGGTCATTCGACGAGGGCGAAAGAACCAGGAAGGACGCTGGAAAGAAGGGCTGAAGAAAATGAGCCGTGCCTACTGAAAGCCGAAGATCCCAAGATCGAAGACGTCGCGATGGAGGACGTAGATCAAGAGTCAGGGGAGCGGTGGTACGAGGATTGGTGGAGTCCGCCGAAGGATGCTGGAGAGCGGCCGCAACTCAGGAGAGTTGCGGTGGAGCGGGTGAGTGGCAGTGTCTTCGGGGAACAAGAGGGTAGCGGGAGGAACGAGGGTGGAGGGGTAGAGGGTATTATGTACGAGGGTGGTGCGTGTGCCTTATACCCTGCAAATTGAGGATGCATATACCGAATGTCTACCTTTAGGTTATTTTTGCATATCCTGATACAAGTGTAGTGGCAGTTCTTTTCTTTACCTCGACTTCCTCCTTGTTTCAAAACACCTTACTTTGCATAGAACAAATCTTAGCTAAATTCATCAGTTACTACTACCTTGTTTATCCCCAAGTACTTCTTACCTAATTCGAAGGCATTTCCGCTACTTTCTCCCTCTTATAAACCTACCACAACGTTTTTTATGATACACTTTGCGGTGTGGTGAAGGGTTCTTTACTCAAAGAAGTAACAGGAAACATCTTGCTGACGGCTCCTTTCTTTTCCCTCTCTATGAGCCTCCGGGGTGAAGATTTTGACCAACAAGAAGAGGAGCGGAAACCATTGTCCTCTGAGGAACCTTCCAGCTCGGCCAGCCTTATATCGGAGGAAGAAGAGACTCCCCTGTTGTGTCCTCCCCTTGTGTTACTTCTGACAATAAACAAAGACCTTTTGGCAAATACATACAGCCTCCTCGCCTGTATATCAAACCTGCCCCCCCACAATATATGAAAAAGATTATCTGTTTAAAACATCAAGATGCTATTCAAAACGGGGAGGCGTTTGATGTAACCCCTATACAGAAAAGAGGAAAGAATTGCTATATAAAACATTCAGGAGTTTTGGGAAATTTAACAATATAACAATATAAATAACAGGGTTCCTACCTAATACTAGTAAAAATAAAAAAAGGAAACTAAGTAATAATTAGTTTAAAACAAAAGTTAAAATCATAAATAAAATTGTTCATGGAGATGAACATTTAATGTGATCTAATGGTATTAGTGACATTTATAAAAATAAAGTCAAAGTCGACCATAACAAGCCTCTTTGATGGCTTAGTGTATTGAGGGTAAATGGGCAGTATCTAATCTGTGATTATGACAAATCAGATCCACCATTTTAGAAAAAAAAATATTAGTAAATCTCTTCCAGTTAGAAGCAATACGTTGAAATGCAATTGCCAAAAGGAGATCTGCAAACATACACTATGAGGAATGCTTGTATTGGTGCTGGTAATATTGAACGTATTCTGTATTTGTTTGTGAAGTTTGAGAAATACTTTTTCACTATACAAAAAACACTCATTTTTATCAATGTTCTAATTCAGAGTTTGGATTGCAGGGTACTCTGCTACAAAAATGGTGGAGTACCCTGTCTGGAAAACCTCGGTCCTGCTGCTCTTTTAAGGGCCGGGTGGGCCATACATTTTCTGATGGCGATGTTCCCACTGGTTGTTCCGTTGGAAACCTACACCGACTGCCTGATGGATTATGGTCCATTGGTGTAAGAACAGTACGTCCTATTTAGAAAGGAAGGTCTGCTGAAAAGAAATGTACTAATGACCCCCTGCTTCCCCCTATACATGTTGTGTGGAAACTCCCAGGGTGTCAGGGTCACTGAGAAAGTCATCCTTTTTGCCCTGATCAACCCCCTTTTTTTAACTGATACTGGTGATAACTGACACTGATTGTGCCCTGGGCCCTGTTCACCAGGCCCAGTGCCAGTGATCTGATTACAAAGGTAGATGGTAAATGGATGTAATTACAATTGGCACTGACAACCTACCTGTAAGTCCGTAGTATATGGTACGGCATGTAGGTTTAGGGACCCAGCAGATTTCATGAACTTAAGTGTCTACTGCTGTATTGCCTGCTGTCATTTTAAATGTCAGCACTGCTTTGCAAGGTGCTTTTAAACTAAAATTCTATGCAAATTCGACTTTGGATTTAAAGGTACTTCCAAAGTAGTAAACTACCTTATATTTACATATAAGTCACCCCTAAGGTCTGCCCTAGGTGTGCCCAGGGTAGGGTGCATTGTAAAAATAACCTGGGACTTTTTAAAGGATGTTTTATATGCCCTGGTGAGGGAAAAACTACCAATTTTGTTTTTCCACCACTCTAGTCTTTTAGCTCAATAGGCTAACATGGGAATACTTTAATAAAGTATAAGTATTAATAGTAGTGGGCTAAAATAATATTTCAAAGACTTAAAGTTTGTTAATGATAAATCCAACAACTTGCCAACCAACATGTAGGTGAAGTCTTAGGCCCTCTCATAGTAGTACTCTTAAAACCACTTTTGTTGTTCACATAAGGTAAGGTGACCGTTGCACTCTCTCGCCAGGCCTAAATATCCATGTGAATTAGTGAAGCCTGGGCATCCCATACTGCTCTCAAACACAAAACACTACTTTGAAGTTTAAAGTGAATGATGGAAGTGGCAGGGTTCTGGGACTGCAGTACATTCCTCATGACTGCCCTCTTCCCTTCAGAGCAGCTGCCAGAGAATCACAAACACCATATATTATGTAGCTGTCCAAGACACATTAACAACATTAGCATGTGGTGTGTGTATATACCTGAAAATTCAAGCTCCGCCAGCCATATTGCTGCTGGCTCAGACAGCTGGAAAAATAGACATGCACAGCTGCGTGGAGTGGAAGCAATTTTTTCAGTAGCACACAACTTCTGCACAGTCAAACTGTACTCCTGACTACCAACATGTGGGCGGAGCCAAAGTCCCACCCTGTAGTACACCTGGAAGCTCTTTTTAGATTTATCACATTATATCTAGCGACGGATGCACTGTCAAGCCTGACCAAAAAATAAGTCACCCAGTGTAAGAGTCGAACAAATTGTAGACCATTGGAATAAACACTTGCCTTCACTCCAAAACCTGTCTCCTAAATTCCGATCGATGCACTGTAGAAGTGGAGAGGTGTGGTGCAGCAGCCAGGGCAGCTGACTTCGGAGCACAGGGTTCACGGTTCGATCCCCGACTCCGGTGGCAGCTTAGCTCAGCACCATGTGACTCTGGGCAATAGCTCACTTAATTTCCACGACGGCCCCCAGTGCCTTGAGACCCGTAAGGGTGAGTAGTTTGCGCTTTACAAATACAGATTTATTATTATTATAGAAGAGTAACATTAAGTGCAAGAAAGTAAAAATGCATACCCCTTATCCTGGGAAATCTGTCTTGGATTCTATCAGGAGCAACACTTACCATAAAACTGCATGTGATGGGATTCTCTTGGAAAGCTACAGGCATTAAACGTCAAAGATTTTAACCTAGACCATCACAGGTTTGACTCTGAAGATGGCAGACACTTTCAGTAAAGCTGTCTTCCCAAGAAGAATGTGAAACCTTTCCTTTTTAGGACTCGCGCCTAGCGTTGGATTGTGCAGCATTGCTCGTGCAGCACAAGACCTCCTGTAGGGGCTTCAGAAAGCTAACCACACGCTTGTGCGTGTGTTTTTGCTTTCTCCGGCTGTTATTGGCTTTCGTGTGCTTTTAAAAAAAAATTCTGCACGCAATGGGGCAAAGGCGGGGCGCATGTCCCGCCTTTGCTCCTCCCGTTCCCACTGGTGGCTAGAACCCGCAGCAGCGCGCGTTCGCCTAGCTGCCGCTGCCGCGCTCCCTCCCCCCCCTCTCCTCTGTGGTGCACGCGAACCACTAGTTACTGTAAACGGAACGGGCCATAAATGCTTCCTGGCACGCCACTTGGGGGCGCCTCCTCACATCCGGCCCCGGCGTCGCAGTCAGTAAATTGAGGGGGCGCTGGGCCGGGGAGGTTACTTCACATCGGTAGCTGAGGCTACGGCTCGTGACTTGGGGTCAACCCTGCAGGAAGATGCAGCCGGGGGCGCGGGCCTGTCAGTGCCGGGATGTGCTCATCGTCCACAGTGGGGACCAGGCGGCCCTGGAGACGGCTCCTTCGGATGACCCGTGTGCGCTGCGGCGCCTGTGAGAGCAGAGCAGACCGTCGATCCCCAGTGTAGCGCAGACAGCCTCCCCGCACTCCAAGCATGCCTGGGCTTGTGGCGTTCGGCAGGCGCTGAGCTATAGCCAGCGATAGCCTGATGTTCCCCGAAGCCTTTGATCTCTTCTACCGGATCATATGGTGAGCAGAGCGGCCTGAGTTTTACTACGTGGTGGGAGGTGACTTTGCCCTCTCATGGCGTGCATGGAGTAAGGCACACACGGAGATAAACATAAACCTGTCAGTTCTACTCGCCTCGGCGAGCCTCCGGCTGCTCTTCCCTGCTTAAGAGACCGAGGATGAATGCCCAGCATTTGGTAGCTGCCTCGCTGCTAAAAAGTCAAAAGTGAAAAGATTAAGCAATTTCTTACTTAAAACAACCCACAAATTGGCGATTTGCAAAAAGTGTCTTGGAGAGTGGCATTTGAATTATACAGGATGTACGAAAGCACTGCGAAGATAGCGGCACGGCTCCCTGCCACGGGCATTTAATACCATTTTCAGGGTCTATTAATTACTCGAATCAGGATGGATTCACTTAAAAGTCAATCGTGGTAAAGCGGAGTTTGCCTATTTTATTTAAATGGCAACTAACGCCAGACAGCCGCGGCCCGTGGAGGGAGTTGCGGTGGGGCAGGGAGGCGGGGCGGGGGGTGATAAAAACCGTCATATGGATATGTGGAGGTAAGTAAACAATTTAATTAATAAAACGAATTTCGTAGCAGTGATAATAAAACACAAAGCAGGGGAAAGGGCACTGAAAAACTATTTTTATGATAATAAACTCTGGAAAGCACAAATAGCAGTCAAGGGTTTGCATACTTTGTTCAAGGATTCTGTCCGTGTGTTCCATGAATGGTGCTCATGTAACCTCAAATACCTTTACTGTGAAAAAACAGATCGCCAAATCCATGCACTATCAATGGTTGAGAGGAAAACTATTAAATGACCTGGAGATAAAGCAGCACATCCACTTTCACAATCAACCAGCATTAACAAAGCAACAGGAAAATAATTATAGGCTCTAGCCTCCCGGAAAACCTCTTTCATGTGCTCGTTAACTTTTCATTGAGGTTTTAGTTTCAATGTAAACAGTTGTGTAATGCAATTTATGCCCCTTCCTCCACTTCACAGAATGGGAAAAGCCCTTCTCAGTCTCCCATATCTCACAAATTTTAGTTGTGCTTTTCTGACATTTTTTAATGGAAGCAAATATTTTGTGGGGGGGAATGTGTGCACAAACAAAGGCCACCTTTCTTTATAATTGTTTCATCATTATAAAACTTGGTAACACACTCCACACAAATACACTCCACACTATACCACATAATTTCAATCAGCATAATTACACTAAACGGCATACAATTCCACACTACACAATTCTGCTCCACACATTTCCATTCCGGACCACATCATTCAAATACAAACTCATAACTCAACAACACAATTGCACAACACACCGTATACATCCAATCCAAACCCCAGAATTCCACACCAAACCTCAAAATACCATTCAACTTAATTACACTCCATAAATACAATACCTCTCCAGATAATTCCAGTACACACCATGCCACATAATTCCACTACAAAAAGCCTATCCAATCCACACCACACAATTCCACAACTAACAATTACAATCCAACCCACATATTTCTACTCCACACCACATACATCTACTCCAAACCAAAACATATGGGTAAAAGACATTATAATTTACAACACCAATAACTCTAACTTTCACAAATGCGAGCCCTATTGCATTGCAAATGCTTGTTTCTAGATGTCTCGAAGGAAATTGGAAAACCGACCATGACATCTAGAGATGATAACGTTTGGAGTCTTTCGTTGTTGTTATTTCTGTTTCCATTGTTGATTTGGTTTTTAAGCTCTAAAATCTACGCAGCCATTAACAAATTATTTTCATTTATTTCCTTACTAAGCTATAGTCAAATTACACAGTTATGTTGTTACTCCCCATGTGAATTAATTTTCCCTTGTATTGCCTTCGGTTCGCAGCTACACGCTGTGCTCCTGAGAGGTGTCACCTCTCCCAGAGCTGGCAAATGTTAAGTGATTCCCCCAGCACCTTCTTTCTTATTACCATGAAGGTACTGGGAAAGTTGTCAGCCCTCAGCCTTCTTCATTCTCACTTTTTCTGGGGATAAAGGAGGTCTTAGACTACAGACACAGTGCCCTATTTGCAGGTGTGAAAAAAAGTATTCATCTGACACTTGCCCTGGGCACTTGTGGGCTGCAAAATGTGCAGGAAAAGGAGACCATGGGCATCTGCCATTTGCCTGGCACCACGTTTTGCTAGCAAAAATGGTGTCCCGCCAACTTTCAGCTGTCCTGGACCACCTTTAGCCTCTTTTTATGTAGGCTGAGGGACGCCAGGGACAGATCACCGCTGTCGGGTGCCTTGTTCTCAATTGTGATCAGTGCACTTCGGTAGCTCCATTTCCCGAGCCTGCATGGCTAGCATAAATGGGGTGAGCCAAGAAGGACCAGGGCAAGTTGAACCTGCAAGCAGTACCATGTTCACTATTGCCAAGGGGATAGTGAATCAGCTGCCAGCTGTTCTTGTCCTCCTCTCGCTCCTTTTTCGTGGATGGAGGAGTTAAGGCGCACCTGAATGGTTGAGTGATACCCTGTCTTTAGTTGAAAACAGAGTACTTGGACATCTGTCACCTTGCAGGGTTCTCTTCTTGGCCCCACTCCGGTGCAGTCCAAGGAAGACCAGGCCAGCAGAGAGTGGTCCAAGGGCCATGTTCACCTTTGCCTAGAGTGTGCTGTTACAGCGTTTAAATGTCCCAGAACTCATCCACCATATTTTTTTCAGGATGAAAAAGGCCTAAGACAGCTGTCAATGTTTTGTTCACAATTGGGGGCATGTGGCCTCGGCAGATTCCAGCTGCGCCTGTTGGTACAGTTCGCCCTTTGAACTTGTGTAGAAAGAGGGGTAGGGGGCTAACAACCCCTCCCTATCCGATTCCTTATACACTTATATACAGAAAAGGTCGGGAGAGTTTGTTCAAAGGGAAAAAAATTGCTCACAGCCCAATGCTAAAGCACGGTGTGTTTTAAGTCACAGCCGATGCTAAGGGCAAGCAGGGGCATATGTACAAAGAAGTGGCGGAGTGAGGCATTAGCAGTCATGGCTTAACCTCTTCGAGGATCATGACGAGCTGAGCTCGTCATGAGCCACGGCGCTCCGGTGCTCATGACGAGCTAAACCGTGGAACGCTCGCATGCGGGGATAATTCCCCTGCTGTGCTGAGTGTTCCACAAGAGGTAATACACCTGTCATGAGCACAGGAGCGCCGTGCCTCATGACGAGCTCAGCTCGTCATGAGCATGGGGGCGCTGTGCGTGCCCTCTTCCCCCCCAGCACAGCGGGAGATTAACCCCCACAGCGAAGGGGCTAACCCCTCACTCCGCCACTTCAGAAACGCAAGGCTGCACCAAGTTTATAAGAATATGGTGCAGCCTTACGTTTCCCCCTGTGCTGGCGCTAGGTTTAGCAGCTTAGTGCCAACACAGGCAACCTTGCACCATAGTGCAAGGGTGTCTGGGTGCAGGGGAGGAATGTTTATCTGTAGGAAGGTGTCCCTTCCTGCACATAAACAATCTTTAAATGCCATTTTGCAGCACACATGGAAGTTACAAAATGTCATTTATTTTTTAAAGATTGTTTATGTGCAGGAAGGGACACCTTCCTACACATTGTATTGTAATTGCATTTATAAAGCGCTTACTACCCCTGACGAGGCGTCAAAACACTTTTTCGGCGAGTAGCACGCTACTCCGGGACCCATAGAAGATTAGTGTTGAATTAGTATAGTGAAACATGCAAGTACATTTTAAGTGGTGGATAGGTTAGTCAGTTAATTGGATTTGGAATGATAGCAGAAGGATAGAGGAGGACATAGGTTTGTATTTATTTAGCGCTTGTTGATGCACGCTATTCAGGAAGCCTACATAGGATTAGTGGTGAATTAATATGGTGAAATATGAAGTCATTTCAGTGGTGGATATTAGTCAGTTACTTGGCGTGAGAAGGATAGCGGAGGGATAAAAGGGGAAGAAAGATTTGCATTCATATAGCACTTGTTACCCCTGATGGATGTTGAAGCGCTTTTCTGGCGAGTAGCACGCCACTCCGGAACCCATAAAGGATTACTGTTAAAAATTAGTATAGTAAAAAAGTAATTTGAGTAGTGGATATGTTATTCAGTTATTTGGGTAGTATATTGGTATAGTTTAATATGGAATTTGAAAAGTGAACATGTTTTAGGTCTTAGCAGTAGGAGGAGGCTTTTGGATGAGTAAAAAGGAGTTTTGGAGGGGAGGACTCAGAGGGAAGAGTTTAGAAAGGTTTGTTTTAGGGGATCGGTATAGTAAAAGAGGTGTCAGATGATGCAAGGAGGGGTAGAGTAGTAGAGAGTCTTAAAAGGGTTATTTTGGCAATCAGAGTAGTGGTATGGGGTTTGGGATAAATACGAGAGTTCCTGTAGAGGATATATTGATAGATGTATAGGATGAGAGATAGGGTAGTGCATTGGAAGGAGTAGGAGAAGAAGTTTGAGATGAGTCAGAAAGTTGGGCTAGAAGATATATTGAGCGAAGTTTAGGCTGAGAAATAGGGTAGTGCATTGGAAATGCTAAATTAGAAGAAAGTGATAAATATATAGATCCATAATTACATTGAAAGTATATAGATACATAAAGGAGGTAAGTATATGTAGATTAAAGGTATTGACAGAGGCACAGGATGAGAAATAGTGTAGTGCATTGGATATGCTTTTTCAAGAGAAAAGTAACAGACACACAGATCCAAGTACATAGACGGTACATAGATGCACAATGGAAGTATGTACATGTAGACCAAAGATGATTTTTATTTATTTATTATTATTATTATTGTTTTTTTCTCTCAACAACATCATTATTTTACATGTTTATACAAAGTAATACACAAAGATAGGTACATATCTACAGTGAAAAAAATTGACAGAAATGCTGTAAATTTTTGTTTGTGTGTGATGCTTATGTGGGGAAGAGCCAAATCTTGAGTAGTTTCTGAAGATAAGGTGGTTGTCAGTGGACCTTATGTTGGGGGGTAAAGAGGTCCATAGTGTGGCTGCTTGAACAGAGAAGGATGTGCCACCCATGTTTTTTTTCTTGTATGGTGGGATTTTGAGGCGAGATGCTCCTTTAGAGCGGAGGTTCCTTTGTTGAATGTGTTTGGTGATTTTATTCCTGATGAAGACTGGTCCCATTACATGTATTGCTTTGTGGGTGATACAAAGCAGCTTGAACGTGGATCTTCTGGCAACCAGTAACCAATGCAGGGCTTTCAAGGCAGGGGAGATGTGGCCTCGCGGTTTGATATGCAAGAGTAGTCTGGCAGCCGAGTTCTGAATCCGTTGTAGTCTTTTCATGGTCGTTAAAGATGACCCCTGGTAGAGGCTATGGGCGTAATCGAGTTTGGACAGAACAAGGTAGATGGTAGCTTGGACCTTGTGTGGAAATCCCAAATGAGGGGAAATTCGTTGCAGCGTTTTTATAGTAGCAAAGCTTGATGTTGCTAGTTTATCCACTTATATTAAGAAAAAGATGCTAGCAAGGGAATTTAGTTTTCTTATTTTTTTGAAACTTTCAACAGGGTGTTGGTATATGAAAATTCAGTACCAACTTGACCATTCACAAACCTGTTTATATTTCCAAAAACAAATTTATCATTTAAAAAAAGAATAAGAGTTCCAAATAGCAGTAGTCAAAGTGGAACCAAGTAATTACTAAAAATAGTACAAGCTACACGGGAGGTAAAGTTTTTTGATTGTCTTTTTATATCAAATCAATCATAAAAAAAGGGTACAGTTCTTTAAAAACTGTGCAAATGCATCAAAAGAAAACAAGTGAACAAGACATAGATAAGTTAATTCTTGAGAATCACTTGCGTTGCAGACCACTCTTCAATAATCAAAAACAGCTGATCTGAATTTTCATATACCAACACCCTGTTGAAAGTTTCAAAAAAATAAGAAAACTAAATTCCCTTGCTAGCATCTTTTTCTTAATATAACACAGCCAAAGCTCGCAAGGGTTTATTGGGTCACCCACCTTTTTTCAATAGTTTATCCACTTAGGCATTCATCGACAGCTTGGAGTCCATGATCATTCCGAGGTTTCTTACTTCCTTCGATACTTTAGGCAGTGATCCCAGTTCATCAGGCCATGCAGCAAGCGGGTTGTAATGTTTCCAATCACCACACGTGAGTATCTCAGTTTCTGAAGCTTTCAATTTGAGATGGCTCCAGGTCATCCACTGATCTACAGCTCTGAGACAGCTGAAAATTGGTGATTTTCCAATGTCTTTGGGGCATTCCAGTTGAAGGAGTATTTACATGTCATCTGCATAGTTAAAGCACGTAAGGTGAAATTTATTGATTAGTACTGGACTTTATGTAGATGTTGAAAAGAATGGGCGAGATGATAGAACCTTAAGGGACCCCCGCTTTTGTGGAGTACGGTTTGGACGAGAAAGCTGGGGTATGGATGACATTAGTTCTGTTTCGAAGGTAAGACGCGATCCAGTCTAGAGCAGTTCTGTCTATGCCGGCTTCAAAGAGTCTTCCAAGGCATTTTGCTTTTTACATGTGTGCTGCTCAAGTCAGCACACATACAAAAAGCAAAAAAGAGGAGAAATAAAGCATTTCTCCTTGTTTCACCAAGTTAAGACCAGGTTTTCTCTGGTCTTAATTTTCGCGCTGCCTCCTATTTACGCCACCCTTGTAAATAAGGGGCAGCGTCAAAATCAATCGGTGTTGCGGTGGAACACCAACCGCAACACCCACTGCCCACCCCTTTCACGCTAAGCAAGACCACTGACTTATTGTCAGTGAAATTGCTTTCCCACCCTCGCAGCTCCACCATCAAGAGAAGCCCTCCTGAGCCCCTGCACTCTTGAGTGTTGGTGTTAGAGGCCCTCCTCCACCCGCAGGCTATACCTGCACCTCATCCCTGGTGGTCCGGTGGCCCTCTCAGTCTTTCTCTCGCTCTGTTTTTCTGCTTGCCTTTTCCTTTCACCTCTTTCCTTTCACCTTCGTTTTTCACCCTTTTACTGTCACTCTCTTTCTATCACTTTCCATCCTCCTTTTCACTTTTACTCTGTTTTCACTCTACTCTTTATTTTGTGCACCGCTATCCTGGTTTTCCCCGCCACCTCTGCCCCCGTGCCCCCCCCCCCCATCGTGACCAGCCCAAGCCAGTTTCCCCTCCCCGAACCCACCTCCCAGTTGTCCAGCCCTCCCTGACCCCTACTCAATGGCGACCTCTGTGTGGGCGCCCCTCTGGTGCGTCACAGGCAAGTCCGTCTGCATCCGTCCACGACCCGAACGCGACCAGCGCGAGGAACCCTGGACCTCTGAACCGCCAATGCTACAACCTAGGGGCACAATGCGCCCTCAATCCAGTTCACAACAACAACTGCAAGCTAGCATCACCAGCTGACACCCACGGACCCTTCAGCTGTCACCGCTGTCGCCACTCCTGCAGCACCGCCAAGACCACGGATCCAGCACAACCCACCTGCAACAACACGACTGCACCAAAGACCCTACAATGCATCCTCCTCAACGTCCGATCCCGCCACAAACACGCCACCGAAATCTGGGACCTCCTCAACAGCACCACCCCAGAAGTCGCATTCCTCACTGAAACCTGGACTAACACAACCTCGGGACCTGACATCGCCATCGCCTTTACCCAAGGATACAAGATCTCCCAGAAGGACTGCTCCACCCTCCCTGGGGGGGGAATCGCCATGGTCCACAAATCCACTCTCTGACTGAACACACTTTCCGACGAGCCCAAAGACCTGATGGAACATCTACACTTCAAGATACAGGCCAGCCCTACGACAACCCTCCGGGGAACCCTCATCTACCGAGCTCCCGGACTCCGTGAACCATTCACCAACTCCATCCCAGACAGCATCACCCCACAGGCCATCGGGTCCACCAACTACACCTTGATGGGAGACCTCAACTTCCACCTCGACAACCAACAAGACCCCAACACCACATCCCTCCAGGACAACCTCAACAACATAGGACTCCGCCAGATCATGACTGAGCCCACGCACTCAGCAGGACACACCCACAGCCCCATTTTTACCACAGGAAACTCCATCACTTTCAGCCACACCACTGAACTCCCGTGGACAGACCATCGCTGCATCCACTTCACCTTCAGAACACCCACCATCCACAGAACCCAGCAACTGCTCCCACACAGAAATTGGACTAAAATCATTGACGACCAGCTCACTACCTCACTTGGCAACTTCACCCCAACCATCAGGGACAATGACGACCCCAACACCGCAGCCCGAACCTTGCACAGATGGATCTCCAACTGCGCCAACACCATAGTCCCCCTCAAGAAGAACAACAACACACATGCCAGGAAAGCCAGCTGGTTCACTACAAACTCCGAGAGTCCAGAAATACATGCCGCCACCTCAAAAAGGCCTGGAGGACTCCAAATCTAGCCCACAACAACTTCGAAGCCGCCACCAATGCCCACCACGAACTCATCAGAAATACAAGAGAGAAAGTGATCCAAAACTGAATCTCCACACACGAGCACAACAGCAAAGAACTCTTCAGCATCATCAAGGAGTTCGCCCAACCCATCAGGAGGCTACAGACATCCCTCCCTCACAAGACCTCTGCGGCAAACTCAGCACCTTCTTCCAACACAAAATAAAGAACATTTACGACAATTTTGACAAAGACAGCCAACACACAGAACCCTAAGCAACCACCCTGACACCTTAAAGCCAACGATTGACAGCTGAACAGCACTCACCATCGAAGAGACACTGAAGACAATGAAGTTAATCCACTCCAGGCCCCCACCGACCCCTGCCCCCACCATATCTTCAACAGAGTCAACGACACTATCGCCCCCATGCTTTGCCCCACCATCAACCACTCCCTCACGAACACCTCCTTCCCCTACGACTGGAAACACTCTGAGATCAACCCTCTCCTGAAGAAACCCCCAGCAGACACCGCAGACCTCAAGAACTACAGACCCATCTCCCTGCTCCCGTTCCTAGCGTAAGTCATCAAGAAAGCCATCAACAACTAACTCACCACCTTCACCGAAGAGCACAACATCCTTGACTCCTCCCAACCCGGCTTCAGAAAGAACCACCGCATGGAAACCGCCCTCCTCGCCGCAACAGATGACATCCGCTCCCTCCTGGACAGAGGAGAGACAGTAGGCCTCATCCTCCTCGACCTTTCAGTGGCCTTTGACGCAGTCTCTCACTGCACCCTAACATGCAGACTTCACTGTGCAGGGATCCGGGACAAGGCCCACGACTGGATGCACGCATTCCTCTCAGGCAGAACGCAGCGTGTCAGACTCCCTCACTTCCTCTTAGACCCCACACCGACATCTGCGGAGTCCCCCAAGGATTCTCCCTCAGCCCCACGTTGTTCAACATCTACATGGCTCCGCTCGCCCCCATCGTCAGAACCCACGGACTCAACATTGTTTCATACGAGACAACATCCATCTCATCCTCTCCCTATCCAACTAACCCAATGTAGTCAAACACAACTTCCATGAAGGCATGGGAGCAGTCACCAAATTGATGAAGAGCAGCTGTCTACAACTCAACACGGACAAAACAGAAGTTCTCATCATGGGCGCACACCCTGATGCCTGGAACAACACCTGGTGGCCCCCCGCCCTCGGAAGACCGTCCACCCCCATGGACCTCGCACACAACCTCAGAATCATCCTGGACTCCGAACTCAAAATGGACCGCCAGATCAACTCCTTTGCATCCTCCTGCTTCCACACTCTCCGCCTCCTACGCAAGACCTTCAAATGGATCCCCTTCGAACACAGAAAGACCATCACACACGCTCTCGTCACTAGCAGATTTGACTACAGCAATGCACTATATGCCGGAATCAACAAAAACCTCACCCGCAAGCTTCAAAACATCCGAAATGTCGCCGCCAGACTAATACTCAACTTGCCACGACACGCTACATCACCCAGCACCTGCGCACACTACACTGGCTCCAATTGAGGCAACAATCACCTTCAAGATTCTCACCCACGCACACAAAGCAGACCAGCATACCTCAATAGCCAACTCACATTCCACGCACCCCAAAGGGCCCCATGATCAGCCTAGCTCTCGCTCGCTGTGGTCCCTCGCACCAGGAAGTCCAGATCGGGAGGCCGCTCCTTCTCCTTCCTCGCGGCCAGAGCCTAGAACGCCCTCCCGTACCACCTCAGACAGACGACATCACTCCCCAACTTCAAGAGGGACCTCAAGCCATGGCTCTTCGATAGACCTCCTCCTAGATGGACAGGACCCAGCGACCCCCCCCCCAGCACCTTGAGACCCTTATGGGTGAGTGGTCACGCTCAACAAACAAATGATTAATTGAGATTAGGCATAGCATGAAAGGGGGCCTTTTTTACAAGGCAGCATTAAGCCACGTTAAGTGGCTTGACACTACCTTGTAAGTAAGGTAAGCCCCTCTCGCCACAGGAATGTCGGAAAAAGTGAAGTTTCCATGGCGAAAGGGGCTTGTACATATGCTCCGCAATGTTTACGTTCTTTGACTGAAACATTTGATGGACTTTTTATCAGCATTTTATATGCTACTAATGAATTCCTCCAATAAGAATTTCCATATAATAAATAAAAATAATCTGTTTCGGGCTCCTTTTACCCCTATAACAAATCTGCACCAAATTTGGCATGCTGAAAGACAGAATTTTGAAGGCTGTTTGCAAGTCTTTTTCTGTGAAAAGATCTAATTTTATTTATATATACCAATTGCACTTTGTATCCCCTTTCATGCATGACCCTTACTTTGAGTGGCAAGGTGTATGCAAGAAGTGGGCTTCCTTTTGTTTCAAAGATTACGAAAAGAGGTTTCAAGCACAAAGGAAGCGCTCGAGGGCCCTGCAGATTGACAGTCTTGTCCTAAGTGGCGAGAGCAAACATTGATTTCCATGCTGCGCTCTCAGTAACTCGCCCCAGGACACTCAAGATTGAGTCCGGTGTTGTCAGAGCTTACTTTTTATCAGACGTCTTCACAGAGCACGAGAGAGAAGGCAGCAAAAGCATGAAGAAGAAAGAAGAGACGGATAGGAAGACAGTTACAAAGGCAGCAGACAGGGGGTTAAGGGCATCTTGACCCCTGGAGAGTTGCCTTCTCTGAGTCATGGCTCCTCCCTTATGGCAATAAATAGCGTAGAACATTCTGCACAGCGACTCTGCTTTTAAAAAAATACACCCTGCCAACACACAGGCCGCTTACATGCATGTAGGAATATATTTGAATCTGTAGATCCTCACGAAATGCCATTTTGTTGCTAATATCTTTAGGCGTGTTTCTTGATTCTCCACCACAAGTGGCAGGCAACTGGCTCAACCATACCTGGTTATTTGCTCTAGGATGGAAAAAATGTTGAACAGATTAACGTACTACCCTAACTACTCCACTTCCTGTCACCTGCGCAACCTTAATCAGAGTTGTTATCCAGAGGAGCTGTATTTATGTAAATATAGCTAGGGTCGGGATATACTTATATACAAATGTATGCACGGTCCGTAGATGCAAACATGGAAACATGCACATTACATACATATCTATGAAAAAAAAACTTTAGTTAATGTTTTCTAGCTGTGTTTCTGTAATAGCGGTTTAAATGATGAATCTCTACAGCCTTCGAATCCGGAAGGGACCCGTGCACAGGTGCAGCGCTCCATCATTACCCAGATAGGGATCTGAGACTCTTGCTCAAGAGGCCAAAAGGCCCTCGCGGCCCAGCAACGTGTCATGCATTGATTCCGGAAGTACGTTCCTGTGGCATCAATCGCAGGTCTCCCAGCGGTTGCACGAGCAGCAGCTGGCTGGATGGAGCCATGGAGTCAGGCTGGATAGGGAGATTCTCTGACCATCTCATTAATTCCATAATCTCTTGCCGCACCGAGGAGCACGCGTTTACATTCCTCACCTGCGGGTTTTGAGCAGAACAGGATATTATTCGGTGCCGGTTGAGCGACCAAAGCGCTATTCTTCTTTTCCCTTCCGTCAGGTCAATGCTGGGTCACTCTCGGCAGCAGCTAATGAGAAACCCCTTTTACATGGAGTCAGGAGTGGAGGCTTGGCTGTTTCTAAATCAGGAATCCAGGCGCATTATACTCCCAAATACATATGTATTTATATACTTCCCAGAATACTTCAGTTGAAGAGATGTTATGGTTATGATCCAAGACCTAAAGAAATTCGATACTTCAGGTATAGTTAGCAAAGCAGTCCTGAAAAGGAGCAAAGCAAAGGCCTCTGCCACTCGTGCAGTGCAAAGGCCAACTTAATGCACACTGCATAAGAGTCCTGCAGCACCAGCTGTAACTGGGACCAGGGAGACTGGAGAATAGGAAGCGGAAGGTGGAAGCCAGGGCATGTGTACGTCGCTGTCTTCCTATTGTAACTCATCTTAAACATGGGTACTTGTCACAGCCATGTGCCTTGCAAAGAGAGATCATGTTTGTTGTTGGGTCCAAAGAGAGAATACATTTGACATTCAATATTGTTCTTCTGTCAGAATGTGTGGCAAAGAAGGTCCACCCTTGCCCTATACTGAGGCTTCAGCTGGCTGCTAAATTGCAAACTCGACAGCAGAGCTCGGACAGTGCACTTCTACCCATCCTGCCAATGCAAAGCTATACCAGCACTCACAGAGGTCTCACAGGGCTCCTCTATTACAATATATATGCGGCAGGCATTGTTGGACACAAGATGTGCACAGCTCTCATTATTTACTCCTGCCATGCTCCATGTAGTGCACTGAACGCCAAGCTCTGAAACATCCTCTGAGCTCTCACCCCTCTCGTAGCCTGTTGTTTGCACTAGTATCTCAGAGACATCTACAGAGATCTCACAATGTACATCTCTCCTGATTTACATTGTGCTCTAATGTGGAACAACCATGACCTTGCTAAAGATCTCTCAATGTACTTCTGTCTAGCTTGAGGTGGTCCTCCATTGCTGAGGTATAGGCTGCCAATGGCTTCGAGCCACGCCAACACCTTTCACCACTGTCCCAGGCTGTCCCAGGTCTCATCTTTCCACATTGCACCTCTCTTAAGACTCATTCAGTGCAACGTATCCATGTCCTAAGGAATCCCCAGGGATCTCATAACGCAATCCCTGTCCTGCATCGCATTATGCGCTATGGTAAAAATGAAACATCTGCAGAGCATTCATAGTATTCCGAGTTACTTTACAAAAGGTATATTCTACAGTAGAAAGACAGACTGAGTCACGAAATGCACCTCTCTTTGTACATATGTGCACCATGCACCGCTATAACAGAATTCAGCTATACATCTATAGGGTTCTGACAATGCACCTCTTTCTGACATGATTGACACCGGAAAGACATTCTGAGAGCTCATACAAATGACTTTTATCCTGAACTGAAATGTGCACTAATATCCCAATAATGCTAACCTCGAAGTACACGTAAAACACTATTTTGCACAATACAAGATTGAGGTATGCCACTTTCCCTGGAAAGATAGCTCCGCTTGTCCAAGCATCTCCTCTAAAGATATATGTACATCCGGTAGGTTCATCGGTTGGAATCCTTACACGGCAGAATGGCGGAATATATATCTAATATAAACAAAAAGTTAGATACCATGGCCAGCATCTCTAATATTATTAAGGAACAGATCCTACCCTGGGCAGCATCTCAGACATGTACCTGCCATCCAATATTGGAAAAATTAATGGATTTGCCAACAATACTTAAAGACATACTATTGGAATGCAAGCACGCCAACCAGTGCAATAACAACATACCAATCGGATGCGATCTTATTTCTTTTGATCTTTGCAAGAGCTCACAAAAGAATGATCTAGCTAAAGCAAGAAAGAGCAATGCAGACCAAGCCGAAAGCACGGGTACAGCCAATAGTAGCGGAAAAAAATAAACAAAATAAACCGATAACCCTATCTGACGATATAACAGAGGAACCCAAAATAATAGGTGTAACCCCGTCATGACACAAAACAACTTTTCCAAGCTGTTAGAAATAGAGCATTCTAATCAGGATGGGGCAAGAAATCAAAACAACCCGAAAGGACTAACCAAGCGGCAGAAAAAACGGGCAAGAAAAAACAGAAACCAGCTATCAAATTGTCCACCTACAAATAAGCAGACGCTGGTTAATTTTCCTATCTTTAATCAGGCAAAAATAAAAGTAAAACATGAACCTAATATTAAAGAGGGGAAACATCAGTCATCAATCGGGATAGAAAAAGAATGCAAATACTGGAAAAACCCAGAAGAGGGTCAAAAAACACTAATCAAAAGCTCTAAGGACATGGCCCAAATGACAGCATCAAAAACAAGCATTGGAAATGCAATAGGTCTCGCATTAGAAAAGTTGGAGTTATTGGTCTTGTAAATGACATATTTTATTTATTTGTTGGTTTTTAAAATTGCTAAATTGATGGCTTTGTCATTTAGAATGCCAATAGTTATAACTTTCGTGAATGTGACACCTATAGCATTTGGAATGCAACATGTTTTGTATTTACGTCACTTAGATGGCAGCTCTGGTCGTTAGGCCACATCTCTAGAGAGCAGGAGAGTGCAACAGGGGAGAGAAGCACAGCAATGCAATAGGTCTCGCATTAGGAAAGTTTGAGCTATTGGTATTGTAAAGGACACATTTTTTATTTATGTGCTTGTTTTGAAAATAGCGAAATTCATAGCTTTGTTATTTACAATGCCAATAGTTTTATCTTTCGCAAATGTGACACCTATTGTAACACAATATGTGTTGTGAGGGTGAGTGAGGGTGAGGGGTTGAGGGTGAGTGAGGGTGAGGGGTTGAGGGTGAGTGAGGGTGAGGGTGAGTGAGGGTGAGGGGTTGAGGGTGAGGAGTTGAGGGTGAGTGAGGGTGAGGGTGAGTGAGGGTGAGGGTGAGGGGTTGAGGGTGAGTGAGGGTGAGGGAGGGTGAGGGTGAGTGAGGGTGAGGGGTTGAGGGTGAGTGAGGGTGAGGGTGAGTGAGGGTGAGGGGTTGAGGGTGAGTGAGGGTGAGGGTGAGTGAGGGTGAGGGGTTGAGGGTGAGGGGTTGAGGGTGAGTGAGGGTGAGTGAGAGTGAGGGTGAGTGAGGGGTTGAGGGTGAGGGGTTGAGGGTGAGTGAGGGTGAGGGTGAGGGGTTGAGGGTGAGTGAGGGTGAGGGGTTGAGGGTGAGTGAGGGTGAGTGAGGGTGAGTGAGGGTGAGGGTGAGTGAGGGTGAGGGTGAGTGAGGGTGAGGGTGAGTGAGGGTGAGTGAGGGTGAGGGTGGGTGAGGGTGGGTGAGGGTGAGTGAGGGTGAGGGTGAGTGAGGGTGAGGGGTTGAGGGTGAGTGAGGGTGAGGGTGAGTGAGGGTGAGTGAGGGTGAGGGTGAGTGAGGGTGAGGGGTTGAGGGTGAGTGAGGGTGAGGGGTTGAGGGTGAGTGAGGGTGAGGGGTTGAGGGTGAGTGAGGGTGGGGGGTTGAGGGTGAGGGGTTGAGGGTGAGGGGTTGAGGGTGAGGGGTTGAGGGTGAGGGGTTGAGGGTGAGTGAGGGTGAGGGTGAGTGAGGGTGAGGGGTTGAGGGTGAGTGAGGGTGAGGGGTTGAGGGTGAGTGAGGGTGAGGGGTTGAGGGTGAGTGAGGGTGAGTGAGGGTGAGGGGTTGAGGGTGAGTGAGGGTGAGGGTGAGTGAGGGTGAGGGGTTGAGGGTGAGTGAGGGTGAGTGAGAGTGAGGGTGAGTGAGGGGTTGAGGGTGAGGGGTTGAGGGTGAGTGAGGGTGAGGGTGAGGGGTTGAGGGAGAGTGAGGGTGAGGGGTTGAGGGTGAGTGAGGGTGAGGGTGGGTGAGGGTGAGGGTGAGTGAGGGTGAGGGGTTGAGGGTGAGTGAGGGTGAGGGTGAGGGTGGGTGAGTGAGGGTGAGGGTGAGGGTGAGTGAGGGTGAGGGTGAGTGAGGGTGAGGGTGAGTGAGGGTGAGTGAGGGTGAGTGAGGGTGAGGGTGAGTGAGGGTGAGTGAGGGTGAGTGAGGGTGAGGGGTTGAGGGTGAGTGAGGGTGAGGGATTGAGGGTGAGTGAGGGTGAGGGGTTGAGGGTGAGTGAGGGTGAGGGGTTGAGGGTGAGTGAGGGTGAGGGGTTGAGGGTGAGTGAGGGTGAGTGAGGGTGAGGGGTTGAGGGTGAGTGAGGGTGAGGGTGAGTGAGGGTGAGGGTGAGTGAGGGTGAGGGTGAGGGGTTGAGGGTGAGTGAGGGTGAGGGGTTGAGGGTGAGTGAGGGTGAGGGTGAGGGGTTGAGGGTGAGTGAGGGTGAGTGAGGGTGAGGGGGTGAGAGTGAGTGAGGGTGAGGGTGAGTGAGGGTGAGGGTGAGTGAGGGTGAGTGAGGGTGAGGGTGAGTGAGGGTGAGGGTGAGTGAGGGTGAGGGTGAGTGAGGGTGAGTGAGGGTGAGTGAGGGTGAGTGAGGGTGAGGGTGAGGGTGAGTGAGGGTGAGTGAGGGTGAGGGGTTGAGGGTGAGTGAGGGTGAGGGGTTGAGGGAGGGTGAGGGTGAGGGGTTGAGGGTGAGTGAGGGTGAGGGTGAGGGTGAGTGAGGGTGAGGGTGAGGGGTTGAGGGTGAGTGAGGGTGAGGGTGAGTGAGGGTGAGGGAGGGTGAGGGGGTGAGGGTGAGTGAGGGTGAGTGAGAGTGAGGGTGAGTGAGGGGTTGAGGGTGAGGGGTTGAGGGTGAGTGAGGGTGAGGGGTTGAGGGTGAGTGAGGGTGAGGGGTTGAGGGTGAGTGAGGGTGAGGGTGAGTGAGGGTGAGGGTGAGTGAGGGTGAGGGGTTGAGGGTGAGTGAGGGTGAGTGAGAGTGAGGGTGAGTGAGGGGTTGAGGGTGAGGGGTTGAGGGTGAGTGAGGGTGAGGGTGAGGGGTTGAGGGTGAGTGAGGGTGAGGGGTTGAGGGTGAGTGAGGGTGAGGGTGAGTGAGGGTGAGGGTGAGTGAGGGTGAGGGTGAGTGAGGGTGAGGGTGAGTGAGGGTGAGGGTGGGTGAGGGTGGGTGAGGGTGAGTGAGGGTGAGGGTGAGTGAGGGTGAGGGGTTGAGGGTGAGTGAGGGTGAGGGTGAGTGAGGGTGAGTGAGGGTGAGGGTGAGTGAGGGTGAGGGGTTGAGGGTGAGTGAGGGTGAGGGTGAGTGAGGGTGAGTGAGGGTGAGGGGTTGAGGGTGAGTGAGGGTGAGGGGTTGAGGGTGAGTGAGGGTGAGGGGTTGAGGGTGAGGGGTTGAGGGTGAGGGGTTGAGGGTGAGTGAGGGTGAGGGTGAGTGAGGGTGAGGGGTTGAGGGTGAGTGAGGGTGAGGGGTTGAGGGTGAGTGAGGGTGAGGGGTTGAGGGTGAGTGAGGGTGAGTGAGGGTGAGGGGTTGAGGGTGAGTGAGGGTGAGGGTGAGGGGTTGAGGGTGAGTGAGGGTGAGTGAGAGTGAGGGTGAGTGAGGGGTTGAGGGTGAGGGGTTGAGGGTGAGTGAGGGTGAGGGTGAGGGGTTGAGGGTGAGTGAGGGTGAGGGGTTGAGGGTGAGTGAGGGTGAGGGTGGGTGAGGGTGAGTGAGGGTGAGGGTGAGTGAGGGTGAGTGAGGGTGAGGGGTTGAGGGTGAGTGAGGGTGAGGGTGAGGGTGGGTGAGTGAGGGTGAGGGTGAGTGAGGGTGAGGGTGAGTGAGGGTGAGGGTGAGTGAGGGTGAGGGTGAGTGAGGGTGAGTGAGGGTGAGGGTGAGTGAGGGTGAGTGAGGGTGAGGGGTTGAGGGTGAGTGAGGGTGAGGGATTGAGGGTGAGTGAGGGTGAGGGGTTGAGGGTGAGTGAGGGTGAGGGGTTGAGGGTGAGTGAGGGTGAGGGGTTGAGGGTGAGTGAGGGTGAGGGTGAGTGAGGGTGAGGGGTTGAGGGTGAGTGAGGGTGAGTGAGGGTGAGGGTGAGTGAGGGTGAGGGGTTGAGGGTGAGTGAGGGTGAGGGTGAGTGAGGGTGAGGGAGGGTGAGGGGTTGAGGGTGAGTGAGGGTGAGTGAGAGTGAGGGTGAGTGAGGGGTTGAGGGTGAGGGGTTGAGGGTGAGTGAGGGTGAGGGGTTGAGGGTGAGTGAGGGTGAGGGGTTGAGGGTGAGTGAGGGTGAGGGTGAGTGAGGGTGAGGGTGAGTGAGGGTGAGGGGTTGAGGGTGAGTGAGGGTGAGTGAGGGTGAGGGTGAGTGAGGGTGAGTGAGGGTGAATGAGGGTGAGGGTGAGTGAGGGTGAGTGAGGGTGAGGATGAGTGAGGGTGAGGGTGAGTGAGGGTGAGGGTGAGTGAGGGTGAGGGTGAGGGTGAGTGAGGGTGAGGGGTTGAGGGTGAGTGAGGGCGAGGGTGAGTGAGGGTGAGGGGTTGAGGGTGAGTGAGGGTGAGGGGTTGAGGGTGAGTGAGGGTGAGGGTGAGGGTGAGTGAGGGTGAGTGAGGGTGAGGGGTTGAGGGTGAGTGAGGGTGAGTGAGGGTGAGGGGTTGAGGGTGAGTGAGGGTGAGGGGTTGAGGGTGAGTGAGGGTGAGGGTGAGGGTGAGTGAGGGTGAGTGAGGGTGAGGGGTTGAGGGTGAGTGAGGGTGAGTGAGGGTGAGGGGTTGAGGGTGAGTGAGGTAACCTGGCATGGTAACCTGAAAAAAATGTGGGTGTGAGCCATGTGAAGGGGTCTGCGGTGAGTGTGAGACCCGAAAAGGCAGAAGTCGGGAAGGAGAGGCTGCGGGTAAGGGTGTGCACGAAAGTGAATGTGCACAAATGGGGCCATGCGGTGGGCGACCAAAGCAGAAGCGGCTGGCAGAATAAGCGGGCCAAGGCCGAGAGTCCACTGGGTGCACGCGTCCTACCCGGAAATGACTGGGGGATAGGTGGGGAATGGCATGGTAACCTGAAAAAAAGGTGGGTGTGAGCCATGTGAAGGGGTCTGCGGTGAGCGCGAGACCCGAAAAGGCAGAAGTGGGGAAGGAGAGGCTGCGGGTAAGGGTATGCACGAAAGTAAAATGTGCACAAATAGGGCCATGCGGTGGGCGAACAAAGCAGAAGCGTCTGGCAGGATGGTGGTGCCGGAATAAGCTGTGCACATGTCAGGCCATGCTTCGAGTAACTTATAGAGATGCGGCTGACAGGATAGTAGGGTTGAGAGCAAAAGCGCCGAAGGGGCGCCTGTGTATATGCTGCTAATAATTAAAAAATGCATATGAGAACTGTATTATCGCAAATGATGGAAAAGATATCTCACCTGAAAGAAAAACAAGAAAGGAAACAAGACGGAGGGCATTGCTGTGGGGAGGGGGGGGAGGAGAAATGCACACGGCGGGCAGGGGAAGGGGCGGAGCGGGGAGAGCGGCATGAGGGTGTGAAGCAGCCGGGGCCTTTGAAGTGAAGCTAAGCTTCACTTCAAAGGTGTGGGAGGAGTGCGGCTGAGGGAACAGACGGCGATTTGGTGATGTGCACGCGCATTTTAGGTCAATGCGCTTGCGCATTGACCTAAAAGCCACGGGCACAGCACCAAATCGCCACAGTTAGGTAAACTTTGTTTAAAGCCCTATAGTCTCGCTTCTCTCAATGCGCATGCGCATTGATAGGTCACGAGACCTAAAAATCTATGCATACAGAGGGGGTTGTCCTAGTCAAAACCCCAGGAGCTGGGAACTCCAGCAATATTGATCATTTGAGTTCAATGACGGCCGCAAGTGGCGCTGACTGGAGCACAGACCAAGAGTCCAGCAACAATGTACACTTAAATAAAACTACGGAGAGTTTGCAGTGTGAGCTGCATAAAACTGAGTTCATCTCTCGTCAAAAAGGGCATACTTCTCATGAGGAAAAAAAGTACCCCACAAATGGGATCGAACAATGCAACAAGCATGATCCAAGTAAACATGGACCCCATTGGATCGGTGTTAAAGGTGCGGATAAAAATCAAAAAGCGCCCTCATTCCTAGTTACTATTCCAAGTGCTAATCCAACTGCAGGGAAAAGTAACCACAAGAATGACAGACAAGTAAGAACTAAGGCGAACAGAAATATTCATGATCAAATACAACTAACGATATTTACAGACAACAATGCTACGCAACAAAACACAGAAATAATAAACATGGAAAGGACAGGACCCTGCTCTGAGATTGCCGCAGCAGTTAGTCGGCTTCACCCAGAACAGGTCGGCCCAAAACCAACAGGCCGGGAAGTAAAGACCATGGCCAGTATGTCATTCATGCAAACTCAGAACGATGCATATAATCAAATAGCAAAATATCTGCATGCTAATGCAAAGGATCATGAAAATCACAAGTCAACGAAACACATATCAAATGAAAAAACACAGACTATCAGCGACCAAGCTACGGAGATGCAAACAGTAACAACGGGAAAGATACTTTTTATCCCCAATTACGAGCCTCAAGGCTCAAAAGAATTTTTAAATCGAGGGAACATTCTCAAACTGACATCCGCAATCCGAAGCCTCTGCTGATTTATTATCAATTGAATTTATCACTTTAGAGGACAACGTGGCCAAGGAAGGCAGGCTCGCAACCTGGAGGAACGTAGGAATAGTAAAAAGCATACTCACTGAAATAGTTAAATTTGAAGAGTGGGGCATTACTCTGAAAGAAGAAAAAAAAAGGGTTATCTGTCGGCCTTATTAAGAAGGTGCGGGAAAAGAGATGACTACAAAAGTCAAACCACACAGTCAGTTCTTCAAGGTGCTAGGGGGGCTGAATCTCCCAACAACAAATTTCTGAGACAGATACTGGGCATTAACGGTAACTGAACCCACTGCCAGGTGGGCGTGATCAAAGGAAACCTAATAAAAATGCTCTCCTGGAACATCGCAGGAGTAAAAAACATCTTAAACAATAGTAGAAAGACAGCTACCTGGGATTTATACGACATCATAGCACTGCAGAAAACGTGGTTAACGTAGCCAATTGACGTGCCAGGCAGACTATCCTTTCATGAAAGCGCGACGCGTCCTCGGCGCTATGGGCGCGCAAGGGGGGACTCTCGGTATACATATCCACTGCACTGAAGATCAACGCCTCGCAAATGGCCATATCAGCACCAGATATGCAAATCATTAAATTGGAGAAGGTAATAAATGGTAAAACGAGAACTATCATCCTAATTAACATATATGCCCACCCGAAAAAATCAGTTAAAAAAGAACTCTTCCAACGTGTTGTTAATATGGTAACCAACACCCGCCTTGATCAACCAAGTTGGGAGATCATTGTTACGGGCGACTTCAACACTAATCTCTTGCACCACTCGGAAGATGAGGACAACATCTCTGTAGCAAACGAACTGTGGGATGTTGAACACCAAGAGATTCCATCGGTCAAAAAGACAGACAAAGTGGGTAGACAGTTGATGTGGGACTTTGAACGTCTTGGACTACGTGTAATAAATGGAAGAGCCAACCATGATAAACCCCCCCGCCACCACCTATATATGCCCCAATGCAAGTTCGATCCTGGATTATACATTAGTAGCACTACCCCTGTTGAGTCTAATTAAAAAATTTCAAATAATCTGCTCATTAGACAGTGATCACTCAATGCAACACATTGAGATGAAACTGACCTCTACTAGGTACGTAAAGGCACCAACAATAGCAGGCTTAACTTCAACAATCAACCTTAAGCGGTTAAGGTGGACAAGTAACACACTACCTCAATTAGCGCAGGACGCTAAGAAGCTATTTAAAACGTCCACTGAAGAGAAGGACCTGTGCTCAGAAACTTGGTCTGACTTTTTGGAAAAACTACCGAGGACCAGTAGCAACATTAAAAGGAAGACCTTTCCTAAGACCGATTCCAAATTCACCAAAACTATACTCTCTATGAAGAAACATTTGAAGAAGCTCACCATGATAGTTTGGAGACTGGAGGTGTAGAATCGATATATAGGGCAGTAGGCAGAAAGGTGTATGTTGGAGAAATGTGTGTTGGCCCACAATACCTTTCTGCAGAACCTCCTCGGGTTCAGCCATGCCATTGCCATCACACCCCGATGCTCTGCTTATTACCTCATATCTCACACAGATCATATCACAAATGACATCATCGAGGGATTCCTGTTGGCATGTGATGACCGATTATTGGCTAGTGTTAACTGATATAGCTTTGATTTTCTTGCAGCCACTCTTTAAGATAAAGTGAAATGTTGCCAAAGTCCTTCAGCCCTCCCTTGATGAATTTCTGAAACTTGTAGGGACCTTCTAGCTTGCTGCTCAATCCTCTAGCCTGTGCGGAACCTATGGCACATCTTCACATGCAGGATGGTTCGTCTCAATTTCTTGGAAAGGGCAGTCTCTCCTGTGGAAAGAAACTATCCGCTCAAAAGCAGAAAGAAAATGGAGAAAAAAAGAATACTTTTATCATTACCAAGACCCTTTACATAAACTTTCTGCCCTCCTCATTGCTTGCATGCCTCCCTCATTTCTCTGTTCTTGGGCTGATTATTTTCAGTGCGTGGTTTCAATGTAGCCCTTCCCCCCCCTTTTTAGTGTCTTCCATGTTTGATCGCCAAAAAATACCAAGGGGTGTTTGTTACCTTAAGCCCTGCTTATTTAGCATTATTTCTTTTACCATAGACTCCCAAGAGAAATAGACTTCCAGCCCTGTGTCCCCAGATTCTCATAAAATCACAAAATATCGTAAGCGCCGTGCCAGGCTTGACATGTCGGCAACACACGGGAAGGAAGAACTAAAGTCAGTCTGTGGTTCCCAAAATCCGGACCCTGTGGTTTTCCCGATATCGAGGTCCAATACCCGTGTCACAAAATCTCAACGTACCAAGACGATTTTGATGTCTACGAACCGATAATGATTAGGACATCATTCCTATGTATTTGCGTTACAATCGAGGGTTGCCAACACCCCTAAATCACAGTTTCCGTCCCATCCCTTAAACTCCATTTTGTGAACGGCATCCATCTTGCATCTTGCCCTCATGATAAGTCAATTAAAGGTCGAGCTTGATCCAAATAGACACGTCCACCTTTCGTGACTTTCCCCATGACCTGTCCCAACTGACTCCACTGTCTTCGGCCAAACCTGTTTAGGCAGCTCCTCGCCCAGTGGCCGAATACGATAGCATCTACGCATAACATTCCACGAACCATTCACTACATACAGCCCATGTTTCCTTCAAACACGCACCTGTCCCCGTATCTTGTTTATGGCCCTTTTTATGGCTGGGTTGTACCTTCCTTTATTGGTGGTTCATCGATATCTGATGGGAGTTCCCGGTCCAACTGGGTAATCTATCAGCAAACTGGACATCTAAAATATGGGCTTGCTTACATGACTTCGCTCTTTGTATTGTTATAGAAATATGTGTGTTACCATACCATAAACTCAAGAATTCTTGCTTGAAGCCATATATTTGATATATAAGGAGACGACTGGTTCTGTAAAAACGAACAGTCTCCCAAGAACCTACTCTCTGTGTGGTGTACTTCTGGGACACGTGTTACTTGGTAGCTACCAATAAAACTTGATCTTTGACTGCGACTAGAAGACTACGTGTTTCTGTGGTCCGGAACAAGGGAACTCAGAGGTCTTCGGGTGTTATCCCCTGACACCGGCGGGTTCCTAAAAACCCGTTACCTCAGTTGGCGCCCAACTCGGGGCGATATCAAGCGGTGACGGTCCAAGCCAGATGTTCGTGAGGAGCTTCGTGTGAAAATTCCGGAGGACGGCCAGCCACTTCAGCGACCCCTGTATGTCGACGTGGTTCCGAAGGTCTTTGCTGCGAGGTTCCCCGCGTCCCGACGGCTACGAAGGACTGCTGCCCTGACTATCGCCTTGTTTTGGACCCAGTGATCCTTGGTAGAGCGAAACGATAGACGAGTCTTCTAGCGACGTCATCGATCTTCAAATACTTCAGTTAAGTATAAGTGGAGCGTCTCCTAGTCCTTAGTTTGTCCTTAGTTTTTGGTATCCTTGAGATACGACTTGATTTGGAACTTGCAAGCCCCAAAGCCGAAGGACTTGTGTATTCACGAGAAATATTGTAACAGATAATCCTTTGAAGTTTGAAGCTAGACTAGTGAGCGAAGATGCCTAGTTTTAGCAAACTTGGAAACTTGTTTTGTCTTGGTTGTAGTAAGGACTCCCGATTGGAGGATTCCTGTCCGGTCCCTCCAATTGGAACTCCAACGTATGAACTCTATGTAAAGCACGGCGTAGGTCCTATAACGTATAACCAAGTATGGATAAAATACACCCGCAAGGATGGTGTTTTAAAATGGCCCCAATATGGTAGTTTCGACCAAGAAATATTAGATAACTTAGAGGTCAAATTGTACAAGAAGAAAGCCCGGCCGGCGATGTTTGACTCTTTCCGCTTATGGCGCAAAGAAGCCAAACAGAAAGAAATAAGATTAGCAAAAAAGAATAAAAGAGGTATGTCAATGGTGCAAGCTGCCGTTGCGTACAGAGATAACGAGGAAGAGCAGGAGAGCGAACAGATGCTTAGGAGCAAGAAACTAGCGATAGATAAATGTTACCCGATGTTGCCAAATAAGGGACAAGGTCAAAAGGAAGGATCCCAGAAAGATCCATTAATGTCCCACCTATTAAATTCTCCGCCACCCTATGCACAAAATGCCACAGCACCTCCGCAACCTTTAGTTGCACCTTTGGTAGCTGTAATACAGGCTCCTTTGCCGCACTCACCGGCTACTCTTCAGCTGGCTCCTGTTTCTTTGGCACAGCCTCCTCAAGGCTCACCGATCACGTCTATTTCTCCTACCGTTCCTTCTAAAATTTCGCCTAGCGCACCTTCTAGTCTCTCTGATACTCGTTCTACGAACATTTCTGTTTCTGCTTTGCGTGACTCTGTTCTACTACCAGCTATTCCTCCACGTTCACCTTCCGTCTGGCATAAAATGGCCAGCATTGTTACTAACTTTCCTTCACCACTTTTTCGGTCGCCTAAAACGACCCCTAACACGGAACGAAGACAATTACGAAGCCAAATGCCTGATTATCAGGAAAGGGAAACATTGAATAAGTTAGCACGAAATTGGGCTATGGATACAGCGAGATATGATGTAGAGTCTGTCATGAACGTTTTCCGTCAATGGGATGAACCAACGCAAAGATATGTCTTTGAGCAGATGTGTGTTTTCCTGTGTGAGGATTTGGAAGATAATGGTCAGAAGAGCAACCTGCAGGAGTTGTGTAGGTTACGATTTAAATTTGGGGAGGGTATGATAATTGGTCCCGACGTTGAAAGAGCAGTAGAGATATTATTATCACATCGAAGTACAGGTGGTAATTCTGGGTCATCCTCTGAGGAAAAGAGCGAGACAGTACCCTATGAGAGAGGTTCCTCCGGTTTGGAGGGAAGGTGATGCAAACGCAGTTCCACCGGTTCTGCCTCATTTCCAGCGTGTATGGGTACATGTCCCCTGGAAAAGGTCAGAAGTTCTAGTGCTCAAACAGACACTACCCGATCCCCGTAAAAACCCGACTGGGTATTATAAGGAGTTGTCCCAAACTGCAAGCTCATGTATAATGAATCTAGCGGATATAGACATGTTGTTTGGGAACATTGTTCCACATCCTTTATGGAGTAAGATACGTCATACGGATCATGACCAAGAATTAGGTGACTCATGGGCGAACATTGCGACTACAGATGCTAGACAAGTCGGTGGTTTCAAGCCTGAGCCGTTGATAGCTGAACTTCCTGGTAGAATTATCGCGTACATGAAGACAATTATGCCTGAAGTACGTGTAAACTGGGACAAGCTATCCGCGTGCAAGCAGAAGAAAGACGAGAATGTGTCTGACTTCTTCACGAGATTTGAGGAAACCTTCACTGACCATAGTGGTCAGGATATGGCTACCGAGGGTGGCCAAAGACTGTTTGTAGACAAGTTTGTACACAATTTGCTTCCTGAATTGTGTGCTAAACTAAAAGACTCAGAAAGTGCTTGGGCTGTCTCTACGTCAGTGCAGATTCTAGCAACAGCCCAGTACTATGAAAATAGGCGTAAAGACGAGTTAGACAAGGCAGACAAGAAGACGAAAGATTTGAAAACTAAAGTTCTTCTCCAACAGGCCTATCAGCCTCGTATGGCTAGCCAGCCTAATTATCAACAGAATCAGCAGTACTCTAGAGACGCGCAAGGAAACGAGCTTTCCCATCAGCGTCCTACGTATGGCCCGAATCAATGTGCGTATTGCAAAGAAGAGGGTCATTTTAGGAATAATTGTCCGGCTCTTGCACGACGTTTAAACGGTGCACAAGGTGTAAGGGGAAGAGGTGTTCAGCATGCCTCTAGAGGTAGAGGCCGTGGAAATTTCACTCAGAATATAACTTCTTTTCCACCTCAGAAATCCATGAATAGCTTTGATCAACAGGGTAATTCATCGTCCAAGTCAGCTCAGTACTATGCTGACGACTATTACACCGAACACGACAATGAGGGTAACGATCGCTAGGACAGCCACGGACAAAGAGAGGGAGTTGTTTCAGTTCCAGTAGATCAGGATGGACCTTATGTCGAGGTAATTACCTCAGGAGTGTCAGAGCCATTTCTGCTGGATACTGGTGCTACAAAAAGTTCTATTATGCACTCAAAACTTCCTGGCGCACCTTTGTCTGGCGAAATGAATGTCTCAGTAGGCTTCTCTGGCGCCCATGTTAGAAACCCGATCTCTAGTCCTATTTCCCTTTCTGTTGGCCCCTGTGAATTAGAAGCACCGCTCATTCTCACAACAGGTTGCGGTGAAAATTTGTTAGGATTGGATTTGCTAAAGAGGTTGTACGCGACTTTGTACTGTTCTCCCTCGGGAGTACAGCTTACTTTAGGGAGAAAAGTCATTTCTCCAATATACTTGTCAAAAGACGGTATCCCAACCGAATTGTCATCACTTCCAGATATACTATGGGCTAATGGTTCCAACGATGTAGGTCGTTTAGAGATAGCACCATATGTCATAACTTTGAAAGCAAACGTCAGATTGCCACGTATTCCCCAATACAAAATTTCTAACGACTGCGAACAGGCATTGTTAACGATCGTTTATGATTTGATCGATAAAGATGTTATCGAGGAAACAACAGGAAACATTTGTAACAGTCCAGTTTTACCGGTCTTGAAACGTACTGATACTTCACAGCCCCCTGTGTATAGGTTTGTGATTGACCTCCGAGAAGTAAATAAGGTAGTTATACCGCAGTTTCCAGTCGTCCCCGACATTACTGCTTTATTGACAATGGTTCCAGCTTCAGCAGCTTGGTTCTCGGTGATTGACCTGAAGAACGCTTTCTTCAGCATCCCGATTGCCGAAGAGAGTAGAGACATTTTCGGCTTCAATTTAGGAGGACGAAGCTTCCGCTTCAAATGCGCTCCTCAAGGCTACTGCGAAAGTCCATCAATATTCAGTCAGGCTCTGAAAACACAACTAGACACAATTGTACTGCCAGATGGGTCAACATTGATTCAGTACGTAGACGATCTACTGATCGCTGCAGACACTGAAGAGATTTGCAAGGAAGCTACGTTGTCGCTATTAGGTCACCTATGTGACATGAAGCACAAAGTCTCCCTTTCAAAACTGCAATTTTGTCGACAAGAAGTAACCTACCTAGGTCACATCTTATCGAAGGAGGGAAGGAGACTGACACCAGAAAGAATACAGGCAATCACAGAACTAAGTGCCCCAAGGACACAGAGAGGTGTTCGAGCTTTTTTGGGCATTACATCGTACTGTAGACAATGGATACCGAATTTCTCACTACTAGCCAAACCCTTACTGTCACTACTCCGCAAAGACACGCCTAAACCTATGCCTTGGTCTGAAGATTGTCAGACGAGTTTCCTCGAGTCGCGCGATGCATTGTGTTCGGCTCCTGTGTTGGGAAACCCCAACTACAGTAAGCCTTTTACATTGTATGTCCACGAAAAAGAAGGTTGTGCATTATCAGTCTTAATGCAACTCTTTGGGGACAAACAGCGCCCATGCGCGTATTTTTCGGCAACTCTGGATCCAGTGGCTAAGGCACTGCCAAGTTGCCTAAGAGCAACAGCCGCAGCAGCTGTCTGCATTCGACAGTCTGCTGGATTAGTCATGAATAACACTCTGATCGTTATGGTTCCGCATGCAGTAGACATTTTGCTAAATAGGACAAAGACACAACACCTTACTAGCGCTCGACTATCCAGTTACGAACTTACCCTGCTAGCAAGTCACATCCATATAAAGAGGTGTGATACACTCAATCCCGCTACGTTATTACCCATCCCGACAGAAACAGACAAGATTGACAAGCATGACTGCTGTTTCAGGACAGAGGAAGAGACAAAAAGGAGAGTAGACTTACAAGACACTCCCCTTCCCGAATGCAATGATACTCTATGGGTTGATGGTTCATGTTTCAAGTTGCCAAATGGTGATACGACTACAGCATATGCCGTAACAACATTACACACCATTGTAGAGACTGCACGCATTCCCCACAGTTCTGCACAAGCTGCAGAGTTGATAGCGCTTACTAGAGCATGTGTGCTGGCGAAAGGAAAGCGAGTGAATGTGTACACTGACAGCCAATATGCCTTTGGCGTGGCTCACAGTTTTGGGAGATTATGGCGTGAACGTGGGTTCCTTACGTCCCATGGTGCAAAGATACAACATGGCCAGCTAGTCAATGAGCTCCTTGAGTCACTCACCTTGCCCCTACAAGTCGCCATTATAAAATGTAGTGCACACAGAAAGATTCAGGATGATGTTGGCCGCGGAAATGCATTTGCAGATGAGGTTGCGAAAGGAACTGCAAGGAACACAATGAGTCGGATGTATGTCATGGGTCCCGCTAGATGGATTGCTGATGAGAGAATGTGTGAGGACACCATTGAAAGCGTAAAATCAATACAAGCCGAGGCCACTGAGAACGAGATGAATGAATGGAGAGAAAGCACAGGTAGATTGGATGCGAATGGTTGTTGGGTCGAACTATCGGAACACCAGCGATGGTTACTACCTAATGCATACGTACTTGCAGTGGTAACGATGGCTCACGGAATGGCACACATCAATTCGAGAGGAATATGTAAACTATTGGCCCCAGTATGGCAGAATAGCAATATCCCAAAGTACGCAGAAAACGTGGTCAGAAAGTGTATGGTATGTTTGAAGTACAATCCCGGTAGGGGAACGCCAACTCCAGCTGGTCATTTTGCGCCTCCAACGTATCCGTTCGAGGTTTTGCAGCTAGATTTCATCCACATGGAGAGGTGCAACAACCTGAAATACGTTCTCGTTGTTGTTTGCGCCTTTTCAAGGTGGGTGGAAGCGTACCCCCTTAAGGACAACACCGCCTTATCGACTGCCAAAGCCCTTGTCAAAGAGTTCTTCCCTAGATTCGGTATGCCTAGAATTGTCTGGAGTGATAACGGAAGTGAATTCGTAGGATGCGTGATGAAGAGAGTGTGTGAGTGTCTAGGCATACACCAAAAATTCCACGTTGCAAATCACCCCCAATCAGCTGGATTAGTAGAATGCTACAATGGCACTCTAAAACTCAAACTAGCCAAAATTCAAGCCAGTACAGGTCTTAAATGGCCTGATGCCTTGCCTCTAGCACTTTTGTCAACCAGGACGACTGTCCACTCCAGGTTAGGACTTAGCCCCCATGAAATCGTGTTTGGCCGCCCAGCCAACGTCTGGGGCGTGCCAAGACCCAAGAAACTGAGCGAGATAGAGCACCCCGTACTGCTTGACTATTTGTGCGAATTGACAACTAAATTGCGTGTTTTACACCAACAGGTTCACAGCTCTTCTCCACCAGCCTCTGACGATCCAGGTCACCTCATCGAACCCGGTTCATGGGTTTTGTTGCGGAATTTTCAGCGCACCAACAACGGACAACCGAGGTGGACCGGACCGCACCTGGTACTACTTTCAACAAGATCTGCTGTTCGGGTTGAAGGCAAGAAGAACTGGGTACATGGGACCCACTGCAAACGGGTCCCTCTACCCCTTCCATACGACCGGTGGGTCAACAAGGGACTTGCTGACTCTGAGACAGAATCCGTACCTCGCTTCATCCCTTTCAGCGATGCCCGTTTGAAAGGAACTAGTACCGAAAAGGAGAGTGATCATATTTTGCAAGGACTTGTGTCACCATCTATGCAATTGGACACTACTGAACCTGAAACGCTGTTTGAAGATCACACCGTACCTGGGAAACGACGATACGACCTGCGGTCTAAACAAAAGAACTAATAAAAGTGTGATCTAATGTAATTTCCTTTTCCCCCTAAGAACTATTTTTGAATTTTCAGCTCTCTCGTCCCAAGGGAACTAGCTCATTTTTGATTTTTCGAACCGCCATCCGGTTCTGCTGCTAGGGTCGCGGTTGAAGTCTGGGGAGTGCAACTGGGAAGTTCTAGGTCCACGGTTCTGATTGGTCCACGGGAGTTACCCCGGACTGAGCAGAGCGCGCTCCCTGGGAGAATCAATCAACCACCGCGGGCAGCAACTAGAGGATGGAGTTTCCAAGGGTAGAGAGACCTGTCAGACTCACGAACTTTGAAAAACAGTTATGCACAATACTGTCCAGAAGAAGATTCCTGCTATTATGTGTTTTAATGTTATGTAGCACACTTGTATTTTTTACTAGTTATATGCTATTCGTATTTAAAGTTACCTTTTCGAATGACACCCAGACACCACCTCCTCCCACTATTTCTCCACACTACTTTCACCCTTTACCTGAACACGAGTCTGCCCGAAGACTCGAATTTGTAAACAACTCTTTCATCCAGCTTCTACACCAACACCAGTCCATAATGAACACGTCAAACTGTTGGATATGCGGACTTATGCCACACACAACCGATAAGGGGATCCCATACTTCATTTTGCCATTTAGCTACTATGGTTCTCTGTGGGCTTTCCAGACCCTGTTCTTATTCGCCCTAGAACCATACCCGACCCGTTCCGCTGCGAGCGATTCCAGTAACAAGGCGCTAATCGCAGGGATAAGGAACATGAGAAGGGATATCGACACCTATCTGACAATGCCCAAAGATGAACTGAGTCCCTACTCCCGTTGGAATGTGACCAAACATGGGGTTTACCTGGTCAAGAGCCAGGCAGCACAGAAATCTCGCCCAGTTTGGATAGTTCCCCACCGAGGTCACTTATGCTTACAGGGTATTGGTAGGAACCCCACAGCACAGTTAGGAAAGAGCATTTGCACGGAAACATATGTATTTGCTTCCCGAACTTCCCCGATACTCTTGGCAGCTAAAGGCACGTATTTCGTTTGCCACGACCAAGCCTACACGTGGTTGCCCCCTGATTTCTCAGGTTCATGTTTTATTTCATTTCTGCTGCCTCCTACCTACACGGCCCGAGCAGATTACCACCGGACAAGGACAGCTAGAGGTGTCGTGAGTAAAGACGACACCGCGGGTCAGGAATTCGCTGACTTCGCAAAGGGTTTTCTGCCATTTTGGGGGCCTATGGTGAACAGCAGGAATATTCGCCAGTTAGCGAGGGTAGTTGAATCCGCCGTGACTACAACGGCCGGAGCACTTGGCAATTTGACAACAGAGCTTCAGTCGGATCGACTTATGACCCTTCAGAGCCGAATTGCCTTAGACATTATACTCGCCGATCGTGGTGGTGTGTGTAGAGTCATCCAATCCAGTTGCTGCATTTTCATCCCTGATAACGCACCAACAGTATACCAGGCCATCTCCAAACTACACGAAATATCTGGTTCCCTTCACGTTGAGAAAGGGGATTGGTCCCTGCTGGGGTGGTTCTGGGAACTGATCACTGCCTGGGGATGGAAAACTTTGATTTTCATTGGGATGATCTTGGCACTTCTGTTCATGTTTTGCTTGTGTATACAGTGTGCTCCTGCACTATGTGGCCTCTGTGCTACCTCGTGTGTATGGAAGCCTGCGTCACAGGACGAGCTGAGTAACAGAATGATGCTCCAGCAACATCTCCACGAATTTCTTCATACCGATTTGGACTCAGATTAGCATGAGTTATTGCCTTATATGAGGGCAAAAGGAGGGTCTGTGGTTCCCAAAATCCGGACCCTGTGGTTTTCCCGATATCGAGGTCCAATACCCGTGTCACAAAATCTCAACGTACCAAGACGATTTTGGTGTCTACGAACCGATAATGATTAGGACATCATTCCTATGTATTTGCGTTACAATCGAGGGTTGCCAACACCCCTAAATCACAGTTTCCGTCCCATCCCTTAAACTCCATTTTGTGAACGGCATCCATCTTGCATCTTGCCCTCATGATAAGTCAAATAAAGGTCGAGCTTGATCCAAATAGACACGTCCTCCTTTCGTGACTTTCCCCTGACCTGTCCCAACTGACTCCACTGTCTTCGGCCAAACCTGTTTAGGCAGCTCCTCGCCCAGTGGCCGAATACGATAGCATCTACGCATAACATTCCACGAACCATTCACTACATACAGCCCATGTTTCCTTCAAACACGCACCTGTCCCCGTATCTTGTTTATGGCCCTTTTTATGGCTGGGTTGTACCTTCCTTTATTGGTGGTTCATCGATATCTGATGGGAGTTCCCGGTCCAACTGGGTAATCTATCAGCAAACTGGACATCTAAAATATGGGCTTGCTTACATGACTTCGCTCTTTGTATTGTTATAGAAATATGTGTGTTACCATACCATAAACTCAAGAATTCTTGCTTGAAGCCATATATTTGATATATAAGGAGACGACTGGTTCTGTAAAAACGAACAGTCTCCCAAGAACCTACTCTCTGTGTGGTGTACTTCTGGGACACGTGTTACTTGGTAGCTACCAATAAAACTTGATCTTTGACTGCGACTAGAAGACTACGTGTTTCTGTGGTCCGGAACAAGGGAACTCAGAGGTCTTCGGGTGTTATCCCCTGACACCGGCGGGTTCCTAAAAACCCGTTACCTCAAGTCCTTAATGCCGGACTCCAGGAACAGAGACCGCTAGGAGTCACTTGTCCAGAACCTTGCACAGAGCTGGACCTCTCGGAACGGTAGGACCAACAAAGGCTGCCAGCAAGTCAAAGGTGAGTGTTCATGTGAACTGCCAATGGCATGTCCGGACCCGGGATATAGAAGGGGCACAAGACCCATACAGGAGGAGACCTTGTAGAAAAGCAGACTTTGGAGACAGACATCTGTGGGAATACAGCCTTGTTTTGTTATAAAATGTCATTGGGGTTAGCTAGGTGTTGATGGTGGGACTTCAGATTTACAACTGCATTTAGTACCCAGAAAGAAATTAATTACTCATGAGGTCATGAGCGTAAGGGCAATATCTTGGTCTCTTCATGTAGTTAGGATAACAATGTCAAGTCATAACAGGGTTACTGAAGACTTTTACCCCCAGTGCAGTCTATGCACGACTACTGATTTTTGCAAATACTGATTTTACTTTCTGTAGTCTCTGCATGAATATCTCGTTCATGGTAATACAGAATACGTGGAATAAATATTTCAAGTTTAACTTCCACTTCACTACTCACTCATCTATCCCTCTGACTGCACTGGCCCCCCAACTGTTAGATGGATTTTCAGCATTGCCCTAACCACAGAGGTGAATGGTCATCTAATGGATCTTTCTCTGCTGATAGGAGGGGTGGTAATTAGGATGTCCAAAACACAAACATCAGCCACCCAATGAGGACCATTAATTGGTGACTAACTTACAAATTTGAAATTTGGTTCAAATACACTACTCTCAGGACCATACAGTAAAAATAAAGTATCGCAATGGGGAGACCCAAGCTCCTAAAGAAATTAAGTCTAACCAAAATGATAGAAACTAGAAGCTCCTCTACTGTGACACAAAATGAAAGAAACAAAACTTGATATTCTGAAAAGATTCGCAGATTTAAACCTACAACGCATTTAGATTAAGAGAGTAATTCAGTCCAGTTTCTATGAAAGAACAGCAGGACACAATAATAGACTCAGGTAATTTAGATAGTTATTTTATTATTGCTCCAAAATGTATACAAAAGAGAAACTTCTAAAGCATCTCAGTGAAGAATATTAAAACATGTACTACAAGACCACACATTTAGTCAGAAGTTCACATTTAAAAGGATTAGTTTAAACAAACATCAGATACGAGATTACAGGCTTCTCCCACCATTAAAGGCAGAAGAATAGTTCAGTCCTGTCCAAGATTCAAAGCAAAGGGCTAAAATAATCCCTTTTAAAGTCCTCTTAGGGCGAGTCCAAGAGCATTGGCAAAAAGAAACATGAAGAAAAAATCAATTAGTTTGGCAAAGAAGAATTCTAAGTCAATTGCATGAATGTAACAGCATCAGCAAAAGGGCAGTTCAAGAGAAGGAAAATTAGGCGTTGCGATAAAAGGATAAAATCCAAAATGAAATTAGCAGTGTCCCATAGAAAAAATATTGATGCCTTGTCAGAAGGGATAAAGGTATGGCGTTGCACCAGAGGAAAGAAAGTATGGCGTTTCGTTACCAAAGGAAAAAATAGTATGGCGTTGCCCCTCGATTGAGGTTTCTTCTTTTATACCCCCTCTGACACATTAATGATGTGGTGTCACTCCACTATCGAGTACATCAAATTATTTATTCATTATATTTTTCTTAAGCGCACTGTCACCTGGCAGGCATCCTGGCGCTAAACGTTTCAGAAATACGCAATAATAGGGCCAAACTGCAAACAACCAACTAGATCTTAGGAAACAGCCACGTTTTTAAACCTTTTCTAAAAGGGAGAAGTTCACTAACTTGTCTGAGTTCCAAGGGCAAGGTGTTCCAAAGCTTTGCAGCTGCCACCTCAAAGGATCTGCCGCCTGATCTCACCTTCCTGAATCTAGGTACCTTCACTAGCTTTGCCCCCGGCGATCGCAAAGTTCTCATGGGGGCATACCAACCAAATTTCTTTTGGAAGGATACAGGCCCCAGCCCATTCAGGGCTTTAAACACTAGGCAGAGAGATTTAAAGTAAATTCTTTGTCTCAGTGGAAGCCAGTGTAATTCCGTTAGAGCCAGGGAGGGGAAGACCCTCTAGGCCAGCCCAGAACTAATTTGGCTGCCATAGACTGAATCCTCTGCAACTTATCAAATAGAAAGTGTGGAGACTTCAGTAACAAGGCATTGCAGTAGTCTAATCTACTGAGAATGGTACTACGAGCTATATGTGTACGAGCCAGAGGGGGCAGCAAAGGAAAAATGTTCCTCAGTGATCTAATGATAGCTAGGCAACAGCCCACTGTTTTCGTCACCTGTGCTTCCAGGGTAAGTTTACTATCGAAAGTCACACCCAGGTTACGGACCGTCTTTACAGGCTGAATAGTGGATGGGGAGTCCATAGGCCAGAAATTACTGGCCAGCCTAGAGGAAGGCTTTTCTGTAGTACAGTAAAGCAACTCAGTTTTGTCAGCATTGAATTGCAGCGAGTTAGCCCTAAGCCACACCTCCCAGTCACGCAAGCAACTATGAAACCCTTCCAATGAAGTTGACTGATCCCCCTCCAGAGAGATATCAAATGATTAGTTTACGTATGTAATCACTAAATACATTTAGTTACTCCTGCATTCTTTCACAAGCATTTCATGAGAACATCTTAGCTTTCCGTGCCACACAGGTTTGTCAATGGTAAAACAAATATACAATGTAACATGCTATGGCATGGGCGTATTTACGTGCGGTGGTGGTGGGCGTGGTGGCAGGATCTTGGGTGTTGAAGCCATCATAGATCTGCCTGATCTTCTGGTGGAGGAAGGTGCTGAGTTTGTTGCAGAGGTCTTGGGAGGTTGGGATGTCTGTGGTGTTGCAGTTGGGCCTGAAAACCTCTTTGCCAATGGCAAAGAGTTCTTTGCTGTTGTGTGCGTTAGCGTTTATTCTGTCTTGGAAGACCATTTTTTTGTTTTTTTGAGGAGAAGGTGATACACATTGATGGGGGATTTGAATGTTGCGTGGGTTTCCAGAGGTTTGTTGTTCCTCCATCTCTTCTCGAGTTATCGACAGGTGTGTCTGGACTCGTGGAGGGCGAGACTGAAACAGATGGCTTTCTTGGAGTGTTGCTTGCTTGGTGACTTCTTGAGGGGTGCCAGCGCAGTTGGAGATCCATCGGTGAAGGTTGCGAGCTGCGGTGTTGGTGTCAGTTAGTGTTGATGGGGTGGTCTTGCTGAGGAGGCCGATGAGACGTTCTTCTGTAGCCTTGTTTCAGCTGTGATGGTCGGTGTGATGAAGGCGGTGGTGTATGGTAGACGCAGTGAAGGAGAGATGTACGCATGGTGGTCGGTCTAGAGGAGCTCGGTGGGTAGGTTGTAGGAAATGTTCCTGCTGGTGGAGAAAATGTGGTTGAGCTTGTGTGTGGGTCGGTGCAGACACTAGCTACTTGATTTCTATGTTGGAGAGGTTCTTCCATAAGGAGGCGGTGTTCTGGTCACTGGGGTTATCTAGGTGGAAGTTGAACTCCCCGAGTAAGATGTACTTGGTGGATGCGAGAGCTTGAGGTGCGATGAGGTCTACAATGACATTGGTGAATGGTGGGCGGGGGCCGAAGGGCCTGTAGAAGAGGGTGCTGTGGATGGAGGTCATGGTGTTGGTCTGGATCTAGAAGTGCAGATGTTCCATGGTTGTCTGAGTATGTAGTCAGTTAGAGGGTTTTTTCTTGTGGATGATGGCGATGCCTCTTCCTGATCGGTTAGTGTGATCCTTGTGGCTGATTTCTGTAGCCGTCGGGGATGGGGATTGCGATGTCCGGTTCAGAAATGTGGGTGGACCAGGTTTCTGTGAAGAAGGCGATGTCGGGCGTGTTTGTGGAGTGATTGCACGTTGAGAAGGATGCAGTTGAGCCAGTTGAGTGCACTGTTGTTCGGCTGGGCAGCGAGAGGAGCTGGCGTCTTGGCGTGGGTGAAGGCGTGGTTGCAGTTCCCGCAGGCAAATGGTCCATGGGTCTCCATCAGTGAAGCTAAGTGGCAGGCAGTGTGGTGTCCAGGGTTGAGGACGAGGAGGGTTCTAGCATCGTAGCGGTGGAAGGTCTGAGAACCAGGGACCCGGGCGTGGTTCAGGCCCGGACCTGCGCAGTCGGGCTTGCCTTTCGCACACCTTTGGCCCACCAGCGGCACACCTGCCCAGCGGCTATCATTAAGTATTGCTGCAAGTGGGATTGGACAGCTGGGAGGTGGGAAAATGTGCACATGGTCACTGAAGGGGGGGTGGGGGATCACAGGATAAAACAGGAAAAAAGGAAAAGGAAAGAAAAGAAAAGCAAAAATCCCAAAAAGGCAGAAGCAGGAATGAAATGAAAGAGAGAGAAAAGCAGAAAGAGAGACAAAAGGGCCGTCAAGCAGCAGAGCAGTGACACTCTACCACTGGACCACCAGGGATGAGGCACAGACAGGAGCCTGGGGGTAGAGGAGGGCCTTGAACTCATGACCTCAGGGTCAGCAGCAGCAACAGGGACAGCAACAGCTACTAGATGGAGCTGCGCTCTGAAAGGAGCAAGTCCACTAAAAGGTTGGTGGACAACACTTTCACCATGCAGCGACTGCCATTAAATAGTGCTATGGTGGGGGCTGGACAGCTGGGAGGTGGGAAAACGTGTGAAAGGGAAGGATCCCTGGAGGGGGGGTGGGCTGTGGGAGATGGAAGGGGCGACAAAGGAGAAAACAGGAAAAAAATAAAAGGAAAGAAAAGCAAAAAGTCAAAACAGGCTGAGGCAGGAATGAAATTAAAGAGAGAGAGAAAAGCAGAAAGAGAATCAGAAGGGCAGGAAAGCAGCAAAGCAATGATGCTCTACCACTGGACCACCGGGGATGAGGCGCAGGCAGGAGTCTGTGGGTGGAGGAGGGCCTCGAACTCCTGACCTCAGGGTCAGCCGCAGCAACGGGGACAGAAGCAGCTACCAGATGGAGCTACACTCTGAAAGGAGCAAGTCCACTAAAACTTGGTGACTGTACTTTCACAGCGCAGCGACACCATTAAGTAGTGCTGCGATGAGGGCTTGACAGCTGGAAGGAGGGAAAACTTGGGAGCGGGAAGGTTCCCTGGGAGGGAGTGGGCTGTGGGTGATGGCAGGGCGACAAAGGAGAAACCAGAAAGAAACAAGCATTTGCAATGCAATAGGTCTCGCAGCATTAAAGTTTGAGTTACTGGCATTGTAAATGACAATGCTTTGCATTAATTTTTTAATTTTTTTTTAAATTTGCATTGTTTGTGAATGGTTAGCTGTTGCTTATGCTAAGCAAAGTTGGCAGTAATATAGAGTCTTGCTTGTTATAAGCATGCTGATTTAAAGCGCTCTGATACCTGCGGGTAAAGTTTACGCTATATAAAAGTGAAAACTAATAAATAAATTTAAAAAAGCCTACCTGTACCACGTCCGTTTTTATTCTTTGATGCCACATATCTTTGGGTCCCTGTATTTATTAACTGCACCCGGCTGTGGGAAACCTCCATGGCAGGAACAACGTGTTGCGGGGCAGACACGGGCAATGTAGCCACTGTCCCGTGGCTGCACCGCGGGGTAACAGTGTAGGGGCAGGAAGGCAGGCAGTTGGTAGTGCTGTGTCATAACACTGGCGCGGCCTTCAATGGGAAATTCATACAGTGCTGATCCAAGGTACTGATGATTCTCTGCTAGCAGCAATTTCAGGCAGCGTATTTTAAATGAGAACACAAAAAGCAACAAGCAACGCAGGGCATGTTAAATATATAAATAAGCACAACAGTCGTGTCCTACTTTCCCACGCTCTCTTAAAAGAAAACAAAAAAGAACGAGGCCTCTCTGATGTGGTTAGTGAGAGCAAAAGGTGAATGGCAATTTAATAGTGCAATGAATGAAGAACATAGGCCAAAAGTCTATGTATGTATGTTATCTATGGATTTGGGAAAATACAAATGTCTGGAGAGACCACAATCCAAAGGCCGGAAAAAAAACAACAATTATAAAGCTAGATCGCATGAAAACTGAACAGCCTAGGAAAGTAGTCCAGCGCACATAAATTCAGTAAAACTAATAACGTCTTAATCTGAGAGTTCTGTAAGGACTATGCTTGTGAATTGACAGATATTACAATGGTCCATCTAATGTTCCGGTTCCCTCCACTCAAACTCGGTGGTTTGCAAAAAGAAAAATCAACGTCTAACTTATTTATCACAAAATGCCAGTGTTGTCGGATATGCTCCGCCCTGCACACATGTTTAAGCATCTCGCCTCGCTTCCAAGCCAGGCACGTTTTCCCTCTGCTCTCTAGGGGCCTTGAGTACATAAACTGTGAGGTTTACCAATTCCAACTGAGTTGTATATAAAAACCTTACAGCGAAAGGTTCAGAGACCATGAGGTGACCTCCATTTATGTGCGTCACCAGGGCCTCTGGCTAAGTTATGCTTTTCACCCAGCAAAGCAAGGGGTCACAAGAGGGCGGTAAATATTGCTTACATCTCTCCAGAACCAGGTCATATCAGTCAGACTACGTGCCAGGGCATTCGACAAACTGTTGCGGGCGGAAGTGAGCAAAGAATCATGGCAGCTGACTCAATATTTACAGAGGTGTGGTTTTTTATCAAGCCTATGCCTCCCCAACATGTGTGTGCGGGAGACACACACATTTGCCCGCATAATCTCGAGTGTGGCTAACTGGCAGAGGACGACTCATGATCTACTTCGCTCCAGCATCAATCAGAGCCAATGAATGAACCATCACAATACATGACGTGAGCTAGTCAGTGTACCTCAGAATGACGAGCCAGGCATTGGTGTCCGAGGCCATCAGTGAAATAATAGGTTCCCTTTAATGAGAAATTACTTTCCTATAATAACATTACAATCACTAAGTGCACCAAGCCAAATGTGTTTAAATTCTATTTATATAGCGCTTACTAACCCTGGCGAGGCGTAGTAATGCACATCCAAAGTAAACTAAGTTAGCCTTCTACGGCGCATTTCAAATGGCTCTGCAACCGAATGTACTCTTTTAGAAGGAGTACACAATTTAGATTGTGGTGTTTGAGACACCGCCAGGCTTGCAAAAGTAATTGAGTACAGTTCAATTCCGGATGAACCCTACTGGAAGACCCTCGCACAAGCGTGCCCCCTTCTGATGGTGCAGGGTCTAAGCACAGAGCGCTGCGATTCCTACACTATGTTCAATGAACAGGCCCGCTGGCATGAGTGTTACCTTTCACTCTAGACACCTGATCAGTGTCTGATAACGGAGGTACAATGCCGTGCGTTAGGCAAACCGGTACAACTGCAATCTTAGTGGTCATTCATCTGTCTTCCTTTCCAAAACACAGGCCGAAAATAAACCTCCCAATCTCCTAGCCTCGGGCTATGTAACCTAAGTGCATTTACACAGCGAGGTCACACGAATCCGGGAACACTGCCTAAGCACCTTTACTCAAAGATCAGCGACGGCAAAAGGCCACTCGCCTCTGAGTCATGCAGAACACACATATATCCCCATTACAAAATGCATTGCCCCGACTGTACTCATCTGGGAAAGTGCACTAATGTGTGATGGAAGCTAACACGCAGCATAAACAAACAAGTTGTTTTTTTATTTTAATAAAAGGCTACCACGACGTATATAAGCGTTCTGCTTTTCAAAGCCTGCCTGTTTATCGGCGCCCGCGCCCCTCGGCGGTCACTGAAGTTTGACAATTTCATCCGCCGTACCTCTCGCTGCGAGCTATTTTTATTATTATTAAAGCCTGCAGCCAGCCTGTTTATCAGCGCTGCGCGCCTCGTGAACAGCACTGTGCGCCCCTCTGCAGACTCCCCCTGCATTCCAAAGTCACTCACGTGAACTGTTCGCGAGGCGCGCGTCACGATCCGATTCTTTCGGCCATGCATTCCAATGCAGAAGCTCACACGCACTACATAATCCTATTGGAAAATGCTGCGCGTGGCCAGTTCGTGTATCCACTTTCCACTCGTTGTTGGCTGAGCTGACAGCTATAGTTCTCTGGCGAGAACGCGCTTCGCGCGTTTCTAGCCAAGACCTAAAAAGGAAATGAAAGAAAAGCAAAAAGTAAAAAATGGCTGAGGCAGGAATGACATGAAAGAGAGAGAGAAAAGCATAAAGACAGACAGAAGGGCAGTCAAGCACCAGAGCCGTGATGCTACCAGATGAAGCTGAACTGTGAAAGGAGCAAGTCCACTAAAAGGTTAGATAGTACATCTGAGACACATGTGCAGATATCTTTCACCTGTGAGAGGAACTGTATGTCTTCATTCCATAAAGTATGTGAGCGCATTCAGTTTCTGACAAGGATATTGCCGGCTTTAGGGCCTGATTTAGATCTTGGCATTTGGATTACTCCGTCACAACGGTGTCGGATATCCTGTCCGACAAAATATAAATCCATAGGATTTAATGGAAGTTATATTTCGGCGGACGGGATATACGTCACTGTTGTGACGGAGTAACTCGTCCGCCAAGATCTAAATGAGGCCCTTAATTTACTTTCATTCTCTAGGACATGGGTACTTACAAACATTTTCTAAAGGGCCAAAACGTACGGAAGGGGGCTTGACTGAGGAAAAACAACCACTGAGGCAAAAGAGGATTGAAAAAAATAACAAAATGGTACTTTGTTCTGAAAACCGACTTATTCCTTGGCGGCTCGGGCTCTGCAGCACGTGCTCCCACTGTTCTGCCTTCCCCCCTTTGCACGTACGGAACTCAGATTATTCAGCTAAAAGGGGCACTGATAGCTGCAAGCGCCGCATTAGCATCACACATTTGGGTCTGCGGCGAGCTAAGCTGCTGAATGCAGAGGGTCATGGGTAATTTCAGGACGACCCCCTCCAAACCTTCATCTCACCAGAAAAACACCTGTCTCCAGATGCGAAAAAAAAATCTCTTTAGCTCTTTGGATAGGAGTTGTTTTCTGGCTGGTGGCGAGGTGTAAAATAACGAACCAAAGAAAGTAGATAATTCACATTATACGGATATTTAAATATTACAATACTTTCAAAGCAAATGTGTGTGATAATGGAGAGCAATGAAGGCCTACAAATTATGTTACCAAGAAAATATTGTATATTCCACACGTTTCATTGTTTATAATGTGCGTATGCAAAATGATGTGTTTAATTATGCGAAAGATGAACCACTTACACAAGGCACAATAGAAAGTGAACTGAATGAAAGACTGAGTTTAAACCTACAAGCATTCGGAAATGTGCCTGTCAGGGTACGTGGAGATACTGGCATCACCACCATAATCCGCTCAGCGACTTGGATTGGAGTTTGCAGCCTGCAGGCTACACCAGTATCTCTGCAACACCCACTGTGAATACTTACCATGATGTAAGCTTGTAATCTGCAGGTTCCAGGCAGTGTTCTGCAGCAGGAATCCTGTAACAGTTTTATTAAGATTTACCCCAGTGACAAGCACATTATGCAGATCTCTGTAATAAATGCAAAATATGTGCACACAGCTACCCAGTTTACCAGTGTTACACCATGAAATATTTGGTATGATCATCGCTTAAAATGCTAATGGGCCCCCATCTCTCTAAATTGTGAGCGTGTACACACCTACCACAAGCCACAGGACATGGTGCTGCCATTGTGTCTCCACAGTAATTAATGCATAATATAACATGGTGCCTGTTACTCACATGATGCATAAGCACAATGCCTAACATATTGCTCTTGGGTGGATAGGTCTCAATCGCGTTTCAAATGAGTTATGTGGTCTTCCACAAATTATTTTAAGTAATATCACCTATTATATTGGTTCGAAGCGCATAAGCTTCCAAAGACAACCAGGAAGGGAGGTATAAGGTTTTGATGTTTTTAAAAAGCAGATACAGCAAAGTGTGCATTTTAAAGTGGAAATCTCCCTTTACTTTAGTCAAAAGATGAGATTAAAACGCCACTCAAAAAGTTCTTAAAAACACATTTCATTCAACACGCTTTCTTAATAATTCTTTCCTTAAACTACTTCATACTCAGGTTGCAATTCGTAGATTCCTCTGCACTACAGAGAGACATTCTGTGTCATCTGTGCAAGTACACAGTCTAATTCTTCACCCACCCTATGAGACCCATACTAAGGAATGCCCATACAGACCACCTATGGAAGAAATCCTTAAAATGTCCTTCAGATGTCCGGGCTCCGTGTTTAAGGCATTCAGGAGGCTGGTGTAAGGGATTTACACAAACACCTTGTTCATGGTCTTCCTCACTCCCAAGTCTGATGTAGCTGAAGAAGATTTTGTCTAGAATGCTGGAAGAGCTTATCACAGACATCCAGGAGGAGGTGGCGGGATCTGGTTTTGGACACCATTGCAAATTAGTGATCACTATTCGATGCCACCAATCCTGGACCAAAAGAAAGAAGGAGCTTCAAACTTTGCTCCGAACAGAAACCTGTACAGCAGCCTTCTCCATCTGCAGTCCTGTTCACAGACCCAATCGCTGCTCACGTTTAGTAGCCAGACCCTCTGCACTCAAGATCTGGCAGTAGCATCTTAAAACTTACCACACCATGGCTCATCAGCAACCAAGATCCGAGGGAACAGGAGCATCCAAACCCACAACTTCTGCCCCAAGGACCTGTCAGCAATAAATTGAGAGACTGGATCCAAGCCTGATGCCAACAAACCTGCATGTACTCTTGGGGATCTGTAACCCTCATACTGGCCCACGGCCTTTTATAACCACGATCTGCAACAATAGCCCGTGATATAGGCTCCTGTGCCTGCATCTGCTGTCCCTGGAATCCCTCAGCGGTATTTATAATGCCGCTTCCAAGTATCAACTGCCAATCAGTGGTCAGGGCCCTGGAATCTAACGCCAAGAATCGGTATGCTGTCCTCCACCATCCTGACTGTGCACCGACCACCAAGTAGCATGTGAGGTTCTTAGAACATGGACTCTGACAAGACCATTTAATACATTTCACCCCAGTGTCGATCCTCGAGTCTGCGCCAGCTGCTAAGAAGTCCCTTGGTTAATGGAATGTAGCATTGCAGGTAGGACACCGCACCTTTTCTAGATTTTTTGGGCTATGCAGCTAAGAAGTATCGAGTGTTGGGGTCACTGCATGACAGGGACACTGGAAGGCCCTAACAACACCTACCTTCTTCTGTGGCCCCATGGCACGCTTTGTTTACTTGAGAGAGAATGTTCTTGATGTCAAGGATTCCTGTACAGCTGCTAATCGCAATGACCTTTATACAAGGGAACCATGACAGCTGCTTCCTCTGCTACACCTGGTGTGGGTCAGTTGTAGCTTGCTCTCCGATGGTGAACTTAAAAAAGATGGTGGTAAAAGCGATGCTATGGGTTCGCTCCACCTAGCCGTGCCTGATTTAAAGGTCTGACAAGCTTCCTCTCCTCCGCTTTGATACACTGTAACTTGACCGATAGTTGTATTTCTGTTTCTTTTCTCTCCCTCGCCCCCCCTCCCAAGTCTTCATTTCTCATTCATGTGTACGACACAGAACACATAATGTAACACAGAAAGTGGTTAGGGAATGTAAGAGAGAATATGCAATCACATGCTCACATGTAAAGCTATCACAAGTTATATAAACTGCATTTTTAATGAGATGGAAATCAAATGTTTCAAGCCTTGTCCTCATCTGAATTAAGGCTCCCACTCTGCCACACTTCTGCACTGCTGTCTTATTTAAAATTCCATGTGAAAATCCGGCTCATAAATTAAAACAGCTGCTCTGAAATTAGCCAGACTGATCTTAATAGTAGTACACGTGCTTCTGCAAAGAGGGACCTCAAGGAAAGGTCTCTTGTGCTGCTTGTGGTCCCTACAATGAGTATCAATGTTCTAGGCGGACGTGAGGTCAATTGAATTTGTTCTCAACATAATTTCTGTGACAACATCTAGCTGTGAACTGTTGTGTCATATATGATCTCATATGTTATGTCACTAGCATTATCGCAAAAGATGACAAATATTGGGCCAAATATATTATGATACCAAAGATATTGTGGGACAGAATATTGCAGGTAAGATTATAGGTGGGTTTTTTTGTGTTCATGATATTGTTTTTTAAATATAGTTCTATGTACTTTTTTTTAATGTTTTTGAAGTTTTATTAGTGCTTGCGTTATAAGTTTATAATATTTTAATATTAAATGTGTGTAATTCTTATTTAGCATATATTGCTTTTTTATTTGTCAATAAATGTAAAAAAAATATTTTTATTTGAATTTATTTATTGGCGAGTTGTTGAGTTTGTAGGGATTAAGGTTTAAAGTTGTTTGAACATTTATTTTTCGATTGTTTATAAATAGTTTCAATATTTTGTAATTTTTAATTTGTTGATTTGATTATCAAGTAGGTACATTGCTTTTTAACAATATTTTGTATCATAATATTTTTGTTGGTGATATTCCAATGCACTGTTGAGCCCTTAAGTGTGGCATTCCTCAAAGTCTGTGAGACTCTTGGCAAACAGTAATCTTTAGCCATGTATGCCTTCCATGCCCCCAAAGCCTTAGAGCCAAGAGGGCACTCCTCCTGGTAAGTTACTGTGGACCAAGATGCAGGACAGCCGCGGCCCGTGAAGGTAAGAGTGGTAGAGCCAGTTGGGGGGGATTTCGACAGATGATGATGAGGGAAAATTAAGTATTTATTTAATTTTCCCTCATCATTGTTAGTTGAAATACCCTCCCACCTGCCCCACCACCCCTCCGCTCTTACCTGCATGGGCCTCGGCTGGTGCAGGGTTTGGCCTTTGGCAATGCCTTGGCCATAGTCCCTCTGCCGCAGAACTTGCAAAGCAGTGCGTTTATACATTTGCAAAGCAGTGTTTTGAGACATGTGTAGTGGTCAAAGGAGCAAGACATGCTACCTGAACTAATTTCCCAAAAGGATCGTGTAAATCGTCAAAGATATCTGTGCCATTCCAGGCATCAGTGTTCGGAAGTCATCAAAAGAGCTCCTTCATTGACCACCAAGCATTGCACCTACTTTAAAAATCAGCTATCAACCACTTATGTCTAGAAATAAATCAATGTACGCAAATATCTGTTTTTCACATATGGACACGGCAGAAACACTACCAAGTGCTACAAGTATTCTGTCTGATGCAACTCCGCTGCAGGGTGGAGTTGTGGCTGCTGACTAGAAAAAATAGGAAAGAATATATGTAGCTAAGAAGTGGAAAGTAATCCCACCCCTCTTATGACAGCTTTGCGTCAAGAGTGGAGGCAGAGTAGTTTAGGCAGTTTTGCAGACTGTTTGCTTTGAACTGAGGACCTGTGCCCTTCCACCACAACATAGACTGTTAAGACAGTTTTCCTCTCACACACAACAGTTCCAGAATGTCAAATTGAGTACAGGAATACACCACCACAGAATGTGCTGCTGAGGTTTAAATAGATTGATACATCCCCGGGACCATAGGCAAATCTTGTGGTGTTGGATTCAAATGGTTCACATGGGTCTTAATCATGAGGGTGGATGAGTTATTGGACAATTTAGGGTTTGGCTTGACTGACCAAAATGGTGGGTGCAAATCCTTGTGCTTCAGCTGGGCCACCATAGAGCCTGCATACTCATGGCACATCAAAACTTCAGACAAAGCTGGTGATATTGCGGAAGATCAAGGGAGAGGCAGCTTGACTGCTGTTTCCCCCTTGCTGCACATGCTTTTCTTGCAGTTCTCCTCTTTGTGCCTGGTCTGGTTGAGACAAGGCCAGGGCATGATAAGACTAGTTTTGTGGTCCCAGTGCAGGAATACTGGGGGTCTACCAGGCGTGAGGTGGCCACAATGGGACAGTCAAAGTGAGGGGCACCCCTTTCTCCAGGAAAAACTGTACCAATGAGCTGGACCTCAGAGATGTATTTTAAAGATGGCAGTCTTTGACACCGAAGGAGGAACCATAGACTGGCCATGGACAGCAGAGGTGATGTTGTGAAAGCAGAGAGTAGGTTCCTCCCCTTAAGGCGACATCGGCCATGGGGGCTGGAGTGGAGACTAAGGGATGAAAGGACCTCCTCTCCGGAAATGGATCCCAGCCTACACTGTCACCGGATTGACTAGAGACGCCTGCAGTCACCATTTACCCATCCTCTCTCTCATGTGTTGACTGATTGTGACCCTAAGAGCTGCTGAACATAAAAGAAATGGGGACTCTCTGCCCTTCCCAGTCACCTTCCCAGGAAACTCCCACAACGAGTTTGGCCTAACTATTCGAAGGATGGTGAGTTGCAATGGTTGAGGGACAAACCAAGAAGCATATAGATGAATACTCACCTCATTCATCGAACAAGCCTACTCCACCATCCTCAGTGACTTCAACCTCTCAAGAAACGTAAGCATGAAAACAACATTAGGCACTCTCTTCAACCTCAAATGCAAGAATTTTTGGAATCAGCACTCATCAAAAATATCATAACATCCTTTTAACATCAAGTCAGTCCAAGAGCTAAATAATTTAAGAAGCAGGTCAAGAATCCACTGATGGTCCGAGTAAGTTCTTTATTAGTTGATCCAAAACATTAAAATCCAAGTACATAAGTGAAATTCTCTTCAACCTCATTGACACACTCAAGTGGTACATTAAGCCACCCAACCAACGCACTTCAGGACCCACACCCTCAAACTTGTCTTATCAAGAACGCCAATCATCCGATTTAAACCACCAAAACCTCTGAACTGTATTGATCTGCCAGCCATCCTCATCGCCCAGCTCAGCATCAAACTGGGTTCTCCAGCTAAGACCCTTGCACATACAGAATGGCGGATGGCATTGTTGGAGGAGGAGGGCACTGCATTTGTCTCACCTGATAGGCTGTGCTTGGGTCTGGAGTGGTGGCGGAGAGAACCTTGTTCATGCACTTGCTATCCTCCTGCCCCATGGTTGGCCTTAGACTCTGCTTGGACACTGGGTGGCTACTTCGCTTGGTTAGTTCCTAGCTGTCATGAAGCAGGGTAGCCAGATGTCTGTGTTCTTATTCCCTATCCCCACCCATTTGTATGATTCTCTGGTGAACCAGGGAGGTATACGGTATGTGCAGTCTCTCTATATCCTTAATTGGCGGCACTCCCCAACCACTAGTAAGGATATGGCAAAGGAGCAGAACCTGATGTAGTCACCTGCATAAAGTGGGGAAAAACAAGGGGGCTGAAATCTCGAATTTGAAACAATGTCCTCATTCCTGACAAATACCTTATTGTCGTGCATTGTGAGAGAGTGGGTGCATCATGGCAGATGGCTATGCCTCCACCTTTTACTCCTGCAAGGCCCCTATTAGCCAGACTCCTCCATTATATGGCTGGAGAGCATCTTCTGGGCCGTTTGCATCCAAAGAGACCTCAAGTACAACTAACTAAAAGTATTGATCTTCTCAAACTATACAAGGTTGATTCAGCAGCAAAGTAAATCTTTAACAGAAACTCAGAGCTATGTGCCTTAACTATATGCAGCTATATACCCCACTAAGCTGAAAGTGATCCACAAGGACAAGACACCCTGGAAAGTTCTTGGGACATGTAGAGGAGAAGGAAAACCTCAGGGCATTATAGTGTCAGTAAGGTTGTTCCATGAGTGGTCACCCCACACCAGGAGTCGGGCACCAAGTGTGTCATCAAAGGAGGCACAGACAATATACATAGAAGAGTATCCTGTCCAGTCAAGGCAATAATACCCATACCTGGACACACTCTGCCAAATAGATCGCAGCCACTGACAAAAATGTTTCTGTTACCAATGATACAACAACCCTCACCAACAACTGATCATGCAGAATAAAAACACAGTTAATTTGGTTTTCGTTTTCTATGTCTCTTGCATGTTCATCCTTCAGTCTCCCTTTAATCAGTGTGTCCCTCCTTTTCTCTTCTTTGATGTGTTGATCTAAAAGGGAGTGGGCCACAAAATACAGCTATCATGTTTGAGGGGAGCAGTTTGAAATTTGACCCTTGGAAGTGGTCACAGGTGCAATTAGACCTGCCTGGGGTTCGGTCTTGTCCTTCGACAGAGGGTTGAGAACTACAAGAAAAGTTTAGAGTTTACTTTCCATACAGTCAAGAGATGTTTGGCCTACTCGTGACTTAGGATGAAGTTGATATTGGGTGACCAATGCTTCTGGGGTAGACATATAGGATGGAGAGGCGGTGGGGCATTGTCTGGTTTGTTTGTTTCTCATTTTATATGGCCAACAGGGATTTGCTCCAAATATTCTATGACCCTAACCATTAAAATCCCTAGAACGTACTTGAAAGTAATAGAACATTATTTCGGGGGTAATACAGCTTCAGAACGTGTCTGGGTTAGGATTTGCGCAATACCATCACTATTACAAAAACTTCAGTAGCGTACAGTAAGTGCTCAAGGGAACAAAATGGGAAACGGCCAACCAAGTTTCCAAGTGTTTTCCATGGACAGGGACAGAGAGCAAAGTACAAAGCTGAGTCTCATTCCCGAGCAACCAAATAAGTGTATCTAAACAGAAGGAAAAAAGTCCAAAGAAGGGAAGTTTCAGTCTTCAGTCAGTTTCTTAGTGTTCTTCTTTATTTTCTTGTTGTCATCACATTTAGATCATATCATCACATAGATGTTAACGATGTAGCCATAGATGTTAACGATGTAGCCAACACGTGTTTTGTCTTGGGTTTACCGCTTATTGACTTCCTCAGGGCTACATTAACAATAATAGAGTAATATATACTCAAAAATAATTCTGTGAAATTTATCCAAAAATGACTCCTACTCTATGATCACATAACAAACCAATGAAACTTATTAAAGAGAAAGGAGAAAGTAAGTATTTATGAGAGAAAGGGAGAAGACCACCAGAAGAAGTTCACCAGGAAAAAAGTCATCCAAAGATTTCGGGGAGTTTGGGGTGGAGTGCTTGATCTGTGCCAAGGGTTTTCTTAAAAGATAACAAGATTGGTATTTCTTTGATTTCAGCCACAACTGAAATTGTCTACTTATCTGGGTATTTTAGGCCACATTGTATTACCAATACAATTCAATAAAATATGTTTTAAAAAGAAATCCTTACAACAATCTAAATGCTCAGCTGTCTAACGTATTATGCCACGGAATGCCAGTGCCCTGAACAAAAATATTAAGAGGAAAGCAGTCTTGCAATTCACTAAATGCCATTCCTAGAACTTCTGCTACCACAGGAACCACACTGATCAAGCACCAACTGTTCCTGGGCCAATATGGATTTATCGAAGTGTTTCACTTGTGTCTACTGAGGGGTGGAAATTCTTCATCCACCCTTTCCTTTTAGAATGCCCCTAGTGCAGATGGAAAGGTTGGCTGTGTACGTACTGCTGACAGGAACACTAGAGAATAAACATTGGATGATCTTTAGTGTTTATAGCCCAACCTCCATCATCACTGGTCTTCTGGCAGGAAACTCTCAATGAATGACGATTATGTGGGCGCCTTCAGTGCCTTAGTGGACCGAGACCTAGACAGCTGGGCCTTTACTTGACTATACTTGGGGTTCACAAATTAATTCCCTCTCTGCGTAGGCATTCCCAATGTGGGCTGTGTAATGCATGGAGGGTTTCGAACACCAGGGACCATGCCTACACATTTTAACCTGCTTCTCACCAATCCTTCACCGGTCTAGATTACTTTTCCTTCCACTAACCAATGTGTTGGGGTCTCATTCCATGTCAAGGAACTTAAACCACTCTCCAGTGGAACTTTGCATGTTGCTCCTAGATGAAGAAGTCTCATCATTTCTGCATGAGGAAGTAGATTTCTACCTTAAACTTAAAACACGTTCAGGATAGTCAGTAATTCACACGACCTAGGAGAGGGAATGGGCAAAAATATCCCTAGAGATGAAAACTCTCCCCTTAGAGCAGAGCTATACCAGCAATCACGTAGGCTCTGCCAGTTTAAGTCCGCTAAATTGTGACAGAAAAAATGGTCATGGACATCTCCAGACTTGCATGGATGGCAACACAGCGTTGGATCTATGAGACCAGTGATGAAGCCAGTATATGTCAGCTGACAAGCTAAGAGAGGCATCCAGGGTGATAGTCACAGTGTATGATAAGGTGAGTTCATGAGTCACCAGGTCCACCGGAATCTCAGATACCTGTGCCTAAAGACACCTATCTGTTGCTAGACAGTCATCAGGGCCAAAAGTCAATTCTTCAGCTCTGCGATCTACAAAAACTGTCTCTGCAGGCTTCGAACCAGGAGGCCCTTAACTCGCCACTGTCGGTGGAAGAGATACTGGGTGTGACCAAAAGGGGGCAATTTGGTAAAAACCCCTGTCCAAATGTGTTCTCCCTGGAATTGTATACAAACAAATCGCCCTTTAGGACCCTTACTTTCTAAACTTGTTTAATGAGGTAACACAAGAATGCACTCACTGAAAATTTGCAGGGAGCCATGATTTGAGTCCTATTGCAGCAAGACCGGCCAATGGACCAGTGCTCGTCTATAGAACTCATCTCCTCATCAGTGCAGAAGCAGAGCTGCTTGCAAAAAAATTGGTGAACAGATATTTGAGATAATTTCCTCCCGGATCCACCCAGATCAATTCAGCTTTATGCTGGGTAAAAGGCATGAGATATTAACTGAGATGGGTGCAGCTGGCTTTGGACATAGTGTTCAGATTTTAATAGACTTTGAAAAGGCAAATGATTCCCTTAACTGGGGTTCCCATAATCAGGTCCTCCACAAAACTAATTTTGGCCCTTATTTCCTGGCACTCGACAAACCCTTGAATTTTAAACTCTTGGCGTGGGTCCGTATAAACGGTGTCTTGTCTAAACTCTTCTGCATAAAGTGAGATATGCACTAGGGCAGCCTTCTGCTACCCACAGTCTGATGAGCACTGGTCATACAACCATTGGCCAATTGTACTAAAATAGATGGCCTGGCACAGGGTTTCTTGTGGGATTGGGACTTTGAATGTCATGTTTCTCTGTTCGTGGATAAGTTCTTTCTTCTTAGATACCCTGGATCACAGCTTTCCAAACTTTTCCTGTTGGTGACACACTTTTTGGAGATGAATCATTTTGTGACACAGTAAGGCAGTGTAGCGAGCGAGCCAGAACCACCTAAGGGGATTCGGGGGGGTTCTCACTCACTCTGTCTGTCTCCCTATCTCTCTCTCTCTAACTGTCTCACTCTTTCTGTCTCCCTCCCTCTCTCTCCCTCTGTCTCCCTCCCTCTCCCTCTGTCTCCCTCTGTCTCCCTCTGTCTGTCTACGTCTGTCTCCCTCTGTCTGTCTACCTCCCTCTGTCTCTCTCTGTCTGTCTCGCTCCCTTTCGCCCTCCTCCCTCTGTCTCCTGATCTCTATCACCCGCTCTTTGTATCCCTGTCTATGTCTCCCTCTGTTTCCGTCCCTCTGTCTCCCTCCCTCTGTCTCCCTCTCTATTTCCCTCTCTCTCTCCCTCTCTCTCTGTCTCTCTCTATCTCCCTCCCTCTTCTTCCTTCTGTCTCCCACTGCATCCCTCCCGCTGTCTCCCTCTGTCTCCCTCCCTCTGTCTCTGTCTGTCTCCCTCTGTCTGTCTACCTCCCTCTGTCTCTCTTTGTCTGTCTCACTCCCTCTGTCTCCCTCCTCGCCCTGTGTCGCCCACCTCCCTCTGTCTCCCTCCCTCTGTCTCCCTCCCTCTGTCTTCCTCTGTTTCTGTCCCTGTGTCGCCCTCCCTCTGTCTACCTCCCTCTGTCTCCCTCCCTCTGTCTCCCACCCTCTCTCTCCCTCTCCCTCTGTCTCCCTCTGTCTCCTCTCCCTCTGTCTCCCTCTGTCCCCCTCTCCCTCTGTTTCCCTCTCCCTCTGTCTGTCTCCCTCTGTCTGTCTCCCTCTGACTGTCTCCCTCTGTCTCCCTCCATCTCCTTCCCTCTGTCTCCCTCTCTCTCTGTCTCCCTCTGTCTCCCTCTCCGTCTCCCTCTCTGTCTCTCTGCCTCTGTCTGTCCCTGTCTCTGTCTGTCTCTGTCTCTGTCTGTCTCTGTCTATCTACCTCTCTCTGTCTCTCGCTCTGTCTTCCTTCCTCTCTCTCTCTGTCTCCCTCCCTCTCTCTATCTCTCTCTCCCTCTCTCTCTCTGTCTCCCTCTGTCTCACTCTGTCTGTCTCCCTCTCTCCCTCCCAGTCTCCTTCTCTCGGTCTCCCTCCCTCTCTATCTCTCTGTCTTCCTCTTTTCTGTCTCCCTCTTGTCTGTCTCCGTCTGTCTCCCTCTTGTCTGTCTTCGTCTGTCTCCCTCTTGTCTCCCTCCCTCCCTCTGTCTGTCTCCATCTATCTCCCTCCATTTGTCTCCATCCCTCTGTCGCCCTCGTCCCTCTGTCTCCCTCTCTGTTTCCCTCTCTCTCTCCCACTCTCTCTCTGTCTCCCTCTGTCTCCCTCCCTCTCCTTCCTTCTGTCTCCCACTGAATCCCTCCTGCTGTCTCCCTCTGTCTGTCTACCTCCCTCTCTCTGTCTCTCCCTCCCTCTGTCTCCCTCTCCCTCTGTCTCCCTCCCTCTGTCTCCCTCTGTTTCTGTCCCTCTGTCTCCCTCCCTCTGTCTCCCTCCCTCTGTCTCCCACCCTCTCTCTCTCCCTCTGTCTCCCTCTCCCTCTGTCACCTCTCCCTCTGTCTCCTCTCCCTCTGTCTCTGTCTCCCTCTCCCTCTGTCCCCCTCTCCCTCTGTTTCCCTCTCCTTCTGTCTGTCTCCCTCTGTCTGTCTCCCTCTGTCTCCCTCCTTCTGTCTCCCTCTCCCTCTGTCTCCCTCTGTCTCTCTCTGTCTCCCTCTCCCTCTGTCTCCCTCTCAGTCTCCCTAGCTGTCTCTCTGCCTCTCAGTCTCTGCCTCTGTCTGTCCCTGTATCTGCCTCTATCTGTCTGTTCCTGTCTCTGTCTGTCCCTGTCTGTCTGTCTCTGTCTCCCTTTCTCTCTCTCTCTGTCTCCCTTCCTCTCTCTCTCTGTCTCCCTCCCTCTCTCTATCTCTCTCCCTCTCTCTCTCTGTCTCCCTCTGTCTCACTCTGTCTGTCTCCCTCTCTCGCTCCCAGTCTCCTTCTCTCTGTCTCCCTCTCAATCTATCTCTCTGTCTCCGTCTGTCTCCCTCTTTTCTGTCTCCGTCGGTCTCCCTCTTGTCTGTCTCTGTCTGTCTCCCTCTTGTCTGTCTTTGTCTGTCTCCCTCCCTCTGTCTGTCTCCGTCTATCTCCCTCCATCTGTCTCCATCCCTCTGTCGCCCTCGTCCTTCTGTCGCCCTCCTCCCTCTGTCTGTCTGTCTCCCTCTGTCTGTCGCCCCTCTGTCTCCGTCCCTTTGTCTCCGTCCCTCTGTCTCTGTCCCTCGGTCTCCCTCTCTCTCCCTCTGTCGGTCTCCCTCTCTCTCTCCCTCTATCTCCCTCTGACTGTCTTTCTCTCTCTCCCCCTCTGTCTTCTTTGTGTCTGTCTCACTCTCTCTCTCTCTCTCTGTCTGTCTACCTCTCTATCTCTCCCTCTGTCTCCCTCTGTCTGTCTTCCTCCGTCTCTCTCTTTCTCCCTCTGTCTCCCTCTCTCTGTCTTCCTCTCTCTCTGTCTTCCTCCCTCTGTCTTCCCTCTCTCTCTCTGTCTCCCTCTCTCTCCCTCTCTCTCTGTCTCCCTCTCTCTCCCTCTCTCTCTGTCTCCCTCTCTCTCTGTCTGTCGCCCTCTGTCTCTCTCTCTGTCTCCCTCTGTCTCCGTCCCTCTGTCTCCCTCCCTCTCTCCCCCATCTCTCCCTCTCTCTATCCCTCTCTGTCTCCCTCTCTCTGTCTTCCTCTGCCTCCCTCCCTCTGTCTACCTCCCTCTAGCTCCCTCCCTCTTTCTCCCTCTGTCTGTCTCCCTCTGTCTGTCACCCTCTGTCTGTCACCCTCTGTCCCCTCACCCCGCATGTGTTTCATCCTGGGCAGAGACAGCTTCCTGGACACACACTCAGCCGCACCCCAGCACTTCGCAGGTCTTTAAAAGACCCTTTACTGCTTTGTTGTGAATCTCCAGGCCCCCATAGAGCAAAGTGTCAGGGATTCCGCGCTGCTGTGGCGGTGTTTGGTGACACTGTTTCAGAGGAATGGCTCTTAATTAGCAGCAGTTATGTGCTAAGTGCCCATTAATACCGGTGTCATCCCGCGACACACCCACCCTTTGCAGGGGACACAGTACTGTGTCGGGACACACAGTTTGGAAAGCTCTGCCCTAGATGGAAATTTTAGAGGTGGACAGAAATCCTAGACTCCTTCTCTCTGTCTCCCTCTCAATCTATCTCTCTGTCTCCGTCTGTCTCCCTCTTTTCTGTCTCCGTCGGTCTCCCTCTTGTCTGTCTCTGTCTGTCTCCCTCTTGTCTGTCTTTGTCTGTCTCCCTCCCTCTGTCTGTCTCCGTCTATCTCCCTCCATCTGTCTCCATCCCTCTGTCGCCCTCGTCCTTCTGTCGCCCTCCTCCCTCTGTCTGTCTGTCTCCCTCTGTCTGTCGCCCCTCTGTCTCCGTCCCTTTGTCTCCGTCCCTCTGTCTCTGTCCCTCGGTCTCCCTCTCTCTCCCTCTGTCGGTCTCCCTCTCTCTCTCCCTCTATCTCCCTCTGACTGTCTTTCTCTCTCTCCCCCTCTGTCTTCTTTGTGTCTGTCTCACTCTCTCTCTCTCTCTCTGTCTGTCTACCTCTCTATCTCTCCCTCTGTCTCCCTCTGTCTGTCTTCCTCCGTCTCTCTCTTTCTCCCTCTGTCTCCCTCTCTCTGTCTTCCTCTCTCTCTGTCTTCCTCCCTCTGTCTTCCCTCTCTCTCTCTGTCTCCCTCTCTCTCCCTCTCTCTCTGTCTCCCTCTCTCTCCCTCTCTCTCTGTCTCCCTCTCTCTCTGTCTGTCGCCCTCTGTCTCTCTCTCTGTCTCCCTCTGTCTCCGTCCCTCTGTCTCCCTCCCTCTCTCCCCCATCTCTCCCTCTCTCTATCCCTCTCTGTCTCCCTCTCTCTGTCTTCCTCTGCCTCCCTCCCTCTGTCTACCTCCCTCTAGCTCCCTCCCTCTTTCTCCCTCTGTCTGTCTCCCTCTGTCTGTCACCCTCTGTCTGTCACCCTCTGTCCCCTCACCCCGCATGTGTTTCATCCTGGGCAGAGACAGCTTCCTGGACACACACTCAGCCGCACCCCAGCACTTCGCAGGTCTTTAAAAGACCCTTTACTGCTTTGTTGTGAATCTCCAGGCCCCCATAGAGCAAAGTGTCAGGGATTCCGCGCTGCTGTGGCGGTGTTTGGTGACACTGTTTCAGAGGAATGGCTCTTAATTAGCAGCAGTTATGTGCTAAGTGCCCATTAATACCGGTGTCATCCCGCGACACACCCACCCTTTGCAGGGGACACAGTACTGTGTCGGGACACACAGTTTGGAAAGCTCTGCCCTAGATGGAAATTTTAGAGGTGGACAGAAATCCTAGATAAATATGGAGAGGCATCAGAACTGACATCAACTACAACAAATTGGTTATTGTGCCTATGTGGGGGTGCCTTGGTGACCCACTGGCAGTTACAATTAAGAGTAGAAACCAATAGCTTCAAAAGCTTCTAAAACCTAAGACTGTATATTGCAGTGGACCAACATGGAAGTTGGGGTCTTAATATAGCATCCATCCTGGAGAAGATATGAGAGAAACTGAGGCGGTGGTTGTAGGAGACTGATTTAGTTTGTGGTGCACACGTATTTACGTATTTAAGTGTAGCATCCTGCACTAATTCAGACAACCCTTATGGTGATTTTAGCGATCTTAGACAACCTTCGAAAGCTTTCTAAGTGGTAGCTGTGGAGAGCAGCCTTTAGGCTTAGTCCAGAAGAATTGTAAAGCAGCTTGTTTAACCAGTCCTTAGTATTATGGTATAGGTTAAGTGAAAAAGAACCACAGAATGAAGTTATAAAAATATGTATTTATTATAAACACTCACTAACACATTGCAATATATCCTAACTGGAGCTATAAACACAATACACACAAATACTTTGGAAATAGAACACGTAAGTAGCACAAATACACAGTGGTCCCCGGGGGAGACCAAACCATATCATAAAATAGTGGAATGCGAACCACGACCTAAGTCGTGAAGGGGCCCAGAAGACGTAGAAGAGCCAGGGACCCAAGGAACCACCCACGGTGAGCATCGTGGAACTCTACAGAGGTTGTGTGCAGAGTTGGACCACGAACACGTGCTCAATGCAAGTCAATAGGTAAGTTGCGATTGCAGTTAAAAAAAGAGTACCCTTCCCAGCAGACACTGAAGAAACCCTGTGGAAGATGGAAGATTGGAGAGTCAACCCACCAGTGGATACCCCAGGAACTAGGATACCAACACCATGGAAGCTGGGTGCATAGGCCCAGTGGAATCCAAAGGTAGATTCAAGATGAGAGCTACCTGCAAGCAGAGGGGAGAGAGTCTATGCAACTCAGGAGTGATCAGGAGGCAGGGAAGATGAATGCCCACCGATGTTGGTGAGGAAAAAGAATTGACAGTGCCCTTGAAGTTGCAGCTGTGTGGACCAGGTGACGATGTGGAAGACCAGGAGCCATTCACGAGCTATCCAATGTCGGATGTCAAGAGCCAAGGAGTCAGTGTCTGGCAGGGGCATCAACTAGCCTTGGCAACAGCAACCAATGTAGTCATAGAAAAAAGTGCAGTACCGGTACCAGCAAGGTCCAAATGACTCACCATGAGCCGGTAAGTTAGGGCAGGCCCAAGCAAACAGGGGAGCCCACTGGAGCCATAGAAGACCCTCAAGAGTACCCACAGGCCGAAGGCACATGAGTCGCAAGAGGATCTGGAACAGCTCACAAAAAGATGAAGCCCCATGGGCACGGGGCAAAGGATGTGGTGCAGGCAGAGATCTTGGCTGCAGGAGGTGCTTAAGGCGGGAGCTTCTTGGCGCCGGAATATCTCTGGAGGAGAGAGTCAACAAGCCTTGCCACTGTGCACATGGGTTCTGTTCCAGCGGTTCCGACAAGAGATATTTGCCTCAAACTTGGTGAGAAGAAAGTGCAGGCCTCGAGGGTGTAGCTGAACCCCTACCTGTGTTGCTGAGCCTTTCGAAGTCTGTGGGAGCCCAGGATCAGCAGACCAGTCAGCTTCAGTGCAGTGGCTGCAGATGCAGGGGAGTGACTCCTTCACTCCAAGGGAGATTCATTTGGGTGTCTTGGATGTCCACAGGCCTTGTGAAGAATCTATATAGAGCACAGGCACAGACGTTGCAGAAGACTTGCAGGATGACAAGAACAGGAGCAGCATGAGTCTTCCCAGTTGCAGTCTTGGTTCCCAAAGCAAAGTCCAGCAAAGTCCAAAGTGCCTAGACAGTTGAAGCTGAAGTGGTTTCAGATCTGAATCTTGTCCCATGACGAATCTAGGGACCTGCCCACAGGTAAGCCCTTAAGTATCCTAAGGAAAGGGTCGGCACGATTTCGGGGTCCCTCCAAGGACAGGCTGGACGGTGGGGAGGATACACCCATGTCCTATGTCCAGTTTTGCACCAGAGCGGGAGCTAATGGCTCACTGAACTAGTTTCAACTGGCGTATGTAAGGAGGGAAGGAGGGAACCAAATGTGCCCTTAAAAGTAGTCCAGTGGCACTGGCAAGTGCCCTCACCCTATGCCAATACACTAAGTCCTGTATGGGATATGGTCACACCTCCCTGTGACAGGAAACCTATTGTATTACCTTCCCCTACTCAAGTGTGGCTTGAAATAGCCATCACATAATGATGCATGGCTTGGCCACTCTATGTATCTTAAAGGCTGATGCACTTACAACCCAGGAGAATGGACTCCGTAAGTTGTAAGGGTGTCTTGCTCATGCAGGGACACCCTCACACTTATATCCGAGTACCTTGACTTCAGGATTGAAAGGCCTGCCTTGGGGGTGTCTTTTGGATTTAAGTGCAGTGACCTCAGAAAAAAGGAAACGTATATCTGTTGTAAGTGGTGCTAGCACTTGCTTACACAGGGTGCAATGGCAGGCCTGTAGTCACTATTTGAGTGGTCTCTCATGGGTGGCATAATACATGCTTCAGCCCTTGGGAGACCCCTGGTGTACTTACGCCCTGGGTACCTCAGTACCATATACTAGGGACTTATAAGGGTACACCAGTAGCCAATCTGGAGTGTACCTATGTACTCATCACGTCCAATTAAGGAAAAAGCACAGAGACTGGGGTCCTGATGAGCAGGATCCCAGTCAGACAAGTCTGTAGAATGACACCAGCAAAAGTGGGGAAGACCATGAACACAGATCCTCCTTTCCTACAGTGGTGTTCACTCATCCTTACCTTACTATGCAGAGCACCTCTTCTTAAGATGATCACACTGCTAAGAATGTGGTATGTACTGCAGACTTACCCTTATCATCACTATATTTTGATCTAAAAATAAACCATAAAACACACTCATCATTATCAACACTGTTAGCATTTAAAACCCTCCTTGAACCCAAAGCTAAAAATACATGAATCAAAAATGCAAAGCTCTAAAGTAAAGATGTTATGCTAACATTCAGCAAACATTTACAGATCAAAGTGCAATATGCAGTGGCCTAAATATCCACAGAAAGGTTTTAATCAATTACCCTTATGAGAGCCATTCACGATTCTTGTACAAGGCACATGACCCTGCGTGCACTATCATCTGGTTAGACAAGTGCCGAGGGTGCTTTTACAGTCTGCATAGGAGCGAGAATTGGGTATGGCTATTCGGCGACAAAGTTGACCCTGTATTTCGGAACTTGACTTGTTTGAAGGTGACACACTCAGGGGCTTCTTATATAAGCCCCCATCCCAGAAACACTGCCCTTGCTCACTAAGATTACCCTAGTGTATTGGCGGAAGGCTCTTCGTTCAATTTGGTGGGAGGGAAAACTGAAGCAGGAGAGCCCCCTATTGCATGGCAAACAGCAATCTCTCTCTGTAGTCCTTGATTCAGAACCTGAGATCTAATGAGGATTTCTGCTATAGGTGATATACTGGAAAGAGATCACATTGAATAATTTTTCTCATTATGAAAGAGTTTAACCTCCATAATTTGCAAGTCTATAAGTACCTCCAGATAAACTCATTCGGCCATAACAGAATGAACTGTTGACCCTCCCTGAATTTTGCCCAATGGAAGCTAAGATCACAATGGAGATTTTGGCTAGAAGAGCAACTACTGCATCTGTAAATCCCTAGTCATAAGCGCACAAGACCTCTCCTACAACTCAGGTCACTTAGTGAACACAACCTAGGATCATTGGAGAACATGGTGTGAGTATAGGGCAAGATAGACCTGAGAAATTAGGAATCTTGGCACTATTTTGCCTGCTCAGTTCTTCTTTTTCCATTGAGTTTACTATAGCCTTGAAAGGTTGTAGACATGGCCATGTATCATTCCCCTAATTGCGAATTATAGTACTTGGCATCCAAGCAACTGGATGGTCAGTGCTTGGTGGTCTGCCTAGGACAATAGGGTCCTCATTTAGGGTGTCTTGACGTAGCGCAGCACAGCAAGTCACCTTGCTGCGCTGCCCTACATCAAAGTGAAAGGGCAGGAATGCACCGTATTTATCTAATACGGTTCATTCCTGTCCTTTCCACAGTGCTGACACCGTTTTGCCAGCATAGCGCCAAAACAGGCACCCTTCAAGGGTGCCTTTGTTGTTGGCAGGATTGTTTTTGTGCAGGAAGGGGTATCTTTTTGGGCAAAAACAATCCAGAGGATGTGTTCATCTTTCCATCTGTGCTGCAGAATGCAGCACTGATGGAAAGAGGAATAAACTAGGAGAAATAAAGTTATTTCTCCTTGTTATACCTCACCTCGCAAGGCTTACAATTTTGGCACTTCACCAGGTTTACATGCTCTTGTAAATCTGGGAAAGGGTAAAAAACCATGGGTGTTGCATGGAAACAACTACCACAATGCCCAAGGAACGCCTCCTGAGCACAGAGTAAGACAACGCAGCAATTTGCACTGCCGTGCCTTACTCCAAATGTATGAGGCCATTCAAAGGCACGTGAAGTGGCTATGGGGGCCTCATAGATATAATTACTAGGTTTGTGCTGCCGGAGTGTCACAAAAAGTGAAGTTCCAGCAGCACAAGGGACTTGTAAATAGGCTGCTTGGGCCTCATTTACAAAAGAATGGCGTAAAGCAGTGCCAAGGTCGTTTTGCTGCGCTGCCCTATGACAATTTTAAAGGGGTAAGAATGCACTGTATTTATGAGAAAATCTGCATTCCTCTCCTTTCAGCCAGAAACGGGGCACAATTTGCTGTCAGGCACCAACTCAGACACCCTTAACCCATGGCCTGCTCTGCGGGGGTGTAATATTTTGACGCTGCCCCAGGTTTACATGATTTTGTAAATTTGGGGCAGCATCAATATCCATTGGTGCTTCGAGGGATCACCCATCACAAAGCCCAAGGAATGCCTCCTTGATGCATAGTAAGGCAAGGCAGGCAGATGCGTTAATTTTCATCTGGGTGCGTCGTTTTTTTCTTCATCGGAATAGGCTGCGTCGCGTCAGAATTAATAAATGCAAAGTAGGCGTTCTTTGTAAAATCCACCGTAAAAACTGATGTAGTGGTATTTATGACTTTTTCAAAAGCCACGCATCATCATGAAGTGGGACACTGCACTTGAAAAGTGTCAACATTCCAAAGTCTCTAGATCCCAGGCGTAGGAATGATGCATTGGCTGTTGCAGAGGAATTTGACCAACTGAAGTGATTTGAAACAGTGTAGTCTGCAATCAAGGCACATCTCCTCAACAGGTATGATCAGATATAAGGTATGTGACACAGTAAATCACATATTACACACAAATAAAGACTTATGTCACACATATATAGGCATAATGGTACACATCAGTACACTATGTCCAATTGTATGTGTGACATCCAGGATCAATGTAATCGAGTGAGTTTTTCACCTTTCGACACTCTATTACATTGGTACCCATACAGTAGGCTACTTCCGTCAGTTAAAACTGACTCGTCACCTTTTTTGATGCATAGCTGTAGTTGCATCAGTGTTATGATGAATTACAGCAATGCGCCACTTTTGGGCCAGATGCCTTGCGGCATCCTTCCCTGGATACATCAGAAGCCTGACGCATCCTTGGGACCTTGCGCCGTGGATCCCCGTATTGTAAATATAGCGCATCCATAGCGTTCTAAGGATTTTTCACGCTGGAGCAAGAAATTGTGATGCATTGCTGCCTTGCCTCAGCAATGCGTCATTTCCTGTGCATAAGGCCTGGGTGCATATGTATTTTTTAAAAACACAATCAATTTTATTAGCACTTTTGCGTGTCTCATGCCTTTTCTCAGCAATGAGTGTTTCAGGAATAGGCATTTGAGCATGGTATTTAAGAGTTTTCAAGTTGTGTTTGAGAGATCTGTAGGGTAAATAACTTTGACTACATTACATCATGTAGTTTTACATTGGAAAATCTGGATTTGTTGGCTTTTACAGGGTACATTTTGAGTGCCCTAATTTATGGTTTTGAAATCTATGGTTTTGAGAATGGCAGTCTTTAATTTAGAGTGGGTGTATCAAAGGTTATATTAGGGTGTGAGAAGATGCATCAAGTTATCTACAAATCAGTGAGCGGGTTTTTAAAAAGTTGTATTGTTATGTGATTGTTTTAAATATGGTACTCTATATTACATGGTGAGTGATGGAAGGTTATACTAGTGTATGATGAGGTGTATGAGATTGTCACGTGGATGATGTCATCAGTGATGTCATTTGAGATGTCATCAGTGATGTCACTGACCATGTCATGAGTGATGTAATATGTGATATCATCAGTAGTGCATTGTGGGGGAGCGAGTGATAGTTAGCTGAACTAACTATAACAGGGGAATTTCTCTGGTTTTGTACGAGTGAAATGTCCAACTAACTATAAATTTCCCTAAAACCTATGTTTTTTTAGTGAAAAAAAAAATATATATATATTTATTTATTTTAATGAAAAACTCAAAGGTTAAAGTAGCGTGATAGTTAGGTGAAATATTCAATAACAACATAGCATAATGTTTTAAATTCTAGACCCACAGAAATTTACCAGTTATAGTTATCTCAAGTAATTATTACCCACGCCCTGAGGTAACTATGCACCCCTGCCATGCACAGTTTTCTTATCAATACTTTCACTGCAAATGTTGCAGTGATACTATCAATGATGTCATAGAAGATGCCATGAGTGAAGTAATATGTGAGCTAATTAGCAGTGCATGGTGAGGTTGCAAGTTCTAGTTACCTCAGGGCACGAGTTATAGTTACTTGAGATAAATGTAACTGATGAATTTCTGTAGTTTTGAGAGTTTAAAAAGTGACGTTACATTGTTTCTGAACATTTCAGCTAACTATAACGTTACTTTAACCTTTGGTTTAATCAGTGAATTTCTAGTTTTTTATTAACATAGAGTGATAATTCAAAAATCCAACCCCTTGCACATGAATGCAGACAACTCCATGCTGTGCACAGCCTTTGGCCGTGTGCAGTGGTGGAGGCCAACCCCCGAATGCAATCAATCGCAGGCTGTGGGGTTCGGCCAAAGGCCCACCCCCGCAAAGTGAGTCAACCCCACACTGCACACAGTCTTCAGCGCCGCATCCCCCAGAGCCTTTTTTTTAAAAAGGGAATGGGGGGTTTATTTTAATAAAAGGGGAGGCATGTTAGACCCTTGGGACCCCATCCGCAAACTTATCGGCTGCAGGGACCCTATCCGCTGGGGCCCGCATGTCTTAAAGGTGGGTGACCTGGTGCCCACCCAGGGCGCCCACCATATACTTGTTGGGGGCCACTGGGAAAGCCCCTAGGCCCCAGCAGCCCCAGCCAGCTGATTCATGCAGACTACAAATTAAACTAACAATAATAATTTTTTTTAAAAATCTGTCCCCCGACGCGGACCCCACCACAACGCCTGGGGGGGGGGGCAGAGTATTCCTGCCCTGACACCCTTGTGTCTTTTTTATTTATTTTTACGCGAGTGGACTGATTGCCACCACTTCCTGGTTGAGGTAGTGGCAGCCAATCAGATCTCAGCATGAATTGCTCAAAAACTACTGAATGGATTTACTCTAAAACACGAAAAGCACTCTTTCTGACCTAGATCTAGCATTCTGCCAAATTTGGTGTAAATCAGTTCAAGGGTTTAAGCTGTAACCGGAAAAATGAATAAGGGGAAAATGCTTTTTGGGACGCCCCTATTTTCCCAGCCCTCGCTTGACAGATCACAGCAAAACTTTCCATGGACAAACTAGTCAAACAATAGCACCTTTTTTCAGATTTCTGTGGATATTCTGTGCTAAAGTTATTAGCAATACAAAAAATTTATTTTGTATGGTATCACAATCCTATCTATAAATACCCAGTCGTATTGTGTCATTTTAATGAAGGATGTGATTGATTTTCTGTGCAGAAAACATTATTTTTCGTCCAACGGGTGGCTTTAGGTTAAATCAAATCCTAAAACTCCTGGCAAGTGAGCATGGAGTTCCTCATATTCAGTTACACTAACGTGTTAAACAGACATAGTATAGCAAGAGGGTCACATATTTTTTATGACACAAACATGTCTTTTTGGGAAATGATCTTACTATGTTATTTATTTAAATGTATTCATATATTTATTATGAGTTGTTTACATAATTGAGGTACCATGATGATGTCAGCTCTTATACCTGCAAAATGTTGCACAAATATTTTAGTTTTTATACTTGCGATATCTTGCACAAAATGTATACTTTGCACAGAAGTATCTCTTCAATGTGGAGTGGTGTGGCTCACTGGTTAGAGGTGGCAGACCCGAAAGCAGAGGACGGCCCGGGACCAGGGTTCTATTCCCGACGCGGCAGGGTCGAGGACCAGGGTCAGTGGACTCGATAATTCTCGCCTCGGTGCCTGCTCTAACCAGGGATCACACTCGGCAACTCTGGGCATTAGCTTGCCTCATCTCCACAACGGCCCCCCACATATGCCAGGGATGCCTGGTTTCACCTTGGAGATACCCAGTAGGGACCATCTCACAGGGAAAGCCAGGACGGGTTCCCCAGCGGTCTACAGCGCAGAGATACTCCTTCGGGAGTCGATTCTAGCGCTTTAGAAACCCACAATTAATTAATTAATTAATGTCTATTGCAATGGTCTGAACCCACGTTTGTTGGCACTATCACTTCAAAAGTAATGCAATTCTCCTAAGACGCGTCATGCGATCAAGGTCTTGAGAGACAGAAACGCATCATGACGGTCATGGTGTTAGAGAAGGTGAAATAAATAGTGGATTATAGCACCTTACTTGCGGTCCGCTCTTCGTTCTTTTCCCGTGAGAAGGGAAGTGTGCACAAACTGAGGAATTGGTGATATATATATACTCTCATTAAACAGTCCACAATTGGCACGCTCTTTCGCACAGCAGGTGCCGGGTGACGAGGACGGATCAGACCTCGCAATACGTTTCCAAGCAAAAATTGCACCGCACACTAGGAGTAGCTGCTGTACTTCTATTAAAGCACAATTACCACCACCACCATCACAGACGTTTTGACCAAGAAATGGTCTTTCTCACGGTTCACATGAGTCCATCCTCACTTTCCTGCTTTATAGTAGGGCCATGTTAGCCCATTATGAGGCATTATGGGGCTTGTATTTCAGATCATAAATGTTTCTTCCATTACTGATCATCATTTAAATCATTTTCTTTACAGTTTACCTTAATTGCCATTGTGTGGAGACCACATGTATTTTAATGAGATAGTCTCATGTTTCCCAGAGTTCCTCCATATTATGTGCAGTCCATTTTGTCCCCTTTTTTTGGTTGCTTCTTTCTTTGTTTCTCCTTCCTGGCTTATAATCATTTGAAATCTTATTTTCCCAGTTTTTCATAGGTTGTCCTATTTAGGTGGGTACCCTGGTTTTTATTTTGTGTACAAGCCAGACATTTTTTCTTGCCCCCACTTTTCATACATTCTCATTGGACATTTCAGGGTTAGTACCCTTATAATTGCTGATTCCTACAGCATAACTCCCTACAGATGAATATATAACTCCTCGTCTCCGTTCAGACCACACGGAGTCTTGGTCTTGAATCTGATGATCAGGCGTGACTCTAATCTCCTCAACTTTAATGTCCGATTACCTCCTCTTTCATTAACAGGGACTTTTACAATTCTAAAGTATCATATATCTTCCCAGTTGGTTTTATGTTGGGTGTGCAGATGTTTGGATATTGCGTAATTCATGTCGCCATGCTGGATCGCTCTCAAATGTTCTAGGATCCGTTTTCGTAGAGGACAGATTGTGCTTCCTATATAGCATAGGTCACATGTGCACTCGATCATATATACAACATATATTGTCTCACATGTTATTTTTTCATCGATTGTGAATGTCCTTCCTCGGAAATCTTTGATCATCCTAGTGCTCTTGCCGATCTTACACGCTTTGCATTTATTGCACTGTGTGAAGCCTTTTTGTTTCTCCATCAACCATGTTGTTTGTTTCTTCATGGAGAAATTACTTCTTACCAATTTATCCCTTAGGGAAGGCATGTTTCGGAATGTTACCATTGGTCTTATTCCAATTTTGTTTCCGATATCAGGGTCTTTCACAAGGACGTTCCAATACTTCTTAAGAATATTTACAATTTTGTAGCTCTCCTTGCTATATGTTAGGATCAATCTGGTTCTATGCTCTGATTCCTTAGTTGTGTCTGTGTCTTTGTTTGCAAGTGTTTTTGCTCTGGGGATTTTCTTTGCCTTTTCCAGTCCTTGTTTCACATCCCTATACTTGTATCCCCTCCTTATAAATCTCTGTTCTGTTTCTTTCAGATGTCTCTTTGCTACTTCTGTATCCGAGCAATTCCTCTTCATCCTGATAAACTTCCAGAATGGGATGGTCTTCTTCAGTTGTGCCGGATGAAAGCTTGCACCATGGAGTACACTGTTTGTAGCAGTTGGATTCTGATATATCTTCGTGTGGATTTGATCTTTATCAATACACACCGACACATCCAGAAATAGGACTTGTTTTTGATCATGTTGTATGTGAATTTTAGTCCCATGTTATTATTCAAGACCTCAAAATATTTTTCAAAATCCTCCATACTCCCATTCCAGATCAGAAAAAGATTGTCTATGTATATTAACCATAGCTCGATTTTAGATGTAACTTTCATTTCCCTCATTCCATGCCACAAACTTCTCCCACCAACCCATAGTAAGGTTGGCATAGATGGGTGAAAATGAAACGCATGGAATGAGGGAAATGAAAGATACACATCTAAAATCAATCTATGGTTAAGATACATAGACAATTTTTTTCTCACTGGAGAATCACTGACACTACAACATCCAGCAGGCCACAGGTGTGGCCATGCCCACATGGGCGGGGTTCAAGATACAAAATGGTGCCACAAATCAATACACACCGACACATCCAGAAATAGGACTTGTTTTTGATCATGTTGTATGTGAATTTTAGTCCCATGTTATTATTCAAGACCTCAAAATATTTTTCAAAATCCTCCATACTCCCATTCCAGATCAGAAAAAGATTGTCTATGTATATTAACCATAGCTCGATTTTAGATGTAACTTTCATTTCCCTCATTCCATGCCACAAACTTCTCCCACCAACCCATAGTAAGGTTGGCATAGATGGGTGAAAATGAAACGCATGGAATGAGGGAAATGAAAGATACACATCTAAAATCAATCTATGGTTAAGATACATAGACAATTTTTTTCTCACTGGAGAATCACTGACACTACAACATCCAGCAGGCCACAGGTGTGGCCATGCCCACATGGGCGGGGTTCAAGATACAAAATGGTGCCACAAATCGCCGTGCCAGTATGTTTGCATCTGGCGCCTCTGAAGAAGTGTGAACACGAAACGCGTCAGGCGATACTGGACCTCATTTCCTTGTGATGGCTGAGCATCCTCCCCGTTGTTTTTTGCAATAAAATATGCTGCCAATGGACTCACCTGTAGTGGGCTCTCTCTACAGCAGGTAGACTCGTTTTGGCTTGATATATATATATATATATATATATATATATATATATATATATATATATATATATATATATATATATACATATACATATACATATATATATATATATATATATATATATATATATATATATATATATATATATATATATATATGAACAAAAGGGGTGCCACTTGCTTGGAATGTACTCAATGACAGGCCGGAGTTCTGTGTATTGTAACAGCGTCCTTTATTTGCAGCAGGTCAGCATTTCAATAATCCCTTTCAAATGCCCATCGCGTTTCGTAGCCACATTGCTTCTTGTTCATGGGCTGGCACAGAAGTGAGGCAGAGATCACGAGCAGGAACAGTCAGCTGTTTAAATTGGAATTTCCTGCCCCCTGGTGGCGTGCTCAAGTGCATGGCTCTGGTGCTAAAGGACAGGCATGCTGGAACTTTGAGTTACCACTAGTTTATTTTCTCCCTCCAGTGGGTTCTGACTCACTTGCAAACCATTTTAGTTCATTATTTCTTACCCTCCAGTGGGTTTTTAGGGAAGAAAACGGACCTCATTAGGCTGTTCCGTGCTTGTCATTCTGCCGTTTATGAGATTCCAGTATCTCGAGGCACCTCACGATCTCTTCATGACGGTGCAGTTCCACGACCATGTACTGGCCGTAATACTTGAACAAAAGGGGTGCCACTTGCTTGGAATGCACTCAATGACAGGCCAGACTTCTGTGTATTGTAACAGCGTCCCTTTTTTACAGGTCAGTATTTCAATAATCCCTTTCAAACGCTCGACGCGTTTCGAAGCCACATTGCTTCTTGTTCACGGCCTGGCACAGAAGTGAGGCAGAGATCACAAGCTGGAACAGTCAGCTGGTTTAAATTGCATTTTCCCACCCCTTGGTAGGCTTGCTCAGGTGCGTGGCTCTGGTGCTATGTTATGCTGTTTCGTTCTTGTCATTCTTCCTGAGCAAATAAAGAAAAATATATCGATATCTAAAGGCGCGGTGGGTTCACAACCCCTCCCGACCACGCGCTTCATTCTAATTGGCTGCCAACACTCCAAACCAGGAAGTGTTGACAGCCATCTTGTGACTCAGTAGAACCGATTCACAAGAAAACAGTAAAAGAAAGTGAAAAATAAAGAAAAAAGGGCATGGTAGAATCACCCTGAGAGAAAGAAACAGTGTGAGAGAGAGGAAGAGAGAAAGAAAGAGTGAGAGAGAGAGGAAGAGAGAGCGAAAGAGTGTGAGAGAGAGAAAGGAAGAGATGGAGAGGGAGAGTGAGTGCCGATATTGTGGACAAAAGTCTCACAGCTCACCTTTCTGCCACTGGTGTGTCTCCAACCACGTGCCGGGACATAGTGCAGCCCTTAAGCTCATTCATCTGAAACATAGTATAGAATTAGTAGTGACATAGTACATAGAACTGCACACGCTTAAATCGATGTCCCGCTGCTGCACACCCTGGCTGCCTCACACCATCCACTCCCAACAACCAGAGGGGACTGCCCGCCGCTGGGCAAACAAGCCTCTCTGCTCACCTTCTGCCACTGGCGTGTGTCGAAGAGTGCCCACCATGTGCCAAAGCAACCTCCTCAGCCGTGGCATACACGCGGTTGAGCCGAGTTCACAATTCAAATCCGCCCTTGATTGCCAGGATGGTGTATTGGGGCCACGCATCATCGCAGGCTACACACCCGCTCAGTTCTGGTGGCACTAACTCAGTGGAAATCAAATCATCGCCACGTGGCGGGAGGCCCGTGTTGGGGGGAGGGTCGACAATCTGTGAATCACAGCCTGCAAGACAAAAAGCAAGATAAGATTGTGCATCATGTGCCCATCAAAGGAGAGAGAGAAAGAGTGAGAGAGAGGAAGAGAGAGAAAAAGAAACAAAGAGTGAGAGAGAGAGAAAGGGAGAAAGAGTGAGAGAGAGAGGAAGAGAGAGAGAAACAATGTGAGAGAGAGGAAGAGAGAGAGAAAGAGTGAGAGAGAGAAAGAGAGAGAGAAGCAGAGAAAGAGTGTGAGAGAGAGAGAAAGGAAGCGATGGAGAAGGAGAGTGAGTGCCGACACTGTGGACTAAACCCTCACAGCTCACCTTTCCACCACCGGGGTGTCTCCAACCATGTGCCGGGACATACTGCAGCCCTCAAGCGCACTCATCTGAAACATAGTATAGCATCAGTAATGGCAGAGTACAGGCCTGAATAGCTGTTCCACCGTTGCGCACCCAGGCTGCTGCAACCCATCCACTCCTGCCAACCAGAGGTGTCTGCCTGGCCCTGCGCACCCAGGCTGCTGTACCCCATCCACTCTGCCCGTCCAGATGTGTCTGCCCGCCCCTCTGCACCCAGGCTGCTGCACCCCATCCACTCTCACTGCCCAGTGGTGTCTGCCCGTCCCTGCGTACCCAGGCTGCTGCACACCATCCACTCCCACCACCCAGAGGTGTCTGCCTGCCCCAGCGCACCCAGGCTGCTGTACCACATCCACTCCTGCCACCCAGAGGTGTCTGCCCGCCAATGCACACCCAGGCTGCGGCACACCATCCACTCCCACCACCCAGAGGTGACTGCCTGCCGCTGGGCAAACAAGCCTCTCTGTTCACCTTCCACCACCGGCGTGTGTGGAAGAGGGCCCACCACGTGCGAAAGCAACCTCCTCAGCCCTGGCATACACGCGGTTGAGCCGAGTTCACAATTCAAATCCGGCCTTGATTGCCAGGATGGTGCATTGGGGCCATACATAATCGCAGGCTGCACACCTGCTCAGTCCTGGTGGCACTAACTCAGTGGAAATCAAGTCATCGCCACGTGGCGGGAGGCCCGTGTTAGGGGGGAGGGTCGACAATCTGTGAATCACAGCCTGCAAGACAAAAAGCAAGATAAGATTGTGCATCATGCGCCCATTAAAGGAGAGAGAGAAAGAGTGAGAGAGAGGAAGAGAGAGAGAAAGAAACAAAGAGTGAGAGAGAGAGAAAGAGAGAGAGAGAAAGAGTGTGAGAGAGGAAGAGAGAGAGAAACAGTGTGATAGAGAGGAAGAGAGAGAGAAAGAGTGAGAGAGAGGAAGAGAGAGAGAAAGAGAGAAGGATTGTGAGAGAGAGAAAGGAAGCGATGGAAAAGGAGAGTGAGTGGCAACACTGTGGACAAAGCCCTCACAGCTCACCTTTCCACCACCGGCGTGTCTCCAACCACGTTCTGGGACACACTGCAACCCTAGAATCAGTAATGGCAGAGTACATGCAACTGCACAGGCCTAAATCACTGTTCCGCCGCTGCGCACCCAGGCGGCTGCAACCCATGCACTCCCGCCGTCCAGAGGTGTCTGCCTGGCCCTGCGCACCCAGGCTGCTGCACCCCATCCACTCCCCCGGTCCCGAGGTGTCTGCCCGCCCCTGTGCACCCAGGCTGCTGCACCCCATCCACTCTCACTGCCCAGTGGTGTCTGCCCGTCCCTGCGCACCTAGGCTGCTGCACACCATCCACTCCCACCGCCCAGAGGTGACTGCCCGCCGCTGCGCAAACAAGCCTCTCTGCTCACCTTCCACCACAGGCGTGTGTCCATGAGGGCCCACCACGTGCCAAAGCAACCTCCTCAGCCATGGCATACACGCTGTAGAGCCGAGCTCACTCACAAATCAAATCCAGTCTTGATTGTCAGGATGGTGTATCGAGGCCACGCATCATCGGAGGCTGCACACCCGCTCAGCTCTGGTGGCACTAACTCAGTGGAACTCAAGTCATCGCCACGTGGTGGGAGGTCCGTATCGGGCAAAGTGCCTCGGCTGCCATCAACTCTGTGTACTTCAAGTCATGGGAGAGAATGGAAATGGCCTCCAGCACATGCACCCGGCCCTTTTTATTGGCAGGGTCACATGTTCTGTGACACCTGTGTTGCATGGGTGTGGGTGTAAACCAGCGGTGAGGGAGAGGCTGTGGCATGCTGACAACTAGACCTGTGATCAGCAGATCACTAGAGGGAAGACCTGGGACATGTAGCGTTGTCGTTCCTCCCTGTAAGTGTACGCGGAGTGGGCTGGCCTGGCGTATGCCAGTCCTGCCTGAGGCAGTGAACAATGACTCCGGAGCTCTGGGTGTGGTTCCGTCCTGTCCTGTATGAGGAATTAACTGATGCGGGTGTCTCTGTAATAGTGTTGCCGCCATGCAGGATGCAAGCGCTAATGTGTCACCCTCTGATCCACGTCCCACAACATGGCCAAAATGGCCAAAATGGTCAAAATGGAAGGTAGGGGGAATCACTGACCCTACATTCATCCATACTTCCACACATAAAAGATCGTGTACATGAGATATCTGTGTGGATATGAATGTTTATTGCACATTCAGTGGAGTGTTGCAGCTGTAGCAACAGAGGACCATGCAAAGCCGAAATTTCCGTTTTTGGAACATGGAGGGAGCCAATTAGAGCCAAGCTTGTGCTCGGGGCTTAGGCTCCGCCAACATATGTACTTATGCAATCACTCCACCAATCCCCAAGCACTTATAATTTCACTATACACTCTCCTTGTAGTACTACAATGCCCAGTCTCTATCTATGTACTTATAGAATGACCGATACAAAGTTAGGTAACCAAAGTTTTTCCCACTGCCAGAGGTAACATGGTTGCATGCGCTATCCACAGCACAATTTAATGTGGTGGGGCCCCGAGACAGCATCATGCATACATAATGAACACATGGACATAGTTAGATAGATAGTGGAACTGGGTATGGGCACGTGCGCTCGGTCCCTTTTTATTACCAGGGTCATATGTCCAGTGACGTCTGTGCTGGATGCGGGTGGGTTGAGTGTAAGCCTGTCTTCAGGGAATGGTTGGGGCTGGCAACAAGTACAACAGAAATTATTGGTTCATACACAGAGATTCAATCATCAAGGGCCTATGACTTGTGCTGCACTAAGGTAGGGGCACCAGATGTGAAATAATACACAAAAGATTCTATCATAAAGGGTCCATGACTTGTGGTGCACTGAGGTAGGGGCATCAGAAGCATTCAGCATGTGCGCAGCCAGTGATGATATGTGGTACGGGCGGGCCACACTGGGAGCAATGTCTGTTGCCTACTTGACTGCGTCATCTGCAATCGCAACTCGATCTGAATTGTGAGCCCTGCTCTATGCAATTTAGATCCAAGGTAGTAGTCAGCACAGACACTTCCTCTTGACAAAATCCGAGTACATAGAGTACAATTCTCTCTGCAATTAATAAATCAAGACTGAATTCAAATTGGGAGCTTGGCTGACCGCAGTGTAGGTGTATGGAAGGAAAGATTAAAAATGTATGGAATTCATTGTCGAAACATGTAGGTTTCAGGGACATTATAGTTAGTTGCCTACTGGACTCTGAAAGTAATTAATCGAGACTTAATTTGAATTGTGAGCCCTGCTGACCACAGAGTATGCTGGAGGCATCAGTTAGCAAAGGTCCACAGCCACGTGGCGTTGACTTGAGCTGCACAGATTGGGAGCATTTGGTCTTCTTAACCGATTACAGTCTCTTACACAATTTGCATCGGTACTAATCTTGAATTGTGAGCCGTGCTAACCGCAGTGCAGGCCGGAAGTAGCAGTCAGGAAGGGCCCACAGCCACGTGGCGTTGACTTGAGCTGCACAGAGTTAGTGGCACCAGAAACACTGAGCGTGTGCGCAACCAGCGATGATGCGTGGTCCGGGTGGGCCGCACTGGGAGCAATGTCTCTTGCCTACTGGACAGCGCCATCTGCAATCGCGACATGATCTGAATTGTGAGCCCTGCTGTACGCAATGTAGATCGAAGGTAGTAGTCAGCACAGACATCGAGGAATGCTTTTGGCCACTTCCTCTTGACAAAATCCGAGGACATAGAGTACAATTCTCTCTGCAATTAATAAATCAAGACTGAATTCAAATTGTGAGCTCGGCAGACCGCAGTGTGCGCGTTTGGAAGAAAAGATCAAATATGTATGGAATACATTGTCGAAATATGTAGGTTTCAGGGACGTTAAAGTTAGTTGCCTACTGGACTCTGAAATGAATGAATCAAGACTGAATTTGAATTGTGAGCCCTGCTGACCACAGTGGAGACCGGAGGCATCGGTTAGCAAAGGTCCACAGCCATGTGGCGTTGACTTGAGCTGCACAGATTGGGAACATTTGGTCTTCTTAACCGATTACAGTCTCTTCCACAATTTGCATTGGTACTAATCTTGAATTGTGAGCCGTTCTAACCGCAGTGTAGGCCGGAAGTAGCAGTCAGGAAGGGGCCATAGCCACGTGGCGTTGACTTGAGATGCACACAGCTAGTGGCACCTGAAGCACTGAACGTGTGCACAGCCAGCGATGAAGCGTGGTCCGGGCGGGCTGCACTGGGAGCAATGTCTCTTGCCTTCTGGACTGCGTCATCTACAATTGAGACTCGATTTGAATTGTGAGCCCTATTGTCCGCATTGTAGATCAAAGGCAGAAGTCAGCAAAGACATCGAGGAATGCTTTTGGTCACTTACTCTTGACAAAATCCGAGGACATAGAGTACATTTCACTCTGCAATTAATAAATCAAAACTGAATTTGAACTGTGAACCCTGATGTCTGCAGTATAGACTGCCATTCAGTTTTCGTTTAGACTTGCAAGATGAATTTGGTCATTGTAGTAAAGCAATAACTGATATAAAACAAGTTCTTGAAGCAAGCGTACTAAAAGGATATTATGTAGGTTTTGGGGACATTATACTTAGTTGCCTACTGGACTCTGCAATTAATGAATCAAGACTCAATTTTAATTGTGAGCCCTGATGACCACAATGTAGGCAGGAGGCAGCAGTCAGCAAGGGCCCACAGCCACATGGCGTTGAGTTGAGCTGCACAGTTAGTAGCACCTGAAGTTACTAGCATGTGCGGAGCCTGCGATGATGCGTGGTACGGGCGGACCGTACTGGTAGCAATGTCTTGTCTAACGAATTCTGCCTTAATTAGGCTATGTGGCGATGACTTGTGGTGCACTGAGTTAGTGGCACCTGAAGCAACCAGCGTTTGTGCAGCCTGCGATGATGCGTGGTCCGGGTTGGCCGCACTCGTAGCAATGTCTTTTGTCTAATGAATTCTGCCTTATTAAGGCTACGTGGCGATGACTTGTGGTGCACTGAGTTAGTGGCACCTGAAGCATCCAGCATGTGTGGAGCCTGCAATGATGCGTGGTCCGGGCGGGCCGCACTAGTATCAATGTCTTTTGTCTAATTAATTCTGCCTTAATAAGGCTACGTGGCGATGACTTGTGGTGCACTGAGTTAGTGGCACCTGAAGCAACCAGCGTGTGCCCAGCCTGCGATGATGCGTGGTCCGGGGCGGGCCACACTGGTAGCAATGTCTTTTGTCTAATGAATTCTGCCTTAATAAGGCTACATGGCGATGACTTGTGGTGCACTGAGTTAGTGGCACCTGAAGCCACCGGCGTGTGCGCAGCCTGTGATGATGCGTGGTCCGGGCGGGCCGCACTGAGAGCCTCTTGCCTACTAGACTGCGTCATCTGCAATTGAGACTCGATCTGAATTGTGAGCCCTGCTGTCAACAGTGTACATCGAAGGCAGTTGTCTGCACAGACATAACTCTGCGGTGCTGTGCCGCTGGGTTCGCAGGGGGCCTGTGTCGAGGAGTCGGCGGTCACAGCGGCGGCATCGTGACAAGGTGAGGGCCGCCGCTCTGGCAGACATGTTGTCCTTCCCAGAAGTGAACCACACCCAGAGCCCCGGCCTATTTATTCACACTCCTATGCTGGAGTGGCGTACGTTACACCAGCCCACTCCGCTTACAGGGGGGACGACGACACAGCTACATGATCGAGATCTTCCCCACTGCCTGAGGTAACATGGTTGCGTCCACTGTCCACAACACTACAAGCACACATGGAGAGGTCTTTGCTCTGTATAGTGAGGTCTGTCCAGCACATCACCACTACACTTGGCATTGTGTGCATTGTTATTGATGGGTGACCTGCGTCCTTCACACATACTTGGTTCCCACATCTCCCAGCATTCAGGTATTGTGCGGCTGAGGGGCCATGTCATTTTGGGAAGGCCCACTGTCCTGTTCTGCGCTGCCTCGGTGGTAGTAGGGGGGGTGTGGTCCGCGGGGAAGGTGCTGGGGGTGGTGGTGGTGGGTGTTGTGGCCTTCTTGGGTGTCGGAGTTGCATGATCAGTAGTTCTATGATGTGTTTGTCTTTAGATGTGGCTCTGGGCTGGGCTTCGTTTCATACTGTAGGTAATCGTCCTGCTTTACACCAGCAAAAGGCAGATGTTAAATTCTTACTGCTAACGCAGCTTTTTGCCTGGTTTTGGATCACATCGCAGATTTGACTGGTCGTTGAAAATATCAGGAAGTGGTGTTTTTGGGTTATTTTTGCACGGGAACACCTACTCTGCATATCATTAGCGTTAGTAGTAGCACTCATTTGTGGCGATTTTTTATGCGGAAGCTATCGATGGAAAACTGGCGATATCACTTTTCACCAGGTTGAGAATGGGATGATAATTTAAAAACAGAAAAAAACATAGGTTTAATGAACACTAGAATTAGAAATTAGCATTTAAAAAACCTTTGAAATTCACTGAAAAATCCATAGGTTTCAGGCACGTTACAGTTAGAAATTAAAGCAGTTAAAAAAACCTTAGACATTCACTGAAAAAAACATAGTTTTCAGGCACGTTAAAGTTAGAAACTAGCATTTAAAAAACCTTAGAAATTCACTGAAAAAATCATAGGTTACAGGCACGTTATAGTTAGTTGGACATTCTTCTCGAACAAAACCATAGAAATTCCCCCGTTATAGTTAGTTCAGCTAACTATAACTCGCCCTGCACTGCTGATGACGTCACATATTACATCATTCATGACATGGTCAGTGGCATCACTAATGACATCACTGATGACATCTCAAATGACATCACTGATGAGATTACTGATGACATCATTCACATGAAAATCTGATGCACCTCCTCACACTCTAATATAACCTTTGATACACCCACTACAGACTACCATTTTCGAAACCATTGACACACCAATACCAGTTACTACATACGTACTCACTGATTCCTAGGTCTACAAACACATCCACTCATTCACCCATACAATCACACATACATGCATTCACTCATCAATACAACACTATCATAAGCACTCATACACATATACATGCACTCACACACTACCACTCATCCAGAGTTACTCACACACCAAGTTAGTCATGCAGAGAATAAATCACACTTCCATTTACTGACCTATACAATTATACACACACCATATCACTTATTCAAACAGAAACAAACGCATACTTACTCTCTTATACAATCACTGATACAAGTACACACCCATCCATACAGCCACTCTCACAATAACTGACTCTCACGTATTGTCATTTATATACTTCAACTGTCACATACACTGACTTTTACATATGTAGTTACTTGGACATGTACCATTGAGACATCAATTCACTCACCAACACACCCATACACACACTCATCCACCTATACAGCTGTTTCCACATGCACTCTTGAACCCATTCACACAGTGAATCACCCACTCAAACATCTATGCACAGAGCCACACACAAACTCAGGCACCCTTACAAATACTCAGGCAACCAATCGATAACCCATATAGACACTCATGTAGCTACTGACCAACCTATGCAGCAGCTTATACAACAACAGACAGACTGATACAGACATTCACACAGTTCAGTTACTAAGCCATGCATTCAGTAAGACACGTGTAATCACTGACTTAAACAGTCAGTCACGCACCTATTAAATACTCCATCCAGACACTTATAAACCCATTCATTCTTCAACACACCCTGGCATATATATAATACATATTTAAACTTTGAAGAAAAACACAGTCACTGGATGATGTCATCAGTGATGTAATTTGAGATGTCATCAGTGATGTCACTGACCATGTCATGAATGATGTAATATGTGACGTCATCAGCAGTGCATCGCGGTTGCACGAGTTATAGTTAGCTGAACTAACTATAATTGGGCATTTCTATGGTTTTGTATGAGAAGAATGTCCAACTAACTATAACATGCCTGAAATGTATGTTTTTTCAGTATATATATATATATACACATGTGAAAAAATCACTCTCCAAGTATTAACAACATTTTTCAAGATTTTCAGGGAATTTTAAGAATCCAGAAGAGTTGAATTTCCATTTAGCTTTGGCACAACACATTGCTATGGATCACTTCTGTTAAACCTGGTAAGTGTTATGAAGTCTGAAAACAAATCAACCCAATCATCTTTTGTACTCTGAAATAAGACAAACTGGACACTCTCTTGGGAAGCTATTTGTCAAGCTGATTCTGGGATGCATAAAATGGAAAACTGAGTAGAAGAGAATACATTACCTCTGAATCAGAGAGGCTTTGGAGTGTCTAAAGAAATTATAGACCAATGCCTTATCCTTGCATGACTTGTGGAAAAATGGTTTAAAAACGTGTGAGCTCATTAGTGTTGTGTCTTTACATAATATTAGGCCATCCTTGCTTCTATAAATATGCCATCACTTTGGGTAAGTGAGTTAAAAGCATGGCGGTATTATGGCCCACATTGCTTTTAGTTTGTTTGTGGGGGACTTCTCAGGTTTCATTTTGATGATTTGGGCAAATCCCCCAAAATTGCACAATCACCAAAATTGATATCCTATAATATGTGGATGGGCAGTTATTAGGGATCAGACTCACATAAGCTTCCAGAAACAATTGAATATACTAGAGGCCCTGGGTATTAAAAAATGCTGTGCTTAATAATACAGATTATCTCACTCAGATACAAATGCATCCGTATTTAGGTGGATGACCAACTGCACCCCTCTTGAAGTTTTGGGCATTTTGCTTCCCTCTGTATATTTTTTATAAACATCATTTCAAGAAGGCTAAGACAAAGCATTGAACTCTTTTAAAGTGCTAATTAACTTAAATAGAATCAATGGTGGCCAGTTTGTTGTGTCTCTAATCATGGTTTAAGAAGTGGAGATTGTTCCCCAACTCTTGTATTTGTAGGAAATTTAGGTATCAAATATGCCTAAAAAAAAGATGCAATTGAAAGAAAGTTACATTGTGTCTGTTACCTAAATGGGAAGAAGTATAAATGATAGACATGGGTCAATTACCCCCAAATCCTCCAATATGGACCAAAGCAACCATGGGTCAGAGTCTCTTGGTAAGCAAGGAGAGATAGTGGTCGAAGTGCTGGGACGGTGAAGATGAATGACCCATTATTTACTCTTCGACAACATGGCTCTGCAGCCAGCACCTCTAGCCAGAGGAAATGTTCATGGGTCCACAACCACATGCAATCTCAGGAATTCAATTATGCCACATGTAACTTGTTTTGATTCAGAGTATGACACCACCACCTTATCTATGCTGTACTATAGGTACATATCTGCTATTTATAAGCCTGGACATCTGCTCAAAATTTAAAACTGCCTCATGTTCATCCTCTGATTTCTGGATGCTGGCTTTCTATCTAACTGTTTGTGGGCTGAGACAATCACAGTCAGAACCCATCTAGTTAGGAATTTTCATGAATGCTTCACAGCACTCCCTGGCAGATTCACAATTCACAAAGGTCAGACACAGTGTCTGAAATCTGTTGCTCAGCCTAACTAAATTAGCATTGCTCTGCACACTTCTAATGTCTAGAGCATTGACTCATCAGGGGAAGCTGATTTCTGGCAAAAATATGGAAGAATTAACTCTTCGTTTGTGTTCCTGGGAGGGTCAACATTTGGGTATAAAGTCACTGCAAAGAATGTGAATTCTTTAATCGGGAAACACTCAAAGATTTGGAAGACCACCCTATAAAGCCACAGGCTTCATTGGGCAAATACCAGGTGGAATTTTCACTTGAAAAGAGAACTATGAGAACTTTATTTATAGGTCTTCTAAGGATTGAAATGTGCATCCTAGAAGACTGTATAGTGAGTGAGGAACCCAAGTTGGTACGGGCAGGTTTGAATCTGGCTTACCCATATGTTGTTCCTTCCACAACCTTTGGGTGTAAGACTCAGTCACAGCTAAACTCACCCAAGGTTCTGGAAAAACTGGATTGCTGATAACTGAACCTGGAAAGTGGAAATTTAGAGTCATTTTCTTAAATTGCTCAGAAATTACTGAAGAATGATGCTCCCTTTCCACCCAAAGTCATTATTTCCTTCAATGTACTGTGAGCGTCAATTTTCTGTCAATAAAAAGAGCATAGCATTTTGAGTTTCTTCTAACATTAGATTGTGTTTACACTGTCCCCCATCTTACTTCCATGCCACAATATATCACATGATAACTGCCGCTAATTCTGGTTGTAAATAAAACTTGTGTAGTTTTCACTTGTATTAACAGAAAGTGTTCTCAGAGAAATGTCCTCATTGTACTGAATCAAGGACAGTTCTTACTGTCCCAGGCTTATGTAAAATAATGTATCAGGTAACTGTACAGCTAAGACTGTGAGAGTGGTTGAATCTCATTGTACTCCTACCCTGAGATATATCCTCAAATGTATTATGTGGTAAAATGTTTCTTCTAGATTGTTTCTTATTGATCCAAACCCTGAGAATCATGTATTCTAACGGAATGTTTGTAATTCTTTGTCTAAAGCCCTATATAACAGCGTGGATACTGCTAGCAAGAGAGACCCGTTATTCCCCATTTTAGAAGGTAAATCTAGGGCAGATTTCATTTAGAACTGTACTGAGTTCTTTGTACCTAGGACGTATATGCTTTGCTGCTAAATTTACCCATGACAACTTTTCGTAGTCCTGGGCGGAGACTGCGAAGTTCCACTCCGCGGAATTCCGTGGAATTAATGAAAAACTCAGCTAAATTGTGCGAACTTCTGAGGGCAGGCGGAGTAAACACCTACGGTCACATAGTACATCTTCTATGCACTAGAAACAAGAGAGCATGATGTCACAGATTTAAACTTACTACGAGGATACAAAGTGCAAGGCAAAACAAGAGGGTGGTGATTTCCTTTAATGTCTGCAGTCTGCACATGCTGTACAGACTCTTCAGCTGCCCTGGCTGTCAATGCCATGCATTCTTCAATCCCCGGCAGCCTGTAATTAACAATACACTTTGCTTTTGAACTGTGACCCATGAAATTCACAAATGTCCATGACTAATTTTCAGTTCTATACACAATATCACTTCACAAGAATCTTTCAGTCAAACTTGCTTAAGCCCTGACTTCACCCACCCCTGGCCTCTTCCTGCCCCAGCACGGGCCACAGACCACCCTACCAAGTTTCACTGTGATCCCCCATCTGCGGAGGGGCGGAGCAGGGGCAGAGTCTGGCGCATTATAGACTAGGCCATCCAACCCATCATCATCATTGATGTAACAGCAAGACTCCCACTGTCAGCAGGGGGTGGCTCCATCCTAAGCAAGGAGACAAGTCACATAACCAGTCCATCATACGCAGCTCTTGAAGAGGGGCGGGGAACATATGCACAACAAATTTCACTCTCGTTTAACAGTACGTAGTATCAGAAGCCTTACAGTTGCACTTTACCTTGAAACGGATAAATAAAATAGACCTACCTTCCCTCTGACGATTGCTGTCTTCCCATGTATCTAGTTTGGCGCCGATTACTAGAGACAGAATGTAGAGAAATGGTGGTTCCTTCCTTTGTTTTGTTGACGTGAGTTATTGATATGTTTAGCAATATGCAAATGTGTTTCAAAGTAATTAGTACCGTCTATAACTATAACTCGCCCTGCACTGCTGATGACGTCACATATTACATCATTCATGACATGGTCAGTGACATCACTAATGACATCACTGATGACATCTCAAATGACATCACTGATGAGATCACTGATGACATCATTCACGTGAAAATCTGATGCACCTCCTCACACTCTAATATAACCTTTGATACACCCACTACAGACTACCATTTTCGAAACCATTGACACACCAATACCAGTTACTACATACGTACTCACTGATTCCTAGGTCTACACACACATCCACTCATTCACCCATACAATCACACATACATGCATTCACTCATCAATACAACACTATCATAAGCACTCATACACATATACATGCACTCACACACTACCACTCATCCAGAGTTACTCACACACCAAGTTAGTCATGCAGAGAATAAATCACACTTCCATTTACTGACCTATACAATTATACACACACCATATCACTTATTCAAACAGAAACAAACGCATACTTACTCTATTATACATTCACTGATACAAGTACACACCCATCCATACAGCCACTCTCACAATAACTGACTCTCACGTATTGTCATTTATATACTTCAACTGTCACATACACTGACTTTTACATATGTAGTTACTTGGACATGTACCATTGAGACATCAATTCACTCACCAACACACCCATACACACACTCATCCACCTATACAGCTGTTTCCACATGCACTCTTGAACCCATTCACACAGTGAATCACCCACTCAAACATCTATGCACAGAGCCACACACAAACTCAGGCACCCTTACAAATACTCAGGCAACCAATCGATAACCCATATAGACACTCATGTAGCTACTGACCAACCTATGCAGCAGCTTATACAACAACAGACAGACTGATACAGACATTCACACAGTTCAGTTACTAAGCCATGCATTCAGTAAGACACGTGTAATCACTCACTTAAACAGTCAGTCACGCACCTATTAAATACTCCATCCAGACACTTATAAACCCATTCATTCTTCAACACACCCTGGCATATATATAATACATATTTAAACTTTGAAGAAAAACACAGTCACTGGATGATGTCATCAGTGATGTAATTTGAGATGTCATCAGTGATGTCACTGACCATGTCATGAATGATGTAATATGTGACGTCATCAGCAGTGCATCGCGGTTGCACGAGTTATAGTTAGCTGAACTAACTATAATTGGGCATTTCTATGGTTTTGTATGAGAAGAATGTCCAACTAACTATAACATGCCTGAAATGTATGTTTTTTCAGTATATATATATATATACACATGTGAAAAAATCACTCTCCAAGTATTAACAACATTTTTCAAGATTTTCAGGGAATTTTAAGAATCCAGAAGAGTTGAATTTCCATTTAGCTTTGGCACAACACATTGCTATGGATCACTTCTGTTAAACCTGGTAAGTGTTATGAAGTCTGAAAACAAATCAACCCAATCATCTTTTGTACTCTGAAATAAGACAAACTGGACACTCTCTTGGGAAGCTATTTGTCAAGCTGATTCTGGGATGCATAAAATGGAAAACTGAGTAGAAGAGAATACATTACCTCTGAATCAGAGAGGCTTTGGAGTGTCTAAAGAAATTATAGACCAATGCCTTATCCTTGCATGACTTGTGGAAAAATGGTTTAAAAACGTGTGAGCTCATTAGTGTTGTGTCTTTACATAATATTAGGCCATCCTTGCTTCTATAAATATGCCATCACTTTGGGTAAGTGAGTTAAAAGCATGGCGGTATTATGGCCCACATTGCTTTTAGTTTGTTTGTGGGGGACTTCTCAGGTTTCATTTTGATGATTTGGGCAAATCCCCCAAAATTGCACAATCACCAAAATTGATATCCTATAATATGTGGATGGGCAGTTATTAGGGATCAGACTCACATAAGCTTCCAGAAACAATTGAATATACTAGAGGCCCTGGGTATTAAAAAATGCTGTGCTTAATAATACAGATTATCTCACTCAGATACAAATGCATCCGTATTTAGGTGGATGACCAACTGCACCCCTCTTGAAGTTTTGGGCATTTTGCTTCCCTCTGTATATTTTTTATAAACATCATTTCAAGAAGGCTAAGACAAAGCATTGAACTCTTTTAAAGTGCTAATTAACTTAAATAGAATCAATGGTGGCCAGTTTGTTGTGTCTCTAATCATGGTTTAAGAAGTGGAGATTGTTCCCCAACTCTTGTATTTGTAGGAAATTTAGGTATCAAATATGCCTAAAAAAAAGATGCAATTGAAAGAAAGTTACATTGTGTCTGTTACCTAAATGGGAAGAAGTATAAATGATAGACATGGGTCAATTACCCCCAAATCCTCCAATATGGACCAAAGCAACCATGGGTCAGAGTCTCTTGGTAAGCAAGGAGAGATAGTGGTCGAAGTGCTGGGACGGTGAAGATGAATGACCCATTATTTACTCTTCGACAACATGGCTCTGCAGCCAGCACCTCTAGCCAGAGGAAATGTTCATGGGTCCACAACCACATGCAATCTCAGGAATTCAATTATGCCACATGTAACTTGTTTTGATTCAGAGTATGACACCACCACCTTATCTATGCTGTACTATAGGTACATATCTGCTATTTATAAGCCTGGACATCTGCTCAAAATTTAAAACTGCCTCATGTTCATCCTCTGATTTCTGGATGCTGGCTTTCTATCTAACTGTTTGTGGGCTGAGACAATCACAGTCAGAACCCATCTAGTTAGGAATTTTCATGAATGCTTCACAGCACTCCCTGGCAGATTCACAATTCACAAAGGTCAGACACAGTGTCTGAAATCTGTTGCTCAGCCTAACTAAATTAGCATTGCTCTGCACACTTCTAATGTCTAGAGCATTGACTCATCAGGGGAAGCTGATTTCTGGCAAAAATATGGAAGAATTAACTCTTCGTTTGTGTTCCTGGGAGGGTCAACATTTGGGTATAAAGTCACTGCAAAGAATGTGAATTCTTTAATCGGGAAACACTCAAAGATTTGGAAGACCACCCTATAAAGCCACAGGCTTCATTGGGCAAATACCAGGTGGAATTTTCACTTGAAAAGAGAACTATGAGAACTTTATTTATAGGTCTTCTAAGGATTGAAATGTGGCATCCTAGAAGACTGTATAGTGAGTGAGGAACCCAAGTTGGTACGGGCAGGTTTGAATCTGGCTTACCCATATGTTGTTCCTTCCACAACCTTTGGGTGTAAGACTCAGTCACAGCTAAACTCACCCAAGGTTCTGGAAAAACTGGATTGCTGATAACTGAACCTGGAAAGTGGAAATTTAGAGTCATTTTCTTAAATTGCTCAGAAATTACTGAAGAATGATGCTCCCTTTCCACCCAAAGTCATTATTTCCTTCAATGTACTGTGAGCGTCAATTTTCTGTCAATAAAAAGAGCATAGCATTTTGAGTTTCTTCTAACATTAGATTGTGTTTACACTGTCCCCCATCTTACTTCCATGCCACAATATATCACATGATAACTGCCGCTAATTCTGGTTGTAAATAAAACTTGTGTAGTTTTCACTTGTATTAACAGAAAGTGTTCTCAGAGAAATGTCCTCATTGTACTGAATCAAGGACAGTTCTTACTGTCCCAGGCTTATGTAAAATAATGTATCAGGTAACTGTACAGCTAAGACTGTGAGAGTGGTTGAATCTCATTGTACTCCTACCCTGAGATATATCCTCAAATGTATTATGTGGTAAAATGTTTCTTCTAGATTGTTTCTTATTGATCCAAACCCTGAGAATCATGTATTCTAACGGAATGTTTGTAATTCTTTGTCTAAAGCCCTATATAACAGCGTGGATACTGCTAGCAAGAGAGACCCGTTATTCCCCATTTTAGAAGGTAAATCTAGGGCAGATTTCATTTAGAACTGTACTGAGTTCTTTGTACCTAGGACGTATATGCTTTGCTGCTAAATTTACCCATGACAACTTTTCGTAGTCCTGGGCGGAGACTGCGAAGTTCCACTCCGCGGAATTCCGTGGAATTAATGAAAAACTCAGCTAAATTGTGCGAACTTCTGAGGGCAGGCGGAGTAAACACCTACGGTCACATAGTACATCTTCTATGCACTAGAAACAAGAGAGCATGATGTCACAGATTTAAACTTACTACGAGGATACAAAGTGCAAGGCAAAACAAGAGGGTGGTGATTTCCTTTAATGTCTGCAGTCTGCACATGCTGTACAGACTCTTCAGCTGCCCTGGCTGTCAATGCCATGCATTCTTCAATCCCCGGCAGCCTGTAATTAACAATACACTTTGCTTTTGAACTGTGACCCATGAAATTCACAAATGTCCATGACTAATTTTCAGTTCTATACACAATATCACTTCACAAGAATCTTTCAGTCAAACTTGCTTAAGCCCTGACTTCACCCACCCCTGGCCTCTTCCTGCCCCAGCACGGGCCACAGACCACCCTACCAAGTTTCACTGTGATCCCCCATCTGCGGAGGGGCGGAGCAGGGGCAGAGTCTGGCGCATTATAGACTAGGCCATCCAACCCATCATCATCATTGATGTAACAGCAAGACTCCCACTGTCAGCAGGGGGTGGCTCCATCCTAAGCAAGGAGACAAGTCACATAACCAGTCCATCATACGCAGCTCTTGAAGAGGGGCGGGGAACATATGCACAACAAATTTCACTCTCGTTTAACAGTACGTAGTATCAGAAGCCTTACAGTTGCACTTTACCTTGAAACGGATAAATAAAATAGACCTACCTTCCCTCTGACGATTGCTGTCTTCCCATGTATCTAGTTTGGCGCCGATTACTAGAGACAGAATGTAGAGAAATGGTGGTTCCTTCCTTTGTTTTGTTGACGTGAGTTATTGATATGTTTAGCAATATGCAAATGTGTTTCAAAGTAATTAGTACCGTCTATAACTATAACTCGCCCTGCACTGCTGATGACGTCACATATTACATCATTCATGACATGGTCAGTGACATCACTAATGACATCACTGATGACATCTCAAATGACATCACTGATGAGATCACTGATGACATCATTCACGTGAAAATCTGATGCACCTCCTCACACTCTAATATAACCTTTGATACACCCACTACAGACTACCATTTTCGAAACCATTGACACACCAATACCAGTTACTACATACGTACTCACTGATTCCTAGGTCTACACACACATCCACTCATTCACCCATACAATCACACATACATGCATTCACTCATCAATACAACACTATCATAAGCACTCATACACATATACATGCACTCACACACTACCACTCATCCAGAGTTACTCACACACCAAGTTAGTCATGCAGAGAATAAATCACACTTCCATTTACTGACCTATACAATTATACACACACCATATCACTTATTCAAACAGAAACAAACGCATACTTACTCTATTATACATTCACTGATACAAGTACACACCCATCCATACAGCCACTCTCACAATAACTGACTCTCACGTATTGTCATTTATATACTTCAACTGTCACATACACTGACTTTTACATATGTAGTTACTTGGACATGTACCATTGAGACATCAATTCACTCACCAACACACCCATACACACACTCATCCACCTATACAGCTGTTTCCACATGCACTCTTGAACCCATTCACACAGTGAATCACCCACTCAAACATCTATGCACAGAGCCACACACACACTCAGGCACCCTTACAAATACTCAGGCAACCAATCGACAACCCATATAGACACTCATGTAGCTACTGACCAACCTATGCAGCAGCTTATACAACAACAGACAGATTGATACAGACATTCACACAGTTCAGTTACTAAGCCATGCATTCAGTAAGACACGTGTAATCACTCACTTAAACAGTCAGTCACGCACCTATTAAATACTCCATCCAGACACTTATAAACCCATTCATTCTTCAACACACCCTGGCATATATATAATACATATTTAAACTTTGAAGAAAAACACAGTCACTGGATGATGTCATCAGTGATGTAATTTGAGATGTCATCAGTGATGTCACTGACCATGTCATGAATGATGTAATATGTGACGTCATCAGCAGTGCATCGCGGTTGCACGAGTTATAGTTAGCTGAACTAACTATAATTGGGCATTTCTATGGTTTTGTATGAGAAGAATGTCCAACTAACTATAACATGCCTGAAATGTATGTTTTTTCAGTATATATATATATACACATGTGAAAAAATCACTCTCCAAGTATTAACAACATTTTTCAAGATTTTCAGGGAATTTTAAGAATCCAGAAGAGTTGAATTTCCATTTAGCTTTGGCACAACACATTGCTATGGATCACTTCTGTTAAACCTGGTAAGTGTTATGAAGTCTGAAAACAAATCAACCCAATCATCTTTTGTACTCTGAAATAAGACAAACTGGACACTCTCTTGGGAAGCTATTTGTCAAGCTGATTCTGGGATGCATAAAATGGAAAACTGAGTAGAAGAGAATACATTACCTCTGAATCAGAGAGGCTTTGGAGTGTCTAAAGAAATTATAGACCAATGCCTTATCCTTGCATGACTTGTGGAAAAATGGTTTAAAAACGTGTGAGCTCATTAGTGTTGTGTCTTTACATAATATTAGGCCATCCTTGCTTCTATAAATATGCCATCACTTTGGGTAAGTGAGTTAAAAGCATGGCGGTATTATGGCCCACATTGCTTTTAGTTTGTTTGTGGGGGACTTCTCAGGTTTCATTTTGATGATTTGGGCAAATCCCCCAAAATTGCACAATCACCAAAATTAATATCCTATAATATGTGGATGGGCAGTTATTAGGGATCAGACTCACATAAGCTTCCAGAAACAATTGAATATACTAGAGGCCCTGGGTATTAAAAAATGCTGTGCTTAATAATACAGATTATCTCACTCAGATACAAATGCATCCGTATTTAGGTGGATGACCAACTGCACCCCTCTTGAAGTTTTGGGCATTTTGCTTCCCTCTGTATATTTTTTATAAACATCATTTCAAGAAGGCTAAGACAAAGCATTGAACTCTTTTAAAGTGCTAATTAACTTAAATAGAATCAATGGTGGCCAGTTTGTTGTGTCTCTAATCATGGTTTAAGAAGTGGAGATTGTTCCCCAACTCTTGTATTTGTAGGAAATTTAGGTATCAAATATGCCTAAAAAAAAGATGCAATTGAAAGAAAGTTACATTGTGTCTGTTACCTAAATGGGAAGAAGTATAAATAATAGACATGGGTCAATTACCCCCAAATCCTCCAATATGGACCAAAGCAACCATGGGTCAGAGTCTCTTGGTAAGCAAGGAGAGATAGTGGTCGAAGTGCTGGGACGGTGAAGATGAATGACCCATTATTTACTCTTCGACAACATGGCTATGCAGCCAGCACCTCTAGCCAGAGGAAATGTTCATGGGTCCACAACCACCTGCAATCTCAGGAATTCAATTATGCCACATGTAACTTGTTTTGATTCAGAGTATGACACCACCACCTTATCTATGCTGTACTATAGGTACATATCTGCTATTTATAAGCCTGGACATCTGCTCAAAATTTAAAACTGCCTCATGTTCATCCTCTGATTTCTGGATGCTGGCGTTCTATCTAACTGTTTGTGGGCTGAGACAATCACAGTCAGAACCCATCTAGTTAGGAATTTTCATGAATGCTTCACAGCACTCCCTGGCAGATTCACAATTCACAAAGGTCAGACACAGTGTCTGAAATCTGTTGCTCAGCCTAACTAAATTAGCATTGCTCTGCACACTTCTAATGTCTAGAGCATTGACTCATCAGGGGAAGCTGATTTCTGGCAAAAATATGGAAGAATTAACTCTTCGTTTGTGTTCCTGGGAGGGTCAACATTTGGGTATAAAGTCACTGCAAAGAATGTGAATTCTTTAATCGGGAAACACTCAAAGATTTGGAAGACCACCCTATAAAGCCACAGGCTTCATTGGGCAAATACCAGGTGGAATTTTCACTTGAAAAGAGAACTATGAGAACTTTATTTATAGGTCTTCTAAGGATTGAAATGTGGCATCCTAGAAGACTGTATAGTGAGTGAGGAACCCAAGTTGGTACGGGCAGGTTTGAATCTGGCTTACCCATATGTTGTTCCTTCCACAACCTTTGGGTGTAAGACTCAGTCACAGCTAAACTCACCCAAGGTTCTGGAAAAACTGGATTGCTGATAACTGAACCTGGAAAGTGGAAATTTAGAGTCATTTTCTTAAATTGCTCAGAAATTACTGAAGAATGATGCTCCCTTTCCACCCAAAGTCATTATTTCCTTCAATGTACTGTGAGCGTCAATTTTCTGTCAATAAAAAGAGCATAGCATTTTGAGTTTCTTCTAACATTAGATTGTGTTTACACTGTCCCCCATCTTACTTCCATGCCACAATATATCACATGATAACTGCCGCTAATTCTGGTTGTAAATAAAACTTGTGTATTTTTCACTTGTATTAACAGAAAGTGTTCTCAGAGAAATGTCCTCATTGTACTGAATCAAGGACAGTTCTTACTGTCCCAGGCTTATGTAAAATATTGTATCAGGTAACTGTACAGCTAAGACTGTGAGAGTGGTTGAATCTCATTGTACTCCTACCCTGAGATATATCCTCAAATGTATTATGTGGTAAAATGTTTCTTCTAGATTGTTTCTTATTGATCCAAACCCTGAGAATCATGTATTCTAACGGAATGTTTGTAATTCTTTGTCTAAAGCCCTATATAACAGCGTGGATACTGCTAGCAAGAGAGACCCGTTATTCCCCATTTTAGAAGGTAAATCTAGGGCAGATTTCATTTAGAACTGTACTGAGTTCTTTGTACCTAGGACGTATATGCTTTGCTGCTAAATTTACCCATGACAACTTTTCGTAGTCCTGGGCGGAGACTGCGAAGTTCCACTCCGCGGAATTCCGTGGAATTAATGAAAAACTCAGCTAAATTGTGCGAACTTCTGAGGGCAGGCGGAGTTAACACCTACGGTCACATAGTACATCTTCTATGCACTAGAAACAAGAGAGCATGATGTCACAGATTTAAACTTACTACGAGGATACAAAGTGCAAGGCAAAACAAGAGGGTGGTGATTTCCTTTAATGTCTGCAGTCTGCACATGCTGTACAGACTCTTCAGCTGCCCTGGCTGTCAATGCCATGCATTCTTCAATCCCCGGCTGCCTGTAATTAACAATACACTTTGCTTTTGAACTGTGACCCATGAAATTCACAAATGTCCATGACTAATTTTCAGTTCTATACACAATATCACTTCACAAGAATCTTTCAGTCAAACTTGCTTAAGCCCTGACTTCACCCACCCCTGGCCTCTTCCTGCCCCAGCACGGGCCACAGACCACCCTACCAAGTTTCACTGTGATCCCCCATCTGCGGAGGGGCGGAGCAGGGGCAGAGTCTGGCGCATTATAGACTAGGCCATCCAACCCATCATCATCATTGATGTAACAGCAAGACTCCCACTGTCAGCAGGGGGTGGCTCCATCCTAAGCAAGGAGACAAGTCACATAACCAGTCCATCATACGCAGCTCTTGAAGAGGGGCGGGGAACATATGCACAACAAATTTCACTCTCGTTTAACAGTACGTAGTATCAGAAGCCTTACAGTTGCACTTTACCTTGAAACGGATAAATAAAATAGACCTACCTTCCCTCTGACGATTGCTGTCTTCCCATGTATCTAGTTTGGCGCCGATTACTAGAGACAGAATGTAGAGAAATGGTGGTTCCTTCCTTTGTTTTGTTGACGTGAGTTATTGATATGTTTAGCAATATGCAAATGTGTTTCAAAGTAATTAGTACCGTCTTTAAAACAAAATAAGGAGCTGCTTTGTGCCTTTTAGCCCTGTCAGTAGGGGCTATTACGCACTCGTTTGACAGAAATACTAATTTTAAGTCCTGAAAAAAGGTTAATGCCATTAAAAATAAAAAAATTATTACAAATCAGTCAAATTGCCAGTTGTCGCCTCACTATTTTATGAAGCTGCCTTATGAAACGATGTTCTATTTTTCGTAATGGTCTCGCTCTACAGGCAGTTTCAAAAATTAATTCTGTACTTTCCACTTGCCACTGTATCCAAGCCATTACTTAAACAGTGCTTTTGACTGAAGCTTCTCTTGGCATTTATTGGAAAAAACAGGGGGTTTGGTTCCGCCCACATATTAAACACTGGAGGGTAAAAAACGCCGTTCATCACTCGCCAGTGACATTTAATACAAAACGTTTCATTTAGATTATTGAGGGGCATATTAGCAAGAACCTCGTTCAAAATTGTCGCCGTTTTAGCGGCAGGAAACTGCCGCTAAAACGGCGATATTGGGCTTGCTAATATGTGTTATAGAATTCCAATAGAAGCCCAGGTTAGATGTGCAAAAGGGGTGGTGATGGACGGAGCATCTGAACCAATCAAACACTCACACCCAGTCAACAGATCTGGGTTTAATCCATCACCGTTCTTTAGCCCACTCTGCCACCCCTGTTCAGACATGGCCATATGCAAATCAGTCTGACCCTGTGCCTCATGGGAACAGTCCAACCCAAACTGCCAAGCCATGCCTTCCCTGAACCGGAAAAAAGCTTCCTAGGACCGTTTTCTAGCATTACAGCCGTCTTCAGCCCGGCTTCCTTGAATCCAGTGGCAAAGTGAGCAAGGGACTCACGTCTGAGCATACCCTGCCAACTTATGGCGAACAAAGCGGTAAAAAGGGGGTGGTGATGGACGGAGCATCTGAATCAATCAAACACTCACACCCAGTCAACAGATCTGGGTTTAATCCATCACCATTCTTTAGCCCACTCTGCCACCCCACTTCAGACATGGCCATATGCAAAACAGTCTGACCCTGTGCCTCATGGGAACAGCCAGCCCGAACTGCCAAGCCATGCCTGGGGTGGCAGAGTGGGCTAAAGAACGGTGAGGGATTGAACCCAGATCTGTTGACTGGGTGTGAGTGTTTGATTGGTTCAGATGCTCTGTCCATCACCACCCCCTTTTGTACCACTTTGTTCACCATAAGTTGGCAGGGTATGCTCAGACGTGAGTGCCTTGTTCACTTTGCCACTGGATTCAAGCAAGCCTGGCTGAAGACGGCTGAAATGCAGAAACCGGTCCTAGGAAGCTTGTTTCTGGTTCAGGGAAGGCATGGCTTGGCAGTTCGGGCTGGCTGTTCCCATGAGGCACAGGGTCAGACTGATTTGCATATGGCCATGTCTGAACTGGGGTGGCAGAGTGGGCTAAAGAACGGTGATGGATTAAACCCAGATCTGTTGACTGGGTGTGAGTGTTTGATTCGTTCAGACGCTCCGTCCATCACCACCCCCTTTTGCACCACTTTGTTCGCCATAAGTTGACATGGTATGCTCAGATGTGAGTCCCTTGCTCACTTTCCCACCGGATTCAAGCAAGCCTGGCTGAAGACGGCTGAAATGCCAGAAACCTGTCCTAGGAAGCTTGTTTCTGGTTCAGGGAAGGCATTGCTTGGCAGTTCGGGCTGGCTCTTCCCATGAGGCACAGGGTCAGACTGATTTACATATGGCCATGTCTGAACTGGGGTGGCAGAGTGGGCTAAAGAATGGTGATGGATTAAACCCAGATCTGTTGACTGGGTGTGAGTGTTTGATTGGTTCAGATGCTCCGTCCATCACCACCCCCTTTTGTACCACTTTGTTCGCCATAAGGTGGCAGGGTATGCTCAGACCTGAGTCCCTTGCTCCCTTTACCACTGGATTCAAGCAAGCCTGGCTGAAGACGGCTGAAATGCCATAAACCGGTCCTAGGAAGCTTGTTTCTGGTCCAGGGAAGGCATGGCTTGGCAGTTCGGGCTGGCTGTTCCCATGAGGCACAGGGTCAGACTGATTTGCATATGGCCATGTCTGAACTGGGGTGGCAGAGTGGGCTAAAGAACGGTGATGGATTAAACCCAGATCTGTTGACTGGGTGTGAGTGTTTGATTCGTTCAGACGCTCCGTCCATCACCACCCCCTTTTGCACCACTTTGTTCGCCATAAGTTGACATGGTATGCTCAGATGTGGGTCCCTTGTTCACTTTCCCACCGGATTCAAGCAAGCCTGGCTGAAGACGGCTGCAATGCCAGAAACCTGTCCTAGGAAGCTTGTTTCTGGTTCAGGGAAGGCATTGCTTGGCAGTTCGGGCTGGCTCTTCCCATGAGGCACAGGGTCAGACTGATTTACATATGGCCATGTCTGAACTGGGGTGGCAGAGTGGGCTAAAGAATGGTGATGGATTAAACTCAGATCTGTTGACTGGGTGTGAGTGTTTGATTGGTTCAGATGCTCCGTCCATCACCACCCCCTTTTGTACCACTTTGTTCGCCATAAGTTGGCAGGGTATGCTCAGACCTGAGTCCCTTGCTCCCTTTACCACTGGATTCAAGCAAGCCTGGCGGAAGACGGCTGAAATGCAGAAACCGGTCCTAGGAAGCTTGTTTCTGGTTCAGGGAAGGCATGGCTTGGCAGTTCGGGCTGGCTGTTCCCATGAGGCACAGGGTCAGACTGATTTGCATATGGCCATGTCTGAACTGGGGTGGCAGAGTGGGCTAAAGAACGGCGATGGATTAAACCCAGATCTGTTGACTGGGTGTGAGTGTTTGATTCGTTCAGACGCTCCGTCCATCACCACCCCCTTTTGCACCACTTTGTTCACCATAAGTTGGCAGGGTATGCTCAGACGTGAGTCCCTTGTTCACTTTGCCACTGGATTCAAGCAAGCCTGGCTGAAGACGGCTGAAATGCAGAAACCGGTCCTAGGAAGCTTGTTTCTGGTTCAGGGAAGGCATGGCTTGGCAGTTCGGGCTGGCTGTTCCCATGAGGCACAGGGTCAGACTGATTTGCATATGGCCATGTCTGAACTGGGGTGGCAGAGTGGGCTAAAGAACGGTGATGGATTAAACCCAGATCTGTTGACTGGGTGTGAGTGTTTGATTGGTTCAGATGCTCTGTCCATCACCACCCCCTTTTGTACCACTTTGTTCGCCATAAGTTGGCAGGGTATGCTCAGACCTGAGTCCCTTGCTCCCTTTACCACTGGATTCAAGCAAGCCTGGCTGAAGACGGCTGAAATGCAGAAACCGGTCCTAGGAAGCTTGTTTCTGGTTCAGGGAAGGCATGGCTTGGCAGTTCGGGCTGGCTGTTCCCATGAGGCACAGGGTCAGACTGATTTGCATATGGCCATGTCTGAACTGGGGTGGCAGAGTGGGCTAAAGAACGGTGATGGATTAAACCCAGATCTGTTGACTGGGTGTGAGTGTTTGATTCGTTCAGACGCTCCGTCCATCACCACCCCCTTTTGCACCACTTTGTTCGCCATAAGTTGGCAGGGTATGCTCAGACGTGAGTCCCTTGTTCACTTTGCCACTGGATTCAAGCAAGCCTGGCTGAAGACGGCTGAAATGCAGAAACCGGTCCTAGGAAGCTTGTTTCTGGTTCAGGGAAGGCATGGCTTGGCAGTTCGGGCTGGCTGTTCCCATGAGGCACAGGGTCAGACTGATTTGCATATGGCCATGTCTGAACTGGGGTGGCAGAGTGGGCTAAAGAACGGTGATGGATTAAACCCAGATCTGTTGACTGGGTGTGAGTGTTTGATTGGTTCAGATGCTCTGTCCATCACCACCCCCTTTTGACCCACTTTGTTCGCCATAAGTTGGCAGGGTATGCTCAGACGTGAGTCCCTTGTTCACTTTGCCACTGGATTCAAGCAAGCCTGGCTGAAGATGGCTGAAATGCAGAAACCGGTCCTAGGAAGCTTGTTTCTGGTTCAGGGAAGGCATGGCTTGGCAGTTCGGGCTGGCTGTTCCCATGAGGCACAGGGTCAGACTGATTTGCATATGGCCATGTCTGAACTGGGGTGGCAGAGTGGGCTAAAGAACGGTGATGGATTAAACCCAGATCTGTTGACTGGGTGTGAGTGTTTGATTCGTTCAGACGCTCCGTCCATCACCACCCCCTTTTGCACCACTTTGTTCGCCATAAGTTGACATGGTATGCTCAGATGTGAGTCCCTTGTTCACTTTCCCACCGGATTCAAGCAAGCCTGGCTGAAGACGGCTGAAATGCCAGAAACCTGTCCTAGGAAGCTTGTTTCTGGTTCAGGGAAGGCATTGCTTGGCAGTTCGGGCTGGCTCTTCCCATGAGGCACAGGGTCAGACTGATTTACATATGGCCATGTCTGAACTGGGGTGGCAGAGTGGGCTAAAGAATGGTGATGGATTAAACTCAGATCTGTTGACTGGGTGTGAGTGTTTGATTGGTTCAGATGCTCCGTCCATCACCACCCCCTTTTGTACCACTTTGTTCGCCATAAGTTGGCAGGGTATGCTCAGACCTGAGTCCCTTGCTCCCTTTACCACTGGATTCAAGCAAGCCTGGCTGAAGACGGCTGAAATGCCATAAACCGGTCCTAGGAAGCTTGCTTCTGGTCCAGGGAAGGCATGGCTTGGCAGTTCGGGCTGGCTGTTCCCATGAGGCACAGGGTCAGACTGATTTGCATATGGCCATGTCTGAACTGGGGTGGCAGAGTGGGTAAAGAACGGTGATGGATTAAACCCAGATCTGTTGACTGGGTGTGAGTGTTTGATTCGTTCAGACGCTCCGTCCATCACCACCCCCTTTTGCACCACTTTGTTCGCCATAAGTTGACATGGTATGCTCAGATGTGAGTCCCTTGTTCACTTTCCCACCGGATTCAAGCAAGCCTGGCTGAAGACGGCTGAAATGCCAGAAACCTGTCCTAGGAAGCTTGTTTCTGGTTCAGGGAAGGCATTGCTTGGCAGTTCGGGCTGGCTCTTCCCATGAGGCACAGGGTCAGACTGATTTACATATGGCCATGTCTGAACTGGGGTGGCAGAGTGGGCTAAAGAATGGTGATGGATTAAACCCAGATCTGTTGACTGGGTGTGAGTGTTTGATTGGTTCAGATGCTCCGTCCATCACCACCCCCTTTTGTACCACTTTGTTCGCCATAAGTTGGCAGGGTATGCTCAGACCTGAGTCCCTTGCTCCCTTTACCAAGGGTTTCAAGCAAGCCTGGCTGAAGACGGCTGAAATGCCATAAACCGGTCCTAGGAAGCTTGCTTCTGGTCCAGGGAAGGCATGGCTTGGCAGTTCGGGCTGGCTGTTCCCATGAGGCACAGGGTCAGACTGATTTGCATATGGCCATGTCTGAACTGGGGTGGCAGAGTGGGCTAAAGAATGGTGATGGATTAAACCCAGATCTGTTGACTGGGTGTGAGTGTTTGATTGGTTCAGATGCTCCGTCCATCACCACCCCCTTTTGTACCAGGTTAGATGTCCTGCACATCTAACATGAGCTTCTACTGGAATTCTATAACGCATATTAGCAAGCCCATTATCGCCGTTTTAGCGGCAGTTTCCTGCCACTAAAACGGCGATAATTTTAACGAGGTTCTTGTTAATATGCCAATTTGTTTGTGTATGCCTTCGCTAATTACCATCTCCCCTTGGAGTGTCATGTGATGTGTCCTATTGTATGCAATAGAGGCGGCAAGAAGGTGGTCTGTTCCATTCTACCCCCAGGTTTTCAAACTACTTGACAGCAGTCCTTCACATACCATCTGGTGATAATAACACATTAAAGGAAGTTACTGGACAGTAAGCTTTGTGCCCCTAGTACGCTGTGTTGTATTTATCATTATGGTTTTCTACTTTCCATTTATTTTCTCAGAAGCATCCGTTGTCTCGGTGGGTGAGTTCTTGTGCTGTGTACAGTTGCGCAGTTTCAGTAGCCAGCTGCTTTAGGTTTTAAAAAAGATCCTCTGCAACTTTGTCTGTGCGGCAAGAGGGCAGGGCCACGGCCTACAAATAATTTCGGATTGGATATTCTCACAGGGGGTGGGGGTAGAAGTCTATATGTAGGCAGGAAAGGAGGGATATCCTACACGTTAGATTATAGGGTAGGTGGTAAGCTCTGCCACGCTGCCGAGGCAAATGTTTTGCTGAACTTCACTCTCCAAGCAGAGCGCAAAGTTGCGAAAACTCCATAAACTCTGCCGGTGGATCGGAGTTTGCCACCCACCCCTACTTTTTTGTAGTTTGTCTATTCATTTTTTTTATATAAATCTTTGAAATCAGAATTTTATTCTGTCATCCTTATGAGAATGTTTCAGCATCATTTCACGGGTTTTCCCAACTAGAAAAATGATGGCTCCAGTCAGAGAGCACCAAAGTCCGTATTGGGACTACACCGCTTCCGGTCCTAGATGTAGGCACGCCCCATAAGTTAGAATTTGATAAAGATTTGCGAGCCGACAGATCTGGTGGCAGAGGATGGTTCCGAATGGAGCCAACCTATAACCTGAAATTAATTGGTTGTAGAGCAGAGTATGGTACCTTCATGGCCCCGAGATTTAAATGAACAAATCCCAATCCGGTCCTGGTTCCGGAAAGACGAGGTGACTGACAGAAGACCAATAAGTGGCACAGTGCATGTTGGGATTTGAATAGGCATAGAGTAAAAAAGGATGCTGTGGACGTTCATTGAGGACAAACATTATGTGGCTCTGTTTGTTGGAGTTATAATTATTGTATTTCTGATGATGTTTTTAAACTTTTGACGAGTGGTATCTCAGCTTGAAAATTGAATTGGTAAACTTGCCAGCTAGGAGAGGTGTACTGTGAGGTGCTATCAGAAACACCAAATTAGAAATGTAACTTTCTTGTGAGAGTGTATTAACAGAGCTCACTGGGGATTCATTCCTAAGTGCACAGGGAGTAGTGAATTTCACAGGTCGAAAGCTCACTATAGTGCGAGAGTGGGTAGAATTCTTGTCGCTCTAGAAAACGTTTGTGTAATCAAAGCAGGCAAATGGAGTAAAGATCAAAAAGAGACTTAAGATTGATTAAAGGATTGCATCAGTGCAGTGTGCAATGATTGGCTGGTGAAACTGCGCTATGATAGGATGACCTTGGACAGAGACGCACTGGGATTAGTAGACAGAATAAGGCAATTGTCGGTGTGAAAAGAGTGAAAGTTTGATCTAAGACTACTGTTGTTATAATGAGGGGTCTGTTGTCAAAAAGAGAGAAGGATGCAAATAAAGAAGAAAAGTTTCCCCACAAAGGCACCTAAGTTAGGGAAATGGAGACGAAGAAAGGATTACACAGGTGCACGTGGCTTAACCAATGGCATGAACATATGTCCATAGATGGGGAGATTTGATTCCCCTGAGTGGAACTTTCCACATTCCCCGAATGAAGAATCTGAGGTGAAGAATGTATGATTTTGAACTGCAACCTAGACCCACACAATTTGAGGTGCTAAATCTTTTGGAAAAACTGGTGAGTGAGAAGAAGAGGAAGAAATTTGAATTTAAGATTTGCAGTATGGATCATTCATGGAGAAGGGAGCAAGACGAGGAAAGGCAGTGTCAGGCTCCGTGGCACGCGCGTCCTTTAATGGCACCCGCGCTAGCACACGGAGCAGAGAGCCATTACCTGTCAGCAGCCGGGGGTGGCGCTTAAGGGATACTTAAGGACGGGATCCATGCTGGAAATGCGCTACGCATTCCAGTTTGGATCCAGCCTGGCCTCCGTCGCCCGCAGAATAGTTTTTCCCTGCTTACCTGCCTCTGTCCTGGACCTCCGGTTCTCGTGTTGATTGTTGGCCTGTTGTCGGTCTCCTAAAGGCCTCTTCAGCTTCCTGGGTCCTCGGGGAGTTTCTCTTCCAAAGCCATTTGCTTGCTGCTCTTCTTTGGTGTTGCTACAATGTTGCTAGCGAACTCCAGTTGTGTTAACCCTCGGTATTCTGGTCCTACAAAACAGAATATAGCAAAGGGTTTAAAGCATCAGTATCTTTGTTTTACGTTGGAATAACAAATCTTTATTTATGAACAGTACTTATCCGAGTGTCCTGCGTCCCCTTGAGCAATTTTAGAGATTCCTTGTTTTTCAGTCACTATAAAATAAGGGGATAGATATTGGCATTATAAAAGAGTCCAAATCTTCATTGATGGTATTTGCATAATTAGACCCTTGTTTATTTTTTTTATTTTTTATGCCCCCCGTACCTCCTCCTGCAAAGGGAAATTTGTTATTTGTTTTTCCCTGCATATAGGAATACAGATGTATTTTTTGTCTTACTTGGGGTCTTCCATACCTATGGTGATTTTAACCTAGGTTAGAGCTTTATTTTTGTCTTCTTGGTTTCATATGCTAACTGCTGCAGTCCTGTTACTAATTGACCCTTGTCCGTCCTTCTAGGTAGTGGGGCATTCTGGCGTCCCTGGGTGCTGCTTCTTCATGCAAGTTATCTTTTTACATCCAAGGCATTCCTTAAGAATGCGGTGGGGAATATAGCTAGCTTGCTTGTGTGTATACTTAGTACTCAGCTTGTGCTTTCTCCTTTAGGATTCTAGAAGACTTTCTCGGAAAATTCAGCGGACGTCTGCCCCTTCTTCCTTTCCTTATTTTGTTTCCTTCGTCTGCTTTGCTGGGCGAAGGAGGTGGGCGAGGGAAGTTGGGGTCTAGACACGTGTTCATCCATGCCATCCCTGCAGTAAACCCAGGTGAGCTCTCACAGAATGCGAAGCCCACGTATACCTTGCTGCCCTTGCGTCACAGAGGAACATCCAATAACATTAGCAGATGTGGCGAGCATGATAGGGAACCTACAGAAGGAAACCCAGGCCCTGTCTCCTAGGGTCGATTCCCTACAGCAAGCCTCCCAGACTGTACACTCTTCTGACCTGCCTACAGACCCCTATACTTCCACGTTTACCTCCTCTCCTCCATCATCAAACACTACTCCTCCAGTATATCACATCACAACACCATCTTCTATCCCTTTAGCACCCCCTGAAAGATTTATGGGTGCCTCAGCTAGGTTTGCCACTTTTATTATTCAGTGCCAGCTGCACCTTATGTGCAAAGCTTCCTGCTTCCCCACAGAACAAACCAAGGTGTCCTTTGTTTTGTCGTATTTAGGTGGGACAGCCGCCACTCGGTCAATTCCCGTAGTGGACAGAAACAATCCCCTGTTATAGGATTACTGAGTCTTTAAAGAGGAGCTAAGATATTTATTCAACAGACATACTTTCATGCATTCTGTGGATACTGAGTTATTAAACCTTAAACAAAGATCTATGGATCTTATGACTTACTTTTCCTGTTTTAACAGGTTGGTGGCCGAAGCGCTCTCTTTTACAAAGGCTTAAGGGACGACTTAAAAGACTTGTTGGCACAGGTTATCCACCCTCCCGAATCCTGTGATGTATTGATTGATTTGGTCGTAAAGTTAGACCACCACTTGCATGAGAGAAAAAGGGAGAAAGGACGCACTGACTCCAAGTATCTTGCCATGAGAGAAAGGAAACCAGAAATGTAAAAACCTGTTGAGGGTCAGAACCCACGCAAATAGGCAGCATTAAAAGGGCCCTGAGTCAGGAGGAGAGGCAGCGACAACAAGCCAACAACTTGTGTGTTTACTGTGGTAAATCAGGGCACTTTTTGTGGGATTGCCGAGTTAAATCCCAGAAACGTATGGAGTCAGGAAACTGATTCACCTGAGCATGGTGGAGATGAATTGCTCAGGTTGGGTGATCAAAGAATTGACATTCAACTTATGCTAGATTTGGGTGCCACAGGGAACTTTAAAGATTCAGCCTGGGTAGAAAACATGTGTATCCCCGAAAAGTACTGTGGACATTGTCAAAACAATTGACAGTAGTCCTATGAAGTCTGGGCCTATTACACATACCACCACACAGTTACATGTGTTACTTTAAGACCAACACCATGAAACTATTTGCTTTGATATCATCTTCTCACCCAAGTTCCAAGCCATCATTGGTCTCCCTTGGTTGATGAAATATAACCCTAATATCAACTGGGAAAATCACACCATAAATTTTACTTCAGAGTACTGTAAGAACCATTGCCTGAAGCCTTCTAGAACAGTGCAACAGGTGGCTAGCAGTACCGACTTTTTGGTACCTCTATTCTGTATACTGTTATAAAGAGTTCAAAGATATGTTCGACCAAGAGAAAGCTTTGCTCTGCCACCTCATCGGTTGTATGACTGTCGTATAGACCTGGTACCCGGTGCCAAAATCCCATGTAGTCACATATATGCCCTAACTGAAAAAGAGAACATTTATTTGAGGGAGTTCTTGGAAGACATGCTGCAGAAAGGCTTCATTCGCCCTTCTCGATTTGCTGCGTCCCTCCCTCTTTTTTCTCCCTCTTTTTTTCATACCCAAACGGGAAGGAGGTCTTAGATGTTGCATTGACTATAGAGCCCTTAATGGGGTAACTATTAAAAACTGAAATCCATTGCCCCTGATACAATCTCTGCTCGACAAGGTCAAAACAGCCTCCATAGCCATTAGATTGGATTTGAGAGGCATCACTTGGTTCGAGTAAGAGCAGGAAATGAATGGAAGACTGCCTTTCAAACCAAATTCGAGCTGTACGAGTACTTGGTAATGCCTTTTGGGTTTTGCAATGCCCCCGCTGCTTTTCAATTTTTTATCGATGACATATTAAGAGAAACCTTGGACCTAAACACTATTGCGTACATCGATGATATCCTGATCTACTCTCCCTCTTTGGAGGAACATGTCAGACATGTCAAGAGTGTTCTTACCTATCTCAGAGATAACCACTTGTATGTTAAACTAGACAAATTTGAATTCCATGTCCCTGAGGTCACCTTCATAGGTTTTGTCTTATCAGCACAAGGGGTGACTATGGATCCCCAAAAGGTTGCTGCTATTACTAAGTGTTCCTCTCCTCGTTCTGTAAAGGAAGTGCAGAGCTTTCTGGGCTTCGCCACTTTTTATAGGTGATTCATACAAAGATTTGCTGCACTCACAACTTCCTTCACCAGACTCCTGAAGAAAGGGATGCCGTTCTGTTGGACACCTGAGGCTGAAAAAGCCTTTTCCTGGTTAAAAGAGGCCTTTGTTACCACCCCTGTTATGGTGCATCCTGACCCCTCACAGCCATTTCTATTGGAAACAGAAGCATCCCAAGTTGCTATAGGAGGAGTGTTGTCTCAAAGGGACAGACAGACAGGACATCTACATACCATAGCATACTATTCCCATAAGTTAACTCCTCCTGAAGTAAACTAATCGGTAGGGGATAGGGAGTTATTAGCCAGAAAAAGGACCTTTGAAGAACGGCGTCAATATCTGCTTGGGGCATTGCACACAGTAACTATCATCACCGATCACAGAAATTTGAAGTTCTTGAAGGCCGCCAAAGCCTTATCAATGAGACAGTTGAGATGGACCCACTGTTTTAGTAATTTTGATTATGTCATCCAGTACCAGGCTGGCGCCAAGCACAGCATGGCAGATGCCCTATCCTGTTTTGGCTATGACCTTCCTGACGAATTGTGTGCACAAGAACCACCTTTCATCTTGAATCCTGATTGTGTATTAGGGGGTACCTTTTCGGAGGAATCTTTTATGAAAGAAGTACCCCTTGCACACGAGTCAGATGAAGTAAGGAACATTATAACAAAACACAACGGGGTGAGGAGTAAGAACTTGCTCTTTGTTCAAGGTGGTTTAGTCCTCCCTACTCAGTCTCTTCAGGCACAAGCACTGGGTTGGTGTCATACATATGCTCTAGCAGGACACCAGGATACAAAAAAAACATTGCTCTGCTCAAAACAGGTGTTTTTGGTGGCCATCCATGAACCAAGATGCCCGTTTGTGTGTACAAGATTGTTATATCTGTGCACAAAGCAAAAGCACTCATCAAGTATCAGCCAGTCTCTTATCTCCTCTGCCTACACCCCCTACACCATGGTACTCCATTTCTATGGAATTTATTGTGGAACTGTCTCCTACTAAACAGGGGCACTCTGTCATATTTGTCATTGTCGATATGCTATCCAAGGTGTCTCTATTTTATAAAGGTTGAAGAAACGACCTCCTTCAAAGAACTAGCTTCTGTGTTTCTCCAACAGATTTTCATGGCACTTCTTCCGTCATTGTCTCAGACACAGACAGGGGTCCTCAATTCGTGTCCCGTTTCTGGAAAGGGCTGAATAGCATGATGGGGATAGATGTGCGTCTCTCCATGGCTCACCATCCTCAAACCGATGGTCAGACAGAGAGGGTCAACCAGTGTATAGAGCAGTATTTGCGGTGTTAGCTATTACAGGGAGAGAAGGATTGGGACTCGGTCTTATGGACTGCAGAGTTTGCATATAATAACAATGAGCATGCCTCTACCTGGGTTTTACCTTGGTTTTTTGTACCTATGGGTTTCACCCTTGTTGTGGCCTATTCTCGCCTTTAACACCTTCTACTTCTCCAGCAGCTCAGGAGATGGTATCTCACCTCCAGAAAGTTCATGCTTCTGCTAAGAAATCTTTAGATGAGGCAAAAGCAAGTATAAGGAAGGAGCAGACCAGCATCGTCGACAATCAGCTGTTTATGCTATAGAAGACAGGGTATGGTTGTCCACTCAGAACATCCAGCTTAAGGGTACGACCAAATCCAAGCCTCGCTTTATTGGTCCCTATGTTGTTACCAAAGTAGTCAACCCTGTGGCTCTGAAGTTTGAAATGTCTACCTACCTCCTTGCGGTTACATCCTGTCTTTCATGTGTCTTTGTTGAAACCTGTCACCCCTGGTACTGTAGTTCCTGTGCATCCTCCCCTTGTTTTGCTTGATGATGGTCCTGAGTATGAGGTGGCATATATCGTGGACTCCCGTAGAGTGTGTCGTCAGTTGCAATACCTGATTCATTGGAAAGGCTATGGGACTGAGGAACAGTCGTGGGAACCAGCTTCTAATGTTCATGCACCCCGTTTAGTTCGCTTGTTCCATCGCTGATATCAGCACAAACCCAAGCCCGTTGGGGGGATTTTGAGGGGGGGTGTATTGTCAGGCTCCGTGGCGTGGTACATGGCACCCGCACTCGCACACGGAGCAGAGTGCCCTGCCCACCATTCCCTGTCAGCAGCTTGGCGTGGTGCTTAAGGGATACTTAAGGACGGGATGCACGCTGGAAACACACTTCACGTTCCAGTTTAGATATTGCCTGACATCCCGCTGCCTGCAGAGTTCTCCTTAAGAGAAATACAAGGAGGAGCTTACGCACATGTCCCTTGGTCTTGATCAGATCATTTAATTTCACAAATTCCCTACTAAAGCTTAGAAAGAATACTGATAAGTGGTACACCCAGATGGAGCAAATTGTGACCACCTCTAAGGTATTGTGGGAAGACCTGAATATGTTATTTAAGTTCACTGTCCCGAAATGGCTGTGGGTGGAATGCAAGAGAGCTGGTGAATGGCCCACACAGGAACCAACATGGGTGGAATGCCCCTTTACCGATTGTTAGGGCCAAGTATGAGTAAATCGTTAGACACCTAAAGACAAAGGTTCCCCAAACAGATTAATTGGCCTAAGATTTATCAAGTCTGTTAGGAGTCCATGGATTAAGTGAGCGCTTATTTTGAGAGACTAATGCAGGTTCATAGTGAGCACAGTGGGATAAATGCTACCTTGGGCGAAAACATGGGAGGATTTCTTGTATCTTTTGTTTATGGATTAAGACCAGAAATCAGCAACCAAATTATTTAGGGCATGCCCTGTTGGCAGAGCAAATCAGTGAATAACATCCTACAGTATGCAAAGTATTGCAGTCAGACTTTAAAGTCTAAATGGAAGGACTGAAGTAGAGCTTCATGATTGCCCAAACCCAGGTGGCACAGAACACAGGGAGAAAAGGACTTAAGTTCCCATCTGAGGGTCAAATTAAATCCCAGTTGCAGAATATTAGTGCAAGGAGTTTAGCCAAACTACAGCAGGAAAATACCTAGAATGGGGAGAGGTGAGGGAAACATGGCAGGGGCTAAAATAAGTGCCCTGAAGAAGGTTACATAGTTCCACATTTATAACAGGGTAGGGCATTAGAAAAGGGAGTGTAGATTCAGTCCACACCGAATTGCAACAGAATCCCAAGCAGGGACTTTGACAGGACAGGGCGAGTTCCCCCAGTACCTAAACCCCCTATGGCTGTTCAGTGAGTTCCAGAGGCTGGAGCATTGCTCAAAAACTTTGATCCAAGGCACAGAGTTATTCACCCTTGCAGTCACATCACAGAGCGCCTCACAACCCGATGATGCTGCAAAGAAACCCAGCCCCATGATGTTTGAAACTTCCCTAGATCAAGATCAATGATGGTGTCTGAGGGGAGAGGAGGACTGCATAGGTAGTGTAGTCCGAGAAGTGGATCAGAGTGGATGGAGAGTTTAACAGACATCACAGAACGTTCCTTTTCTTTCTTTTTTTTTTAATTCATCATCAAGAATTGCACTTCATCATGTCATTGTTACACAGAATATATACAGTAAATCGAAAGTAAAGGGGGAAATGACCAAATATATGGGCATACATAAATAAGGAAAAACATAAGATGAAAGCAAATAAAAAATACGACAAGTAAATTATTAGTGATAACCAGAAGGCACCGTCTCTAATATACCCCTTTTAGCCTTCTTCCGACCTCTGTTTCCATTCTGCTACTGGAGCCCATATCCGTTTCCCCAATTTCTTTGCCTTCCATCCCTTTTTGTCATACAATGCTTTCTCTAGTGTATATATAGCTAACAGCCGTGACATCCACTGCTGGAACATTGGTGGCTTTGGGTCTTTCCATAAAGTTGCGATACACAACCGGCTTAAAGTCATTGCCAAATATATAAATTCATGATGAGGTATTTCTGTCCCATCCCTAGTGACCCCTAAAACCATAACTTCATTTGTCAGGCTGATGGAGATCCTCAGTGCTTTATCAAAAAATTGCTCTAATGATCGTTTAAATGGATCTAAAGCGGGGCATGAAGCAAACATATGGACTGTGTCTGCCTGTGCACTTTGACATATTGGGCAAGTTATCCCGCTTATCCCGCCCCACCGGGCTATTCTATGTGGTGTATAATAGAGCTCAAACATGGTCTTATATTGCTGTACTTGGAGATTAGATACTCTTAACACCGAGTTTGCTAATTTAAACGATTTTGCAGCCTAATTCCCTAGTAGGCTTCGCTTGATTTTCCATTTTTCAAATACCCTCCCACAGTCATCCTCCTTGTATTGGCTCATTTCACCATATAGTTGCGATATTGAACAGCCCTTCTCGTCTCTCAGATACTCCATAATTTCCTCTCTTTTAAAATTCATGTCACCTCCCTGTTTTTTTAATAAAACTGACCTGATCTGCAGATATTTAAAAAAATCCCTACGCTCTAGGTTATATAACTGTTGTGATTTATCAAACGTTATTAGACCTGTGAAATCAATAAGGTCCCCGATAGTTTTAACCCCTAGCATATCCCATCGCTTCATCACTTGATCGTGGAATACCCCTGGTAGCGAAGGATTCTGAAACAAAGGAGTATAATGATTCATCCTCCCTAGTTTAATTTTTCTCCGAATCACGGACCAGACTGACATTGCAGCTCCTAGGGTCTTAAATTTTACTTTTTTGTGGTAACTTGCTTCGTTAAATGAGAGCAACCACTTGTTGGATTTTTTAATTAATAAATCGTACATGTCTGGGACACCCTCATTGGCCCTCCACTGATCATTCATGTCCCCACCCAAAAGCCCTCTAATATATTGCAGGACAGCCGCCCAATAATAAGCCTTAAAATCGGGTGCCGCTAGGCCCCCCGCTCTATCGGTAATGACAGGAATGTTAGCGCCCGTCGTTTTTTTTTACCTTTTGCCCATATAAAGCGATTTGTAATTCCCTCTATTTCGTTAAACCAGTTATTATTACATTTTAAGGGAATAGTCCGAAATAGGTATAGCACCTTTGGCAAAAATAACATTTTTATTATGTTGCAGCGGCCTATTGTTGTTAAGTGAAGATTATTCATTCTATCTAAGTCTTTTTTTGCTTTTTTGATCACTGGGCCCAAATTCTTCTCCACTACCTTTGATAAATCTGATGTTATAGTTATCCCGAGATAGATCGCTGCCTCTGTTATTCTCTGGTCCACCATCGTTATCTTTTGATTAATTACGATTTGTGTTTTGCTCTGATTTAGTTTGTAGCCAGATAACGCCCCATATATTGCTGCTTCTTTTTCTATTTCCTCTAATGCTGAGACCGGGTCAGTTGACGTAATGGCTAGGTCATCAGCATATCCCAGGATTTTGGTTTCATGCCCATTCAAGACTGCTGGGAAAATGCTTCTGTTTAGCTCTATTTTCTTATAAGAGAATCTATATAAAAGGCAAAGAGTAGTGGGGAGCAGGGGTACCCTTGTCTGGTTCCCCGTCCGATGTTTATTGTCCCACTCTGCTCTCCTATAACTCTAAGTCTTATCCTCGGATTCCTATATAACGCTTTCACAGCCCCTATGCAACCTTCCTCTATATTTACTTTCCCCATCGCGGCCCAAAGGAAATCCCACGAGACCCTATCAAACGCTTTCTCAGCATCTAGCAATATTAAAGCCATAGGGTCTCGTGAGGCTGCCGTTCCATCAAATAGTGTGCAAACCCTTCTTATATGGTCTGCGGTGCCCCTGCCGGGATAAACCCATGTTGTCGGGGAGAGATGATCTTGCCAATCACAGAGCTTAACCGATTGGCCAGGATCTTAGAATATATCTTTGTGTCACTGTTCATTACACTTATTGGTCTATAGGACCCGAGATCAGTAGGAGATTTGTTCTTTTTAAGAAATACCACCATAGTAGCCTCCCCTCAAGACTCAGGAGGAGCCGCTCCTCTGTGTGTAGAGACCATAAGTTTATAAATATCCTCTTCTATAATGGGGAGAATTTTTTTTATAAAATTCCAGTGGAATGAGATCAGGCCCCACTGCTTTCCAAGCAGATAGATCTTTAGTTGCTCTCTGTACTTCCTCTAGAGTAAAGCTAGTTTCCAATAGCCTTTTATCCTCCGTTGTTAGCTTCTCTATTAATGCACTCTCCAAGTAGCTCACTATTTCGCCGCTACCTGCCCCTTTATCGGGGTCGTATAATTTTTGATAATAATCCTGAAATAGAGAACAAATCTCCCTTGGCGTTGTAGCTATGACCCCTGCTTCTGATTTAATCTCTGATATTTCCCCCTTGGTGGCGGCCTGCCGAGTTCTAATAGCTAGTATACGGCCAATCTGCTCGCTGAACTCATATGGATCTTGCTTCCTCGCCAAATATTTTCCTGCTGCCTTAGATGCAAATGATTCCCCTACAGCTGCTTTAGCTGATGCCAGATTCTGTACTATTCTTGCAACATCATGTTTAGCCCTGATCGCTTTAATAAGCTCTTCTTCGATTATAGTTACTGTTCTTATCTTACCCTGTATCTCTACTTTCTCTAGCTTATTTCGTTTTATAGAGAAACTGATAGTTTCCCTCCTTATGGCAGCCTTCATGGCATCCCAAACTACCGCTGGTGAAGCAGACCCTCTATTTATCTCAAGGAATTCCTTTAGCCACCCTTCCATCTGAGTAACATATTTAGCATCCTGTAGCAAAGCTCTCTCAAATGACCAATTAGGTTTCTCTTTTTGATAGTTTGGGATAGATATTTCTAATACCAGGGGGTTGTGGTCTGACATCACCCACGGCAGCTTTTTAACCTTAGAGACAGATATTAGCAAAGGTGATATCAGAAAGTAATCCAACCTTGCTGAAACTTTGTGCGGAGCAGAATAGAATGTGCTACCCCCTCCACCTGTATTTTGCTGCTCCCATATATCAATCAGCCCATTATCTTGCATCAGTTGTATCAATGCCCTATGACTTTTCTTCTTCCGGCCGGAGAACCTGGCAGTATCATTTTTCCACAGGCCATTAAGACCGTTAATATTCAGGTCTCCGCACTTAATAATTGGCATGGGCCAGTTAGCCAATTGTACATTAATTTGGCTTAAAATCTCCGGGTCGTCCACTGTGGGAGCATAGACAGAACACAGAGTGAAATTAAATTCCTGCACCTGGCATTCCACCATAGCCCATCGACCATAAGCATCTGCCTTCTGCTTTTTCGCTACTACCATCCTTCCCCGTGCCAATATGGCCACCCCTCGAGTTCTGGTTCCTTGTGTTGTGCAGGTTAGAAGCTGATATCCCAATTGTTCTAATAAAAATTTACGAGAAGCCTCGATATGAGTTTCCTGCATACATATGATATCGGCATGCACTGTCCTTAAATATTCCTTCAAGTCTCTCTGCTTTTTTGCATCATTTAACCCACATATATTGATTGTGACTATCCGCATGAGTTTTTTTTACATTTGTCCTTCCTCTTCCTGTGTATACCGCTCTGATCTTTTTTATTTCCTGATGATGATTTTATCCCCATTTTTACCCACGTGCCCCCCTACCCTCCCTACCCCACCCCCTCTCCGCAAACCCTCCCCACCCTTACCCCCGCCTTTCCCCCCACCTAGTGAAGCAAGCAGACCTAAAGTCTCTGTGATGGAGTCTGGCCATCAGCCTCCCTCTGCCGTGTTTTACTTATCGAGTGCATTTACCCTCCTCGTTAAAATTAGCCAACCCCCAATTTTGCCCTGCTCTCCCCCTATTGAATGAACCATAAATTATTCCTGTTTCTCTTCTGCCCTTCTTTTCTCGTGTTTACTCTTACACCCTCTGCCCTACCCAGACCCTTGACCCCAGAATCTAATATTTATATATATCCATATAGCCATACTAATAAGAACATCATGGGGTAGCACTACCCAGTCCTCATGGCTTTAGTGTGTCCATATAAGCCTTCGCTTGTATTTCAGAGGTGAAGACTCTAGTACTGTTTTTATGTATAATCTTCAGCCTTGCTGGATTCAATAGGAATGCCTGTAAGCCCATTTGATGACATGGATCCAGCAGTTCTCTCAGTCTCCACCGCCTTTCAACTGTCGTGTGACAATAATCTGGAGTTATAAAGAAGGTCTGACCCTCAAATGAACATTTGGCATTAGGGCGGGCTTTAGCATACACTTCCTCCCTCAGCATAAAGTTGCCAAAGAATATCAATATTGCTCTCGGCCTCTGTGTTCCTCCATGAGCCCTTGGGTGATTCTTCTTCAGAGTCATAGGGAATCGGTGTACTCTTTGGACTTCCTTTTCCCACTCCCGGTGGCTTAGCTCTGAGAATGCTCCTTTCAAAAGCTTTAAAACGTAGGCCCTTACATTGTTCCCTTCCACCCCTTCTTCGACGCCCAGGATCCTGAGATTGTTTCGCCTCTGGCGGTTTTCTAGGTCTTCCAGTTTCCATTGGACATCTACGAATTGCTTCTCATATCCATTTAACTTAGCCAAGTCCTTGGCTTGGCGATCTTCCAGGGCGCTTGTGCGATCCTCCAAATGAGTCGCCCTTGTATTCGTATCCGTGCAAATCTTTGCAACTTTTCTGATTGCACCTTGTAAGTTCTTAGTTGCAAGTCGTTTTTTTTTACCTTCGATCTTTGTCTCATCTTGTAATTGCTTTATTGAATCGAGTATCAGTTGTAGGGAAGGAGCTTCCGCTCCCTCTTGAGATGTATGCTCTGGGTAGGTGCCTCGGGTGGCTGAATAATCCCACTTCAAAGCTGTTTCTGTATTAATTCCATTAGCCCGCCTTTGTCCGCTGGATGCTTTTTCTTGAGATTGTGTGTCTCTCTGTCGCCTTGACAGCCTCTTTCTCCTGATAGCTGTATCCTTTTCCTTAGAAGAGGCTCTGCTATTCCCTTCTGAGCTGGGAATTAGGCTAGTATCTGTGGGATTCTACCCTCCACTCACTTCAATGTCAGAGGGGGTTGCTTCAGACCCATCTGTGACTGAGAAACAATTATCAGCTATATCCTGGTTGTCCTCAGGGCTACTAGGGCCACTGCTTGCTGTGACATCCTGGACTAGAATATCCGTTGACAGCAACTCTGTATCTGTGACATTCGCCAGATTGCCTGCCCCCAATTCCGCCGCCATTACCTCCCTGAGATCTGGTGGATCTTGTTGTTCTTGTGATAGGGCTAGTGAATCAGACTCTCTCCGACCCTTACTATGTGCCGGTTCCTCTCTGGTCTACCTGCCATCCATAATCTCTCCCCATTGCGTTTCGGGGGGAGCTGTCTGAGAGACGGGGACCGTTCGTGGATCTTGCTGAGTGTTTTTCTTGCCCTTGGGGGTGGCCGCAATTTTTTCAGGGGTTGGTGCATCCTTTTTAGCTGAGCTAACTTGACTAGCTGGGGAGAAATAGCCGTGATATTCTTAGTGGCCCCAATATTCACAGTCCCCAGCTTCTTGCCCCTGGTATTGCTCCATGCCCCTGCACCATTCTTTTTAAGTGCTTCCCCACTCTCACCTGGAGTACAGTCAGTGTCTTTGCCTTTCCCCAAATCCTTCTGGAGCGCAGGGAGTTTAGAGGGCACAACCACTTGCTGCTCTGTATTTGGAGCCCTTCCCTTTCCTCCTCGCACTGTTTTCAGGGCCATCTTGCAGGCTGGTGAGCTGTTCTCTCCTGCGTGGATCCGCAGCGCGGCTCTAATCTCGGCGCTCAGAGTTCCACCGCTCAGACTACCTCTGTATCCGATTTTCACCGCTCTGCTGATTTCACTGACTACGCCAGCTCCGCCGGCCGCGCTGGCTCTGCCCAAGGACAGTGCCGTCCGCCGTGCTCACAGTTCAGACAGCACCGCAGCCGTTGTCGCTAGGAGCCCCAAAATAAGTTTCTCTGCAGCACACATGATTTCATCATCACCCAAGACCGCTTCAATGAAGGTATGCGAATTTTAATGCACCATTTTCACCGATTATGCTCTGCCGGCATCGGGAGTGTTCTCGAGTGCCATCAGCCAGACGCCATCTTGCTTCGACATCACAGAATGTTCCTAATAGACACAGAAGTCACTTGTTCAATTGTTGGAACTGTTGAGGTCCCTAACCTACCCCTCTCGGGAAAAAGAAGTCCAAGTTGTAGGCATCAGAAATAAGCAGCATACTTATCAAGCTGCTGCTCCAATGCCAGTAAAAATAAGAGCCATTAGAGAGCAACACCAATATGTAATCTGTGATTTCAGTCCTGTAAACTTTTTGGTCCGAGACCTTCTCTGCAAGCTCAACTGTGTTGTATGTTGCACAAAGGATGGGGTAGGAATTGAAACTCAAGCAGCTGTCGCTGAGGTTGTTACATTAATCAGAACCTTTATTGTGAGGCTGCACCCGGACCACACTACCGAGGACTTGACCATAGACCAAAGGGTGACAGTCAAGGAAGGGATTTGGGATTTTACTGGAAAAGAAACTGGATTAATTAAGGATGCTAAGCCCCTAAAGATTACCATTATCCTAGGACTCACCCATACAAGATCGTTACCCAACTCTTGTATTTCTATGACATTTGGGGATGAGATAAACCTCAAAAATAGATGCAATTGAGGGAAAGTAACATTTTGTCTCATATGCTGACGACACCCAGATTCTCTTCTCTCTGTCATCTGACAAGCCATCTGAGCCTTCGGCACTTAGAGCCTTAGCAAAGTTATGACATGGATGAGCGCCAATTTTTTTTAACTCAATGGGGATAAGACTAAGGTTCTGATCCTTGGCAAGGATCGCAGTCTCTGGGGCCCTCAACATTGGCCTCCAGAAATTGGTATGCCTCCTCAACCGGCTACTCAGGTGCGCAACCTTGGTTTTATTATAGATTAATCTCTCTCTATGCGGCAGCAAGAGACTAGGGTTGCGGCCACCTGCTTCACCATTTTGAAATGGCTAAGGAAGATAGTGTGGATGCTCCCTATCTACACCCAGCGCACCGTGGTCCAGGCCCTGGTGACATCCAGACTGGATTACGGTAATATTCTCTATCTGGGTGTTAATAAGGAAATAACACGCAAGCTGCAGCGGGTCCAAAACTTTGCCGCGAGACTACTCTGCCGAGTTTCTAAAACTGTCTCAGCATCCAAATCTTTGATCGACCTCCACTGGCTTTCAGTGGAGTATTGAGTAAAGTTTAAGGCCCTCACGTACATGTTTCGCATCAAGCATGCCAAAGCTCCCGACTATGTACAACAGATTGTTACCCCTTATGTCCCTCCCCGTACACTCAGATCCTCTACTCAAGCGAAATTCCAAGTCCCGAGAGTTAAATTTTCTCGTATGGGAGGACGCTCTTTTTCCTATCTCGGTCCCACTCTCTGGAATTCACTTCCATTGCCCCTTCGGCTACAATCTGATCTTCTTTCTTTCCGCAGATCCATAAAAACTTGGCTTTTCAGCCAATAGTCTTTTTCCTCTTCTTCCTGTCTCCGCTGTCAGCGCCGGGAAACCCCTTGGGGTAGCTGTGCGCTGTTTAAATTTGAGCAAATAAATAAAAAATAAACACCTTAGTGGGAAGAAGCATAAGTGATATATATGGGCCAATTACCCCCAAATCCTCCAATATGGACCAAAGCAACCATGGGTCAGAGTCTCTTGATAAGCGAGGAGAGATAGTGGGTCGAAGTGATGGGACGGTGAAGATGAATGACCCATTATTTACACTTTGACAACATAGCTATGGAGCAAGCATCTCCAGCCATAGGATATGCTCATGGACCCACAAACTATCTCAGGAATGCAATTATTCCACCTGAAACTTTGTTTTTATTCTGAGTATGACGCCACCAGCTTATCTGTGCTGTACTATCAGTACATATCTGCTAATTATGCTCCTGGACATCTACCCAAAATGTATACCTGCCTCGTGTTCATCATCTGATTTCTGGATGGTGGCTTTCTATCTAACTGTGTGTAGACTGAGACAATCACAGTCCTAATCCATCTTGTTAGGAATTATCAAGACTGCTTCAAAGCACTTCCTGGCAGATTCACAGTTCACAAATGGTAGCCGCTGAGTCTGAAATCTGTTGCTCAGCCTAAGTAAATTAGCATGGTTCTGCTCACTTCTAATGTCTAGAGCATTGACTCCTCTGGGGAAGCTGATTTCTGGCAAAACAAAAAATAAAAGAATTAACTCTTAATCTGTGTTCCTTCCTGGTAGAGTCAACCTTTGGGTATAAAGTCACTACAAAGAATGAGAATTAATTAATCTGGAAATACTCAAATATCTGGAAGACCACCCTATAAAGCCACAGTCTTCATTGGGCAAATATCAGGTGGAATTTGCACTAGAAAAGAGAACTATGAGAACTTTAGTTATAGGTCTTCTAAGGATCTGAATGCAGCATCCTGGAAGACCGTAGAGTGAGTGAGGAACCCAAGTTAGTACGGGCAGGTATGAATCTGGCTTACCCGTATGTTGTCCCTTCCCCAACCTCTGGGTGTAAGACTCAGTCACCGCTAAACTCACCCAAGGTTCTGGAAAAGGTGGATTGCTGATAACTGGACCTGGAAAGTGGAAATTTAGAGTCCTTTACTTAAATTTCTCAGAAATTACTGAAGAATGAAGCTCCCTTTCCCCCCAAGTCATTATTTCCATCAATTCAATTTGAGCGTCAATTTTCTGTCAATAAAAAGAGCATAGCAATCTGAGCTTCTGCTAACATTAGATTGTGTTTACACTGTCCCCCATCTTACTTCCATGCCACAATAAATTACATGATAGCCGCTGCTGATTCCTGTTGTAAATAAAACTTGTCTAGTTTTCACTTGTATTAACAGAAAGTGTTCTCAGAGAAATGTCCTCATTGTACTGAATCAAGGACGGTTCTTACTGTCCTAGGCTTATGTATCAGGTAACTGTACAGCTAAGGCTGTGAGACAGGTTGAATCTCAATGAACTCCTATCCTGAGATAATCCTCAAATGTATTATGTGGTAACATGTTTCTTCTAGATTGTTTCCTGTTTGTCCAAATCCTGAGAATCATGTATTCCCATAGACTGTTTAAAAGTATTTGTCTAAAACCATATAAAAGAGGGTAGATTTTGCTACCAAGCGAGACCCCCTATTCCCCATTTTAGGAGTTGAATCTATGGCGATTTCATTTAGAACTGTAATGAGTTCTTTGTACCTACGGTGTATATGCTATGATGCTAAATTTACCCATGACACACTTTTTCGTAGACCTGGGCGGAGATTGCGATCTTTAATTCCGCAGAATTCCGTGGAATTCCATAAACTCAGCTAAATTCTGCGAAGTAAGCACCTTGGGTCACATAGAACATCGTCTATGCACTAGAAACAAGAGAGCATGATGTCACAGACTTAAACTTACATCTAGGATACGAAGTGCAAGTCAAAACAAGAGGGTGGGGATTTCCTTTAATGTCTGCAGTCTGCACATGCGGTACAGACTCTTCAGCTGCCCTGGCTGTTAATGCCATGCACTCTTCAATGACGCCATGAAAATGAATTGGGATAATTCCTACAGTTAGAAGGATTCATTTTCTCCACAAACAAAAGGCGTGTATCAGGGAGTACAGTTTCCAAATTCACAAGCACAAAAGCCTGCCATGCACAATGGGTAACCCCGGCAGCCTGTAATTAACAATACACTTTGCTTTTGAACTGTGACCCATGAAATTCACAAATGTCCATGACTAATTTTCAGTTCTATACACAATATCACTTCACAAGAATCTTTCAGTCAAACTTGCTTAAGCCCTGACTTCACCCACCCCTGGCCTCTTCCTGCCCCAGCACGGGCCACAGACCACCCTACCAAGTTTCACTGTGATCCCCCATCTGCGGAGGGGCGGAGCAGGGGCAGAGTCTGGCGCATTATAGACTAGGCCATCCAACCCATCATCATCATTGATGTAACAGCAAGACTCCCACTGTCAGCAGGGGGTGGCTCCATCCTAAGCAAGGAGACAAGTCACATAACCAGTCCATCATACGCAGCTCTTGAAGAGGGGCGGGGAACATATGCACAACAAATTTCACTCTCGTTTAACAGTACGTAGTATCAGAAGCCTTACATTTGCACTTTACCTTGAAACGGATAAATAAAATAGACCTACCTTCCCTCTGATGATTGCTGTCTTCCCATGTATCTAGTTTGGCGCCGATTACTAAAGACAGAATGTAGAGAAACGGTGGTTCCTTCCTTTGTTTTATTGAAGTGAGTTATTGATATGTTTAGCCATGTACAAATGTCTTTAAAAGTAATTTGTACCATCTTTAAAACAAAATAGTAGACTGCTTTGTGCCTTTTAGCCCTGTCAGTAGGGCCAATGATATTACGTAATCGTTAGACAGACATATTAATTTTAAGTCCCTGTCAAAACGTTAATGCCATTAAAAATAAAATATAGATTGCAAATCAGTCAAATTGCCAGTTGTCGCCTCACTATCTTATGAAGGTGCCTTATGAAACGATGCTGTATTTTTCACAATGGTCTCGCTCTACAGGCAATTTCAGAAATTAATTCTGCACTTTCCACCTGCCACTGTATCCAAGCCATTACTTAAACAGTGCTTTTGAATGAATCATTCCTTAGCATTTATTGGAAAAAACAGGGGGTCTGGTTCCGCCCACATATTAAACACTGGAGAGTAAAAAACCTCCGCCATTCATCACTCGCCAGTGACATTAAATACAAAACGTTTCGTTTAGATTATTTGGTTTCTGTATGCCTTAGCTAATTGCGTTCTCCCCTTGGAGTGTCATGTGATTTATTTATTTTATTTATTTATTTATTGAAGTTTTGTATAGCGCTTGTTGGACCCGGAGGTATCAGAGCGCTTCACAGCAAATACAGATAAAACAACAACAAGCAGGAAATAGAGTCTGTGCAACAGTAACTTGAGCGGAATAAGGGACGGTGATCTGGAGTGAATCAACCGTTCTGGGTTCCGATAGAAAGCGGACTTCCACCGCCACGTATGAGGTTCTCCTTAGGCACCAGAGTGTTCAAGGAAGAAGGCTTTGAGTAGCGATTTGAATTGCGGTAAGGAGGCAGTCATTCTGATATGGGGGGTGATGGAGTTCCAGATCCTGGGGGCATTCCCCGCAAGGGATTTATTTGAGGTTTTTCGTTTCTGTGATTTCAGAGGGATCAGTAAAAGTGTGTTGGAACTTCTGAGGTTCCTGGACTGACCCGCCCTTTTGAGTTTGGAAGCCAGGTATTCCGGTTTGCCTGTATGCAGGGCTTTATGAGTGAGGCAAGCTGTGCAGAAGTTGGCTCGTTGCACAATCGGGAGCCATTTCAGTTCTTTGAGTGCTGGGGAGATGTGGTCAAATTTCTTTGTTCCTGTGACCATTCTTGCTGCTGCATTGAGGGTGGAGGTGAGAGGTCCCAGGTGCGCCGTGGCAGTTCCCGTCAGCACTGCGATGCCATAGTCTATTCTGGAAAGCACAAGTGCCTGGGTGGCCTGTTTCAGGTCTTTGGGGGGGAGGAAGGGTTTAATTTTGTATAGAAGTTTCAGGTTCAGGAATGCGCTTTTGGCGGTTTTAGAGATGTGTTTGTTCATGTCCAGTTTGGAGTCGAGGGTGATACCTAAGGATTTTGCGGAGTTTGTTGGTGTCAGAGAGACATTGAGAGCATTTAAGGCTTTGAGCCATTCCACTATTTGTGGGTTTTCATCTTTGTTAGATATTAGGAGAACTTCTGTTTTTTCTTCATTCAGTTTGAGGTGGTTGGCTGTGAGCCACTGTTGGACCTCCATGAGTGTCGCATTTAGTCTGTGAATGTCTGCTATCGAGGTGGTTTTCAAATATAGTTGAGTGTCATCTGCGTAGAGGTGGAATGGGATGTTGGAGTTCCTTAGAAGTGAGGTGAGGGGTTCCATGTAGATGTTGAAGAGTTGTGGAGAGAGTACTAACCCTTGGGGGACTCCTCTGCTGACGGGGAGGGGGTCAGATTCAAAGCTGTTGATCTTTATTTTTTGGGTGCGGTTGTTAGGAAAAGAGGAGAACCATTTTAAGACTGTCTTTTCGATGCCCGCTCTCTCTCGGAGGGCATTAAGTAGGAGGGAATGATCCACAGTGTCGAACGCAGCCGAGAGGTCAAGGAGGATGAGAAGGCTGCATTGGTTGGAGTCGAGTGACATGTGCAGATCATCTAGGACATTTAGGATTGCGGTTTCGGTGCTGCAGCCCTTCCTAAACCCTGATTGGTGTGGGTCCAATAGATTGGAAATCTCTAGATGTTTGGTTAATTGTGCAAGCACGCATCTTTCAAGAATTTTGGCTAGGAACGGAAGGTTTGAGACCGGGCGGAAGTTGTTCAGGTCAGTGAGATCAAGGCCAGGTTTTTTTAGAAGAGGTGTGACTTGCCCTAGTTTGAGGCAGTCGGGGATGAAGCCCTCTTTCAAGGAGCTGTTGATGATCTTGGCCCAGATTGGGGCTAGAGTGAGTTTCATATCCTTTGTCAGTCTCGAGGGCAGTTGATCGAGGGATTGAGATGAGGGTTTAGCGGCAGCGATAAGATTGCTTATCAATTTTTCCTTAATCGGCTGGAAGGATGACCAACGGATAGACGGGGTTTCTGGGGGGTTGAGGTTGGGTGTAGGATTCGTGCTGAATGAGCGATCAATTTTCGCGATTTTTTCGTTGAAGAAACTAGCAAAGTTTTCGCACATGGTCTTGGATGCTACTAGGTTGGCTGCCTTAGGGATGGAAGTTTGATTCCTGATGATGACGAAGAGTTCTTTGGGTCGGTTTTTGGCGTTATCTAGGGCGGAGCAGAAGAAGGATGACTTTTTGCTTTTGATGTGGGTATAGTAGTTTTTGCGAGCTGTCTTGAGTTGGTCCCGATGGAGGGCGATAGGGTTGGTCCTCCAGGTTCTTTCCAAGGATCTTAGATGTCTTCTTTCCTCATTAATGTCAGTCGAGAACCAAGACCTGGAGGGGATGCTTCTGGGTTTTTTTAGTTTCAGAGGTGCCAGCTGATCCAGGGCGAGCTCGAGGTTGGAATGGTAGAGTGAGGTGAGATCTGAGGTTGAGAGGGACTCCTTTGTGTTCGGGAGGAGTGAGCTGAGACCTTCTTCTAGCTTGTCTCGGGGGATTCTGGAAGTGTTCCTGACCCACTTAGGGGGGGGCTTGGGTGGGTGGGAGGGATAGGGCCGGCTGAGTAATATGAAAGAGAATGATGTGGTGGTCTGACCAGTCCACCGGTATGATGAGATCAATCGAGATTGCATTTTTGTTCGCAACGATGGCATCCAGGGTCGCTCCTCTGTAGTGCGTTTCCTCTGAGCAGTGTTGGATCAGATCGTTGGCTTGCAGAAGGGAGTTGAGAGATTGAATCAGTGGGTTATTGGATTCGTTCCATCTGAGGTTGAGGTCGCCTAGAATTAGATTGTCGTCGCTGTTAAGAGCTGATTGGGTGATGAGATCCGACAGTTGAGTTCTAAATTCGTTGGAGTTGCCTGGGGGATGGTATAGGAGATGGCATTGACGTGACCTCTGACATTGAGATTTGATGTTGACCGACAGGCATTCAAAGGAACTGTACAGGCCGGAGGGAGCTTCGGAGATGGAGAGGTCATTTTTGTGGATAATTGCTATGCCCCCACCTTTGTGTAGGGGTCTGTCTTTACGGATGATTGAGAAACCGGGAGGGACCAGCATGTCCAGAATGGGGAGAGATAGGGTGTTTAGCCATGTTTCCGTGATGAAGGCTACATCCAGGTCATGGGAGAGGATGGCTTCGGCTATTTCCGTTGCATGTTTGACTGCGGACCGGCTGTTAATAAGCATACAGTTCATGGGGGGGGGACTTCTTTCGCTTTTATCTTGTCGGGTTTGGCTCTGGGTATGGAGGAAATGTGATGTGTCCTATTGTATGCAAAAGAGGCGGCAGGAAGGTGTTCTGTTCCATTCTACCCCATGGTTTTGAAACTACTTGACAGCAGTCCTTCACATGCCATCTGGTGATAATAACACATTAAAGGAAGTTACTGGACAGGAAGCTTTGTGCACCCAGTATGCTGTGATGTATTTATCATTATGGTTTTCTATTTTACATTTCTTTTCTCAGAAGCATCCGTGTCTCGGTGGGTGAGTTCTCCCCTTATGTGTACAGTTGTGCAGTTGCAGTAGCCAGCTGCTTTTAGTTTAAAAAAAGATCCTCCGCAACTTCGGGCAGGGCCTCGGCCTACACTTGATTTCGGATTGGATATTCTCACAGGGGTTGGGGTAGACGGGAAAGGAGGAATTTCCCATACGTTACATTATAGGGTGGGTAGTAGACTCTGCCACGCTGCGTAGGCTGAGGTTATGCTGAACTTCGCGTTCCAAGCAGAGCACGAAGTTTCAAAAACTCCACAAACTCTGCCAGTGGATGGGAGTTTGCCACCCACCCCTACTTTTTTGTAGTATGCCTATTAATTTTTTTAAATACATCTTTGAAATCAGAATTTTTTTTTCTGTCATCCTTATGTTTCAGCATCATTGTATGGGTTCCCCTAACTAGAAAAATGATGGTTCAAGTCAGGGTGCACCAAAGTCTGTATTCGACTACACCGCTTCCAGGCCTAGATGTAGGCGTGCCCCATAAGCTAGAATTTGATATAGATTTAAGAGCCGACAAACCTGGTAGCAGAGGACGGTTCCGATTAGAGTCGACTATTAACCTGAAATTAATTGGCTGTATGGTACCTTCATGGTCCAGATGGTTTGCCCCGAGATTTAAATTGACAAATCCCAATCCAATCCCGGTTCCGGAAAGACGAGGTGACTGACAGAAGACCAATGATGTAAGTATCAATAGGGACTGCATGCGAAATGAGTGAAAGAAGTAAGTGGCACAGTGCATGTTGGGAGTTGAATAAGCAGAGAGTTAAAATGATGCAGTGGACAATAATGGAGGACAAACATTATGTGGCTTTGTTTGTTGGAGTTATAATTATTGTTTTTCTGATCATGTTTTTAAACTTTTGACGAGTGCTATCTCAGTTTGAAAATTGAATTGGTAAACTTGCCAGCTAGGAGAGGTGTACTGTGAGGTGCTCAGTATAAAATAACAGGGAACCCCTGATTCCAAAATGGAGTTCCTAGGACAGGGTAAATTCAAATATAGTAAAAAATTCCTAGGCAACGAAAGACCTGTCGAGAATCAGGCTAAACATGAACCTTTGATAAATGAAGGAAGAGCCTCAATATACTGACACACGATACAATTGTTATATAGAAAATGTATGTATATATTTATCACACAATAAAAACAGTACACATCAATTGTTCAATGGCATTAAAAAAGGGAGGTAAACACAACATATATATTACACCCTCCGTAATGGATTAAAACATTTCAAAAGAAATGGCAATTTATCATACATATAGTGGTGGTCAACAAATAATTATAATATCGCAATTAATCTCGACGCGCGTTTCGGCGATGAACCGCCTTCTTCAGGAGAACCACTGGATATTTCTACACCATAGACCAAGGTTGGGAAAAAAAAGGGGGAGAGACATATCCTATTTCATGTTGACATGTATATATTTAACAAGAGCCAGAAAACGGTCTCTAAAGGATGCAAGGACTAAAGCGAATCTATAAAATGTAAGTGAAGGTACATAGAGTTGAAAAAAGAGGAAAGACAACCTCCTTGCTCAGAAAAGAGAATAAATAACATTAGTTGGGCATGGATCATCCGGTGTAGGGTTGCCCGAGGATGTTCCCTTGCCCCTCGGGTGGAGAATAGTTTTTCGCTCTAGCACCATTGTGTCACCTGTTTTTATTAACATTCATTGTAAAGTCTTTTCTGGATTTAATACTTTTCTATCTATGTTTATATATTTATGAATTTTATTAATATGTACATTACTAGCATCTGATTTTATTGAATGGATTTTATGGTGATAATATTGAGGTACTGGGTTTTTAAGAACCGGCACAGAACCGGCAACCCAGCGGTGTCAGGGTACACCCAGAGACCTCGGGTTCTTCCTGATTCAGACCACAGAAACTCAGAGTCTTCTAGGTGAAGTCAAGGATCGATTTTATTGGCTGCAACCAAGGTAACAAGTGTCCTAGAAGTACAACACACGGGGAAGTATATTCTCAGGAGACTGCTCGAATTTACAAAGTCAGGCTTCTCTCTTTATACAGAATATTCAGCTTCAGGCAAACATTCTTCGAATTTGCAGTATATCATTTACAGTTCTTGTTACAAAAGAAAAGCAGAGTCATGATGACATGTACATATTTCACTTCGTGCTGCCCACAACAAATCACCCGGCAAGGCCCAACATTTCATCAGATATCGGTGGACCCCCAATAAAACAGGCAGTGAAGCAAAAAGAGTAGAGACAGATGTGAGCGAGATACGGCAGGTGTGCGCGCTGAAATGGTTTTATGGCTTGTTGAGCCTTGATGCTATCTTGTTCGGCCACTGGGAGGGGAACTGACCTAACGAGTTCGGCCTGGGGCAATGGTTCCAACTTGCACAGGTCATAGGAAAGTCGATTAAGGAGTATGTGTCCTTGTGGAATTGAATTCAGCTGAATTAAGGCCTATGTAAAGGGCAACACATAAATGGAAGTCAAGGGTTCAGAACGCAAATGACGATTTCGAAGTGAAATCGTCACTCGAATATGCTGAAAATATTTATACATGGTGTGCTCGTCATTCTCAGTCTTTTGATACCAAATTTGTCATGTTTCGATGAAGTTTAATTCTCGAGTTCAGAATGATTACACGAGTCCAGAATTTTCAGAACTACAAACCCTCCTTTTGCCCTTACATAGGCAATTAATCTATCCTCATGCTAATCTGAGTCCAGATCTATATTCCTAAAGTAATTGAGATGTTGCTGTAACATCATTCTAGTACTCAGTTCATCTCTTGATACAGGCTTCCTTACACATGATGTAACACAGAGGCCACATATTGCAGGAGCACACTGTATGCATAGACAGAACAGGAACAGAATGGCTTAGACCATCCCAATGACCATTAGAATTTTCCATCCCCAGGCGGATATCAGGTCCCAGAACCATCCCATTAATGACCAATCTCCTTTATCCACATGAATAGATTCGGAAATCTTATGTAGTTTGGAGATGGCCTGGTACACTGTTGGAGCGTTATCAGGGATGAAGATACAGCAACTAGATTGGATCAATCTGCATACCCCACCTCGGTCTGCAAGTATGACATCTAAAGCGACCCTGTTGTGAAGGGTCATAAGTCGGTCCGACTGGAGCTCCGCAGTCAAGTTACTAAGGGCACCAGTAGTTTCTATCACGGTGGACTCAACTACCCTTGTCAATTGCCTTATGTTCCTGCTGTTAGCCATGGATCCCCAGAACGGCAGAAAACCCTTTGCAAAGTCCCCAAATTCTTGACCTCCAGTGTCTTCTTCACTCAAAACACCTCAAACTATCCTTGTCCTGTGGTAGTCTGCCGCTGCTGTGTAGGTGGGAGGCAACAGGAAGGAAACAAAACATGAGCCCGAGAAGTCAGGGGGCAACCATGTATAGGCTCTATCGTGGCAGATGAAATAGGTACCCTTAGCTGCTAAAAACGCAGGGGAAGTCTGAGATCCAAAAACATACGTTTCAGTACAGACACTCTTCCCTAACTGAGCCCTGGGATTCGTGCCATTACCTTGCAGACACAGATGACCCTGATGGGGTACAATCCAAATCGGGGAAGATCTCTTAGCTTGCTGTTTCTCACTCAGAGTAGCTCCATATCCAGTCATGTTCCATCCTATGTATACTAGTGTCTCATCTCTCGGGATAGTCTCATAAGAAATACCTTCCTTAATCATGTCTACTATACCCTTGACTAGAGCACTTTTCCTAGGATTGTTTGTTACAGAACGTAGGGGGTAGATTTCGTGGGCATATATGAACATTGTCCTGTATGCCCATACAGAACCATTGTGACTAAATGGCAGGACTAGATAAGGGATATCTTTATCCGTTGTGTGAGGCATAAGACCGCACACCCAACGGTTAGTTGTGTTCATTACAAGTTGGTGTTGGTGTAACAACTGAACAAAGGAGTTATTAATGAACTCCAATCTCCTATTGGATTCATGGTCAGGAAGGGGGTGGAAAGAATGAGAGGAAACAGTAGGAGGAGATATGGGTGATGCAGTGGGTGCAAATGTTACACGAAAAGAGAATAAAACATAACTTATTAAAAATATCATTACACTGAATAGCATAAAAATACACAATATTATAAACCTTTTCTTTGTCATCACGTTACATAATTTGCGCTTAAAGTTCGTTCGTTTGGCAGGTCTCTCCACATCGGGAAACTCCATCCTCTCTAAAGTGCTGCCCGCGGTGGGAGGTTGCCTCTGCTAAGGGATGCTTCTGTCAGTGTAGGGCAACTCCCTTGGACCAACCAGAACTACCGACCTAACGTCGTCAGCTGCACCCCAAAGACTTTAATCAACTGCGGCCCTAGCAGCGGAACCCGGATGGCGGTTCGAAAAACAAAAATAAGCAAGTTTCTTAGATGGGAGAGCTGCACTTTCAAAAATAGTACTTGAGAGGAAAAAGAAATATCTGTTTATTAGTCCATGGATCTTGGTCTCAAATTGCAAAAGAAATCGCTTTTATTAGTTCGTTTTTCTCGGTCTCAAATTATATTGTTGTCTTCCAGGTATTGTCTGATCCTGGAACAAAAGTTCAGACTGTAGTGTTCAATCGATTGGATGGCGGCACAGCCTTGTGCAAAATGTTTTCATTTTCTCGTTCAGAGTCCGTTTTTTTTTTACATGCAAATCCTTAAAAGGGATGACATGTGGCACTGTTTTAGGTTCTGGGTCAGCGACACCCTTCTGGACCCACTGGTCATGAGGCAGAGGAAAAGGGATTTTCTTACAATGGATCCCGTGGACCCAGTTGGCCTTCCCCTCCACCCGAACGGCTGATCTTGTGGAAAGAAGGACGAGGTGAGGTCCGGTCCACCTGGGCTGGTCGTTCTTCGTTCTTTGAAAGTTTCTGACAAGAACCCAGGAACCAGGGTCAATGGCGTGACCCGGAGTCTCAGAGACCGGAGGCAGGGTGTCGTGAACCTGTTGATGCAAAACACGCAATTTAGCCGTCAGTTCATACAGATAATCAAGCAAAATAGGGTGTTCAAGCTTGCTGAACTTAGTGGGTCTAGGCACTCCCCATATGTTGGCTGGCCGGCCAAAAACGATCTCGTAAGGGCTGAGTTTCACTCGTGAATGCACAGTCATTCTGGTGGACAGGAGTGCTAAGGGTAGAGCATCAGGCCATTTAAGACCTGTGCTCGCTTGGATTTTGGCCAGTTTAAGTTTTAAAGTGCCATTGTAACATTCTACTAATCCAGCTGATTGGGGGTGATTTGCAGCGTGGAACTTCTGCCGAATACCTAGCCCTTCACACACTCTCTTCATCACACGACCCACAAATTCACTTCCATTATCAGACCAGACCATTCTAGGCATTCCAAACCTGGGGAAGTACTCTTTCACAAGGGCTTTTGCTGTGGACAAGGCAGTATTGTCTTTTAGGGGATAGGCTTCTACCCATCTTGAGAAAGCACAAACAACAACGAGTACGTATTTTAAGTTGTTGCACCTCTCCATGTGGATAAAATCTAGTTGCAAAACCTCGAACGGATACGTAGGAGGTGCAAAATGACCAGCTGGAGTTGGGGTTCCCCTACCAGGATTGTGTTTCAAACATACCATGCAATTTTTAACTACATTCTCTGCACACTTGGGAATCCCTGGATTCTGCCATACTGGAGCCAACAACTCGCAAATCCCTTTTACGCTGATATGAGCCATTCCATGAGCCATTTTAACCACTGCAAGCACATATGCATCGGGTAACAACCATCTCTGATGCTCTGTCAATTCAATCCAACAACCATTTGCATCCATTCTACCCGTACTTTCTCTCCACGTGCTCAATTCTTTCTCTGTAGCCTCAGCTTGAATGGACTTCACACTCTCTGTTGTGTCTTCACACATTCCAACATCACCAGTCCATCTTGCAGGGCCTGCAACATACATTCGGCTCATTACATTCTTTGCTGTTTTTTTCGCGATCTCATCAGCAAATGCATTTCCACGACCAACATCATCAGTCACCTTCTTGTGAGCACTACATTTCACAATCACCATTTGCAGAGGCAAGGTCAGTGATTCAAGAAGCTCATTCACCAACTGACCATGCTGAATCTTAGCTCCATGCGAAGTCAGGAACCCATGTTCTCTCCACAATCGCCCAAAACTGTGAGCCACTCCAAATGCATACTGACTATCAGTGTAAATAGTCACTTTCATTCCTCTAGACAACACTCATGCTCTCGTGAGTGCAATTAATTCTGCTGCTTGAGCCGAATTATGTGGCACACGTGCAGCTTCAACAATTGTATGCAAAGTCGTGACGGCATATGCTGCAGTCGTGTCACCACTCGGGAGCTTGAAGCATGAACCATCCGCCCATATTCTACCATCACATTCAGCAAGAGGAGTATCGGATAGATCTACTCTCCCTTTCGTCTCTTCCTCTGTTCTGAGAAAACAATCGTGCTGTTCTGAAACATTTGATTCCTCTGTAATTGGCAACAACGTAGCTAGGTTTAAGGTACTGCACCTTTTTATGTGCACATGACTCGCTAACAGTGTCAATTCGTAACTGGACAATCGAGCACTAGTTAAGTGCTGTGTCTTGGTTCTATTTAACAACGTGTCTACTGCATGTGGGACCATCACGACCAGTGTATTATTCATTACTAGACCAGCAGACTGTCGAATAGAAACAGCTGCTGCTGCTGTGGCTCTTAAACAACTTGGCAATGCTTTAGCTACCAGATCCAAGGTCGACGAAAAATAGGCACATGGACGCTGCCTACCTCCAAACAACTGAGTCAACACAGACAATGCACAGCCCTCTTTCTCGTGGACATATAATGTGAAAGGCTTACTGTAGTCGAGGGTACCTAACACAGGAGCCGAACACAATGCTGTGCGCAATTCGAGAAAACTTTTCTGACACTCTTCAGACCAAGGAATGGGATTGGGTGTGTTTTTACACGTTAATGCCACCAAAGGTTTGGCCAATAACAAAACATTTGGAATCCACTGTCTACAGTACGATGTAATGCCCAAGAAAGCACACACTTCTCTCTGTGTTCTTGGCACATTTAATTTCGCTATTGCCTGAATTCTTTCTGGGGTCAGTTTCCTTCCCTCCTTCGATAAGAGGTGACCTAGGTAGGTCACTTCTTGTCGGCAATATTGCAGTTTGGAAAGTGACACCTTGTGATGTAATTCACACAGATGATGCAATAATGACAGCGTGGCCTTCTTACAAATTTCCTCAGTGTCTGCAGCAATGAGCAAATCATCCACATACTGTACAAGAGTAGCACCTTTAGGTAAAACAATCGTATCAAGCTGTGTTTTTAGAGCTTGACTGTAGATTGATGGACTTTCACAGTAGCCCTGAGGAGCGCGTTTAAAGCGGAAGCTGCGACCTCCTAAACTGAAGGAAAAAATATCCCTGCTCTCCTCAGCAATCGGGATGCTGAGAAAAGCATTCTTCAGGTCAATCACCGAAAACCAAGAGGCAGAAGCTGGATTCATAGTTAATAATGTGGTAGTGTCGGGGACAACTGGGAATTGTGGCACAACTATTTTATTCACCTCTCTAAGGTCAATCACGAATCTGTACACAGGTGGCTGAGAAGGATCAGTTCGTTTTAAAACAGGCAGAACAGGACTATTGCAAACGTTGCCTCGTGTTTCTTCAATCACATCCTTTTCAATCAATTCGTAAACGATCGCTAGCAAAGCTTTTTCAACCTCACTAGATATCCTATATTGGGGAATTCGTGGCATCTGAACATTGGCTTTCAATGTTACAACATATGGTGGAATTTCTAAAAGACCCACATCATATGGACCAGCGGCCCAAAGAATATCTGAAGAATCGACAATTCTGCTGGAAGTTTATCCCTCGACAAATACATGGGAGAAACCACTTTCTTACCTAAAGTAAGTTGTACTCCTGAAGGAGAACAGTACAAAGTCGCATACAATCTTTTCAACAAATCCAATCCTAGCAAGTTTTCGCCACAACCTGTTGTCAGAATAAGGGGTGCTTTGAATTCGCAAGGACCAACAGAAAGAGACAAAGGGTCAGAAATCGGATTTCTAACTGGGGCGCCAGAAAAACCTACAGAAACGTTCATTTCGCCAGACAAAGGTGCGCCAGGGAGTTTGGAGTGCATAATAGAACTCTTTGTAGCACCAGTATCCAACAGAAAAGGTTCTGACACACCTGATGTAATCACCTCAACGTAGGGTCCACTCTGATCTACTGGAACTGAAACAACTCCCTCTCTTTGTCTATGGCTGTCCTAGCAATCATTACCCTCCAAATACTCATCTTCTGTATAGTAATCATCAACATAATATTGGGCTGTCCTGTCAGTTGCGTTGTTCTGCTGATCAAACCTATTCATAGAATTTTGTGGTGGAAGGGGACGTGTGTTCTGGGGGACGTTTCCACGTCCTCTACCTCTAGGCGCTTGCTGAACACCACGACCTCTTACACCAGAAGCACCATTGGCACGCTGTAACAAAATAGGACAACTATACTTGAAATGACCTTCTTCCTTGCAATACGAACACTGGTTAGGGCCTACAGGGACACGTGGCTGTGTGTACTCGACTCTTTGCGAGTTCCTCTGATATTGTTGAGGCTGCTGAAAATTATTCTGATAATTATTCTGACCATTATTATTTTGACCACCACCACCACGTGGCGGATATGCTTGCTGCAACAAAACCTTTGTTTTTAATTCCTTCGTTTTCTTTTCTGCTCTATCTTTCTCGTCTTTGTCTCTATTCTCGTAATATTGTGCAGTAGCTAATATCTGCGCTGAAGATGATACTGCCCAAGAACTTTCTGAATCCTTTAACTTTTTACACAATTCTGGAAGCAGATTGTGCACGAATTCATCGACGAACAATCTCTGACCACCTTCTGTGGTCATATCTTGACCGCTGTGGTCGACAAATGTTTCTTCAAACCTGGTGAAGAAATCTGAAACAGTTTCTTCTTTCTTCTGCTTGCATGCAGACAACTTATCCCAATTCACACGTATTGCAGGCATTATCGTTTTCATGTAATCCACTATTCTACCAGGGAGTTCTGCTATCAAAGGCTCAGGCTTAGCACCACCAACTTGTCGGGCATCTGCAGCGGCAATATTAGCCCATGAGTCACCTAACTCTTGATCATGATCTGTATGACGAATTTTACCCCATAAAGGCTGTGGAACAACATTCCCAAATAGCATATCGATATCGGCTAAATTCATTATGCATGACCCAGCAGTTTATGACAACTCTTTGTAATACCCTGCAGGATTTTTACGCGGATCAGGTAATGTCTGTTTAAGGGCTAAAACTGCAGCTCGCTTCCATGGGACATGTACCCATACACGCTGAAAGTGTAGCAGAATAGGTGGTTCAACAGTTGTGTCACCCTCCCTCCATTGTGGGGAAACTTCTCTCATCGGGTATTGTCGCGCCTTTTTCCTACTAGATGCACCAGGCTCAGATTGTGACCCAGAACTGCTCCCCTTACTCCGATAGGATAATAATATTTCAACCGCTTTCTCTACATCAGGACCTACAATCATGCCTTCTCCAAACTTAAACCGTACACGACACAACTCTTGCGGGTTGAATTCTAGATCATTGTCTTCCAAATCCTCACAAAGGAAAACACACATCTGTTCGAAAACATATCTCTGTGTTGGTGCTTCCCATTGATGGAAGACTTCCATGACCGACTCTACATCATATTTTAAAGTGTCCATAACCCATTCCCGTGCTAAACGATTCAGTGAGTCTCTCTCTTGATAGTCAGGCAGTCGACTTCGCAACTGTCTTCGTTCTATTTTAGGGGTCGTAGTAGGCGACCCGAAAAGAGGCGAGAAAAGGTTAGTGACAGTGCTGGCCATTTTCTGCCGAATGGAAGGTGAAACTGAAGGAAGAACGGGTGGAAAAACGGGGTGAGATAAGGCAGGGGCAGAGACAATAGCAGAGGAGGCATCAGGAGAAGTAGAAAGTATAGTAGGCAAAATCGTAGAAAGCACAGGTGGAGCAGATGTGGTCGGTGGGCCTGGAGGAGGCTGCACCGTAGGGACAGGAGTCAGCTGAAGAACAGCTGGTGGGTGCTGCGAAGGAACAGGAGGCGTAGGTTGCACAACTAAAGGTTGCGGGGGTGCCGTGGCATTTTGCGCATAGGGGGGCGGCGAACTTAATAAATGCGACATTAATGGATCTTTTTCACGCTCTTTTGCTGCCTCTTGCTGAAGAGACGGCAAAACTGGATAGCATTTATCCATTGCCATTTTACGTTGCCTGTGCAACTGCTCACTCATCTGCTCTTCTTCATTGTCTTTAAACTGCATAGCAGCTTGCATTACTGAAAGTCCCCCTTCTCTCTTATTTTTCTTAGCTAATTTAATTTCCTTCTGTTTGGCCTCCTTACGCCATAGGCGAAAAGAGTCGAACATCGCCGGCCGGGCTTTCTTTTTGAACAGTTTAACTTCAAGGTTATCTAAGATTTCGGTATCAAAGCTACCATATTGGGGCCATTTTAGAACACCATCTTTCCTGGTGTATTTAAGCCATACTTCGTTGTAGGTGATGGGGCCTACCCCATGTTTCACATATAGCTCGTAAGTTGGAGTTCCAACTGGAGGAACCGGACATGAGTCCTCCAATCGGGAGTCACTATTATTATAACCGAGACAAAACAAATTTCCAAGTCTAAGACTAGGCATCTTCGCTCTCTAGTCTAGTTCCAAACTTCAAAGGATTATCGATTACGATATTTCTCGTGAATACACGAGTCCTTCGGTTTTGGTGCTTGCAAGTACCAACAATTATCCCAAAGGATACCCAAGATTAAGACCAACTAAGGACTGGGAGACGCTCCACTTATACTTAACTGAGATATCGATGACGTCACCAGAAGACTCGTCTTAGTGTTTCGCTCTACCAAACTTCAAGGGTCCAAATCAGGGCGATAGCCAGGGCAGCAGTCCTTCGTAGCCGTTGGGAAGCGGGAAACCTCGCAGCAAAGACCTTCGGACCACGTCGACATGCAGGGGTCGATGAGGTGGTTGGCCGTCCTCCGGAATTTTCACACGAAGCTCCTCACGAACCTCTGGCTGACTGGTACCACTGGAATCGCCCCAAACGTTGGGCGCCAGCTGAGGTACTGGGTTTTTAAGAACCGGCACAGAACCGGCAACCCAGCGGTGTCAGGGTACACCCAGAGACCTCGGGTTCTTCCTGATTCAGACCACAGAAACTCAGAGTCTTCTAGGTGAAGTCAAGGATCGATTTTATTGGCTGCAACCAAGGTAACAAGTGTCCTAGAAGTACAACACACGGGGAAGTATATTCTCAGGAGACTGCTCGAATTTACAAAGTCAGGCTTCTCTCTTTATACAGAATATTCAGCTTCAGGCAAACATTCTTTGAATTTGCAGTATATCATTTACAGTTCTTGTTACAAAAGAAAAGCAGAGTCATGATGACATGTACATATTTAACTTCGAGCTGCCCACAACAAATCACCCGGCAAGGCCCAACATTTCATCAGATATCGGTGGCCCCCCAATAAAACAGGCACTTCCCCACCATAAAGTAAGTGAAGCAAAAAGAGTAGAGACAGATGTGAGCGAGATACGGCAGGTGTGCGCGCTGAAATGGTTTTATGGCTTGTTGAGCCTTGATGCTATCTTGTTCGGCCACTGGGAGGGGAACTGACCTAACGAGTTCGGCCTGGGGCAATGGTTCCAACTTGCACAGGTGTTAGGAAAGTCGATTAAGGAGTATGTGTCCTTGTGGAATTAAATTCAGCTGGATTAAGGCGTATGTAAAGGGCAACACATAAATGGAAGCCAAGGGTTCAGAACGCAAATGACGATTTCAAGCTGCAATCGTCACTCGAATATGCTGAAAATATTTATACATGGTGTGCTCGTCATTCTCGGTCTTTTGATACCAAATTCGGCATGTTTCGATGAAGTTTAATTCTCGAGTTCAGAATGATTACACGAGTCCAAAATTTTCAGAACCACAATATAATTGGGATGTTTTTATTAATGAAATTGTATTATTTGTATGCAAGCATGTCTTTTATGATGAAAATCGAATAAAGACTTTTTTTGAATATATAATGTGCCCCAGAGTACAGCCATCACATAGATATCAGTAACATAAAAAACAAGTTTAGGTTATATAGATTGGAAAAATAAAAATGAAGACAGAAAAAGGGGAAAAGATATGGCCTCCGTGATGAGAGTAGAAAATGAATAATGTGCCACAGAGTACCATCTTCCCATACATGCAGGTAAAAGATACATCATCTTACCAGTCTAGAGCACGTTGTATGTGCTCCCTGTAATGTGATGTCGACACAATAAAAAGAGGAACAACTGCATAACTACACGGATAAGAAAAGAAGAATAAGGGGGGCGTGGCTTAGCGGGCCGTAATGGCGGACGTAGCTTAGAAGAGCTCCGTCCAGCCCACCACATATCCGGCTTTTATCCTGTCTCCCCTCCTGATCCCCGCAGCCCTAGAAGACGGGGCGGTGCCCTAGACAGGGCGGCTGTGCTCCGGTGCTGTTCGCGGAGGTCTGGGGCCCCCGATAGCGGTGAGAAGCGGAGGGACAGTCTGCGGCCTGGTGCGGGCGTGTGCGGCCGGGGCCTCAATTTCGCGCTCCCCAGTCCGGGAGCGCGGAGAGCGGCAGCGAGAGGTGGAGTGCGGCCCGAAGGTGCTGGAGGGCCCGATCTCTCCCGGAGGCATCGGAGGCCCACCTGCTGCAACTGCCCGGCGGCCAGTGGGTCATTGCTGGAGAGAGGAGCTCGAGCCACGGGCGAGAGGGGCCGGAGCCTTCCCGTAGTGAGGCTTAGTGACCGGGACACGGCCGGGAGTAGGAGTTTGGCGCCACCCGAGGTGGCGCGCCTGGACAGCGAACAACACCAGCAGGTGATCGGGGGGCAGGTCGGCCCTCGGTGGGTGCCACGGGGGTGTGAGCGGCCAGCAGTGGGGATTGCCAGAGGTGGACAGCGGACCTGGAGAGGGCTGGTTTTGGCGTAGGCCCCCTATGTATCCAGGGCCTGGGGCCACGTCGGTGAAGCAGCCAGGGCCTACTGAGGAGTTCCTAAGGTCCACCAAGTGGTGGCAGTCCTTTGCCTTTTGGCCAGTAGTGCAGGGGCTAATACATCGTGTGGCCCAGAGACCGGTGGTGCCACTGAGGACAGGAGCCACACAATATCTGAGTGGACAGCCCCTACCCCGAACTACGTAAGCAGGTGATTGTGGGGCAGATTGGCCTTGGTGTGGGCAGCTGAGGGGAGTGTGCTTGGAGCACGAAAGGACTGTTGTGGTCAGTTGCCCAGAAGGGGTTGGCCTGGTGAGGGGCATTCCTGCAGAGTGTGGCAAGAGAGCGGTGGTGACGCACAGAGTCCAGGACCGTGGGGGAGAGATAAGGCGACCGTTCTGGAAAGGCACTGGGGTCCTGCCACGCGGTGCTCACTGGTGATCCTGGAGGCGCAATCCTGGTATACAGGTGACTGATCCTAGTGGAGTGTGTCCCCGGCCGCGGACGACAATGACTAAAGGCGGGAGTGGTGGAGGGTCCACGAAACAGGGGCCCATCAATAAGTATACGGGGCTGAGCGGTGGCGCTGGGGCCACTGGAGGCCAGCCCAGCCAGGGACCTGATAATGCGGCGTTGATGGCGGCGATAACCCAGTCAATGGATATGCTTGACGCGAAAATAGGTGCCGTGGGAGCAGATGTCACGCTATTGCGTCAAGACCTGCGGAACGCAGTGGCTCGCATCACAGACGCCGAAACCAGGATTTCTGGGGAGGAAGATGATGTGGCGATCCTTAAGCGTAAAGTGACCGACATGGAGAGTATCCAGAAGGGGCTAGCCCTTAAAGTGGAGGATGCAGAAGGACGAAACAACCTTAGATTTGTAGGGTTCCTGGAGGGCTGCGAGAAGGGCAACATGGAGCGCTTCCTGACCCAGTGGCTGGAGAGTTGGCTCCCTCCTGAATCCCTATCACGATGCTTTGTGATTGAATGGGCACATCGGGCTCTGGTACAGAAGCCGCCTGTGTGGGTCTGTCCCAGGCCTATGATCGCCAAGTTATTGAATTATTATGACCGCGATACTATTCTGCTGGAGGCAAGGGCGAAGGACTCTCTCATGTGTGAGAATCAAAGAATCCTGATGTTTCCGGACTATACCAGGCTTTTCCAGCAGTCGTTTACTGCGGCCAAGGCGCGCCTCCGTGACCTTTAGCTCCCTTATGCCTTACTATATCCGGCCCGCCTGCGGGTGGTATTTCAATCTCGAGCCCACTTCTTTGACACCCCGGAGGAAGTATTCCGTTGGACTGATGAAACAGTAAAGCTGAAGATGCATACGCCGCCAGGCCATGACTCAGACTCCTCTTTGAGTGGAACATAGGTGCAGACCACCAGGGGCTCGCGCAGTAGAGGGAATTGGAGATCCAGATCCAGGAGGCGTTCCTCTCCGGGGGCGCCGCGGGCAGCGGAGCGGCTGCCCCGGAGCATCCGGTCACAGATCCGTGAACATTTAACCGGCGAGAGGTGGAACATTGACGTGCGTATACCCCTGTGGGCGTAAATGGAAGGAACTCTCCGCAGAAGTGGCCGCAGGGCCGAGAGGGGCACTTGCGATGACTAAATGACAGTGTATATGAGGACATGGGGTGGTGGGGGATTGGGTGGAGGGTTCGTTAAGGGGCGGACCACTTCCCCAGGCTTAAGGCTTGTTGGGGGGGAGTTGGGTGACTGGGTAGTTTCTTGGGGATCCATTGCTGTGGTCGGCCTCAGGTCCTGCGTTTGGGATCGGGGGTTGCCCAGGCCGCGACAGGTACTTCAAGTTTTTTTTTTAGGTATGGGGGTTGGTGTTTGGGGGGGAAATGGGGGGTGGGGGGGAGTTGTGTGGGGGGTGGGTTTGGTCTAATCTGCACATTAAGTATGAAGTCTCGAGAGTTGGTGTGTATGCGTCCTCTGGGCCCGTTTATTGGACTCTTGACATGCATCCCCCTAGATGGCAGTTGAAGGAACCAGGCTGATGATCCCCAGGGCGTCGATACGGATTCTTAGCTGGAATGTGTGGGGGTGCTTGATAAGGTGAAGAGAGGGGCAGTTTTACGGTTCGGGAAACGGGAAGGCGCGGATGTCCTGTTACTGCAGGAAACGCACCTGCTAGGCAACAAAACACTTAGCTTACAGCGCTATGGATACCAACAGGTTTATAATGCTGGATTTGCAAGGGGGTCCAGGGGGGTTGCCATTCCAGGTTACCGCAGGTTGTCCTACGTTCACTCGAAGCACTGGGTTGACCCGCAAGGCCGATATGTGTTTATTAAAGGAATGCTTGGTGAGGAGCCCCTGGTGCTGGGGAGTGTGTATGCCCCGCCCCCATTGCAGTGGTCACTAGTGGAAAAGTTGTTTGCTGTGTGGGCAAAAATCCCTGAGGCTTTAGCGGTGATTTGGGGTGACTGGAACGACGTCATGAATGGTTGGATGAATCGCTGTAGACCGGGGGTGGACAGGTAGCGGACACGCCCACTAAGCTAAGCTTAGTGGATGAGTTGGGATGATACCTGGCGATACCTTCACACCCTTGATCGGGAATATACATATCTCTCCGCAGTCCATAAGTCATTTTCTAGATTGGACTATTTATTCGTCCCCCGCGCAGCAGTTGGTAGAGTGAAATCAGCAATCATATTGCCACGGGGGCTCTCGGACCACTCCCCGGTTGAGGTTGACTTTTGGTTGGATAAAGGGCGGCAACCTTTCCGGTGGCGCCTCTCCACGTGGCATCTTCAGCCGGAGGAGTACAGGAAACACATACTGGGAAGAAAATGTGGGGTCGGTTACAGATGTTGTGACACTCTGGGAGGCCCTGAAGCCCACACTGCGTGGGGTGGACATCGCCTGGTGTGCAGCAGCCCGTAAAAAAGCGCAGAGAGGAATTAGTGAAGGCCGCAGCGTGAATTGAGACTCTTGAGGGGCAATGCAGTGGAACTAGGGAGGGTAGGGAGGTGGGGCAGCTACTATTAGCACAGCAGTCTTATGCGTCTTTGCTGCTTGATGAGGCTCGGTAGGTGTGGTTAGCGACGCAGAGCAGAATATATCAGTGGGGGGAAAAGTCGGCACTATGCGCCATAGGCTCTGCCAAAACACGCTTCAGGCACAGACGCTGCCGGGGATTACAGATGCAGCCGGGGCCTTGATCACGGACCCTAAGGAACTGCCGTTATATTATGCCGCCCAATATGCTCAAAAGGAGGTCCTCCCCGCGGCAGTTGTGGATAAGTTTATTGCGGACCTACCACCACGGGCGGTATCGGAGGAGGTGCGGGAGCATCTCGACCTCCCCCTATCTGCTGAAGAGCTTGACGCGGCCCTAGGGGAGCTTAAGGCACCTGGGCCAAATGGGTTCCCGAGTGAATTTTTTAAGAAATACCACCTCCATTTGGGAACGAACTATAGGGCAGCATTGGAGGCAGCTAGAGAGCAAGGTCGCCTTCCGGCGGACTGGAGGCATGCGGAGGTGGTGGTGTTCCACAAACCAGGCAGGCCTCCGGAACGGCATGAGTCGTACCGACCCATCTCCCTCCTAAATGTTGAAGCAAAAGATACTGGCTAAGGCGCTAGCGAATCTTCTCCTTCCTTATATAGCAGAGCTGGTCCATCCGGATCAGGCTGAGTTTATGCCCAATAGGGCAATGAGGCACAACATCAGACGTGCTCATGTCGCGGTGGTGGCGATTAGAGGCACGGGGGAGCAGGCAGCACTCCTGTTGACAGATATAGACAGGGCATTCGACTCGCTGAGTTGGGTCTACCTGTTTGCACTCTTGTCCCGTCTCAACCTTGGGCCCACTTCCTGTTGTACCTAAAACTATTATACACAGACCTGACGGCTTCGGTGAGGGTGGCCGGGGCCGCGTCTACCCAATTCCATATAGGGCGAGGTACTCGGCAGGGATGTCCCCTGTCGCCATATTTATTTGCCCTGGCTATGGAGCCGCTGGTGGCATAGGTGCGCATGGACGCACAACTGAAAGGCTTTGAGTGGGAGGCCGGTCCTTCAGATAGGATCGCACTGTACGCGGATGATGTCCTGTTTTTCATTACTAACATTAATAGGTCGGGACCGTGTATTTTAGAGATTATGCACATTTTTGGTGAAAAATCTGGACTTTACCTGAATCCGTGTAAATCCACCCTGTGGGCGTTGGGAGACCACGCGGGAATTGGACCATGGGCGTCCGCGTTGCAAGTGGCGGTGGGTGGCCTTCAGTATCTAGGAGTGTTCCTCTCTGAAACTCCCATGATCTCCTGGGAGCGCAACATCGTGCCGGTCTGGGATCGGGTTCGAACAGAGATAAAGACGTGGTCCCGTATGCCCCTTACTCTTTATGGCCGGTCTGCAATTTTTAAGATGGTTGCCCTCCCACGCCTGCTATACCAATTGCAGAACCACCCTTACTCGATTTCACCTCATTGGTTTAAGCAAGTCAATTCAGTGCTGCGGCACTTTCTTTGGGCAGGGGGTGTAGTGCGGGTTGCACTACGCACCTGCTTTTTATCAACATACTGTGGTGGGCTGGCAACGTCCGATCTCCTGTCGTACTATCAGGCCTCCCATCTTTTGATCCTGAATGAATGGTGGTATGGGGATAAGGGGGACCCTGCTTATGCTCTTGAACGCTATCTTATGGGGTCCGACACTCTTCACACTATTTTATAATTGGCGCGGTTGAGGAAGCGGTTGCCACAGGCTACACAGGTGGTATTTCAGGTCTGGAGGCAGGCGCTGCGTCACATGGGATGGTGGGGCACATTAACAGAGGAGACTCCCCTCTGGCATAATAGTCGATTGCCTGCGCAAGATTCCTTACAGGGCTTTCGAGGATGGGATTGTATAGGGATCTCGACGTTAGGTAATGTTATGACAGGCACGGCCCTTAAACCATTTCAGGACTTTAGTGAGGAGTATGGTATGCCTCGTACCCAATTTTTAAAATATTTACAATTCCGCCATGCCATTGCACCTAGTTTGGAGGGACTTGACTCCTTACCTGAATTTAGTCCACTAGAGGTGAAGGTATTTATGGGGGATTCAGAGGATAAGAAAATATCCTGCATTTACAAAACTCTTGTTACACATTGCTCCTCCTCTCTGCACAAATTGAGGGAATCCTGGGAAGGGGATGTTGGAACATTGAAAGAAGAAGATTGGCGGGAAGCCCTTGAAGCCCACCGTGGGGCAGCCATAGCAATGCACCTACGACTCATCCAATTCAAATATCTTCACAGAACTTATTACACTAGGGAGAGATTGTGGCGGGCGGGTCTGATTGCGTCCCCTGATTGTTTGAGGTGCGGGCAGGAGGTGGGCACCCTACTTCACACGGTGTGGTTGCGCCCCACAAGAGTACACAGAAAGCCCTTCCTAGCCAACCAGATTCCTAAAAAGCACCTAGAGACCATGCAGTTGTCATGCAGCTTAACATTAAATACATAAACGATCACCTGATCGTCTCGGTGACTAAAGAAGCTTGCAAACAGGACATTTGTTTTATTTAATTATTTGGTCAAGAATGGACGTATAGTCTCTCCTGAAAAGCTGCAATACTGTCAGATGGAAGTCATATATCTGGGACATCAAATAGCAAAGGGGGTGAGGTGAGTGCCTCATAAACGCATAGAGGCAGTTCTTAAAATGGAGTTAGCAACCACTTAGAGAGAAGGGAGGACGTTTTTGGGCATGCTTGGCTACTGCGCAAAATCCCATACTTTTTCTAGGTTGGAAAGCCTTTGATAAGACTGAAGCATGCTGATATCAATGACCCGGGATCAAAGGTTGATGAAAGCATGGAAGCCTTTCGGGAGCTTAAAATGTTACTTTGCAGCTCACCCGCTCTTTGAATACCAGACTATATTAAAGATGTTGTGCTCTTTTGTCACAAAAGAGATGGGTGTGCACTGTCTGGGCTAACATGAGCTCATAGAGATACTAAGCGCCTCACCGGCTATTTTTCAACTGCTCTTGATCCATTGGCCATGGAACTTCCTGGTTGTCTCAAAGCAGTTGCAGCAGTTGGCCTTAGCATTCAGCAAACTGAGGGGAGTGCAATGGGCTATCCTTTGATTGTGATGGTGCCACCCTCCATCAAAATTCTCATGACTTGCACCAGAACTCAGCATTTGACAAATAGCTGCCTAACCCCTCTATCAGAGAATCATTTTGGCAGCCGAGAATGTTTGAATTCAGAGGTGTAACACACTAAACCCAGATTCCCCTTTGCCAACCCCAGAGGGAGATGATGAGGGTGACTTTGACCATGACTCTATTAGTGCAACTGAGTTGTGCACAAAACCAAGGCCTGACATATTGAATGATCCTTTTTCTGAATCTGACCATACCCTTTTTGTGGATGGATTGTGTCTAAGAGACCAATGTCGTATCTTGAGAGCTTCTTATGCAGTATGTCCTTTGAGTGGGGCAGTGGAAGCATATTATTTGTGCCATGTAACGTCTGCACAAGTTGCTGAATTGATTGCCCTTACCAGGGTCTGCTGTACTTCCGAAGGCTCATGAGTTAAGATTTACACTGACAGCCCATATGGGTTTGGAGTTATGCATGATAATACAAAACTAAACAAACAAACAAATAATACCAGTACATATATTTGAACAATTTTTAAAATAAGTAATTAAAACATAAAGTAAAACATACACTACTTCCACTCCAGTCTGTGCAACTTTAGGGAAAGCATTGGATTTCAGAAGGGTTAAATTAACTATTTCCATTCCAGTTTGTGCAACATTGGGGAAAGTGGACTACGGAGAGGTAAAATCTACTATCCTAACTCCAGTCTGTGCAACAATAGGGAAAGCATTGGTCTTTGGAGGGATTACATTTACTATTCCCTCTCCTGTCTATGCAACAGAAGGGAAAATGTTGAACTCCAGAGGGGTAATATTTACTATTCCCACTCCAGTCTGTGGAACAGTAGGGAAAGTACTTCACTTCAAACACATAACATATTTTAGTAACCCTATTAGTTGCCCAGAAATATAAAACTCTTAAGATAACATTTGTATTTATGAAATTAAAAACAAGTAAATCATTTACATGAACATTAAAATGTTTGAAAATTAATTTTGAACAATTTTATTAATTTATTATTCTAGTTCCTACAGTACACTCTGACAAATATAGCAGCCCACACTTAAAATATAACTCATAACATTTAATAAAGAATATAACACAATTAACATAATCATGAATCAATTAAATCATTTATAACTTAATTATTAATTATTAATGAATTATTACTTAATTAACGTCCCACCCTATACCTCCACAAACCCAACAACCCACACCGAAAATTTGCCTTAAAAACTAAAATTACAAGTACTGATCCTATGATTTCTCTCTTAATATCACCCCAGCTGCCACAGTCCGATCCCATAATGAAGAAACATCACCATATATTCATCAGCACCTGGTCATGCTACCACACCCAATTCATTATACACTCAGCTTCCAAACCACATCAGAAAGGACCTATGTCCAAAATGGTCTTAGGTAATATATTCCTTGCCAAAAAGTAGAATCGTCAGAAACCTAATAGATAATCTCTTGATATACACATAGGCAGAAATCACAACCTCCTAACACTCTCTGCAGAACCCCCTTCCTAGACACCCAAACAGGCTCAAGACCACCTTCCCTAATACCAAGACCACACAAAGACTAACAGACAATCTGGACATCGTCTCCTTAAACATCAAGGGATTAAACCATCCCATAAAAAAAATTAAAATAATGGAATATCTTTACAAAACCAAACGAGATCGTATTCTCCTTCAGGAGACTAAAATCACCAACAAAGAAGCGTACTTTTTTTTTTGTCCTCATCTTCGCCCTTGGTGACCAACTAGTAGCAAGTGGAGATGACCTTACTGTCTCAGATAAACTGGGAGGAGCTCCGAGAAACGTCGCCCTAATTGCCCCACAGTAAGTAGTGTCATAATCCAACAAAACTACTTTTAGAACACCCGTCTGGGACACATACTGCGTTCATATACCCAATCGTGTATTGCTTTCAATATATTGAGTATAGTCAAGTGGAAAAGAGGGATTCCAAGCAGCGTAATCATTGGACCTTGGGGGAAAAAAAACGGAAAAAAAACAAGATCAAACCAAATCCATTACCAATTTAGTAGTCTCCAAAAGTTTCTCTTACTTCGATTTCCAGATCGTAAGAGGTCCATCTTTGATGTTTGTAATACTGACCTTCGCCAGTCAAGCAAGGTTGGAGGTGAAGGGTCTTTCCATTTCTTACATATCTCCCTCCTTGCCAACAGAATACAAAAGAAGAGTAGATTTCTTGCTGGACCATGAATCTCTGGAGAAATACCAAAAATAACTAAAGCAGGACATAAAGTTAGTTGGGATCCCAAGGAAGAGGATACTAAAATAGAGACAGAGTTCCAAAATGGTATTAGAAGTGGGCAGTCCAAGAACATATGTAAATCCGAGGCCTCTGCCAAGCTGCATTTAGGGCATGGAACCGGTAAATTGCCTGTAAACTTTGACAGGCGTTGAGGCGAATAGTAGGCCCTATGTAATGTAAACAGGTGGTTTCGACGTAACCAAGATGGTTTTACAATGTTCCACATCATTTTAAAAGATTTGTACCACATATTCTCCAAGCTGATATCAGTCATATGTGTGGACCACAGCTGACCTGGCAATAGGAACTCACCCTCTGTTTCATCTAGTAACAGATTATACCAGAATGAGACTTCTTTCTTGAATGGGGGTCTATCTGTCAATAATGACGCCAAAGTGCTATCCCCTCCTAGCTGAAATCTGCCTTTAACGGAGGGCCGTGCATTCGCCCAACTCTGCATTTGAAGGTATTTAAACCTGGAGAGCCTAGGCCCCACTTTTAGTTTCAGTACCTCCCATGGCAGCAGACTGCCCTTAACAAAAATATCCCCCCAAAATACCAAGCCTGACTCACGTAGCGGTGTTGCAAGACTATCTAGAAGCCAACTCGGGGAGCCAGGAGAGTTCCATAGTGGAGCCTTACCAGAGTAGTAATCAATTCTAATGGTACTCCTAATTTTGGCCCATGTTCTACATGAATCTTTAAGCACCTTTAATTTTATTTTCTTAAAAAACTTAGGATCCCCAAATTTAAACAAAAATTCGTGATCAGCCACTTTTTCTCCTCTAAGTAATGCAGCGAACATGTGTCCACAAGCCAAGTTTATTGGTGATTTTAGCAACATCCTATTGTGGGACATTTGAAACGCCCACCCATAGAGTTGTAAATCCGGAGCTGCCAACCCTCCCTTCTCTCTACGTCTCCTGATCTTCTTCCAAGCGATTCTTGGATTACGGTTATTCCAAATAAAAGAGCGTATATCGCTTTGGAGCTTAGCTATCATTGTGGGGATAAAAAAAAGAGGGATGGTATTAAATAAAAATGTGATCTTAGGTAAGATCATCATTTTGACTAGATTGGATCTGCCCAATAAAGATAGCGGAAGTGTAGACCATGTTTTCATTTGTCTGCGACATTCATTAGCAATAAGCGAGAAATTTGCTGGAACTATCTCGTCTATGTTTTTATATATGTTTAAACCTAAATATCGAAGGACTGAACTTATCTGAGCTCCTGCCACAGGCTCAGAGTCATTCCAAACCATGATGTCTGTCTTGGCTTCGTTAACTTCATAGCCTCATACTTCTCCAAATTCTTTAGCCAATGTAATTACTGCTGGAAATGCCGATCGTAACTCTGATGTATAAATAAGAAGGTCGTCCACATATAAGGCGACCTTCCTCTCCCAACCCTCAAACTCAAAAGACTTGATGTTACTATTATCTCGGATCTTTTGAGCAAAAGGCTCTATATAAAGATCAAATAAGAGGGGGGAGAGGGGGCATCCTTGGCGGGTACCCCTAGTGATATTAAATGGGTCCGATAATTTGCCGTTGACAAGTATAGATGCTGATGGATTCTTATACAGAAGTTTAATTGTACTTCTAAATTTGTTGCCAAAGTTAATTTTTCCAGGACCTCCGATAGATAAACCCAATTAACTCTATCGAAGGCCTTGGTGGCATCCAAGGTCATTACGGCTAGAGGAAGTGATGTCACCGTCGCCATATCGATGGCACCTATTAGGTCATAGGTCAATTCATACAACTGACGCCCCCTTACAAATCCCTTTTGGTCTGTATGCAAGATGTTTGTTGCCACTGCCCCCAACCTATTTGCTAATACAGAAGTGAACATTTTATAATCTGTGTTTAGAATGGAAATTGGTCTATAAGACCCACAGTTTAATGCTGATTTTCCAGGTTTTAAGATCAACGTAATTGATGCATTATCCCATGATTTTGGTGGAGGCATCCCTTCAAAAAAGATCTTATTAAAGAGCTCAGTCAAAAAGGGGATGATAGTTGGAGTCAAAGATTTATATATTTCAGACGGCAATCCATCCGGGCCCGATGCCCTGCCTTTTTTACTATTGGCTAAAGCTATCTTGACTTCCTCTTGGGAAATCGGCTCATCCAGTTTATTACTTTGTTCTAACGTCAAAGCTGGAAGACGGACTCCCGCCAGCCAATTTTTAACCTGCTTCGGCTCTATATTATTGTCCTCGCAATAAATAGTGCTAAAGAAATCACGGAACGTTCTCCTAATATCTACATCTGTAAAGAGTGTAGTACCGCCAGTCATAATAGAGTTGATATTATTACGCACTAAATCCGTTTTTAACAAAGAAGCTGACTTACTAAAAAAAACTGATATGGGAGGCCTCCAGCTTGCCTGCACCACATTAAAAAACTGGGTTATTACTCTAATTTTTAAATGGTCCAATGTCACACTCGAATTCTACTCTGTAGACAAAGAAGGCAAACTAATAGTCACCACCCTACACACAGGGGAATCCCTTATTAATGTTCTCAATAACTATTGCCCCAATAATGACGACACTGCCTTCTGGAACAAAGTATCATATAAGATGGGCCACTCACCCTGTGATGACTTTATCATTATGGGTGGTGAGTTCAACTTACCAATGGGTATGATTCTAGATTGCCAATCAACCTGTAAGTATCATCCCCCTAAAACCTTTAAAATACTCCAATAAATTGTAGTGTAGTTCCTATTATCCCAATAGGCTCTGCGCATTGGAATAATATCTTCAATAGTATAGACCTAGGGCAGAGGTTAACTAGGTCTTCTACCGACGATATTAGACTTAAAGTTTTGTGTTTGCCAGCTAGCTCAGAGTTCACTAGAAACTTTCTCGAATAGGCAAGGAGGATTTTAACCTCCCTGGATAGACAAGAAGGGATTTAGTTTCTGACAACCATAGAACATGACAACTTTGCTCTCCCCTAATCAAGAGTGTATCTCTAGAGTCGTGTGAAAACAAAAGACAACTTATTTTACTCAGTCAGTTCAGTGCATTCTTAGTTTCACCAGATTGTAGAGAAAAGAAAGAGACGGGCGTGTTCAATAAAGAATGGTGTTTATTGATCAGTCTCTTTTCGCGTACAAGAGAAATGAATCGCTATTATTGCAATACTTATAGTTAAGTAAAGTGCATACAGTAAAGACAGAATTATAAAATAATACTGTAAAAGCATTGATATGGTTTCTGAGCCATATGATACTTTAAAATGGATAAAATAGATACATACATATATACATTGACTAATCGTACTCAACTGGTGCTTCTAACTACGCCTACCCCAATGTACCTGACCTAAGCCTAATACGTGGCGGGAGTAGATAAGTAGCAGTTTAAGTTAAGTTTCTTTTGCCAAGGGACTGACTCGAGAATTCTCTGCTGGTATCTCTTATCCCAGGTCTTGATATTCCAGCTGCCTGCGAGGGCTGCGTGGAAGCGCCGGAGCTGGATTTCTCAGCAGGAGAAAGGCAGCGTCTCGTTCTCAGCGCGTCAGGAAGGAGGGGCAGCGCCTGTGGGCTTCGCTCTCTGCTGGGCTCCTCGGCACGTCTCGCTGCTCCAATCTCGTCACCACCGCATGTGTTTGCTTAAGGCAATGTCGGTAATATTTATACCTGAAAGGTGCCGAGATTGACGTAAGGATGGACATATATACGTCAAGAAGGATGTCATATGAACTGGTTCGTTCGCACATTCTTTTACTGAAGTTCTCGGTGAAATCAAAACAATGGCTATGGGAATTTCCCAGGTCGCTGTAGGTTTGATTTGTTTTGAGAACTCCGTATGCCTTATCAGGGGCTGGAGGAATATCGCTTGCCTAATTAGATGGCATGCGTTATGACCTAATCAGATAACGCGCTTCTGTGCCGTGGTGTGGCTTAATCAGATAACGGTTTTTGCACCGTTGGATGGCTGCTAGTTAATTATTAACCAAACCAGGGTCAGGAATAGGGGAATCGATACAGTACCTATAGGAATACATTCACACCCACTCCACGTAGACTATGTCCATATTTACAAATCTAGGCATAGTGAAACCAGTAGCGCTTGTGTATACCGTACCACCCCAAAACACATTCATATGTATTCTGAAAATTGGAATTATGAAATATACGAAACACAATCACATGTACCAGCACATGTACTATATGCACAAGCAGTCTAATAATGCTAAACATATAACGCATATTTTTAAAGTCAGCATGAATAAATGCGAAAACCACACATGAAATGGCTCTTAATACAGAAAAAAAAATGCGAGACCATTTCATCACAATCATAAAGTTTTGTATGAGAGTGCTAGAGGATAGCTAATGTCTCGTGACTACCTAAAATAGAAATTCAGTTCTCTAAGAATAATGTCTACTTTAAGCAGAAGATAAGTGTCCCAAAAAATCGTAAATATTTTGGAATTGGGGAAAAAGGTTCTTGCAGTCTGAAAAAACTGATGAGAAAAATTTTTCATATCGCTTTTTTTAAAAAGTTGAAGGCCAAATTCAGGATGTAGGGAACTCCGAGTGCTAGTCTGGTCAAAGTTATTCCTGCTGCTCTGGTAAAAACATCATATCATTTAGACTGTTGAAAAAACTGTCAACAGCTTCTTGCGTAAGTTCCACTAACTCGGAAAAGGTTGTTACCATGCATTCATGAGCCTGAGCATGATTGCCTCCATTGATGTTTTGATCAGCATAGCTGACTGACGGTCGTACCTGATCGATGCTGCTTTCATCTTGTACTTCACTACCCCTCAATCGTAGTGGTGAAGTCTCCACGAATGCCGTCATCAGGATTGGTAGCCGCTGGGGACAGCACAATGCATGAGCCGTTACCGGACCCAACAAGGTATCTGCGTCCATTGGCACATCCGATTGTAGTGCCAGACAGGTGTCCAACACGCATTCTTCGCCGCATAGCAAGCACCTTAATACAGGCATAACACAACTTTGCCACATTGGTCTAAATGAAAGAAACCAAGTCATGTTCAGGTCCCGAAGCCGTGCTAGTCCAAGGACTTTAGTTATGCGGTCCCGGTAGCCAATGGCTAGGATCATTTCTTCCCTTGTCGCAGGTGTTTTGTCTGTGACATGGTTTGCCATAGCGAAATAACAGGATCAAAAATAGGAAGCCTGCCACTAGTCCCAAAAGGAGAGGAAGTCCGCCAAAAATTGAATGGACAAAGTCTGGAAAAATACCCAGGATGGCTTTGAATGGTGTTAAAGCTCCTGAAAACACTGTCTTAAATACACATAAGACACCACTGGTATCAGAAATATTTAAGATTTCGTTCAGTATTTCTGCGAAATGTATGGGGGAATTAGTTGATAACAATGAATGAATCTCTGCCGTTGTCCTTGCAACTTGGAGATCATACGTTTCTTTTGATGACGTTAGCCTGGTCGGCGTCTGTAGGAGCACAGTCTTCATTCTGCTTAAAGTATCAATTCGAATAGAAGCAATTTTCAAATCGGGCCATAACCTTGCCTCCCTGTCTGGAGAATCGTTAGGGAACAATACTCGTTCACAGCACATGACCATCCTAGTCACGGTTATGAGATAAGGTTTTCCGGGCAGCAAACTACAACATCTGCGATCTACTATTAGAATGTAACTCCCGTTCGAGAGTCTCCTAAAGAATGGTTCTATTCGTGTTGCAGGTGTGCCTAGCTGGTAACATGAAAGGTTATTTGAAGTCCCTTCACAGGCTCCATGCAAGCTAATACCCTGACACAGAAGTGTACCGCTTAGTGATCTTGCACAATTATTGCCACTGAGAAACACTTTCTGGCCTTTATTACTGACACATTCGTGTGTATAGGGCAAGTTCCATATTGACTTAATGTACCCTTTACCCAACCTTTCATACTGGCCTGCCTGTATATATTTTTGGCAGAATTGAAACTGGAAAGTAGTTATCGGAATATTTATTATTCCATGTATTATCCATTCAATGACAGGTCGTTCTGACATTGTCAATGGTGATCTCTCAAGTTTTTCAATGCTCAGAATTGTATAGTCAGCACCCTTCTGCGCCAAACTGATTTGTTTATCAGTAAGGTTAAAGATATTAAATAATGACGTTGTGTTGATTAAACGCCAAGGCACATAGCCAGAACGCAGATTTTGTAACGTCCGCCAAGCTGTACAATAGAACGCAATTGGGACTGACCGTGTTGTAACATCAGTAAGTCTTGCGATATTATATCGATTGCTGAAGACACAATGCTGTCCAGAGAATATATTCTGGAGGACAGAGTCATTAACCCATTGTCCACCACAGAAAGTGATTTTTCCAAATTAATACGGTCAATCTCCCATATTTTTTCTGCTGTCTCAATTTGAGTTACTTTCCAGACTTCGTTATAAGCTGCATATATAGAGGCCGCTATGAAACGTTTTTGACGCTGTTTGCGTGGTCCCATAATGAAATCACGCAAGTCAGCACCTTCTGTAAGTAAAGTTAGGTGTTGCTTAATTTCAGCCAGTGTGGACGTTTGTAGCCATTGAAGGCAGAGCTTGCCCACGCTGTAGGTGGTTACTATCCCTGGATGTTGTCTTTGGGAATATCTAGGGTCTGGCCTAGTCAATGTGAACCCCTGTATTTTGTTCAGGAATCTGTCTTGACAGTTATTTGTATCTGTGGGCCAGATCAACCATTTTTTCCATTCAGGATGTGTTCTGTTTTGGTTTAATATATGGTTTACGTCTATCTCAACATCTATAGAGCTATTACTGTTCACTGTTGGCTTTGGAATAGACGGTTTGTTCAAATCTTTGATTTTGGCTAGGCCAAGACAGGTAGTTTGTTGAATAGTGTCGTTCAAAAATATAATTTGTTCTGGGATCATGCAGGCTCTAAACAGTGATTCTATACCTTGTACTTGCCAATCTCTTGTACCCCAAACAGTTTTTGCTTCAATATTATTGTTCCAGAAATCAAACCCAAATGTATTCATTTGCTCAAAAAATGAATCGGAATATATCAATTTTGTGTTTGTAAGCATGGTCTTCATACCTGTCTTATTTGACAATTTGAAATAAAATGTTTCTGCATTACTTGTGTTAAACCCTGAAAAGTATGAATATTTATCATAAAATGTTTTCGAGCTATCTTTTGGAGGAGTAGCACAATGTTCCCATTGGTTATAATTTAAAACATTTCTAGGTTGTGCAGATTTATGTAGATAATGGTTACCATAGTGGTTGTAGCAGAACATCTGATCATAATTAGACGAACCCTGCAAATAATCATGTTCTGTGAATTTAGCAGACATCACAAGATCAGACATCATATCATTAATACTTTCAAAGTCCCAATCATCAGCAAATGTGCTTGGTTTTACAAAGTCACTCAATGAGATCTTGAATTGGTGTGGATACTTCAGGATTTCAACCGGACCATAGATTTCATAATCAGTTTTGTCCCATGCTACACCGCCTGGTATAGGATTGGCTGTGAAGTTCACTGAAGAAAGTTCTCTTTTCTCGATGTGTGAAGATGTGTGTGGTTTAAGGACCAAGTTGATTTTCTGGCTTGCTGTGTCCATTTTAGCATATTTTCCTTCAATGAAATGTCCCAAGCATAGTACCATGATGAGCCAAAGAATGAGGATAAATGCACCTAAGGCCACCCAAAATTCAATCCATGGAGAAATCAGATAGGTTTCTTTCAGCGGTTGAAAAAGTTCCTTAGCTTTATCTTTAAAAGTTTTTGTTGATGGCTGTTTCTTAGGTTCACTCAGATCTTCAGATGAATCATCGAAGTTGATGAAGTAGCCGGATGCTGTTCTGTCAATTGTTCCAATTGCTTTTGGATTTTGCTTTGTTTCATTAGCAAAGTCTGTAGTTACATCATCATAGGTTGTTGTTTCTTGATGAAAAGCTTTGATTTGGGTTTTAAGAGGTTCAAGTTCCATTGCTTTGTTGCATAGTCCTTGTTGTTTCACTGTAGATTTTCCAAATGTGATCAGTCTTTCAGTTTGAACCTCTGTATTCGTAGCAAACATTGGTGTTCTGCTACTTCTTGGGAGTCCACTTGGCCTACTGTTTGTTATCGGCCACATGATTGTGGTTTTACCAGGTCGATGGATATGACTCGGTTCTCCTTTTTACCAGCAAGGGGCGGTAGTATTACTGACCTTGTCCCGTTGATAGACAAGACAGGAACTGCTTTCCTGTAAGAAGGCCCAAATTCCTTCTTTACCGCGATCTTCTCTCTGACTAGATCCCCGACTTTTGGAATCCAGACAGGCCTTGCTGGGACAGGTGGTTTCTCTTCAGTGGTTGTTGGCTGTTGTTTCAACTTTATGTTGCTCAGGTCTTTTCTTGTTTCATTTAAGTCCTGCAAAATAGCCAAATGATCTTTGATATCAAAGCTTTTGTCTTTAACCACTGAAGTCTGACTATCAAGATCTTGGATCATCATTCTAGTCCCGAACAATAGTTCGTACGGACTGAACCCTTTCAGAGAATTCCTTGGCAGGTTATTTAGACTACGTTGGACACTTATTAAATGTTTGACCCACCCAGCTCCCGAACCTAATACCTTTTCCGTTATAGATAGCTTTATGCCTTGGTTTTTTCTTTACACCATCCCGTATCCCTCAGGAAGGAAGTGAGAAGAGTCCCGCTATGCAATGCTCATTTGGCCATGCTTCCCCATAAGCTTGAGGGCTAAAGGGAATACATTAGTCAAAACGTAGCATGCTCCTAGCGTATATGCCATTATAGACTCGCAAATTTTTTTATAACAGTCCAGACGTCAGCCGAGCGCTGGGTGTCTACATTATAAGTGAAAATTAGTCTTTTTATGTTAATATGACGCTTTTTTCATGATGGGTACTTTCTTATTGATGTTGTTTATCTGGAGCGAAATGCCATGGCAATAGTCCTCCTCGCTCGCCACTGCGATCTCTGTTACAGCCTGTGCAGTTTTTTGCAAAAATGTGATGATGCAGACTCATGCCTGGCCACCAGTATACTGATTGTAATTCTTCTAGGGAATCTTTAAGCTTGAGGTGTCTAAGACCCTCACCCATATGGGCGTCTGCGATTAACACGCCTCTCCTGTCCATGTTTGGAATTACTCTGTCCCCCACTCCAGGGATTCGAGCAAAAGGAACGGAGTTTGCATCGATTATGTATGTATAGTTGAGTGGATAATTGATCGGTAGCGCTGAACAGTCGCCCTTTAATGACGTTTTCACCGCTAGCACTGTTTCACCGTCAATGTGTTTTACTGTACGCTTTTTTGTAGCTACGGAGGCCGGTTTAGTTGCTACCGCTGTGGCTGTCTCAGCCAATGAATTCCCTGCAACGTGAACGCCATCACGCTGATGACTCACTGAATGTATCACGTGAGTTTTTGGTAGTTCTTTCTTTAAAAGAACTACTTGTTCCCAAAGCGCTTTCTGCTTTATTGTGGCACCTGTGTCATCTTTGTAACCATTCTGAATCCATTTCTGCAAATCGGTATTGTATGATTTGACGCAGTAATACGAATCGGACACTATAAGTGTCGGGAATTCGCGATCGGCATTATCTAGCGCCATTTTCAATGCTATTATTTCAGTCTGTTGTTCTGAATTAGTTTCTACTGAGAGTGTTTTTATTAATAGAGGTCTCATTTTTCCTCCACGCCATACTTCTTTTGTAATCTCACATGTGGGGTTGTACGCTTGTTCTCCCCACCCAGGTGGTTGAGCATGTCCGTCTGTATAAATTACACAGGCGTACTGTCGTAAGGGCAGAATGTCGATTGGCAGAGGGTATTGTCTTTCATATTCTAGATACTTTAATTCTTTCATTTCCGGGTCAAAATAGTATTTTACTTTGTCTGTAGCAACAGAATTTACCCATTGTATCCATTCTGGATTCAATGCAGTTGTCGGTAAATTACATGGTGTTGTTAATGCCTCAAAAGCTGATTCTGCTGTTCTGACTGTAACCTGTCTACCGTCTCCTTGGTATTTTTCTTTTGCTACAGCTGTTTGAACCGCATGAACAATGCTTTCCTTAATGCTGAACCTTTTTTCAGCTTCTGTGTACAAATGTGATTTGTATGCTATTGGTACCTTCTCTCCCTCATTAGAGGTCAGGTATGTGAATCCGCATCTTCCTGGGATGACTCGAATCACAAGGTTGCGTGTGTTGTCACGTGTTTGTAATTTTGTTTTAACTAACATATCTGTTTGTAAAGATCTCAAAATTTCTGTGTGTTTTTGAGTCCAATTGATTCTTTTAAAATCTGGTTTTATTAGATCATAGAGAGGTTTAATTCTCTCTGCATAATTTATAATGTAAGTTCTTCCGAAATTTAGGAAACCTAGAATTGATTGTAAGTTTTTCAGTGTTCTAGGTGCTTGGATTACAGCACATTTCTCTAGGAAATTGTCAGCCAGACTTTTGCCTTCACTTGATAGTTCATATCCTAAAAACAGGACTGTTAGATGGGCAATTCTTGACTTTTTAAAGTTGAATTTGTAACCCTCTGCTGCGAACCCAAGTATTATGGTGTTCACTCTTTTCAAGTGAGTATCCAAGTCATCATCTGTTAGATAGATGTCGTCGACATAAGATAATGCCTCGTCATCATATGTTTGTAGTAATTCTGTTACTCTCGCTGAGAATAATCCTGGGCTGTTCTTGAACCCCTGGGGCAAACGACAGAATTTTTTTTGCGTGCCATTTATTGAGAACGCCGTCAAATATCTGCTCTCTGGTGCTATATTTTGACAAAAGAATCCATTAGAAATGTCTAATGTGGTTTTGTATTTTTTGCGCACTATGTTATTCATTAGTGCAGCACTATGCGAGTTTTGTACTGCAAATGTTTTGCAACATGAGTTAAGATGTCTGTAGTCCAAAACAAGACGATATGAATTGTCTGGCTTGGAGACAGAAAACAAAGGGTTGTTCATTTGTGAGGTGCAAGTTTCAATCACCCCCTGGTATTCAAGTTGATCTAGGATCTCTTTTACCTGTTTTTTAGCTTCTTGCTTAATCGGGTACTGCCTCTGTGCAGTAGGTTGTGATTTTAACTGGATTTTGTGAGGAGGAGAGTCCTCATCCCATCCCACATGATTTTTATATAAGGCAGGGGCTTGAGCTACTGCCCACTTTCTTGCAAGTGTATATTTTTTATGAATTGGAATATGGTTTGAGAAGGCAGGCATAATTATTTCTTCGCCATGTGGGCACTCCCTGACAAACTCTGGAGGCCAGTCTCGTTCAGCTAGAAGGATGTCATAGCCCTTGGAGAGATTATCCCAAAATAGACCCCTTATTTTTCTAGTCTTATCCCCCTCTATATGCAATGTTATTTCATATATTTTATGAGGTTTGCTAACTCTGGTATCTGCAGTTTCCACCTGAATGTATTTATTCGTGTCCACTGTCTCCAGATGATTCATAAGGACTTTGCGAGCTATGCTCACTTCTGCTGCGCTGTCTAGCATTGTCTGAGCCCATTCTCCGTTTTTCAGCTGTGTCCTCAGTATTCTCGGCATTGTTGATTACTTTAATACTGGCTACCTTCTTTTTTGGAAATTGTAATTTTTTATTCAGATGAGCAGGTTCTTTGTCTTTGGACTTGACGTGCTCTTCCCTGTGTTCTGATCGTCCTCTTCTTTCCGATTTCTGCGAGGAAGTCTGAAAAGATTGAGAGGGACGTGTATCAATATCTTGATATCTATCAGGTTTTTTTATATTATCCCTATTTCTAAGGTTGTATTTTTTCACAGAGGGCTCCCTTTGGGGAGACTTGCATCCTTGATCAGGAGATCTTTCTCTCCGCCGAGGAGACCTTCCTCTGGACTGGAATCTTTTTTCTTTAGGATTGGATTGTTTATTTCCATCCCAGCTCTTTTTTTGAGTGTTTAAATTATTTTTAATAAATACCTTTTCAGGACTTTCAACTAGTTGGGGTTTCACTGGTATTCCACCCAAACTATCTCTTCCTAGTTCTTCATAGGATTTTTCTATGATTCTGGCAATTTCAGATGGTTGGTCTGCTATATTTGTCTCTTTTAACCTCTGGCGAATCGCCATATTTGCTGCTTCTCCCTTTATGTTGGCTAATAATATTGCCGAGACCTGCTTGAAATCTTTCAGTAATTTCATACCGAGAGTTAAAGCGGGTTCTGGACCGTATTCATCTTGAATCTGTTTTAGCACATCTGGTATTACTGACATGGATGGTACTCCATGTGTTTTTGTGTAAATGGAAGCAAACACTGTTCCCCAAGTGTCACAGTCCTCCACATGTGGTGCGATTCCCATTGGAAGACAGATAGTCAGAATCCTATGTTTCTCAACAGGGGTGGTATCTGGAAACACCGCCTCTATTTGAGTGATTTTTTGTGCTAGCCAGAAAGGAATTTGTTCCCGTTTTGCGGGTACTTTACCTAGACAGGACTGTATGTTCTGAGGTGTAATTTTATTTGTGTTCCCCTGATGAGTGGTCAGCTGTGGAATTTTAATTGCTGGTTGGACTGTTGAAGTCCGCATTACATATTGGACTAATTGTCTATGTATTTTTATTAATTGTTTTAGCTGTGCTAAAAGATCTGGTGCAGGCATTTCTTCAATGTCTGGATGTGGTGTGTATCCGGCTAGGACCGGCCACGTTGCTCCTGGTCTACCTAGTGGACCGAGCCTGGTGATGTGATTATTATGTTTTAGGGCGCCATTAAACAAGAGCAGGTGCTCTTGGAATTTGAGTGGTATTTCCACCTCCTCGAAAGGAGTGTACTCATTAGGAGGTTCCTCTATTTTGTAATAGTGGAAGTCCTTTGTTACAGCGTTTGCTGCTGGAAAGTTTATCCATGAATAGAATACCTCTGTCTGCCGATATTCGTGTGCCTCAATTACGAATATGACTGTACCACCTCTTGGTGTCAGTCCATTTTCTATAAGTTTTAAGGTTATAGATTTTCTTATGTTGACCGGGATGAGTATTATATCCGGGTCATTTTGCAGCAGAGTATTGTCAGCTGCTAGGAGTTCAGTTGCTATTCTAACTGTCTCCCTTTCTTCTTCAGTTTCTGACATACTATTGTCAAGAAGATTATTTTATTTATTTGCAGATCAGGTTTCTATGGAAACAAAGATTAGATGCACAATATTTTGGAACAGTGTATCCTTCAACGTTGAGTAAACCAAGAACCATACATAGGAGTCTCCTCCTGCGAGGTTTGGCGGATATGACCTTTCACCCACTCCAGACGTCTTTGGAGTATTATGGGAAAAAAGGGGTCTGTGTGAAAAAGCACGACTGAGTTACTCTAATGTCTTGCGTTAGTTTTATCGCCTATCCAAACGGTTGGGCGCCATGTAGTGTAGTTCCTATTATCCCAATAGGCTCTGCGCATTGGAATAATATCTTCAATAGTATAGACCTAGGGCAGAGGTTAACTAGGTCTTCTACCGACGATATTAGACTTAAAGTTTTGTGTTTGCCAGCTAGCTCAGAGTTCACTAGAAACTTTCTCGAATAGGCAAGGAGGATTTTAACCTCCCTGGATAGACAAGAAGGGATTTAGTTTCTGACAACCATAGAACATGACAACTTTGCTCTCCCCTAATCAAGAGTGTATCTCTAGAGTCGTGTGAAAACAAAAGACAACTTATTTTACTCAGTCAGTTCAGTGCATTCTTAGTTTCACCAGATTGTAGAGAAAAGAAAGAGACGGGCGTGTTCAATTAAGAATGGTGTTTATTGATCAGTCTCTTTTCTGGTACAAGAGAAATGAATCGCTATTATTGCAATACTTATAGTTAAGTAAAGTGCATACAGTAAAAACAGAATTATAAAATAATACTGTAAAAGCATTGATATGGTCTCTGAGCCATATGATACTTTAAAATGGATAAAATAGATACATACATATATACATTGACTAATCGTACTCAACTGGTGCTTCTAACTACGCCTACCCCAATGTACCTGACCTAAGCCTAATACGTGGCGGGAGTAGATAAGTAGCAGTTTAAGTTAAGTTTCTTTTGCCAAGGGACTGACTCGAGAATTCTCTGCAAGGGGTTATTCAGTTCTGTACCTGAGATCTAGAATGGTGGAGGGCTGGTATTTCTTATCCCAGGTCTTAATATTCCAGCTGCCTGCGAGGGCTGCGTGGAAGCGCCGGAGCTGGATTTCTCAGCAGGAGAAAGGCAGCGTCTCGTTCTCAGCGCGTCAGGAAGGAGGGGCAGCGCCTGTGGGCTTCGCTTTCTGCTGGGCTCCTCGGCACGTCTCGCTGCTCCAATCTCGTCACCACCGCATGTGTTTGCTTAAGGCAATGTCGGTAATATTTATACCTGAAAGGTGCCGAGATTGACGTAAGGATGGACATATATACGTCAATAAGGATGTCATATGAACGGGTTCGTTCGCACATTCTTTTACTGAAGTTCTCGGTGAAATCAAAACAATGGCTATGGGAATTTCCCAGGTCGCTGTAGGTTTGATTTGTTTTGAGAACTCCGTATGCCTTATCAGGGGCTGGAGGAATATCGCTTGCCTAATTAGATGGCATGCGTTATGACCTAATCAGATAACGCGCTTCTGTGCCGTGGTGTGGCTTAATCAGATAACGGTTTTTGCACCGTTGGATGGCTGCTAGTTAATTATTAACCAAACCAGGGTCAGGAATAGGGGAATCGATATAGTACCTATAGGAATACATCACAAAATATGCTCTAAATACAATCTCAAGGATGCCTGGTGACTACAGCATCCGAATCCATAGAATATACCTTTTATTTGCCACTGCACAATTCCTACATAAGAATTGACTACATTCTCATTTCAGGTTCATACCCACACCTGACTGTTCAATCAAATATATCTCTAATCCAAAAAGCCAATGTAAAATGTGGCGATTTTGCAATGATGTTGTGGCCAACCCTGACAACAAAAAGAAAATTAAGGAAACTATTTCAAACTACCCTATTGACAAAGATAAACCAAATACAAATATACAAACAATATAGGACTCTCTCAAAGCAACGCTGAGAGGTATCCTCATTGACATAAAATCCAAGATTAAAAAAGACAAAAATAGTGTACTGATGAAACTAGAGGAATAAATGAAACAACTAAAACTCTCACATATCAGAAACCTAGGAAAAGATACTCTCTCCCACCTCACCTGCAAAAAATATGAATATAACTAAATTTTAAGTGAAAAAGCTGTGTGTGGATTAACAAATTCAACGGCCTCAAACTCTGCGAAGGTAATAAAGCCATCAAACTGCTGGCCTCATACCTCAAGCACAAAATCAAAAAAAGATAACAATGATCACAGACAATAAGAATAAAGTACTTATTAACCCAGAAACAATTCTAAACACTTTTAGACAATTCTATGAATGACTGTATATAGACGACGAACCTATCAACTCTGAACAATGCCAAAAGTACCAGAGTAAGCTGCAAATACCCCGACTATCAGAAGAAAATAAAACTCATCTATGCAAACCATTTACGCTGACTGAAATAGGCAACTCAATTGACATGCTAAAAGAAAACAAAACACCTGGCCTCGATGGCTTCCCAGGAAAATTCTACAAAATATTTTCCCAGTCACTTCAACGACCATGTTAAAACTGTTTAACCCCTTTTCAAATACAGGTGTTATCACAGGTAGTACAGCAGAAGCCAACATTGTAGTAATCCAGAAGGAAAGGATATAATACTTAACATTAGACAAAAACTACAGGCCCATCTCCTTGATTAATTTGGACTGTAAAATCTATGCAAAGATCCTAGCCAAACGTCTCAACCTATTCTTGCCACATTTAATAAGTGATTTGCAGGTTGGCTTCCTTAAAAATCGCATGTCAAACGAAAACACTCATCTCCTGTGCCATATCCTAGATAAAGCTTCATCATTAGTTAAGCCTCTGTTGCGATTACACTAGATGCCGAAAAAGGGTTTGACAGAGTATCATGGACCTTCCTCAAACAATCCCTTAATACTTTTAACCTAGGTAACAAATTTCAAAAAATGACGATAGCTCTATATGCAAATCCAAGTGCCTGTATTTGCATCAATGGTTTCTTATCGCACCCGCTTAGGCTACAGGGAGGCCCGCTTTCCCAATCCCTTTTCTCATTAGCTTTAGAACCCCTTATCCTAAACATTAAAGGCAACCCCAATATCTCAGGAATCAATTTTAATGGAAAAATAGTTAAACATTCTTCCTATGCAGACAATATATTAATAACCATGGAAAACTCAGGCCCATCTATCCAGGCTCTAATGGAAACTATAGAGCAGTACTATGAAGTTTCCGAATATAAACTGAATAGGGAAAACTCAGAAGTTAAATCCCTCAACCCACGTTACACAAAAGACATACTAGGGAACTCACACCTTTCCTGGCAGCCTCAATACATCAAAAAACTAGGGGTAGAATTTGATTCAAACATAATAGATACCATTCAAAATAACAAAAAACTCACCCTTGAAAAAAACCAAAACCTTACTAGATAGCTGATCTCCTAAGTTTATCACATGGTGGGGGTGCATAGAAACCATTAAGATGATGATCACACCAATAATTAATTACATAATCAGTATGCTCCTCTTACTATTCTCTAATGACTTCCACCATAAATTAGACACAATGCTTTCACGATTCATTTGGCAAAACAAAAAAGCAAGAATAGCACTAAAGAAACTCTATCTGTATACCTCCCTGGGTGGTGTTTTACAGTTCAAGCAAATCAGGCCCTGAAATGTAATCGGGGTCTTCTGTGTCCCGAAGCTCAGCAGGTACGCCAATCAAAAAGTTAACGGATGAAATTACAGAATATGCTACATATATGTCTGAGCCCTGATGAAGTTCCTTTGGAGCACTACATGTGCCCCATGGCTACTTTACAGTGGCCCACAGGGGACGGGGACCCTTCTTGGGACCCTTCTTGGGACACTTTGCGACAGCCTTTTCATGGCGGTCTGACCGCCATGAAAAGGCTGGAAAGGGACATTGTAATCTCTACCACAATGCTTGCGCGAGGCACCACCTCAATGCAAGGATACAAACTCGACTGCCGCCCGACGGGATCTTAGATCCTGTCAGAGGCGGCGGTCTTTCCCCCCAACCTCTGCGGTCTGACCGCCTGCATTGTAATGCGGCGGTCGGACCAATGGCCCATCTGTAATGATCCGCCTGACATCATAATCGGGTGCTATGTGAGTGTTGCATCTGCTTATTTCCAGCTATTGCACAATTAGGCTAGCAGCTGCTACACCACATTCGTTTTTCCCTGGATCTACCATACTAATGAGTTTGATTTTTCTCTTGAGTAATATATTAGATGAACTAAGCATAGTTTTAATCAGATTCTCAGTGATATTTACAGAGCACTTATACCCTCTATAGGAGTAGTATTGAATGATGTGAAGATTAGAAAATTGTCCACTTTACTTGATGGACGTGTAACGAATACTGCAGGTGCACTGACAGTGATTAATAAATCTTTGCTTGTATTGTGAGCTATGATTATGGAAAATCGCCTTGCGTTGGATTTACTTCTTGTGAAGGATGGCGACGTTTGCAAAGTCATTCATACTCGAGAATGCTGTGCCGACATTCCTCGCATAGATTGGTAGCTTGGCAGCTATATTGATAACCAAAAAAGAAGAAGGCCCTTGTGGAAATATATATGCAGGCAGGCAACAAGGGGTAAAACATGCCTTAAAAAAAAAGAGGAAGAAACCTGCCTCAGATCAGGATAAGCGGAATATCTTGCTATAATTTGGGTACAACTCGCCAATACCATCAAGCCATAAATTTAAAACATCCTCGATAATGAAAACAACAATCTTGGTTAGATCACAATAAATGTGAACAAGTTATGAACATAATTTTTGTAAATGGGTAAAATAACTGCACTCTGGTGGATTACAAGAAATATTTTTCTTCATCCCCCTACAGTCACTCAATCTCATCAACCACACCTGCAATTATATCATACACACCACAGGCATCCATTTTTCACTGACATACATTGTATCTTGATAAATGTCTGCAACCAAAACAGGGATAGAAAGAATATAAAAGGAACAATGTGGAGCTGTGTTCACTTAAGATGTTTAGATATAATTCATGGGTGGAAACATAATGTAAATATTTGATGTAGATCCTAAATCTATTTGTATAAGTGGAGTATGCAACTTTATATATATTTATGTAGGCAACACAATCAATTGTTGTGATCCTAGTACTCCTAATGAAACATGTGCCGACACGCGTTTCAGTCAGGACCACGATAGAAGTCACAACTCCCTTAGGGCGCTCAAATATACTGTTTGCAAGATTTGAGATGGGGTGGGGAAGGGGGAATGAACAACAAATCCCATGGTAGAATCGTCTGAGATCATATAATAATGTCTGAGTATAGTGGCAGCTGCTCCAAGGATAGAGCCCATGCAGAGATCTGAATGTTACCATCCAGTTTCTCTGGAGGGTATCCTAAGTTCTTAGTTAGATGCACAAAATCTCGGGAATAGTTGATGGCTCAAATACATACATGCTCTCAGTATACCAAGATAGGAGATAAATGAATCCAGGAACTGGGCGTAATGAGGCTTAAAGTGAAGTCATAACATAAGTATATCTATTGAACCTCTGGGCTGGTAGAAACCTCGCTCCAATAACAATTGAGGGGTACGATTCCTCTCTCGACCCAATGGAAGCAGAGTGAGGAATCGGACCTCTGATAATTACTAACCTGTGATGATTACTAACATCACAAGCATAATAACTGAAAGAATCAGGTGCATGGGAAGGATTAATATCATTCTTTGGATCCATTAGTATGGGGTTTGGTAAGATAGGAGAGTGGCTGGGTAGTGTAGGAGAACGAATTGTAAAGATTGCTTTAACTCCCTTTTGACCATACTAATTGGAATTGCATGTGTACTCATTTTCTTGAACTTTTGCATAGAATTTCATTACGAAAGGGAATGAATTGTGGGTCAAAGTAGCTGCCAGCACCTAAAGGAAGAACGAGGAAATGACTCGATGTCAAGGTTAAAGAAATGCAAACTGAGCTTAATGACGCCCTGAAGGATCTAGGAGAGACTAAGCAGAAGAATCCAAACTTGATGAATAATCAGCGGCGGCTCCTCCGCTAAGGTGGTGGAGCATCATCTCACTGCTCTGTGAGCAGTTAGAAAATGAAAAATAAAATGATAATACCACAAGGTTATTCACCTTTTTTTCTGTTCCTGCATAGGTGTGGGCGGAGCTGGGCTGGCCAGAGCAGGGGCCAGGGGGAGAAGTGATCCACACACTCTAAGTACGCATGATGGTTTAGGCTGCCGTCTTGGGCTGGCCAAACAGTTATGCACACTTTGCTTGATCTCTGACAGCAGTATTGCACAGCGTGGGTGGAGAACATGTACAGCCTCCTATGCCCTCTCTGAGCGCCAAACAATGGCCAATCACAACACAGTTGTAAGGCAGCGTTGTGATTCGCTAGGGGAGTCTGGGAGCTTGTGCGCTTTCTGGTTCCTGATCCTGAAGTCGATCAAGGAGCTAAAGAGGATCGAGAGGCAACAGCCGGCCTGTAGGTAAGTGTTTTTTTTTATTAACCTCCGCCCTGCCACCCCCGTTAAGTAGCGAACCCCACAGTGAATAATGTGTTGTTAATAAAGAATTTGGATGATGATTAAAATCATCTGGGGTGTTGTGAGCATTGGATTTCTGTCAATAAAAAGAGCATTGTGATTTGAGCTTATGTTAACATTAGATTTTGTTTACACTGTCTCCCATCTTGCCTTTACACCACAATATATCATGCAATAACTGCTAATGAGTCCTGTTTAAATTAAACTTATCTACTTTTCACTTGAATAAGCATAAAGTGTTCTAAAAGCAATTTCCTCATTGTACTGAACCAAGAACGTTTCTTACTGTCCCAGGCTTATGTTAAACAATGTACCAGCTTGACTGTACAGCAATGGTTGTGAAAATGTTTGAATCTCAATGTACTACTATTCTGAGAAATTCCCCTAATGTATTATGTAGTAACATCTTTCTTCTAGCTGTTTCCTATTGGTCCAAACCCTTAGAAGTGTGTATTCCCACAGAATGTATGAAAGTCTGTCTAAGTCCCTATATAAGAGTGTGAATTCTGCAAGCAAGAGAGGCCCCTGATTCCCCATCTTAGTAGACAAATATATACCGGACTTCATATAGAACTGTACTGACTTCTTTGTACTCATGACTTATATGCTGTGCTGCTAAACTTTCACATCACACCCTTATTTGTGATTTGTGTATTCATTCTTTACCTAAAGCACTGAAACCAGTATTTTTGTCTATCATCCTAATTACAATGTTTCAGTATCATTATATGGGTTTCCCTAAATAGCAAAGGGATGGTTCCAGTCAGGGAGCACCAAAGTCCATATAAGGCCTACACAGCTTCAGGTTCTAGATGTAGGCATGCCCCATGAGGTAGCATTTCATATAGATTTGCTCGCCGACAACACTATAGTTGAAAGGATGTCCCATGATCGCCACAAGATCTATTGTGGGAACTCTGCTTAACTTCTGGACTGCTTCTTCTAATTAATTGGAAAGTCTGAGCCTTTGAAGGCCTAACTGTTGTGACTTGACTTAGTTACTATGCATTCTCCCCAGAGTTCCTAGTCCCTGCTGGTCAGCCAGTGAGTGGGGTCATTGGATGGTTGGAATGTTAAGAGTTTTTGTGCTTGGATGAGTGGACAATTGGAGTGAGAAGGGCTTAGCAGCAGGTTGCTGCTACGGTTGGGGTTTTACCTGATTTACTTGTAACCTGATCTGAACCTAGTAATTAACCTACATATTCTGTAACTTATGAGACTACATCTTTGATTCCAACACTGGCAACTAAGATGGGTATGACTTAGGGCTGTTATTAGTGTTCTAAGTTCTACTGAAGTATGCATGATGTGATTATCTACATTTTCTACAATTCATAAGACTGTTTTTTATTATATTGTGTTATCACTTATCCTTTTTATTTGATGTTAATCCAGAAGGATTCTTTATGGGACTCATTGATTGTTTTATTTGAATTTCATATTGTTTCTTTAACAGAAGGAGATGTGTTGTGACTTGTCTTAGTTACTATGCATCCGCCCCAGAGTTCCAAGTCCCTGCTGCCCACCAGCGAGTGAGGTCATTAGATGGTTGGAATGCTAAGAGTGTTTGTGCTTGGATGAGTGGACTGTTCGAGTGAGACGAGCCGAACAGCAGGATGCCTCTCCTGGTGGGGATTTACCTGATTTACTTGTAACCTGATCTGAACTTAATAAATCTACATCTTTTGTAACCTACGGGACTACATCTTAGATAACAACAGTAACCTTTTCATAATGATGATGATAACAGCAGGACCCCTTGCTGTAGAGGGGCTGTCTGTATCCACTGAAGACTTTGCGTCATGGGACACTACCAGTCCTCAATACAACCTTGCTAAAGAAACTAGAAGGATTGTCCCATTTACCTTCATCATGCATCGACAGTGCATCCTTCTAGCCCGTGAAACCATACCTGTTGGTGTGGCAGCCCTGCCACTGAACAGCAGCCCCATCTGGAATCCATTCAGAAGTGGGCACAAATACCCTGGAGATCCTGGTATTAGAAGTAATTCAAGTTGAGTCAATAATTTGCAAACTTACAGTTAATGACTCAGCCTGAGACTACTTTTTGGAGTTGAGATCGAGAGATCTCATGATATATTTTATTGCACATACAAAAACATTTATGTTCAAATAACATAATTTGCACAGTAACCACATTTCCTATTTATATGTTTGTTACAAGTGACACCTATCATTGAGAGCCAACCCACCTTTGAGACTATCAATTGAAATTGGCAAATCAGGTTAGTCAAATCACTGCCTTCTAAATGCACAATTACCACCTCTGTGGGCGTAAGCTTTCAAAGATACAATCTGCTCAGCGAAGATCTCAGGTCAACTGGGACTGTGGTTAGACAGAATCCGGCAATTTTGGAGCATGTTGCATAATCCCCAGCTGCATAACAGACCTTTGCATGCCTCACATAGGAATGACTTAACACCAGCACTTCTTTAACACCGCCTGCTCCTGCAATGGCAGGAAAGTACGGATTATCAGGCAGCCACACCTCTTTAACATTCCTTTCACCTGTGTTGACAGGAAAGTGCTGAAAAAGGAACGGAAAGGATTAATGGCAGATCATCACAACATGTTTAATCTCACATACTTCTTATAGCAATCAGATTTCTATCTCCTTTGGACTGATTGCCCTCCCAGTCATTTGCTGGCTGCCGCGGTGGCTGCTCCGGTCCTAAAGAATTAGGGATGTACTCTGCAGGTTCTTAACACACCAAAGCCAGGGCCACACTGGGGACTTTGACAAACTGGATCCTCGTGGATGAACAGACTGCCTAAAGCCCCTGGTGGGCAGTGTACATTATACACCTCAAAGTTCCACATTGGGTAGCACTCATTTCCTTGCACACTGTGCAGCAGAAGATGCTCCCCTCTACCCATCTGGGTGATCTTTGAGCGAGTGATGATCACTGCCAGGGACCCGTTTGCCATTCAATATCCCCCAAACTGCAGACCACCTTGTTTGTCTCTATTGCTATTTGCCACTATCTCCCCAACCCTTAATGCCCCATAGAATGCCAAGCAGAAAGCGGCTTTGAAAAGGCATACTTCAGCTAGTGATCTGCACACTTTCTCTAGGCTGGCAATGACCCTCCCTAGTTTTAGTGGTCTATGGGATGCTAAGCATCTTGTCTGATCCCCTCAAGCCTCTGCCAGCCCCTCTGTGCCCTTTGTACAAGGAAACCTTGGTCTATCAGGGCGCCCCTGCATTTCTGCGATGAAGGAAATAACTGCGGTGTAGCACCTAGTGTAGGACACTGGCTTCCCCTCCTCCCTTAAGGCTCCCAGAAATGCAGTTATCTCAGGTGAAAACAATTTCCCATCCCATCTTTTCAATGAAACCTGTAGAAAGCGCAAAATGCCCCCTCATAGGTACGCCATGCCCTGGGTGCTAAACTGGCAGCCATGAGGTCTAGGAGGCTCGAGCACCAAGCCGCCAGAGTTGGCCCGGAATGGTGAAGGGAACTCCTCTGCTTTAGGGTAATGATACCTTAAAGCCTGCGTCTTAAAACAGGACAGAGCATCTGCTACATTGTTCAATACGCCAGATAGATGTTCAAGATGTTGTTACATTTAGCTGATTGCTGGTTAATGCACTCTACTATAGTCTTGTCTCCGACCAAAATATCAAAGATTGAATGTGAAACGTGTCTTGCCAGATTGTGAGGGAGACTGGATAGAAAAAAGCTCCAAAACCTCTACGTTTGCCATTAGTACTATTCCACCCAGTCTGCTTGCCAACATTGGGCACACCAAGAAGTGCCCAAGATGTTGCCAAAACCTATGCTGCCAGCGAAGTCCGTAAACAAACCTAACTCTCCTTTGGTCATGATGGAGCTAGGCCTCGCCACAGAAGTGTTGAAGTATTTAAAAAATGCTTCCCAAATTCTTATGACCTGTTGCCCCTCACTTGACAACCTGGTGCAATGGTGTTTCTGTTTTAAACCAACATGGCCTGGTCAACAGACCTGGAAAATCGGTGGCCCAAGGGTATGATATGGAATGCGAAATTCAGCTGTCTCACTACAACCCTCATAAATGCTCTGACCACTTGGGGAAGCCTGGACACGCCTGCCTTGGAATCCAGCTCTTTCCCAAGTAATTCAAATAGTCCTCAATAAAAATGGCAACCCAAATACTTCAGGTGGGCAGAATTTGTGTAGTCGCGCTGCGCAAAGTTCCGCGAAATGGTAAAAAATCTCTGTGAGCACGCAGAAATTCCGCAAACACGCGGAATTGCTAGTTCGCGATGCTTTTTTCCTGTTCGCGATCGCTGTTTTCGTGCTCGGGGAGAAATATCTCGCAAACACACATTTTGAGAACGCGAACAAGCAAAAATTCTGTGAAGCCGCGGAACACAACATTTTGGGTAATTTCGCGTTCTCTGCGGAACGCGAAATTACCAGATTCCGCAAATTCCGCGAGCGGAACGGAATTTACTGCCCAAGCCTACTAAATACCTTCATTAGCTTCTGAAATGCTTCCAAGGCCTCCCGTTGTGCACAGAAAAAAGAAATCATCAAGATAATGCAATCGCCTCTGCTGCCCCGTCTTTCACTGGAAAACCTACTCTAAGAGGGTGGTAAACATTTCAACGTAAGCACAGACCAGCTCCAGCAGAATGGTAATGTAGTACCATTTTATTTTTCATCTTTGGGCGGTAACTTAGGTGGGGTGATGCTCCTTCGTTTCAACGGAGGAGCCGGCCCTGGCAAAGACATATCTAAAGGCAATATAACCGCCTTGTAATAGCGCAGGCCCTGGCTTGCGGCCAAGATGTTATCCACTTGCGATTTGGATTCGTGAATCTTTAAAGCGTGGGATAATTACATTCATAGGCCCAAACATATCTAAAAATAAGGCTGACTCAGAGCTCTAAGTGATGCAGTTTATGTATGTAAAATTTGTGAATCTACCTCGTCGCCTCCAGTGATGTGTATTCTGTACTGTTTACAACTACCCTGTTAAAAGCATGGAACTTTCATACAGTATATTTACTATCTGTACATTAACCACAATGAAACTTGTTGTCATAGCAATGGAATCATTTTACTCTGTATAGTCGATTTTGGAAAACGTTGTATTGTTGGGTGGGCATCCTAATTGGTCAAATGGTTTACGTAATGCAAGGTAATGTTATTTTGGATAGAGAACGCTCACCAGTTAGTTGGCCGCTTAGCCCTTTTGTGCAGTTTGCCTGCCTAGTGGCTTAACCCAAAGGTGCACAGGCTCCGATGATGTCGGACGTGACTAGAGTGGACAGTATTTACAAACTGCAATGATTAAATACATTTCACATGTTTATTGTTTTGCAATGTAGTATGTGCCACTCTAGTATTCGTGCATGTGTGTATGGTTTGGCTTTCACAACTGATTTACAGGTTAATTCGACATGAAAGCCAGCTTTACTGCCTTTGAGGCTAGAGTGTCAACGTCATGCCAATGCGTAGCTCCTCACGCGGCTTCCTTCTAGTCTAAGTCACGTGCGCCCTGCGAGAGCCGCACCTGTCGTCGCTTCACTGATAGACCTCCCACACCTGGCTCTCATCATTACCTGTACAGATTTTATTTGTCTTCTGCTTTGCTGTTAATTTCCTGCTTTCTATTACCTCTGCGATAAGTGGTCAGTGATAGAAAAATGAAGTGTTATTTACAGGTGCCCGATCGGAAGAGATCAAACAAAAAGCAGGTCTGGGATTATCTCTCCCCGCCAGGGGCCCCCTCTCGCCCTCGTCCGCCCTCTTGCTATCTAGAGATGCGTCACTTGGTTACTGAGTGATGAGAAAGCTCTGCCCACACCCGCGGAGCGCCGTACCGCTCGAGCAGGCAGGAAAGGGACGCGCCAACACGCCAGAGGAGGAAGCTGGGAGAAGAAGGGACTGAGGAGAAAAGGGGCTGAGGACGGCAGGTGGAAGGAACGAGGAAAGGGGAAAAAATTCAGGGAGCAAATCAGAATTAGGGAGAACACATTATGGAGCATTTTTGCGTAAGAAGGGAGTCCTCAATTATGCAGACGAGGCATGTGTGTAAAGGAAAGTGTAATTTGAAGGTAGACGTCATTTGAATAGTTAGGGGGCTTTGCTTTGGGATATCTCTCAGGAACCTCATTAAATGGCTGAATGAATGTAAGAGGAGGCGTGCATAGCATAGTAGTGCCAATTGAATCCTTTTTAGCACTACTTTGCTGAGGAAGTGGGGGACGATAGATGATATAGTGCGGTACCCGAAGCTCTGCTCAGAAGGATGCAGCCGGCGCTATTAAATGTCATCGCACCGAAAATCAATGGCTGCATAGCCTGGAATCCACCTCACGCCTCTTTGATCCACTACCAGACACTCCCTGCTCCTTTTACTCACTCTTGCAGCACGCCCGGCTCCAGGATTTTTTCTCTGAGTGGGCCATGTAGAAGCAGGGTGGGTCATGAAGATGAATGGGTTGCAGTAAGTATTTCAGAGATTTGATATTTTAGGTGTTGGTATTTCAGAGATTTTGACATTTTTAAGACAATAACCACTACCCAAAGAGCTACAGACGTTGCTTTCTCTGATGCCCTTCTATTATGTTAGGAGGTTTATAAAGTGAATGGTTACCCCAGATGGAGTGTCCCGTGCTGATGATAAGCTGCACTAAGCTTCAGGTAGCAGTCCTCCGGTATTATTTATTTATTTATTTATAACAGCATTTATAAAGCGCGAACGAAGGCCCTTGGGCATCTCGGCGCTAAGTAACTGCAATGTTTAGCCAACAAGGGGAGCTGAAGTTCATTGATTAAAAAGCCATGTTTTGAGGTTCTTGCGGAAAGACCAGAGGGAAGTGCTGGTCTTGATTGAGTGAGGCAGTGTGTTCCACAGCTTCGGAGCAGCTACGAGAAATCTGCGGTCACCCCAATTGACAGATTTGGTTCGGGGGACCACCAGTTCAAAGGAACTGGAGGAGCGCAGTGTTCTAGAAGGGCAGTAGGGGGTAAGGTTCTGAGTGAAGAACACTGGTCCGGCATTGTGTAAAGCCTTGTATACCAAACACAGGGACTTGAACTTAATCCTCATCTTCACCGGTAGCCTGTGAAGTTGTCTTATAGTGGGTGACACCGGTTGGTATTTGGGAATTCGCCCTAGGATCCTGGCGGCCGCGTTCTGAATAGCCTGCATTTTCAATAGCACTCTCTCCTGGGCACCTAGAAACAAAGCGTTACAGTAGTCTAGGGTGGAGAGTACCAGGGAGCTCACCAATGTTTTGGCGGCATTTTCGGGTAGAAAGGGCAGAATTTTCTTAATGAGCCTTAATTTATAAAAGGCTGAGGAGGAAATCTGGTTAGCATGTGGTAAAAAGTTCAGACGAATGTCGAACAAGACTCCCAGGTTCCTCACCTTGTTAACCGGGTCTGGGGGCAGGCCCATGGGTGAAGGCCACCAAAGGGGGGACCACTCCGGGGAAAGATTGCCAAAAATTAGAACTTCCGATTTATCGGAGTTTAATTTCAGGCAGTTGTGGGCCATCCAGTTCCCAATTGCCAGCATGCCCTGATTGAACATGTTGGCTTTTTGAGGCCCGTCATTCTTGACGGCGAGGACCAATTGAGTGTCATCTGCATAGGACGTGAGGCTCATCCCATGTGCCCTGATGACGTTGGCAAGGTCCGACACATAAATGTTGAATAGTGTCGGACTGAGGGATGAGCCTTGGGGAACTCCTAATGGCAGTGACAGGGGGGAGGATTCAAAAGGTCCAACAGTGACGACCTGGGTCCTATTAGCCAGGAAGGAGGCAAGGAGATTTTTGGCGTTGCCTCGGATGCCTATGCTCTCGACACGGTCGACCAAGGTGATATGGTCGACCGTGTCGAAGGCCGCCGATAGATCCAATAGTATCAGGACAGCTGTGCCTCCCGCATCCCGAATGGATCTGATATCGTCCGCCGCTTTGACCAAGGTGGTCTCCGTTCCATGGAATCGGCGGAAGCCAAATTCCGATTCGTCCAGACATTTGTTTTCCTCAATAAATAAAGAGAGTTGGGCATTCATGATTTTTTCCACTATTTTCGCTAGTAGTGGAAGACTGGCGATGGGGCGATAACTTTTGAGTTCTTCCTTATCAAGGGTGGGTTTTTTGAGGAGCGGTTTAATAAGGGTTTTCTTTAATGTCTCAGGGTAAGTACCTGTGCCAAACATGGAGTTGCAGATATCGGTTATGGCCGGGAGAACTGCATCCATGATTGGCCGCAGAACCTTCAGGGGACAAGGGTCTAGGGCCGAGCCTGATTTAATGGAGGATACGATGTTTAGCACCTGAGAACAGGTCACCTCTCTGAACTGAGGAAAGATAGGTCCGTCAAGGTGAATTGAAGGCCTGTGGGAAGGGGTTGCGTTGTTGGCGAAGACCCGATAGATATCGTCAACTTTGCTGAAGAAAAACTTGGACAAAGCATCACAGAGAGCTTGGGACGGGGGAGGTGTGAGATCAACAGAGAGACCTGCTAATTGTTTGGTGGTCTCATATAGAGATTTGTTCGAGTTTTGTGCAGTTTCTATTTTGTTGCAGTAATACTTTTTCTTAGCGTCAAAAATGAGATTTTTGTATTTTGCTTCTGACTCTTTGTACAGACAAGGCAAGTCTATTCTGCGTTATTTGCTCAATAGCCAGGTCTTTAGAGTTTTCTGAAAATGAGCATCAGATGGCTCCGATCTCAAGCCCCAGGGCATAGAGTTCCAAAGTTTAGCTGCTAGGAGTCTAATAGAGCACACACCCTAGGAGCATTCTGTTCACTCTAGGAACCACTGTCAGTGCCGCCAGGGCCGGACTGGGAACAGAAACTGGCCCTGGCAAACTGCTCAGCTGGTCCCCCCTGAAGTGAGGGGAAGTGCAGACGGGCAGTTTGAGATGGCCGATTTCGCCCGATTTTATTACAGGGGGTCGATATTGCCGACCCCCGGTAACAGAAACGGCCTGCCAGGGGCCCAAAATCGGCCCCCACCCTAGCGGCCTACCGGGGAAATGCCCGGTGCCTGCTATTGGCAAGTCTGGCCCTGAGTGCCACCCCGGAAGACCTAAGGTGCCTGGTGGGAGTGTAAGCTTGAATCAGAGGAAACAGATATCCTGGGCCCTACTGATTGAGTATCAGATGCACAAAGCAGAGTGCTTTGAAGGAAACTCTATGCCTCACAGGGAGCCAGTGAAGTTTGGCAAGTCCTGTTCTTATGTAAATGTAAATGTAGTTGAGCTTATATAGCGCACAGCTACCCGCAGTGGGTGTCCCGGCGCTTGCTTAGGGAACCCTCCCTTCTTATAGAGGATTGTTTTGGAATTTTAAAGAGTAGCCGAGCTGCAGCACTCTGTACCCTTTGAAGCTTCCTCAGTCTGCCTTTGGAGACTCCCAGGTAGAGCTCATCACAGTAGTGCAGGTAAGAAGCCTGTAGAACCTGGATAAAGTTTTCTTAGCGAATTCTGGTAATAATCACAGAATTGTTTGTACTGTTTTACAGCACTCCAAAGCAGGTACCGACTGTAGCTGAGATCTGCTTATCGAATGATAACGCTGCATCAAAAGTTACACCCAAGTTCTTCACTTTAAGTTTGGGGACCAGAGTGGGGCCCAATTCACAGGGCCACCAGGTGGAAGACCAGATCGAAAGTTGCTTCCTGATTACCAGGACCTCTGTCTTGTCTGCATTCAATCTAAGACAGCTGGCATCCATGCATGCCATCAGGTCCACCAGACAGCACTTAAAGTTATCTGCAGCCATCCCATTATTTTGCGACAGTGTGATGACCAACTGAGTGTCATCAGCATTTAATTGTGGATTTATTGAGCGCATACGAATCACCCCCGAAAGGATCTCTCGGCGCTATACAAGGAGAAAACATCCTGAGGATATGTATTTAAAAGAGCCATTTCTTCAACAGTTTTTTAAAGCTGGTTAGTTCACCACAGGACCTGAGATTATATGGGAGCATATTTCAATGGCTGGCTGCCAGATAGGAGAAGGCTCTAACGCCATTGCGTGCCTTCCGTATTTTCTGGGTGCACAGAAAATTGGAGTTGCTGGATCTCAGTTGTCGGGCCGGCTGATACCACCTGATTTTATTTCTGAGGTAGGCCGGGCCCTTTCCCTGTAGTGATCTGAAAACTACACAGAGCATCTTAAAGATAGCTCTTTTCCTCACTGGGAGCCAGTGTAGCTGGTGCAGCAATGTGGCTGATGGCGTCCTTACTGGTTTGTTGAGGGCAAGGCGGGCCGCCGTATTCTGCACTACCTGGAGTCAAGATAAAAGATCTTCCCTTGCTCCCACCAGCAGCGAGTTTCCATAGTCCAGCTGACTCACTAGGAGTGACTGGATAAGGGTCTTCCTCGCTGACAAAGGGATCCGCGGAAAGACCTTCCTAAGCATCCTCATGGTGCCAAAGCAGGCACCTGAGACTGTCTTGACCTGTTCCCCCATGGATAGCTTATTGTCTATCTTAATGTCCAAGTTCTTCGCACAACTCCTGGGTGCAGGGGCATTGCCCAGCTCAGTGGGCCACCACTCTGGGGACCAGATGGTCTCCTCCTTCCAAACAGCAAGATTTCAGTTTTTGAGGAGTTAAGCTGTAAAAAAAATCCTCCTCATCCAGGTAGCAATGCTAGCCATGCAGCTTCTGAACCTCAATTGGGTGGATATAATATCCTTTCCAATGGGGACGGTTAGCTGTGTGTCGTCCGCATATGATATGGTTTGAAAACCATGGCCCCTGATGATATTGGCCAATGGGGTTACGCACACATTAAACAGGGTCGGACTAAGCACAGATCCCTGTGGTACGCCCTTATCTACCTTGACGGTTTGTGATACGAATGTCTCTAGATGGATACTCTGGGTACGCCCTGAGAGAAAGCTTTGAATCCACCCCATGGTTTTTGACCTTGTCAGCCAGGGGACGGAGCTAGAGGTTAAACAGAGTCGGGCTTAAAGCTGATCCTTGCGGCACACAATATGGTAGGCGGATAATATCCGAGGTATAAGGTTTCTGAAACACCTGAAATGAACAATTGTCCAGAAAAACCAGCCAGCCATTTGTGGGCTCTACCCCTTATGCCTTGTTGCCACATGAGCCTCAGGAGCAGACCATATGATACAGTATCGAAAACAGCACTTAGGTCAAGCAAGACTAATGCAGCTGTCTTACTTTAGTCAGCCAGTGTATGTAGTGTTTCTGAGGCTAGAAAGAGGGTGGATTCAGTGCTATACTGCGGCCTAAAACCAGATTGCTTCTCGTGAAGAAGGTCATTTTCGTCAATGAACTTCATTAGTAGAGAGTTTACATGTTTTTCGGCATTTTTCACAAAGGAGGGAAGCATCGAAATCATTCGAAAATGTTCCGGCTTCGAAGGGTCCAAAGCAGGTTTTTTAAGGAGAGGAACCACCATAGCATGTTTCCACTCCGCTGGGAGTTGCCCAGCTTCAATAGATAGGCTGAGCAATGCACATAGAGTTTGGGAAAGGGTCACACGCCCATGTGGCTTTGGGAAAGGGGAGGGACTTTGCTTGTCAGAACTTTAAAATGTAGATGCAGAGCGTTCAGGCTGAAGCATGCTCCTTGTCGTGCAGCAACAGAAACCTTTCTGCTGATTCACAGGACTGCTTTACAGCTTTAAATGCTTCTAAAAAACTTAGCAGCTTTTTACATTGAAGAGCACTGAAGTTTACAAATATGATACAATAAGCCCAGAATCATAACTCTGTTTCATATCATTCTATTTGAAATAACGTTGGCGCCGGTGGGCGAATCTTTGCGAATTTCTCAAAGAAGATGGCCCGCTCCGCTCCTTCCCTGAAAGTTTTGGGGGGATTTGTCAAGTGGGGGCTGAGAAAAAAGGGGGGTCCCAAAACGTGTTTTCCCCATGTTATTTTCCATAGGACGATTAGACATGGCTACAGCTCGAACTGCTGAAAGGAATTACAAGAAATTTGGCAAAATGGTAGAGTCTGATTCGCAGATCACGCTTTTGCTTAAATGGTGTAAATACCTCCAGTAGTTCCTGAGAAAATCAAAAGAAAAAAATATATATATCTAGCATTCCGAGCACGAGCTGCATGCTGATTGGCTGTCAACTGTCTGTCAACACTCCAAACCAGAAATTGTTGGCAGCCATCTTGGGACCAATATACATGATAGCACCTCATTAAAAAGCATTGCAGTTAATAGAAGGTTTTAAGACTTTAGTTACATTATAAATCATTTGTTGATAGTACCATACTAATTTTAGGAATTGTGGTGTGTTCTAAGGTGATTTTACCATGTAAAAAAGCCTTCTGCTGGGATATCATGAATCATGTTTTAGAGAAAACTATTTTCTCATGCTTTTCCCACAGAGGTTTGGAAGGTGATCTATAAGCTAAACTGAGAGCATATTTTCTGTAAATTCACATTATCTTTCTCAGTCATGTGAGAATAAAGTCTGACATTCTCAGTAAAACATGTGCATCCAACAAGAGCAGAGATTGTCAGTTGATTCCTTTGTGTTCTACTGCAGCTTCCCAGAGTGTTCTAAAGAACAACTAGAGTGCTAACAGTCCGACTTATGACAAACGTATGGCACACCTGAAGCCATCTTGATTGGAATAAAGTGGTAACTCTTAAAACATTTAATTTAAAATGGAACAACATGAGGGGGTTCATTTTGCCATAGAAAGTATGATTAGTGCTGCAGAAAGAAAAATTAGGGCACATTTTGAGTGACTTCTCAAATCCTCTTCTATTTCATTAAGAAATTCTGACATGCAGACTGAAACATGCACTTTTAATACCAGCAGCAGACTTCCCTGGTGAGCAGTAGCTTTACTACAGTGATCTAATAAGCAACTAGAGTGCTAACATTCTGAATGTATGGCAAATGTGTGACACATCTGAATGCCTCCTTGATGGAATCAAAGTAAAAAAACTGAAAGTATTTCCTACTCAGGAGACTGTAGTAAATGAGGAAATTAGGAAACTTCATAACAAATATGTCTCCCAAGATGGCCACCAGAGACAAAAGAGCCCAAATGTAGCACAAATATCACCCAGATGTAGCCCAAATATAGCCCAATGACAGAATGTCCCAGAGTGTTCCAAAGAACAACTAGAACGCTAACAGTCTTACTTATGACAAAAGTATGGCACACCTGAAGCCATCTTGATTGGAATAAAGTGGTAACACTTAAAACATTTAATTTGCAAAGGAACAAAATGAGGGGGTTCATTTTGCTACAGAAATTATGATTAGTGCTGCAGAAAGAAAAATTAGGGCACATTTTGACTTCTCAAATCCTCTTCTATTTCATTAAAAAATTCTGACATGGAGACTGAAACATGCACTTTGAATACCAGCAGCTGACTTCCCTGGTGAGCAGTATCTTTACTACAGTGATCTAATGAGCTACTAGAGTGCTAACATTCCGAATTTATGGCAAATGTGTGACACATCTGAATGCCTTCTTGATGGTACCAAAGTAAGCAAGCATTGAAAATTCAATAGGTTTCGCCCTCGGTTAAGTTAAAGCAATTCTGTTTGTAATTAGGTGGCTTTTTAGCTTTGCTTGTATTAGTGTTTTTCAAATTTTCATGTACATAACATGCATTTGTATGCGTATATGTATATGTATGCATGCATTTATATTTGTATTTAGATAGATATGCATTTTATATATATGTTTATATATGTATGTATATATATTTATATATATATATACACACACATACATATATATAAATGCATATGCATATATATATATATATATATGTGCATATGTGTGCATGTAGAGAGAGGTAGAGAGGGAGAGGTAGAGAGGTAGAGGTGTAGAGGTAGAGGTGTAGAGGTAGAGAGGTAGAGGTAGAGAGTAGTAGAGAGAGGGGTAGAGAGAATCTATGACAGAATATCGAGAATGCAAATATCGACAGACAAAATATCGGTGCTGGAATATCGAAGGCAAGTATATCGACAACCTATCTACAACATGGTAAGTACAAAAATATCGAAAATAAAATATCGATGTTAAAAATATCGTAATTAAAAATATCGTTTTTTTACAGTAAAAAAAAAAGTTACATTAAATAAATAATACTTATATATATAATTTAAACTTATTTACAAATTTGTTATAATGTTTAAAATGAATAAATAATACATATTTATTATTAAACATTTAATTAAAATTAAACATACAATATATAATATATACTTAATTAAGATATATATATTTATTAAATTAATTAAAAATATTAACAAATACTATAAATTAAAAATACATCAACACTCATAAAATAATAACATAAATAATTATAAATAATTATATTTAATAAATAACAACAATTAAATATACTTTCAATATTTTAAAAATTAATTAGATACAACATTATGTAACATATTAAATACATAAAAAAATATAAATAATATTGGATAGCGTAAGGGTAAAAATTACTATTCAAACTCCAAAGGGTGCAACAGTAGGGAAAGCGTTGGATAGCGTACAGGTAAAAATTACTATTCCAACTCTAAAGAGTGCAACAGTAGGGAAAGAGTTGGATAGCGTAGGGGGAAAAATTACTATTCCCACTCCATAGAGTGCAACAGTAGGGAAAGCGTTGGATAGCGGATGGGTAAAAATTACTATTCCCACTCCAGAGAGTGCAACAGTAGGGAAAGCGTTAGATAGCCGGTGGGTAAAAATTACTATTCCCACTCCAGTGAGTGCAACAATAGGGAAAGCGTTGGATAGCGTACGGGTAAAATTTACTATTCCAACTCCAGAGGGTGCAACAGTAGGGAAATCTTTGGATAGCATAGGGGTAAAATTACTATTTCAATTCCAAAGAGTGCAACAGTAGGGAAACATTTGGATAGCGTAGGGTGAAAAATTACTATTCCCACTCCAGAGAGTGCAACAATAGGGAAAGCGTTGGATAGCGGGTGGGTAAAAATTACTATTCCCACTCCAGTGAGTGCAAAAGTAGGGAAAGCGTTGGATAGCGGGTGGGTAAAAATTACTATTCCCACTCCAGAGAGTACAACAGTAGGGAAAGCGTTGGATAGCGTACGGGTAAAAATTACTATTCCAACTCCAGAGGGTGCAACAGTAGGGAAAGAGTTGGATAGCGTAGGGGTAAAATTACTATTCCAACTCCAAAGAGTGGAACAGTAGGGAAAGAGTTGGATAGCGTAGGGGGAAAAATTACTATTCCCACTCCAGAGAGTGCAACAGTAGGGAAAGAGTTGGATAGCGGGTGGGTAAAAATTACTATTCCAACTCCAAAGAGTGCAACAGTAGGGAAAGCGTTGGATAGCGTAGGGATAAAATTACTATTCCAACTCCAAAGAGTGGAACAGTAGGGAAAGAGTTGGATAGCGTAGGGGGAAAATTTACTATTCCCACTCCAAAGAGTGCAACAGTAGGGAAAGCGTTGGATAGCGGGTGGGTAAAAATTACTATTCCCACTCCAGTGGGTGCAACAGTAGGGAAAGCGTTGGATAGCGTAGGGGTAAAATTACTATTCCAACTCCAAAGAGTGCAACAGTAGGGAAAGAGTTGGATAGCGTAGGGGGAAAAATTACTATTCCCACTCCAGAGAGTGCAACAGTAGGGAAAGCGTTGGATAGCGGGTGGGTAAAAATTACTATTCCCACTCCAAAGAGTGCAACAGTAGGGAAAGCGTTGGATAGCGGGTGATTAAAAATTACTATTCCCACTCCAGTGAGTGCAAAAGTAGGGAAAATGTTGGATAGCAAGTGGGTAAAAATTACTATTCCCACTCCAGTGGGTGCAACAGTAGGGAAATCTTTGGATAGCATAGGGGTAAAATTACTATTTCAACTCCAAAGAGTGCAACAGTAGGGAAACAGTTGGATAGCGTAGGGTGAAAAATTACTATTCCCACTCCAGAGAGTGCAACAATAGGGAAAGCGTTGGATAGCGGGTGGGTAAAAATTACTATTCCCACTCCAGTGAGTGCAAAAGTAGGGAAAGCGTTGGATAGCGGGTGGGTAAAAATTACTATTCCCACTCCAGAGAGTACAACAGTAGGGAAAGCGTTGGATAGCGTATGGGTAAAAATTACTATTCCAACTCCAGAGGGTGCAACAGTAGGGAAAGAGTTGGATAGCGTATGGGTAAAATTACTATTCCAACTCCAAAGAGTGGAACAGTAGGGAAAGAGTTGGATAGCGTAGGGGGAAAAATTACTATTCCCACTCCAGAGAGTGCAACAGTAGGGAAAGCGTTGGATAGCGGGTGGGTAAAAATTACTATTCCAACTCCAAAGAGTGCAACAGTAGGGAAAGCGTTGGATAGCGTAGGGATAAAATTACTATTCCAACTCCAAAGAGTGGAACAGTAGGGAAAGAGTTGGATAGCGTAGGGGGAAAATGTACTATTCCCACTCCAAAGAGTGCAACAGTAGGGAAAGCGTTGGATAGCGGGTGGGTAAAAATTACTATTCCCACTCCAGTGGGTGCAACAGTAGGGAAATCTTTGGATAGCATAGGGGTAAAATTACTATTTCAACTCCAAAGAGTGCAACAGTAGGGAAACAGTTGGATAGCGTAGGGTGAAAAATTACTATTCCCACTCCAGAGAGTGCAACAATAGGGAAAGCGTTGGATAGCGGGTGGGTAAAAATTACTATTCCCACTCCAGTGAGTGCAAAAGTAGGGAAAGCGTTGGATAGCGGGTGGGTAAAAATTACTATTCCCACTCCAGAGAGTACAACAGTAGGGAAAGCGTTGGATAGCGTATGGGTAAAAATTACTATTCCAACTCCAGAGGGTGCAACAGTAGGGAAAGAGTTGGATAGCGTATGGGTAAAATTACTATTCCAACTCCAAAGAGTGGAACAGTAGGGAAAGAGTTGGATAGCGTAGGGGGAAAAATTACTATTCCCACTCCAGAGAGTGCAACAGTAGGGAAAGCGTTGGATAGCGGGTGGGTAAAAATTACTATTCCAACTCCAAAGAGTGCAACAGTAGGGAAAGCGTTGGATAGCGTAGGGATAAAATTACTATTCCTACTCCAAAGAGTGCAACAGTAGGGAAAGAGTTGGATAGCGTAGGGGGAAAAATTACTATTCCCACTCCAGAGAGTGCAACAGTAGGGAAAGCGTTGGATAGCGGGTGGGTAAAAATTACTATTCCCACTCCAAAGAGTGCAACAGTAGGGGAAGCGTTGGATAGCGGGTGGTTAAAAATTACTATTCCCACTCCAGTGAGTGCAAAAGTAGGGAAAACGTTGGATAGCAAGTGGGTAAAAATTACTATTCCCACTCCAGTGGGTGCAACAGTGGGGAAAGCGTTGGATAGCAAGTGGGTAAAAATTACTATTCCCACTCCAGTGAGTGCAACAGTAGGGAAAGCGTTTGATAGCGTACAGGTAAAAATTACTATTCCAACTCCAAAGAGTGCAACAGTAGGGAAAGAGTTGGATAGCATAGGGGGAAAAATTACTATTCCCACTCCATAGAGTGCAACAGTAGGGAAAGCGTTGGATAGCGGGTGGGTAAAAATTACTATTCCCACTCCAGAGAGTGCAACAGTAGGGAAAGCGTTGGATAGCGGGTGGGTAAAAATTACTATTCCCACTCCAGTGAGTGCAACAGTAGGGAAAGCGTTGGATAGCATAGGGGTAAAATTACTATTCCAACTCCAAAGAGTGCAACAGTAGGGAAACATTTGGATAGCGTAGGGGGAAAAATTACTATTTATACTCCAAAGAGTGCAACAGTAGGGAAAACGTTGGATAGCGGATGGGTAAAAATTACTATTCCCACTCCAGAGGATGCAACACCAGGGAAAGCGTTTAATAGCGTAGAATTTTTTTTAACATACTTATAAATTATTCTTATATTTGAAATAATGTATAAATATTTTTTAAATACATCAACATCAATAAAATACAATTACTAATTAATAAAACCAATGAAATGTAAAAAATTATTTGACAATAAATTAACAACAAACACCATTACATACTAATAATTAAATATTACTCACCAAATAATGAAAATAATAAAAATAACTATTTATCATAAAAATTAAAAATACATTTAATTTAATTTACAAATAAAATTTAATAAACAATATACAAAATATAAAAAACTTGTAAAAAAGTTTACCAATTAATTAATGATTTTTTCTAGTTATTAAAAAATTATTACGATTTAAAAATATTAGTTCCCAATTAAATAAATGTATTATGTTTTAAAATAATTATTTGCCAAATAATAATTATTTTATACATTAATTATCAGTAAAAAATGTGTTTAAATAATTAAATATTTACTATTAAATTACTTCCCACCCAATACCCCTATAAAGCCACAACACGCTCCAATACTAAAACATCACATTTAATAAAAATTAACAATAATTACCAATTAAATAATTAATTTATCAATTAAAATAATTAAATTCCAAATAATAAATAATTACAAAATACATTATACATCAAATAAATTAATTAATTACAATTAAATCACTTCCCACCCTATTCCCCTACAAACCCACAACCCACTCTGGTACTAAAACATAACATTTAATAAAAATTAACATTATTTATCAATTAAAAAATAATTTATCAATTACAATAATTAATTGCCAATTAATAAATAATTACTAATTTAATTATACATAAAAATAATTAATTAATTACAATAAAATCACTTCCCACCCTATTCCCCTATAAACCCACAACCTGCTCTGATACTAAAACATAACATTTAATAAAAATTAACATTAATTACCAATTAATTAATTAATTTATCAATTAAAATAATTAATTGCCAATTAATAATTAAATTATAAATTATTTTATTAAATTATAAATTATTTACACATAAATAAATCATTAATTATTTACATTTAAATTACTTCCCACCCTATTCCCCTATAAACCCACAACCCGCTCCGGTACTAAAACATAACATTTAATACAAATTCACATTAAATACCAATTAAATAATTAATTTATCAATTAAAATAATTAATTCGCAATTAATAAATAAAATAAAAATTAATTACACATCAAAAAAATCATTATTATTTACAATTAAATTACTTCCCACCCTATTCCCCTATAAACCCACAACCCGCTTCGCTACTAAAACATATAATATACTTAAAAATTAATTTATTAATATATAAAAAAATACACATATAATATAAATTAATTTAAATACTTAACAAATACATATAACACATGCACTGGGCCGGTCACACCGCCACGCACCGCGCACACTCCCCGTGGGTGTGCCCAGGCTGCCCCGCTCCCGCCGCTGCCCGCAGCTGTGCTCCTGACCACTGGCGTGGTCTCAGCCTCTGTAGCTCAGCGCCGCTTCCTGCTGACCGCTCGACTTTCTCCCCTGTTGCACGTTTGTATCCTGCCACTGTCAAATCGTTATTGTTTCCCCTGTGTTTGGTGCTGTTTCCCCTGCTGCCCTTCTGTGCCCAGCCTTTTTTCTTTATTTTGTCTAAGTGTCATTGTCCGCCGTTTTTACCCGCTGTGCCCCCGCCGCGTTTCCCGCCACCTCCCCGCCGCTGATCCCCTGCAGCCCCGCCCCCTTCTACCTGGACCCTTCCCATTCGCCGCCCCGCTCCCGCCTCCCAGCTGCCCCTCCCTCGCTCCACCCCCCCCACTCTCCTCATATGGCAGAGTGGCAAACGAGCAGCGTTGACGCGCAGCGGGCGCGCCGAATGAGCGCCGAAGGCACGCCAAAGGTAAGCCCGTCTGCGCCCGTCCGCGCCTGGACCGCGCCCAGTGCCAGGACCCCTGGCCCCCACCGACGGAAGCCGACCCGACGGACCTACGACGCCACCGAACTCAACGCACTCAACACCGGCCGACCCCCGGGTTGCTACCGAGCCACACCGAGACGCACCCACAGACCCTTCAGCTGCCACTCCTGCAAATTCACCTGCAACCGGACCCACGCCATACCAGCACCCACCAAGCCGAACTCCAGCAGCACCCACCTGAAGTGCATCCTGCTCAACACCCGCTCCGTCCATAGACACGCCGTCGAGCTCTGGAACCTGCTCGACACCACAGCCCCAGACGTCGCCTTCCTCACGGAAACCTGGATGAACGACTCCTCAGCGCCCGACATCGCGTCAACCAGACCGGAGGAGGCATCGCCATCATCCACAGGGACACCATCCGCATCACGACCAACATCGACGACACCCTCGCACCCACCGAACACCTGCACTTCCAGATCCACGTCAACCCCAAGACGACCCTCAGAGGCACCCTCATCTACAGACCCCCGGGACCACGCACACAATTCAGCGAAGACATCGCCGACTTCATCAGCCCACACGCCCTCCCCTCCGCCGACTACATCCTCCTCGGGGACCTCAACTTCCACCTGGAGAACAACAACGACCGCAACACCACCACCTTGCTGGACAACCTCGCCAACCTCGGACTCAAGCAACTGGTGACCACCCCCACCCACTGCGCCGGACACACACTCGACCCGGTCTTCTCTTCCAGCAAGGACATCGCCTTCAGCCACGCCACGGGACTCCACTGGACGGACCACAGCTGCGTCCACTTCAGCTTCAGAAGGACCACGTTCCACCATCACCAGCAACAGGTTCCCCGCAGAAGCTGGAACAAGATCACCGCAGATCAGCTCGCCACTTCCCTGAGCAAGAACCCGCCCACCAGCACAACGAACCCCAGCCAAGCGGCCACCAACCTCACGAAATGGATCAGCGACTGCGCAGACGACCTCGCCCCCCTGAAGACCCCGCCGAGCAGACCCGGCAGCAAGAAAGCCCCATGGTTTAACGACGAACTCAAGAGCTCCAAGAAGAACTGCAGAGCACTCGAGAAAACCTGGCGCAGAGACCCAACACCGGACAACATGACTGCCCTCAAGCTCGCCACCCGAAAACACCACCAACTGATCCACGCCACCAAGAAAATCGCATTCAAGGAACGACTGGACAACAACGCACACAACAGCAAGGAACTCTTCAACATCGTGAAAGAGCTCTCCAACCCCAACGCCGGAAACAACTACATCACCCCCTCGCAAGACCTCTGCAACTCCCTCGCCTCCTACTTCCACAACAAGATCGCGGACATACACAACAGCTTCAGCACTCAACCGATGCACGCCACAACCGACCCAGCGCCCACCACCACCATCCTCCGCGCCTGGACCCCGATCAGCACCAAAGACACCGTCCACACGATGAACTCCATCCACTCCGGATCTCCGACAGACCCCTGCCCTCACCACGTCTTCAACAAGGCCGACGCTGTCATCGCACCCCACCTGCGGGACATCATCAACACCTCCTTCGACACCGCCACCTTCCCGGAGAGCTGGAAGCACGCCGAACTCAGCGCTCTACTTAAGAAACCATCAGCCGACCCCACTGACCTCAAGAACTACCGCCCCATCTCGCTGCTCCCGTTTCCGGCAAAAGTCATCGAGAAGACCGTCAACAAGCAACTGGCCGCCTTCCTCGAGACGAACGGCTCCCTCGACCTCTCGCAGTCTGGCTTCCGGGCCAACCACAGCACAGAGACCGCCCTGATCGCAGCCACCGATGACATCCGAGCCCTGCTCGACAAATGAGAAACAGCGGCCCTCATCCTCCTGGACCTCTCCGCGGCCTTCGACACTGTCTGCCACCGTACCCTAGTACAGCGCCTGAGCAATGTCGGAATCCAGGAGAAGGCACTGGAGTGGATCATCTCCTTCCTTGCCGGAAGGACACAGAGAGTCCGCCTCCCCCCGTTCAGATCGGAGGCCACCGAAGTCACCTGCGGCGTTCCTCAAGGCTCCTCGCTCAGCCCAACACTCTTCAACGTCTACATGAGCCCCCTCGCAGCCATCGCACGCCAGCACAACCTCAACATCATCTCCTACGCCGACGACACCCAGCTGATCCTCTCCCTCACCAACGACCCCGCCACCTCCAGAGCCAACCTGCACAAAGGGATGACAGACGTAGCCAAATGGATGTCGATCAGCCGCCTGAAACTGAACTCGGACAAGACGGAAGTCCTCATCCTGGGGTCATCACCCTCCGCCTGGGACAACTCCTGGTGGCCCCCCCGCCTGGGACAACTCCTGGTGGCCCCCCGCCCTGGGCAGCGCACCCAAACCCACAGACCACGCACGCAACCTGGGCTTCATCCTGGACTCCTCCCTCTCCATGACCAGACAAGTCAACGCCGTCTCCTCGTCGTGCTTCAACATCCTGCGCATGCTACGTAAGATCTTCCGATGGATCCCCACAGATACCAGGTAGACGGTCACCCAGGCCCTCGTCACCAGCCGTCTGGACTACGGCAACTCCCTCTACGCCGGAACCACCGCCAAACTCCAGAAGAGACTCCAGCGGATCCAGAACACCTCAGCACGACTCATCCTGGACATCCCCCGCCGCAGCCACATCTCCGGACACCTGAGAGACCTGCACTGGCTCCCGGTCAACAAGAGAATCACCTTCCGGCTCCTCACCCACGCACACAAAGCCCTACACAACCAAGGCCCAGGATACCTCAACAGCCGCCTCAACTTCTACGCTCCCAAACGCCAGCTTCGATCGACCAGCCACGCCCTCGCCGCCGTCCCCCGCATCCGAAGAGCCACCACAGGAGGAAGGTCCTTCTCCTACCTGGCAGCCAAGACTTGGAACTCCCTCCCGACCCACCTCCGCCTGACCCAAGACCACCTCGCCTTCAGGAAGCAGCTCAATACCTGGCTGTTTGAGCAGTGGCGGACCCCCTCCCCCCAGCGCCTTGAGACCCTCCGGGTGAGTAGTGCGCTATATAAATGCTTTGATTGATTGATAATAAAAAACATAAAAATAATACTAATATTGATATTAGTGACATCGAAATTAGTTACATCGATATTAGTAACATCGAAATTAGTTACATCGATATATATGCTATCGATATTACTAACTTCGATATTACTTACATCGATATAAATAAATTCGATATTACTTCCCTTAGGATCGATATTCTGTCCAACGATATTCTTGACATCGATATTCATGACCTTCGAAATTTCAAACACGATATTTTGGTAGGTCGATACCGGGTAGAGAGTAGAGAGTGAGTATTAGAGAGTAGAGAGTGAGTAGTAGAGAGTAGTAGAGAGTAGTAGAGAGAGTAGCAGAGAGTGAGTAGTAGAGAGTAGTAGAGTGAGAAGTAGAGAGTGAGTAGTAGAGTAGTAGAGAGTGAGTATTAGAGTGAGTAGTAGAGAGTAGTAGAAGAGAGTAGTAGAGAGTGAGTAGTAGAATGAGTAGTAGAGTGAGTAGTAGAGAGTGAGTAGTAGAGAGTAGCAGAGAGTAGTAGAGAGAGAGAGTAGCAGAGAGTGTGTAGTAGAGAGTAGCAGAGAGTGAGTAGTAGAGAGAGTGGTAGAGAGTAGTAGAGTATTAGAGAATGAGTAGTAGAGAGTAGTGGAGTAGTAGAGAATGAGTAGTAGAGAGTGAGTAGTAGAGTGAGTAGTAGGGAGTAGTAGAGCGTGAGTAGTAAAGTGAGTAGTACAGAATAGTACAGAGCAAGTAGTAGAGTGTGGAGTAGAGAGTGAGTAGTAGAGAGTAGTAGAGAGAGTAGTAGAGTGAGTAGTAGAGAGTGAGAAATAGAGAGCGAGTAGTAGAGAGTGAGTAGTGGAGAGTGAGTAGTAGAGAGTAGTAGAGAGCATCCTCCTGGGGGACCTCAACTTCCACCTGGAGAACAACAACGACCGCAACACCATCACCCTGCTCGACAACCTCGACAACCTCGGACTCAAGCAACTGGTGACCACCCCCACCCACCTCGCCGGACACACACTCGACGCCGTCTTCTCATCCAGCAAAGACGTCACCTTCAGCCACGCAACAGGACTCCACTGGACGGACCACAGCTGCGTCCACTTCACCTTCAGAAGAACGACGATCCACCACCTCCAGCAACAGGTTGCTCGCAGAAGCTGGAACAAGATCACAGCCGACCAGCTCACCGCCTCCCTGAGCCAGCACCCTCCCGCCAACTCAGCGAACCCCAGCCAGGCCGCCGACAACTTCACGAAGTGGATCAGCAACTGCGCGGACGAACTCGCCCCTCTGAGGACCCCGCCCAGCAGATCCTGCAGCAGAAAAACACCATGGTTCACCGACGAACTCAAGTGCTCCAAGAAGAACTGTCGAGCCCTCGAGAAAGCCTGGAGACGGGAACCAACGACGGACAACATGACCACCCTCAAGCTCGCCACCCGGAAACACCACCAACTGATCCGCGCCACCAAGAAAAATGAATACAAGGACCGGCTGGACAACAACGCACACAACTGCAAGGAACTCTTCAACATCGTGAAAGAGCTCTCCAACCCCAGCGCCGGAAACAACGACATCACCCCGTCGCAAGACCTCTGCAACTCCCTCGCGTCCTACTTCCACAACAAGATCACGGACATACACAACAGCTTCAGCAACCAACCAACGCAAGCCACAACCGCAACGACGCCACCCACCACCACCCTCCGCACCTGGACCCCGATCAGCACCGAAGACACCATCCGCACCATGAACTCCATCCATTCCGGATCTCCGACTGACCCCTGCCCTCACCACGTCTTCAACAAAGCCGACGCTGTCCTCGCACCCCACCTGCGGGACATCATCAACACCTCCTTCGACTCCGCCACCTTCCCTGAGAGCTGGAAGCACGCCGAACTCAGCGCTCTCCTCAAGAAACCCACAGCAGACCCCACCGACCTCAAGAACTACCGTCCCATCTCGCTCCTCCCGTTCCCGGCCAAAGTCATCGAGAAGACCGTCAACAAACAGCTGGCCGCCTTCCTCGAGACGAATGGATCCCTCGACCCATCACAGTCCGGCTTCCGAGCGAACCACAGCACCGAGACCGCCCTCATCGCCGCCACCGACGACCTTCGAACTCTGATGGACAACGGAGAAACAGCGGCCCTCATCCTCCTGGACCTCTCCGCGGCCTTCGACACTGTCTGCCACCGCACCCTAGTACAGCGCCTCAGCAATATCGGAATCCAGGAGAAGGCACTGGACTGGATCACCTCCTTCCTCGACGGAAGAACACAAAGAGTCCGCCTACCACCGTACAAGTCAGAGGCCACCAAAGTCATCTGCGGCGTACCCCAAGGATCCTCGCTGAGCCCAACCCTCTTCAACATCTACATGAGCCCCCTCGCGGCCATCGCACGCCAACACAACCTGAACATCATCTCCTACGCCGACGACACCCAGCTGATCCTCTCCCTGACCAACGACCCCGCCACCGCCAGAGCCAACCTGCACGAAGGGATGAGAGACGTAGCCGAATGGATGACGACCAGCCGCCTGAAACTGAACTCAGACAAGACGGAGGTCCTCATCCTGGGCTCCACGCCCTCCGCCTGGGACGACTCCTGGTGGCCCCCCGCCCTGGGCACCGCACCCAAACCGACAGACCACGCACGCAACCTGGGCTTCATCCTGGACTCCTCCCTCTCCATGACCAGACAAGTCAACGCCGTCTCCTCGTCATGCTTCAACATCCTGCGCATGCTACGTAAGATCTTCCGGTGGATCCCCACCGAGACGAGGAAGACGGTCACCCAAGCCCTCGTCACCAGCCGACTGGACTACGGCAACGCCCTCTACGCCGGAACCACTGCCAAACTCCAGAAGAGACTCCAGCGGATCCAGAACGCCTCGGCGAGACTCATCCTCGACATCCCCCGACGCAGCCACATCTCCGGACACCTGAGAGACCTGCACTGGCTCCCGGTCAACAAGAGAATCACCTTCCGGCTCCTCACGCACGCGCACAAAGCCCTACACGACCAAGGCCCGAGCTACCTCAACAACCGGATCAACTTCTACACTCCCAAGCGCCTCCTCAGATCGACCAACCACGCCCTCGCCGCCGTCCCCCGCATCCGAAGAGCGACAACAGGAGGAAGATCCTTCTCCTACCTGGCCGCCAAGACCTGGAACTCACTTCCGACCGATCTGCGCCTGACCCAAGACCACCTCTCCTTCAGGAAGAAGCTCAAGACCTGGCTGTTCGAGCAGTAGCAGCACCCCCCCCCCTCCTCCCAGCGCCTTGAGACCCTACGGGTGAGTAGTGCGCTCTATAAATGACCTGATTGATTGATTGATTGAGAGCGAGTAGTAGAGAGTGAGTAGTAGAGAGTAAGTAGTAGACAGTGAGTAGTAGAGAGTAGTAGAGTGAGTAGTAGAGAGAGAGTAGTAGAGAGTGAGTAGTAGAGTAGTAGAGAGTGAGTGGTAGAGAGTAGTAGAGAGTGAGTAGTAGAGCGCTAGTAGTAGAGAGCGAATAGTAGAGAGAGTAATAGAGAGCAGTAGAGTAGTAGAGAGTGAGTAGTAGAGAGCGAGTAGTAGAGATTGAGTAGTGGAGAGTGAGTAGTAGAGAGTAGTAGAGAGTGAGTAGTAGAGCGTGGTAAAGAGAGTACTAGAGAGTGAGTAGTAGAGAGAGAGTAGTAGAGAGTAGTAGAGAGTGAGTAGTTGAGTAGTAGAGGGGTGTGGTAGAGAGTAGTAGAGAGTAGTAGTGAGTAGTAGAGAGGAGTAGAGAGTGAGTAGTAGAGAGTAGTAGAGAGTCAGTAGTAGAGAGTAGTAGCGAGTGAGTCATAGAGAGTAGTAACGAGTGAGTAGTAGAGAGTGAATAGTAGAGAGTGAGTAGTAGAGTGAGTACTAGTGAGAGAGTAGTAGAGAGTAGTAGAGAGTGAGCAGGACAGAGTAGTAAAGTAGTAGAGAGTAAGTGGTAGAGTAGTAGAGAGTGAGTAGTAGGGAGAGAGTACTAGAGAGTAGTAGAGAGTGAGTAGTAGAGAGTGAATAGTAGAGAGTAATAGAGAGAGAGTAGTAGAGCTGAGTAGTAGAGAGTGAGTAGTAGAGGGTGAGTAGTAGAAAGTAGTAAAGAGTGAGTAGTAGAGAGTGAGTAGTAGAGATTAGTAGAGTAGTAGAGAGTGAGTAGTAGAGTGAGTAGTAGAGAGAGAGTAGTAGAGAGTGGAAGAGAGTGAGTAGTAGAGTAGCAGAGAGTAGTCAGTCAGTGTCAGTCAGTGTCAGTCAGTCAGTGTCAGTGTCAGTCAGTCAGTGTCAGTCAATCAGTGTCAGTCAGTGTCAGTCAATCAGTGTCAGTCAGTGTCATTCAGTCAGTGTCAGTCAATCAGTGTCAGTCAGTCAGTGTCAGTCAGTCAGTGTCAGTCAGTCAGTGTCAGTCAATCAGTGTCAGTCAGTGTCAGTCGGTGTCAGTGTTAGTCAATCAGTGTCAGTCAGTCTCAATCAGTCAGTGTCAGTCAGTCAGCCAGTGTCAGCTAGAGCAGCTCTGCTGACCTGGTTCTCTGGCTCTAAAGCAGCTCTGCTGACCTGCTTCTCTCCCTCTAAAGCAGCTCTGCTGACCTGGTTTCTCTGGCTCTACAGCAGGTCTCCTGACCTGGTTCTCTGGCTCTAGAGCAGCTCAGCAGACCCAGTTCTTAGGCTACAGAGCAGCTCTGCTGATCTGGTTCTCTGGCTCTAAAGCAGCTCTGCTGACCCAGTTCTATGGTGCAGTGAGCTAAAAAACGGTGATGGATCAAGCCCTGATCTTTTGACTGGGTAGGAGTGTTCTGCTTAATTCAGATACTCTGTCCATCACCACCCCCTTTTGAATCGTTTTGGCCACCACAAGTGTGGAAGGGTATGCTCAGATGTGAGTCCCTTGCTCACTGCACCATCAGGATTCAAGCAAGCCGGTCCGAAGACGGCTGTAATGCCAGAAACCGGTCCCCGGAAGCTTGTTTCCTTTCCAGTGAAGAATTGGCTTTGTAGTTTGGTCTGCCCTGTTCCCATGATGCACTGGGCCAGGGTCAGACTAATTTGCATGTAGCCAGGTTCTGAACTGGGATGGTGCAGTGAGCTAAAAAACGGTGATGGATCAAGCCCTGATCTTTTGACTGGGTAGGAGTGTTCTGCTTAATTCAGATACTCTGTCCATCACCACCCCCTTTTGAATTGTTTTGGCCACCACAAGTGTGGAAGGGTATGCTCAGATGTGAGTCCCTTGCTCACTGCACCATCAGGATTCAAGCAAGCCGGGCCGAAGACGGCTGTAATGCCAGAAACAGGTCCCCAGAAGCTTGTTTCCTTTCCAGTGAAGAATTGGCTTGGTAGTTTGGTCTGCCCTGTTCCCATGATGCACTGGGCCAGGGTCAGACTAATTTGCATGTAGCCAGGTTCTGAACTGGGATGGTGCAGTGAGCTAAAAAACGGTGATGGATCAAGCCCTGATCTTTTGACTGGGTAGGAGTGTTCTGCTTAATTCAGATACTCTGTCCATCACCACCCCCTTTTGAATCGTTTTGGCCACCACAAGTGTGGAAGGGTATGCTCAGATGTGAGTCCCTTGCTCACTGCACCATCAGGATTCAAGCAAGCCGGGCCGAAGACGGCTGCAATGCCAGAAACCGGTCCCCGGAAGCTTGTTTCCTTTCCAGTGAAGAATTGGCTTGGTAGTTTGGTCTGCCCTGTTCCCATGATGCACTGGGCCAGGGTCAGACTAATTTGCATGTAGCCAGGTTCTGAACTGGGATGGTGCAGTGAGTTAAAAAACGGTGATGGATCAAGCCCTGATCTTTTGACTGGGTAGGAGTGTTCTGCTTAATTCAGATACTCTGTCCATCACCACCCCCTTTTGAATCGTTTTGGCCACCACAAGTGTGGAAGGGTATGCTCAGATGTGAGTCCCTTGCTCACTGCACCATCAGGATTCAAGCAAGCCGGGCCGAAGACGGCTGTAATGCCAGAAACCGGTCCCCGGAAGCTTGTTTCCTTTCCAGTGAAGAATTGGCTTGGTAGTTTGGTCTGCCCTGTTCCCATGATGCACTGGGCCAGGGTCAGACTAATTTGCATGTAGCCAGGTTCTGAACTGGGATGGTGCAGTGAGCTAAAAAACGGGTGATGGATCAAGCCCTGATCTTTTGACTGGGTAGGAGTGTTCTGCTTAATTCAGATACTCTGTCCATCACCACCCTCTTTTAAATCGTTTTGGCCACCACAAGTGTGGAAGGGTATGCTCAGATGTGAGTCCCTTGCTCACTGCACCATCAGGATTCAAGCAAGCCGGGCCGAAGACGGCTGTAATGCCAGAAACCGGTCCCCGGAAGCTTGTTTCCTTTCCAGTGAAGAATTGGCTTGGTAGTTTGGTCTGCCCTGTTCCCATGATGCACTGGGCCAGGGTCAGACTAATTTGCACGTAGCCAGGTTCTGAACTGGGTTGGTGCAGTGAGCTAAAAAACGGTGATGGATCAAGCCCTGATCTTTTGACTGGGTAGGAGTGTTCTGCTTAATTCAGATACTCTGTCCATCACCACCCCCTTTTGAATCGTTTTGGCCACCACAAGTGTGGAAGGGTATGCTCAGATGTGAGTCCCTTGCTCACTGCACCATCAGGATTCAAGCAAGCCGGGCCGAAGACGGCTGTAATGCCAGAAACCGGTCCCCGGAAGCTTGTTTCCTTTCCAGTGAAGAATTGGCTTGGTAGTTTGGTCTGCCCTGTTCCCATGATGCACTGGGCCAGGGTCAGACTAATTTGCATGTAGCCAGGTTCTGAACTGGGATGGTGCAGTGAGTTAAAAAACGGTGATGGATCAAGCCCTGATCTTTTGACTGGGTAGGAGTGTTCTGCTTAATTCAGATACTCTGTCCATCACCACCCCCTTTTGAATCGTTTTGGCCACCACAAGTGTGGAAGGGTATGCTCAGATGTGAGTCCCTTGCTCACTGCACCATCAGGATTCAAGCAAGCCGGGCCGAAGACGGCTGTAATTCCAGAAACCGGTCCCCGGAAGCTTGTTTCCTTTCCAGTGAAGAATTGGCTTGGTAGTTTGGTCTGCCCTGTTCCCATGATGCACTGGGCCAGGGTCAGACTAATTTGCATGTAGCCAGGTTCTGAACTGGGATGGTGCAGTGAGCTAAAAAACGGTGATGGATCAAGCCCTGATCTTTTGACTGGGTAGGGGTGTTCTGCTTAATTCAGATGCTCTGTCCATCACCACCCCCTTTTGAATCGACCCAGTTCTATGGCTCTAAAGCAGTTCTGCTGACATGGTTCTCTGGCTCTAGAGCAGCTCTGCTGACCTGGTTCTCTCCCTCTAGAACAGCTCTGCTGACCTGGTTCTCTCCCTCTAAAGCAGCTCTACTGGCTTGGTTTCTCTGGCTCTACAGCAGCTCTGCTGACCTGGTTGTCTGGCTCTAGAGCAGCTCTGCTGGCCTGGTTCTTAGGCTCTAGAGCAGCTCTGCTGACCTGGTTCTCTGGCTCTAGAGCATCTCTGCTGACCTGGTTCTCTGGCTCTAAAGCAGCTCTGCTGAACTTGTTCTCCGGCTCTAGAGCAGCTCTGCTGATTTGGTCCCTTGGCTCTAAAGCAGCTCTGCTGACCTGGTTCTCTCCCTCTAAAGCAGCTCTGCTGACCTGGTTCTCTGGCTCTAGAGCAGCTCTGCTGACCTGATTCTCTGGCTCTAGAGCAGCTCTGCTGACCTGGTTCTCTCCCTCTAAATCAGCTCTGCTGACCTGGTTCTCTGCCTCTAGAGCAGCTCTGCTGACCTTGGTCTATGGCTCTAAAGCAACTCTGCTGACCTGGTTCTCTGGCTCTAGAGCAGATCCGCTGACCTGGTTCTCTGGCTCTAAAGCTGCTCTGCTGTCCTGGGTCTCTCCCTCTAAAGAGCTCTGCTGACCTGATTCTCTGGCTCTAAAGCAGTTCCGCTGACCTGGTTCTCTGCCTCTAGAGCAGCTCTGCTGACCTGGTTCTATTGCTCTAAAGCAGCTCTGCTGACCTAGTTCTCTGGCTCTAGAGCAGCTCTGCTGACCTGGTTCTCTTGCTCTAAAGCTGCTCTGCTGACCTGGTTCTCTCCCTCTTAAGCAGCTCTGCTGACCTGGTTTCTCTGGCTCTACAGCAGCTCTGCTGACCTGGTTCTCGGCCTCTAGAGCAACTCTGCTGACCTGGGTCTCTGGCTCTAGAGCAGCTCTGCTGACCTGGGTCTCTGATTCTAGAGCAGCTCTGCTTACCTGCTTCTTAGGCTCTAGAGCAGCTCTGCTGACCTTGTTCTCTGGCTCTACAGCGGCTCTGCTGACCCGGTTTCTCTGGCTCTACAGCAGCTCTGCTGACCTGGTTATCTGCGCTCACGATGCACACACCTGACTTCTCGAAAATATATTTAAAAATAATATTTTATTTTAAGTACAAATATATTATTTTTATGAAAATGTTAGATAATCTCTTGCCCTAATATGTATTTTAAAGACACATACATATCATTTTGGAACATCATTTTTTTTTGCGGGAGTTGCGCACCCAGAGTGCCCCAGCACGTATATGACATCACGCGGGACCCACCACCGTGCAAGCGTCTCGTACCGGAATGCGCATGTGTCGCGAATCTGCGGGAGCAGGAGTCGCGGCTGGTCGCATACCAATCACGCACATCACGTAATATTAAATGTATAGGATGTAACTGAAAAACATGCAGCCTTCGCACACCGTACGCGGATCCTTCACGACTTTTCTAAAATGGCATCTAGAATCCACGCACCCACCGTGATGTGTACGCTTTGAGTGCGCGACTCCAAAACAAAAATTGGGAACTTTTTTTTTTAAAGAAAATAATATAAATATATTAAAATAAAAAATTTAAACAAAAACAGTAATCAATATTTCAGTTTGAATTAAAAAAATGTTTTTTTTGCAATTTTCAGAAAAATATATAATGTTATTTAATGAATGAAATATTTATAAATAAACAGCTAAAAAACTGTAGAAAATCAGTACAAAAATAGGTATAACTACTATCACACTTAAAAATTAGCATTTTCAGAGGCGTTCTAGTTAGAAATTAGCATTTAAAAAACCTTAGAAAGTCACAGAAAAAAACATAGGTTTCACAGGTGTTAAAGTTAGTTGGCCATTTCACTCGTACAAAACCATAGAAATTCCTCTGTTATAGTTAGTTCTGCTAACTATAACTTGTGTGCCCGCAATGCACTGCTGATGATGTCACATATTGCATTATTCATGACATGGTCAGTGACATCACTGATGACATCTCAAATGATATCACTGATGACATCATCCACGTGACAATCTGATACACCTCATCATACACAAGTATAACCTTTCATCACTCACTGTAAAATACAGAGTACCATATTTGAAACCATTGACAAACCAATACCAGTTTCTAAAAACCCACTAAGTGATTCCTACATCTACACACACATCTAAACACTTACCTATAGATTCACTCATACATGCTGTCAATGATCAATAGAACACTATTAAATATACTTATACACCTACATCGACATTACACACCAGCATACATCCTATTCACTTAAGCAGTCATTCTACTCACTTATGCAAACAATTGATCATACTTACATTTACTAAGCTACACACTTATACAAACACCACTTTATTTATTCGTATAGATAGTAACTCATACTTAGTGTGTTATAAAATTACTATTACAAGTATACAGTTTTCGAGAGTCACTCATGCAATCACTCAGTCTTATGTATACTTATTTATATACAACTGTCACATACACTGCCTTTTATATTTCTAGTTTGTTAGACATGTATCATTGAGAAATATATTTACTCATCACCATACCCATAAAGAGATTCACTCACCCAAACAACTGTTTCCACATACAGTCTTAACCTCATATACCTAGTAAATCAACTATTTACACATCTTTGGACAGTCACACACCTCCCACTCAACCACACACACATTCACTATCCCATACAAATACTCGCTTAACTAATTAATAACTAATATAGACTTTCACATAGCCAGTAACCAACTTATGTAGTAGTTTACACAACAAGAGATAGAGTGATACAGGTATTCACACAGTTTAATCACTATCCCATATATTTAGTGAGACACTTTAAATTAGTTACTTCAGTCAATAACATTGCTACAAATCCTCCATTCAGGAACTTATACATCCACTCAGTCTTCAAGGCAGATTGATATATATATATATATATATATATATATATATATATATATATATATATATATATATATATATATATATATATATTTTTTTTTTTTTCACTGAAAAAACCATAGGTTTCACACATGTTATAGTTAGGAATTAGCATTTAAAAAACCTTGCAAATTCACTGAAAAAACCATAGGTTTCACACACGTTATAGTTAGGAATTAGCATTTAAAAAACCTTGCAAATTCATTGAAAAAACCATAGGTTTCACACATGTTATAGTTAGCTGGACATTTCACTCATACAAAACCATTGAAATTCCCCCGTTATAGTTTGTTCAGCTAACTATAACTCGCGCGCCCGCAATGCACTGCTGATGACGTCACATATTACATCACTCATGACATGGTCAGTGACATCACTGATGACATCTCAAATGGCATTACTGATGACATCACTGATGACACCATCCAGTGAATGTATGTCTTTCTGAAAAATAAATATGTTTTATATATGTAAGTCTAAAGGTCGATGGAAGAAAAAATGGGTAAATAAGTGTCTAAATGGATGGTTTTTTTTGAAAAATTGATTAGTTAACTGACTTATTAAGTGTATCTTAATGAATACATATATTAGCGAGTAATGTTTAAATATTTAAATATATGTATCAGTGTCTCACTTTGTGTATAAGTGGCTGCATGGGTTGGTGAGTAGCTACATGAGTGTGTATATGGGTTATTAGTTGTTTTTTTGAGTATCAGTATGAGTGTCTGTATGGTTTGGTGGGGGTATTACTTAGCGCATAGATGCATGAATGACTGACTCACTGTTTGTATGTGTTTTTAAGACAGCATGTGTGCAGGACTGTATGGGTGGATGAGTGTGTGTATGGGTGTGTTACTGAGTGAATGACTGTCTCAATAGTATCTTTATGAGTAACTACATATGTTTTAATCTAGTACATGTGAGTATTGATGTATATAAGTGAGTATATGTGAGAGTGAGAGATTGGAAGAGTTCCTGTTTAAATAAGTATGTGTTTCTATAAGTGATTGTTTAAGAGAGTAAGTATGTGTAAGTTTCTGTAGAAGTAAGTGTGGTAGTGTGTGTTTAGCTGTATATGCAAATAACTGGATGTTTGATAGTTCATTTGCATGTGTGAGTATGTGTGTGAGTAACTCTATGGATGACTGTCGGTGTGTAACAGGATGGATAGGTGTATCAGTACATATGATGAGTGAGTACATGTATGAGTGACTATATAGAACTGTTGGTGAATGAGTGGATGTGTATATAGATGGTGTAATTACTGAATAGGTTGTTGTAACTGGTATTGGTATCTCCATTTTTTTGAAAAATTAAGTTTCTATTTTTGAATGTGTGTATCAAAGGTTATATTACGCTGAGAGGAGGTCTGCCACTCTTTCAGAAGGATGGTGTCATCAGTGATGTCATCAGTGATGTCATTTGAGATGTCATCAGTGATGTCATGAGTGATGTCACTGACCAAGTTTTTTTTAATTTAATTTGATTTGGTACTCCACTGAGGACCACAAATATTTAATACAATATAGTCAATTTTGAACCATTTTGTTAAAAAGCTTTCATTCTAATACAAAGATAAAAATGGTTTTAAAAATTTAAAAAGATTATAACATACAAATTCATTTGGCGGAGCTTTGCATAGATTAATCATTTCGTGTGTAGAGTTGATTTTACATTTAACATAAACCGGGACCAGAAACCTTTTCCGCGCATTAACAACTATTACTTTTGGGCAGGTAAACAAGAGAGGCTCTAAATCCTGCTCTCTACCGTTACACAGATTACAAATAGTGCTTTCTTTTGGGTGCCACCTGGAAGTTAAAGTTTTTACAGGGAGTATTCCTAATCTAAGCAGGATAATCTATCTCCTAGCCCCGTGGTTAAGATTATATTTAATATACTGTTGTGGTTTCTTAAATTCAAAAGATTCTGCAACATTTTTATAGAGGGGCAGTTTAAGGCAGTGCTGGGAGTCAAGGTCAAAGCTAAGTCTTGGCGAAAATTGCTTTAAAAAGAGTTTCAGATGGGCAGGTGTCCAAGATAATAACAAGTTAGTGTTAGTCTCTGAAAGTTTATAAGCCGTTAAAATGTTTCTTGAGAATACGTACTTCGATGATTCATGGTCGAATGTTTCCATTTTAAGCAAGGCTCGAAGTGTTCCTTCCTCTGCATGTAGGAGATTATATGCCCATCTGATTACATTGGCAATTCCTCGGGCATAAGCACTAGTTAGTGAGTACTCTAGGCGGAGAGCTTGTACTGGTACTGCCTGGGACAACCTCGTTAATTTGCGTAGAATCTTTCCTTCTCTTAGATCTAAGAAGTTCCATTGACTTATTGGTGTGTATTCCAAAGCGTATGACAGAACTGGTGGTATTTTAACGCTGTATACTTTAAGCATAGAAAAGAAGTGTCTTTGTCCAGAAGCGGCATACAGCCTAGACAGTGCTCCCACGTGCATATCCGACTTCCGGATCAAATTCAAGGTATGAGGCCTATTCTGTAAAGAGTTAGTAAAAATTCGACCTAGATAAGTATATTCATTTGCGACTTCGACCCTTTTTTCTCCTAGGGACCAGTGATATTTAATACACCTTTTCCTTCCTGAAAACGGGACTATTTTTGTTTTCGCAATATTTGGAATTAGAAAGTTTTCCTCCGAGTATTTGTGGAGTGCCTGAAGGTTTCTTTGCAGGCCAAATGGGGCTAGATCTAATATAATTACATCGTCTGCATATAACATCGTGTGTATTTTGTGGGAGGCGATTTTTGGTGGACACTGACCATGTCATGAGTGATGTAATATGTGACGTCATCAGCAGTGCAATGCGGGCGCGCGAGTTATAGTTAGCTGAACTAACTATAACGGGGGAATTTCAATGGGTTTGTATGAGTGAAATGTCCAGCTAGCTATAAAATGTGTGAAACCTATGGTTTTTTCAATGAATATATATATATATATATATATATATATATATATATATATATATATGCCACGTGATTCACATCTAGCTCCTAGGTATTTATACCGTTATCCTATTAAGCTCTGTCCTTATTTGAGGTAGATAACAACCATCTGTAAAATAACTATACAGCTTATGCACTTCCACTTTACTGCAGTTCGCGAATTAAAGAAAAGTCGGCTTTGATGGAGAAGATCACTGGGGCTCCAGTGACTCATAAACCTCTAAACAGTACTCATGTTATTACTGTCAGTAGAGAATCAATGTATTTATACAGTCATCTTTGGTGCAATATGGCCCTAATGAACCTCCTTGTTGGTGTTTTCAGCTGCTAAAAAATAATATTCTCTGAATATATTTTAAATCTTTTTGCACTATTTTGCACAATTTTGCACATTTTATCTGCTGTTACATTGGTTTATTTGTTGGTGACGTACTTTGAAAAAATGTTAAATGCAGTTTAGTAAATAGATTAAAACCCTGATTTTTCTGTTTTTCAAACTGCAAACCAAGTTACATTTAAATTGAGGCTTTATGCTATATTTGCACATTCGAACTTTCAATGTAAACAATAGGAAATAAGAAAATAGACTCGTAGTTCGTAGTCAGTCTGTTCTCTATGTTGATAGACTGTGTATGCCTCTGTGACCAATAATTACGTCCGCTCATCCATGCTATTTAAACCAATGTATGTGTTTGCACTGTCATGTGATCAAGGCCGTGGGAAGGGCTGGAACGCGTCATGGCGACCTCTTGCACGAAATAAAATCTAGCACCAAACTGTGGTCTGTATCCGTTTGTCTGCTGCGAAACGATGCACATTTGAAGCGGAATACCTGGATATTATATATATATATATATATATATATATATATATATATATATATATATATATATATGTATATATATATATATATATATATTTTCACTGAAAAAACCATAGGTTTTAGGAGTTATATAGTTAGGAATTAGTTTTTAAAAAACCTTTGAAATTCACTCAAAAAACTATAAGTTTTAGTGGTGTTATAGTTAGCTGGACATTTTACTCATACAACACCAATGAAATTGCTCCTATATAGTTAGTTGTACTAACTATATTTCGCGCACACGCAATCCACTGCTGATGATGTCACATATTAGATCATTCATGACATGGTCAGTGACCTCACTGATGACATCTCAAATGACATCACTGATGACATCATCCAGTGAATGTGGTTTGCTTCGTTATTTAAATATGCATTATATATATAGCAATTTACATTGAAGAATGAGTGGATATATATTAATAAATATTTGGATGGAGGATTTAGTAGCAGTGTAATTGACTGTTTACTTGACCAATTTATAATGTCTCACTAAATATAGTGGATAGTGACTAAACTGTGTGAATATCTGTATCACTTTGTCAGTTGTTGTGTAAACTGATTCTACAGTTGGTTACTAGCTATGTGAAAGTCTATATTAGTTATTGATTAGTTAACTGAGTATTTGTATGGGAGTGTGAACGTGTGTGTGGTTCGGTGGGGGGTGTGTGACTGTCCAAAGATGTGTGAATAGTTGATTCAGTAGATATATGAAGTTAAAACTACATGTTCTAACAGTTTGGGTGAGGGAATCTCTTTATGGGTGTGGTGATGAGCAAATATATTTCTCAAAGGTACAGGTCCAACAAACTAGAAAAATAAAAGGCAGTGTATGTGTCAGTTGTTGTATATAAATAAGTATACATAAGACACAATGATTGTGTGAGTGACTGTATGGATAACTGTATACTTGTAAAAATGATTTTATAATTCACTAAGTATGACTAACTATCTAAATGAATAGAAGAAGTGGTGTTTGTATAAGTGTTTTGCTAAGTAAATATGTAAGTATGATCCATTGTTTGCATAAGTGACTTCATATGTGAATAGGATGCGTGCTGTTGTTTAATGTCGATATAGATGTATAAGTATTTTTGATAGTGTTCTATTGTTCATTGACAGCATGTATGAGTAAATCCATAGGTAAGTGATTAGATGTGTGTATACATCTATGAATCACTGAGTGGATTTTTAGATACTTGTATTGCTGTGACAATGGATTTAAATATGATACTCTGTATTTTACAAACAGTGATGAAAAATTGTAATAGTGTATGAAAAGGTGTATGTGATTGTCACGTGGATGATGTCATCAGTGATGTCATCAGTGATGTCATTTGAGATGTCATCAGTGATGTCACTGACCATGTCATGAATGATCTAATATGTGACATCATCAGCAGTGGATTGCGGGTGCGCGAAATATAGTTAGTACAACTAACTATATAGGAGCAATTTCATTGGCTTTGTATGAGTAAAATGTTCAGCTAACTATAACACCACTAAAACTTATAGTTTTTTGAGTGAATTTCAAAGGTTTTTTAAAAACTAATTCCTAACTATATAACTCCTGAAACCTATGGTTTTTTCAGTGAATTTCAAAGGTTTTTTTAAATGCTAATTCCTAACTATATAAGGCCTGAAACCTATGTTTTTTTCAGTGAATTTCAAAGGTTTTTTAAATGCTGATTCCTAACTATATAAGGCCTGAAACCTATGGTTTTTTCAGTGAATTTCAAAGGTTTTTTAAATGCTAATTCCTAACTATATAAGGCCTGAAACCTATGGTTTTTTCAGTGAATTTCAAAGGTTTTTTAAATGCTAATTCCTAACTATATAAGGCCTGAAACCTATGGTTTTTTTCAGTGTTTTTAAAAAAAATTGATTGGTTAACTGGCTTATTAGGTGTATCTTAGTGAATACATATATTAGCGAGTAATGTTTAAATATTTAAATATATGCATGAGTGATGTAATTTGTGACGTCATCAGCAGTGCATTGCAGACGTGCAAGTTATAGTGAGTCCAACTAACTATAACGTGGGAATTTCAATGGTTTTATGCGAGTAAAATTTCCAGCTAACTATAACTGGTGTGAAACCTATGGTTTTTTCAGTGAATTTCAAAGGTTTTTTAAATGCTAATTCCTAACTATAACTGGTGTGTAACCTATGGTTTTTTCAGTGAATTTCAAAGGTTTTTTAAATGCTAATTCCTAACTATAACTGGTGTGTAACCTATGTTTTTTTCAGTGAATACATATATAAATAAAATTTCTATGGCAAAATGAAACCCCTCATTTTGTTCCTTTTCAAATTAAATGTATTAAGTGTTACCACTTTATTCCAATCAAGATGACTTCAGGTGTGCCATACTTTTGTCATAAGTAAGACTGTTAGCGTTCTAGTTGTTCTTTAGAACACTCTGGGACATTCTGTCATTGGGCAATAGTTGGACTACATCTGGCTGATATTTGGACTACATTTGGGCTCTTTTGTCTCTGGTGGCCATCTTGGGAGACTGCGTATCAGAAGTTTTTTTAATGAAATATAAGAGGATTTGAGAAGTCACTCAAAATGTGCCCTAATTTTTCTTTCTTCAGCACTAATCATAATTTCTATGGCAAAATGAACCCCCTCATTTTGTTCCTTTGCAAATTAAATGTTTTAAGTGTTAACACTTTATTCAAATCAAAATGACTTCAGGTGTGCCATACTTTTGTCATAAGTAAGACTGTTAGTGCTCTAGTTGTTCTTTAGAACACTCTGGGACATTCTGTCATTGGGCTATAGTTGGGCTACATCTGGCTGATATTTGGGCTACATTTGTTTTTTTGTCTCTGGTGGCCATCTTTGGGCTACATTGGGCTACATTGGGCTACATTTGGGCTCTAACATATATATAGCCCAATGTAGCCCAATATATATTTTTTCAAAGTTAATTTTCGTAAAAACCACTGGAGCACATATCTTGAGACATAGCAAAGGCACATCAGGCTACCAGTCCCTACAATTTTGCCAAGTTTGGTGGAAAACCATTCAGCCGTTCGGGCTAAAAGTGAGTCCAACCGCCCTATGGAAATTAACATGGGGAAAACATGTTTTGGCACCCCCCTTTTATCTCGGCCCCCGCTTGACGAATCCCCCCCAAACTTTCAGGGAAGGAGCAGAGCGCCGCGAGGCAAAGTTAGGGAAAATTTCAGGAAGATTCCTCAACCGGCGCCAAAGTTATTCCCAATTGAATGTTGCAATTTCCCTATGGAAAACAATCCCAACTATATATACCTACTGGCTATCGCCAGTAGATAATAAAATTTCTATGGCAAAATGAAATCCCTCATTTTGTTCCTTTTCAAATTAAATGTATTAAGTGTTACCACTTTATTCCAATCAAGATGACTTCAGGTGTGCCATACTTTTGTCATAAGTAAGACTGTTAGCGTTCTAGTTGCTCTTTAGAACACTCTGGGACATTCTGTCATTGGGCTATAGTTGGGCTACATCTGGCTGATATTTGGGCTACATTTGTTTTTTTTTGTCTCTGGTGGCCATCTTTGGGCTACATTGGGCTACATTTGGGCTCTAACATATATATAGCCCAATGTAGCCCAATATATATTTTTTCAAAGTTAATTTTCGTAAAAACCACTGGAGCACATATCTTGAGACATAGCAAAGGCACATCGGGCTACCAGTCCCTACAATTTTGCCAAGTTTGGTGGAAAACCATTCAGCCGTTCGGGCTAAAAGTGAGTCCAACCGCCCTATGGAAATTAACATGGGGAAAACACGTTTTGGGACCCCCGTTTTATCTCGGCCCCCGCTTGACGAATCCCCCCCAAACTTTCAGGGAAGGAGCGGAGCGGAGCGCCGCAAGGCAAAGTTAAGGAAAATTTCAGGAAGATTCCTCAACCGGCGCCAAAGTTATTCCCAATAGAATGTTGCGATTTCCCTATGGAAAACAATCCTAACTATATATACCTACTGGCTATCGCCAGTAGGTTATATATATATAGACCAAGGCCTCTGGAAGGCCGAAACGTTATGCTGTCCGTTGCAGATATTAAAAACTAAATTACTCACGGAATTACTGGGTCTCTCGTTTCTCTCGGCGGTGCTGCGATGACATCAAAATCTGCGGCATCAAGTGGCTGAAACTTTGGTTGATATATATATATATATATATATATATACACATTATATTTCAGTGCTTTTATAATATAAAAACCCATAATTCAGAAGGAACTAAGTAATATGGAAAATATTTCATGGATATCTGTGCAATATAGATTTTATCAGCGTCATGGCATTTCTCAAACCTCTCGGCAACACTTTAAAATTGTCAGGTTGACTAGGATTAAGAGTCATGGAGGACCAAGTTATACACATCTAAATATGTAGCAAAAATGCTAGTTATGTGGCACTTTGTCTAGTGTTATTTTTATCCATCTGAGAAACAACATTTTTGTCGAACTCTGAAAATTTAGCAAATTGTGGCAAATGCGATAAATCCAAAAATATGTGGTAACTGCTGCAGCCAAAGGATCGCCTAAATCCAATTACCATCACCATTGATGTTTCTGTTAATGTTCATTAACCATGTTTTCAAGAAATGTAAATAAGACCTAAACATTCTAATTCTTCTGAGTGTCATTGTTAGCTGCACTTAAAAGTAAATAGCATTTTCAAGCTAACTACACAAAAATAAACATGTGACATAAAACAATAAAAAAGAACCAGTATAATATGGACTTGTATTGCCATCCAATGGTTCTAATGCCATTTACAAACCTCTCAGTCTTTGGTGTAATAGTTTATGATGTCACCAGATCAACTCAATGGTAATATTGGACCATATTACACAGTTACTTGGTATGTATCCTATGTAAGTATTATATATTATCTATTTCTAGCTATTTCTTTTAAAGATAGATTACCAAATGTTGGCTACCATCCAGGGATGTACATTTTATTACATAAAAAAGAGTAAGGTTAACCTTAATCAAGGATTTCATAGTTTATAGGAATGAAGGCCAGTGGCGTTACAAAACTTGAGGAGGCCCCGCTGCAAAGTACATGGAGGGGGCCCCCACGCTCCAGACCCAGGCAGGAGCGCGCAGGCCAGGGGTCCGCCACTCATGCACTGATGAAGGGGGCCCCCTAGAGGTTAGGGTCCCCCCATACCGTAGCAGCTGCTGGGGCTACTGCTACGCCACTGTGTCAAATACAATTAAAACACAGAGCAGTGCGGTGATACCCTGCTTTGATGTGAAAATGTGCACTGGAAATGGGGGGGGAGGGAGGAGGTAGTGGCAGGTGAACAGCATACTGGAGTGAAAAGCATCAGGAATGTAGTCCTAACATTAAACTGCATGTCTACCACCTCACAGTTATTTGATTTGAGAACACAAGTGCATTCCTGCTGATTTTTTAGCTCACTGCAAGTCTTCTGTTTGGGCGCTAGCGTCCAACTCATCTACCTCCTCTCCCGATGTGTGCAACAAAATAATGGGAACGCAAATACATAGGGAGAGCATTGCACAAGGAGTAGTTTAAGCCAGATCAAAAAAATAAGCAATGGCAAAGTCAATAGGTCTCACTTTTGGAACCAATCAGCTTTGTCAATGTTTTCTAGCCATGTGCAGCATGGCTAAACAACTAAAAAAATAAAATAAAATAAAAGCATTTGACATGGCCCACCATGTTATTTTGAAGGCATATACACCACGCATGACATGCCTTCAAAATAATGTGGGAGCTATCTTGCTATCTTTTTTGCTTTGTAGTTACTGATCTAAGTTGGATCAGTAACTTAAATGAAAATAAAACAGGCAAAAGCTTTTTTAAGCAGATGGAGCAGAGCAACATGAGGGGGGTGTAAAGCCAACTTGATCAGTAGGAACCATGAGGGTGTGTGAGGGGAAGCAGATGACAAAAAAAGCACAGTGGAGCACTGGGGAGGAATAAACAGGTGAAAGAGAGCAACAAGTAGCAGGCAGGAGAGAAGCAAATGGACGGGAAAGCAAAGGGGGGGCGTACATGAACATGAGGTGACGTAACATGGGGGTGGAGAGAGGCACATGGAGCTTGAGAGCATCATGGAACGCTGAGGGAAACAGCTGAAAAATACATGCACTCCCACGAAGTGCTTAACCTAAAAGAAAAAAGTATAACATGAAGAGCAAGCAGTGGGTGCATAGAAGCCAACAAACCAAAACAGATGGAAAAGAGGCTACGCTGCAGGGGAGGACCAAACATAAGAATGTCAAACTGGGACACAAACGAGAAGCAGGCAAATGAGAATTACATGAAAGCCAACCAATGATAAGCAACAGGTGGACCACAAGCCCCTGCACGTTGTTGGTAAGCTAACAGTATGTCTCACAACATGGAGCACATACACTATGAGGCAAGACCTAAGAGTCCGCTTTTTTCCGGTGGAGTGGTGTGAGGGGAGGTGGCAAAGTGATAAACAGTTTTTACTTAGATGTGAGGGGACCATGGCATAATATATTCAAAGACCACTGCATGAAATTCTGTTTGAGCCAGGCATAGTGACAGCACAGTCCTTCATATGTGACTTGCCAGACAATGCTACAGTGCAGAACCGGTGAAATGGGTTGAAATAACAACATATCATTCATATTGGACTTGCAGCTTCCGGGCCATGTACACTGATATTATTACCAAAATGTATTGTTTTTAATGTGTTTTCTTTTACAATACTCACTTCCATGTCACTAGCAATCATCCCAAAGCACTAAACAGGGGTAGGGAAGACAGGAACAACAGTGTGATGATCAGCATTTCAGTACATGTTTCAATTAAACTAAACATAATCATTTCATGAAGTGCGTTACAATGGATGTACCAGATTTATAGTGCCAATATCGGCCCAACCCCAGACCTTTCTTCATACAACACACCACTCCACCAATAACCGACACAACACTAGTTTGATGGAGAAAGTTGTTGCAGTTTTATTAGCATATACATTGTGCCACCATGTTGGGTTATCTTACGGGTCGATCCAGAGCAGGTCACCTCTCGCGACCCGCCCACCTGATGAGCCATACCCCCCGCGGTGTTAACCGTAGGGGCGTTGTCAGTTTTGGGGGGAAGGTCTATCCCCTCCCCCGGCGAACCTCTCGTTCTCCCATTACTCCGCCCCCCCCTCTCAGGGATGGAGCGTTGGCAACCCCCGGTTGCTCAGGTCTACAACCGCCCGAAGGACTAACGGGGCGCCGTCACTCCTCCAGGGTCCAACCCAGCGTGGATCTCCCTGGGGATAATTCTGCTCTCGCACCCACCGGTGCTCCTGTGGAGGGTACCCCTCTGTACCTTTCTGCATTGGATCGCCCTGAAACTCCGCCATGGCTCTGGGTGTGGTCGCCACCACCCCAGAGTCCCCCCACATACTAGCTTCCTATTAGTACAACCTGCTGCTCCTAGTGCTTTCCGTTATATCAACCAAAGATCGTCATATCAACTTGGGTAAATGAACCCCGTCTACATCAAAGCACACACTGCATTTGGCAAGTAGCAACCCAAGCCTGATGAAACAAGTTCTCCTATGCTTCAGGCTACACCCAAATTGTCAGGCGACACTATCCACCTCTCCTTGGCGCCAAGGACCTATTGCACTACCATTGCAATCACCGGCCTCCCTCGGCTCAGGCAAGGACAAGTCTGCTCTCTTCCTCAGCACCGCCAAGCTGGCACGCAACCAAACTTCCTTCTCACTTCTGCCGCCCTCCGGACAGGGAACTGTGACAGTGATGTCCATGAACTTCACAACTAACTGCCAACTGTGCTTTGCAGGTGTCCATCTAGTGCGCCATCCCCCAATCTATTCCTATTCTGTACAGCTGGCTGACCAGCAACCAACAAGCCCCTATCAGGTAAACAACACCACTGGCATGGTGTCCCCTGTCTAGCATGTGGCCTCACACCCTTACTTAGACCTACTGGGGACATATTCACCATCAAGGTCACGCCAGGCGGCTCACTCCCATGACGCCGACTCTACTGTAGGCTAACAAACTCCTCCCATGTTTAGCCTCACTGGAAAGACATGTAACTTTCAAACCCATGGGAGCCTAATCGTAAGACCATCACCTCTCAGCTATGCCTGCTAACTGCGTTCTGGTGTAGGCTTAAAAGACTGTGTCGAGGATCTCCTCATGTTTGACACTTGTACAAGACGTCCCCCTGTGCCTGGCCTTCGATGGACCCTATGAAGCTTGTAACAAGCCGCCTATATAACTGTATATCCAAGTTATGCAACTAGGTGAACTAATCCTCCCTCGCCCTTACTTCCTGGCATGTGCACACCGCCAAAGGAATCCCTACTTTAGTACCTGAAAACAATTAAGTAAATACTATCTAGGTGAAAGCTTACCCGAGCACCTAGCCACTGGCCCTCCACTGCGTGTCAACCCCTGTTGTTGATTTTCAGCTGTTAAAATTGCCTGGCCACTTCCGGACCCTTCACGTAAAACCAGCCAAACCAATCGCTTACATGGCCAAATATGTGCCAACATGTGTCCCATGAATTAACAAGTTAGAGGCTTACAGTATCAGCCTGATCCAAAGTGGAGGCAGAGCTGAGAGGTCTTAGTGGGATCAGACTGGAGGAGGTATGTGAGTGGCTAATGCAGGCCCAAAATTCTGTGTAACCTGATAATGCATCCCCATAGTGCCAATGGGCCAGAGTAAAGGAAACTGGCAATGCTGTGGTACAACTAAGTGATTGTCTCAGCGTGGGCCAGGATGCAGCAGTTAATGTGTGGCTTATGCAGGCCCAACTAATCTGCTGGGCTATCAAGCTTGTTCAGGTAATGTGCTGAATATTGCCTGGTATTTAGCCACTATGCCAATTGCCTCCCTGTAATTTACAAAAGGAGCACTATACTTACAACAGTCAAAGCTGCTTAGTTGCCCAAGATAAAGAAGCCTCAGTTAAAGCTTTCTTGCATAGCCAACCGCGAACTAGCCACCCCCCTTCAGAGCTACATGCGTACCACTGCTATGTGTGACATTTCCATTATTTCAGTGCACGATGAGTGACATTGAAAGACTAAGAAAGACACTTTCTTGCTAGCACACAACATTGAAGATGAGGGAGACCCAATGTCAGAATTACGCACATCTGACCCACAAGGTTCTGGACAGACAAAGGATATAAGGCTGCTTTTGTCAGACATTCCCTAGCTTGGAGTGTGCATGTGTGAGACAGTGACCTAAGCACGAAACCTTGGGAGTGAAAGTGCCTGGTCTTGAATGAGACTGCAAGGCTCAGATGGGAGAGAGTATCACAAAATTACACAGTCAGTCAGAACTACCTGGCCCCGTGAGACCGGAGATTTTAAGAGAAGTCCTCAATGTACCCCACAATGAGGACCCGACCAGTCTTCTACCATACTACCCATGAGGTTACTTGTCCAGTCACCTAGGAGCTGTGGCCGGACAGGAAAGTAAGACTTTGTTGCTGTTTGGTCATTGCCTAATGCAGTTAAACAATAACTGTGGGTATTGTGGAAGACAACATAATTCCACCATTCTGAACTGATCAGCCTGTGCCAAGGGAGTAATCCCAACATGGGTTTTCCAATGTGCTACAGGTGTCGGAGCACCCCCCGTCCCTCAGTGGATCAGGCCTCAGTTGTTCAACTGCTAATAAATTATTAGAGAACAAACGGCACAGCAATCCATTAATGCACATGAGATGCATGATATGCCTAATCAACCAGTTGTTGAGTGAAAACACATCTCCCATTATCTTTCGCATGACATGCATGCTTAGCTCCTGTTCTGCCACTGCATCCAGCGCGAACACCCCAATTATTGCACCGTAAAAGACGTTGTCCAGACTCAAGTAAGATAGAACATCCAATTCTGCACCGGGCTGCCTAATAAGTCCCCGCTCCCAGTTACTATCCATGAATTACCTCCATGAGTGAAACCAGCACGCGTCCCACACCCCGGATAGTAATGACAACTGGGGAGAACATGGGAATCCCAGACCCTAACACACTGCCCCCAGTGTGCTATGATCCTTATACCTGTTGAGGATTCAGGTGGCCCCCCATGTGGGTGGGGCAGTTCTTGTGCGCGGTTCCTGTATTAGAGACAGAAAACATTCATTAAAATGTCTCCCCCCTCCCGACCCACGATCTGCATTTTCTGCAATGAGACATGGCCCTCAAAGCCCCACGCGCTACCCTGGCCGGTTGGGGTTACGAGCACTAATTAGTCAGCATTACCTGCACCCTTCCACAATTAAAGTTGTCCTCTCTCATAATTGAAGGAAGTCCATTCATAAACAAAACACTCCTCTCCTTGTCTCTGAAGGTGCCTACCCAAGCGTTCTGATGCCTAGAGAGGCTGCCCATTCTTGCAATATTATCCCTCTAACTGAGTAGATCCTCTGTTGTCGCATGTGCCCATCACCAACCTCTGGTAACACACAGCTTGCTACCTCTAACAGTCAGTTTAGATCCGGGGTTTGCACGACTTGCCCCAATGCTTAAATATCGTATGATTATTACGTTAGACTGACCGCCTAGAATGTACCTCACTTGTACTATATATGCCAATGTAAATGGCACCCAAGACCCATTCTCCTCCTGTAATGCCCAGTACAAACATCTTCAACTATCAGCTCTTGTAGACACATGCTTCTTGAACTTCGCGTAGCTATGTACTGAGAACACCTATGGGAGTATCGGTACTGTCCCCCTTGAGAAACGTTTTGACCCCCATCGGGCAAAGTCCATGCCCCCACGCCAGGCGCATAGAACTGCAGAGACCTGCAACAACGTTCCTTTCACCTCTAAAAACTACACCCCGTCTACTCTGTAGCAGGCCTCTAGATTGAAGCTTGGGTCAGTCATTCCCCATTTAACTGAGTCATAAAATATATTCTCGCTCCCCAAGAGTTCGGCTTCAAGTTGTTAAGAGTTCATGCACTAATATCCTCATGCAAGGCCCCATCCCCCTGGTAGGCCCGCCATGTTCTTGTTAAACTTTGATTCATTGGTAGCATGGTTACCCTCGCACCAGCATATCATGCCAGGAATGATGGATGAAGACACTATTACCGAAACACCAAGAATACGCTGATAATGATCAATGATGCTAATGGACATCAGTTATTAAAGATGTAATTCATGTGCTATGCTATATACACACCATCTAGACAGAGTTTGTGTGGACCTTACAAGCCATGTAGAACATTGATGTTAAGTAAATTGCAACAAGGCATGCCCCCCCATCAGTTTACCACTTTGTACACATGCCCGACCACAACACAGGTCACTACGATGGCTGCCATGAAGTGATCCACGACGTCCTCCTCTGACCGATACCTGCATGGATATAAACAAGAGACATCCAAGCCCGCTGGACGGGCTTGAGAACCCCCATGGTGTTGATTTACCTTCGGCATGTAATCGTATAATTGACACGACACTTCCCCACATGCATAGACTCCTAAGGCATGCCTAATGCCTATTCATTTACTAACACCCACTAAAAAACACGGTGAAGCATTCCATGTTCTCCTTAGAAGCAATAAAAATCCCAATGAGCAACAATGACCACTGGAATAATTTTAACATTGGGTGCAGCAGCAGTGTGTTGCCCGGCGTAAAGAGCTCCCCTATTAGCAAAAAACGCTATGTAATGAAATAACACTCCAATTGGGGGCTCCTGCCGTCTTACAGGTGTAGTGGCAGACGCATGTGGAAAGAGTACTATATCACTCTCATGCCACCAATAAAGAATGCTTTAAAATTGTATATTTTCAGTCCACAAAGTGGTTTCTCTATGCATAGTACAGCCGTATATCTATTGTGGAAAATTTACATGCGGATATGGTGGGGGCGGTTGCATGTCCACCTGCTCGATTTGGTTGATACTGCAGCTAAAAGTTACACTTGCTCACATACCAGCCGCTAGATTCGGAGCTCCCTGGGTATGTGTTGACCTTGGTTTGGGTGAAAACACAAAGAAAGACTGGGGAAGCAAAAAGGAGATTCAAGTTGCTGAGTGTAGTAGGCCGCACTGGCCACTGTAGAAATAGCTTGCATGCGTAAATATGGTATGTATAGTATCAACTCTACAGGAGCATATATGTTTACGCCCACTTCTCCTTTTTAGATGAGCTACCTAAATTAATCCTGACCTAATACGACTACCTGCCCCCTGCAGACCCACGCCGCCGAATGAGGAATAACGCATGTTAAACTCACCCATCAACTTACTCGTCCCTGGATAGCACACATAAGCTACCTGGCCTATATATACCGTGGTAGTACCACAATAGCTGTCCATAAAATTGCCTTTAAATATGTACTACTACTTACAGTCATATCCCTACTACTACTGGTATTTAACTTATTAGTTGTATAATGTTAAGAGTACTTTCATCATCGTGGCTAGACCCAAAAGTGTCATGGCACTGAACAATATAAACAGTTACTTTTCATGAGAGAACTGATACAGGAATAACAAACAAAATTAGCAGGCCATAAGTTGAAGCAACACAAGCAGAACTGTTACAGGAATAGAACAACAAAATTAACAGGCCCTAGAGTTGAAGCAACACAGGCAGAAGGCACACAATCTCAGGCACAGCAAGCACAGACTGTACAAGCAAAGTAAGAATAAATATGACCAAAGTTCCAGTGGCAAACGCACTTCCTGGCAAACAATCATGCTGCAACTGTGTCCCATATAGCCGGCCCACTGAAACAATGGGACAAACCAAATTACCCATGCGATTTCAGCCACGATGTGGGATCCAACAAATTCATCTCACTGAAGTCCTGCAGTGATAAAATGAAAGTGATCAATACCTTATGCCCACCCCCCCACTACCCAACACTGGCCCGTTCCCGTTGTGTTTGTCGACCTTCTCTTTGCCGCCTTTCTGCTGAAAGGCAAAACAACATGTAAAATTCCCCAAGCCCGCAACCCCCCTCGCAACCTCGTTACAACATAATAAGGCACTCTGCAGTATCACAACAAAGGGTGCCTGGTGCCTATGAAGTGATCTTGTTGTCCTAATAACACCATAAACCTTTGCGTTTCTTATAGCAACATAACCAAGGATGACCAAAATCCCAAAACATAGGCAAGCCCACCCCCTGCACAGCGATAGGGCAAGGAAGTAGCCCTTCACCGCCGCAGCGACGTACGATGCCGGGTGACTAGGTTAAGGGCTCGATGGCCGCGCATGCGCCTTCCCGTGACAAAGACGATGGCCATGTAACGCTCACTACAAAGTCCAATGTGGACCCCCACCACGAGGACCGACACCAGGGCAAGAGGAAAGCGCCCGAACCTCGACTGTCCTCACGAGATCTGCCCAAAGCGGGCTCACCCCACGCACAAAAGCAAGAGCGCGCCAACGCCTGTCCCGCGTGTGCCCGAAACCACGAGGACATGCGTAGCAGCAGGGCGGCCCCCCCCAGAGAGCGCAGGCACAGAAAAGGTGCACGTAGCCCCCATAGAGGCTAATGGAAGACCCCCGCCCCCCCCAAGCCAGCAGGACGAGATGAGGCAGAGTGTCCAGCACCAACCGCCCCGGCGTCCCTTCCCACCCCACAGGAGACCCCTGAACCCTAAGGCCCGTTGGCCTGGATCAGCGCCGGCTGAGCGCAGGAGCAAGGTAAGCCCCCCTGCCTGCAGCGCTACCTTCCCGGAGCAACCCGTCCCCACCCCAAGGCAGTTCCCGGAGACAGCGAACCAGGGGCAACACAGGCAAGAGCCACCCTCCCGCCCGCCAAGACAAAGCTGCACCTACACCGCCGGGCCCCCCTCTCCCTGTGCACGCTCACGGGGGCGCCACCCTGCCCCCCTCCCGCATCCCCACCCTGCCACCCCTCAACCCAGGCCAGCATACCGCGAGGACCAGAGCACCAGGGGGCCGCAGCCACGCGCCGACAGCACCGAGGAACTCCCCACCTCCCTCACCCCTGCCCTCTCCCCCGCAGCAAGAGAGAAGGCAGCGCACCGAGCGAAGCAAGCCGCGACCCCGGGGACACCCCACGTCACAAGCACACCCCCCTGGAACGGACCCCCGCACTCCCCATCGACCGCCAGCATAAGGGACAATAACCCGAGCAGCAGCAATCCCACTCACCACAACCAAAGAGCCTCCTTACCAAAAACAGCAACGGGCAGTCACCCGCTCAGGGTCCAGGCAGGGGAGGGCGAGGGTCAGCGCGAGCAGCGGCCGGGAACAAAGAGATGCTTGACCCTCGCCCCCTGGGCTATATAGTCACTCCCCCTTCCCCCAAGACACAGGAAGTGACATCACGGGGGGGACCTCTAATCCCCCCAACCACTAGACCGCTCAGGGTCGGGGCCATCCTATGGCACTAAGGGTGGCCGCCCTCGTAGGTGGCCACCTTTGGTGTCCCGGGGCAGCCAATCAGAGTCTGTAAGTTATCTCAGCAGCAGGCGCTCAACCCGGCAAGCTACTGCACCTGCCCCATGGCGCTTTGCAAGCAATTATTGAGAATTTATACTGCGATACACCCACTGTGGTCGGATTGCACGTCTGCGTGAGGGAGGAGGCTGTTGTACACCGCTCCTGGCTTCTTCGACAGATCCGCACGACACAATCGAACTGTTGCCTCACATTTTCGGACGTGTTTGCTTCCTCAGAATGACACACATTTATCCCATAACACAGGTAGGGAGAGGGTGACACATCTCCCACATGTTCATCGCGCGCCTGCCTGATATTAGTTTCCACGTGTGGATTAGTACGAGCCAGAGCACTCGGTGCGGGACAGCACATGCCACACATAGTGCAAGCCGAGTTTACAACCTTGAATGACACAGAACCCCACTCCCACCACCCTCACCAGCGAGTCCGACACTAAACCCTCACTGTAGCCCTCCAAGGGAGATACATACAGCCACTGAAAGCTCTGAGTGCCAGAGTAGGACATTTCATGAACGTGCTGCTGTTTAACCAGCTCAAGAAGACAAGCGAGCAAGGCCCCTTGTGACGCAGGCCCCCACCACACCCCTTAGGGTAGGTTTTAACTTTGGCTTTGTTGACCAAGCAAAGAGGATAAAAAAAAGCGTGCCAAATATTGGGTTATTATTCAAAGTTTGTCTGGCATGAGTTGAAAGAAACTTTACACCTATCTGCTAGATAAAAAAAAAGAAAATTAATTCCCTCCCATTCCATTCACCCCGACTGTCTGGAACAGACAGACTCACCTGCACAGGCCGCAAAAGACAGGGCAAACAAGGCTAGCCAGGGGCTAGAAATAATTAAATTATGGCCGTCCCTGCTCCTCAAGGCCCCTTCCACTGTGAAGGGAAACTTGTTGTGCTGGACTTTGAAGGTAACTCAGTCAGCTGGACTAACTCGGTCCCTGTATCCGGCCCAAGCTCCAACATGGTCGGCTTGAGCCTCTGACTTTCACCCCGTGTTGCATGACAAGATAGCTGTGAGTGGCACTTTGGGCTTTTTGGTGCTATTTTCACCTAAATCATTAAAATTGCATATCTCCAGTTCTACTATTTGGATTTTTGTTGTTGGTATCAAATTATTTATAACATTATACTCTATTGTTCTAAATCGGTGCAAAAATGTTCTTGTGTTGTGTTTCTCCACTTCATTACTGTACACATTGCCCCTCAGTTAAGCCTGGCAGCTCTGTACTAAGCTACCAGAGGGTTGAGCACAGGTTAATTTGGGGTTTGCTTGTGACTTCACTCTGACAAGTATTGTATTTGCTGCTTGAATAGGGTTCCCCTACCCCCCCCCCCCCAACCAGTAACCCAATTTCTTACAACAGCCATCTATACTTATGCTGGTTACGCTCAGGGCTACATGTTTACACGCACTAGGACAAAGGATGCACTAATCCCGGACAGCAGATGCAGCAAACTCCTCGATTAAACATTTCATGATCTGTTGGACATTGGCGACCCCAGGTGCATTGTAGTACATTCCTGCTGACTCGACCAATCTCTCTATCTCTGTACTGGGGTGAATGTATGACATTGTTCTGCATTCTGTCAATCAACTGTTGTTTTTGCATTTGTCACTTGAGTGGGACGGGTATGCTCAGACGTGAGTCCTGTGCTCTCCATGCCACTGGAATCAAACTATCCTGGCTGATGAGGGCTGAAAGCCCGAAACCAGTCCTAAGATGCTTGTTTCCAGTCCAGGGATGACCTGGCTTGGCAGTTTGGGCTGGGCTGTTCCCATACGGCACAGGGTCAAGACTGATTTGCATATGGCTGGGTTCAAACTGGAATGGCATGGTGAGCAAAAAAACGATAGATTTAAGCCCAGATTGCTGTACTGGAGTGAATGTATGACATTGTTCTGCATTCTGTCCATCAACTGTTGTTTTTGCCCGACTCGACCGACCGCAGCAAGGACCCTAAGCTTTTGTTTTGCAACAAAATTGACTCAGTCATATAAATATATCACCATCAATCACCTCTCTCATCAACACTTGTTTTTTTTCTTGAAACTCAAACTTGCACTACTCAGGCTACTATGATAGGCCCCGGCTGTGAGTGCAGCAAATGTTCTTTTGTTCTTTTTAAGGCTGGGTTCGGGAGGTCGGGCTGAGCATCATGGCCGTGTCCCTGTTGGACAGGGTATGGATGCAATTATTGGTCCTAGCTCTTTATTTAGGTGTATGTGTGTAGGCCTTAGGTTTTCGTAGACAAATCCGTAGGTAGGGGGTTGTTTGTGGTTTGTTGTTGTAGGTGTGCTGGATGGTTTTGTATTGCTGACCATGGGGCAGTTGCTGGTTTCCTTATCACGGTCACATGGGGAATATGTACAGATTCTTGGCTTGGAATGTCCGAGGATTGTGCTCCTAGACAAAATGGTACAGGGTGTTATCCTTTCTAAAACGGCACAAGTTTCACGTGGCTTGCCTTCAGGAAACACACCTGAGTGACACAGAAGCCCAAGAAATAGCTACAAAATGTAAGGGTCAGATCTACCATGCCTCTTACTCCACGTACGCCAGGGGAGTAATAATTTGGGCGGGTCCTAGGACCCCGTTTTCCTTGACACATACTCAGAGGCAGATGTGCGCCTTCAGGGTTTGTTTGGATGGGCTGGACATTTCCATCCTTAACACTTATGCGCCTAGCATGGATGACCCGGTTTTATTTTATGATATACTAGAATTGGTTTGCCCGGATATGGATGCGCCTCTGCTCTGGATGGGTGATTTTAAATGCATGATGAATGGGGCATTAGACAGGATTCTGCCTCGTAGGGGCGTGAAGCCTCGCATGACTGCTGCATCGAGGGCAGTGATGCAGAATCTGGGACTTGTTGACGTGTGGAGTTTGAATTTTCCGTAGAGTCAGATATCTACCTGTCAATTCCTCACACATAATACGTATATCAGGTTGGCTTGGGTGCCGACGAATGGGCTTCCGGTGGACGAGAGAGTGAATTTGTTCTAACTGGCTAGATGTTTATTGGACCATACCCCAGTTAGTTGTGATTTGAGATGGGGAATCATGCCAGAGCACCGTCTGCACTGAAGGTTCATAAAGGATGCACTTACTGATGCAGAGGGCAGAGAGGTACTAGTGCTAACACTGACTGAGTATATGTCTCACAGCTGGGGAGTGCATCCTGCAGGGCCACAGAGTGGGAGGCTATGAAGGCGGTACTGTGGGGACAGTGCATGGACTTAACGTGAAGAGCATGGCAGCAACTGGGCAGCAGAGAGCTGAAGGAGAGAGAGGTAGATCTTGCATGGTTGCAGACTGGGGACCTGGTTGATGGGAGGGGCGGAGAGAGGAGGGGGCAATGCACCACCACATAGCAATATTTTGGACAGGCTGGATAGGTTCACACTGACGCAGTATCGGCAGCGCCTTCATAAAGAGGATGGCAAGTCCGGGGGGCTTCTGGCTTTGACCCTGCATAGGAAACAGAAGTTACACCAGTAGTTCACTTGAGGGATCGGGATCTGACTCTGAGGGTCAAGGGGAAGGCAGTAGTAGATACCTTTCGGCACCACCTGGAGGGGGTATATAAGAGAGACCCGGATATCATGAAAAGTAGGGATACAGAATTTCCTGGGCCATCTCATTCTTCCTTCAGTGGGGGGAGATGTCTGTTGAATTGGAATTTTACCTCACATTGGTAGAACGGAGGGTGGCGCTAAAATTGCTTCCCAAACATAAGGCTCCTGGAGGGGATGAGTTCCCAGCGGAATTTTATCAGTCTTACTCTTGCATTTTTACTGAGGGGCTTCTGGGGTTTGTTCTGGAGGCGCGCAACAGGGGAGTGTTGCCTCCAACTATGAGGGAAGGTGAGATATGTATGATGCCTAACCCTGGGGGGGTAAGGCGGATCCTGTGACTTTGTGACTTGTTGGCCAATTACTATGTTGAATACCGCTGTGAAGGTCCTTTGTAAAATATTAGCTTACTGACTGGGCCCTGTTGTGGGGAGATTTGTCAATGAGGATCAATGCAGGTTCATCTCAGGCCGTAATACTGGAATGAACCTGAGACGATTCACACATATTCTGCATGAGGTAGACGGGTGGGGGAGGAGATGGCCTTGGTTGTGGTAGACATAGAAAAGGCATTTGATACAGTTGATTTGGGCTCTTGGACATAGTGGGGTTTTCAGGTTTGGTCTGAAATTCTGTGCCTGGATCCAGAGTATTTATACAAGTCTGACTGCTGAGAATTGGGATCGGGCACGTGGCAGGGGTGCCTGTTGTCGTCCTTGTTGTTCGCTCTAGCTCTGGAGCCTCTGGCGATCAAGCTTCGCTAGTACCTGTTGCAGTGGGGCATACCTGTGAGAGAGACGAGCTACCTTCTGTTGTTGTGCGCAGATGATGTGTTGTTCTATCTCAGAGCACAACTGGAGTCACTTGGAGAGCTATTGTGCATCTTAGATGATTTTGGGGTGGTCTCAAGGTTGCGTTTGAACAGGTGGAAGTCGCTGCTGGGGGGGGGAGACTCCCCTGGAGAGACTTTCAGACTTGGGCCTCCAATGGGAGCTGGACAGATTTGGCTTCCTTGGTATTTGGTTTGCTCACTCAAGGAAGGCTCAGATTCAATAAAATATGCGCTGAGTCTTGGACTCCCTTGGGTCCTTGGATACATTTTGGAACACTCTGTCACTCATGGGCAGGATCACTGCCTCTCTAAGATTGTGCTCTGGGTGGTCTGTCTTTATACTACACAGCACTCCCTTTGCCCTCTTCCTGCTTGGGTCTTGAGGAAATTTCTCCCTTTCATCTGGAATCGCTGGTATGGATGCCCGCCCGATTCAACGCATGGACACCAACATGGCATATCAGGAGTGGAGGGAGGGTGGCTGTGATAAATGGGGAGATCTGAATGAGATCTTTTTCTCCATTGAAGATGCTCGGCTGGAGTTCGGTGTGGCACATTTTACATTATGGAGACTTGGCTGAGTTCACCAGAGAGACTTGGAGGATTAGCCGGTGGCCCCTCCTGTGTCAGGCACTCTGGGGGTCATGTTGTCCTGTGGAACGGGGTTACATCTGGTGTCTCTGTTGTATAAAACTTGAATATGAATCTTCTATGCACTGTTCTGTGCCTTACTTCATGTGTTGGGTTATGATCCAAAAACTTTGATGGTACTCGCATACGGCCTTCCTTCTGCACTGAAGTTTCAATATGATGTTTATATGATGTTGATATATTCTGAATAAAATAGGTTCATTAAAAAAAAGTGATAACTTTTGATTGGGACCCGGTAAGAATGTCATATTTGGCATCTGAGGAAATGTAAAATAAAAGCCTCTTTAATGGAAAAGTCGGATTTTCAGTCTGATTCGAGAAATGCCACTTTTTGAAACTTGCCATTTTCTTGTCCTATTCATTTGGTGAATACAGCCTGTTCCAGGGTCACATGACTAGGTGTAGTTGGCAGTTGGCCTTTGTGTATTCATCCCAGACGTCATCACAATAGAGGGTCTGGATGTTGGCAGGTCTGGCCTTCTCAGACTTGATGGGGGCAGAGCTGTCACCTACCAGACTTGCACTTCGAAGGCACTGGCTCAGCTCACACACAAAGGACTTCACAATAGCCTATTGTGTCCCCAGACAGACTGGGACCAGGACAGGGAGGCAGACAATGCCAGCTACCTCTTTAGGGGGAAACTCCAGAAGCTTCCCTTACTTCAAAGCCAGCACCAGTTATAAATATTCGACCCTGTTATGTCATGTTATATTAAAAGTATTTGTACAGCGCACGGACACCAAGCGGTTTCATGGCGCTAGGAGCGGAAGGGCAGTAATGGGAGGCATTATTTCTCGTAGGCTTGCCGGAACAGATGAGTTTTCAGGAGTTTCCTGAATAGAGTGTAGCAGGATGTTGATCTGAGTTCGTTCGGAAGTGAGTTCCATAACCTGGGGGCCAGAAATGAGAATCTGAGGCCACCATGTTTTTTCTGCTTGAAAGCTGGAAAGGTAAGCAGGTTATGGTGTGAGGAGCGAAGAATGCGGGAGGGGGCATACCGATGGATCCTGGAGGTGATAAATACAGGGTCCTGATCAGATAGTGCCTTGAAGCTGGTACAGCCAAGTTTGAAGATGCAACGTTTAGCCACCGGAAGCCAATGAAGGTTCCTCAACAAAGGAGAAACATGTAGGTGTTTGGGCTGGCGAAAGATAAGCCTGGCTGCTTGATTTTGCACCAGCTGCAGGCGGTGAAGCTGGTAAGCTGGGATGCCAACATAGAGAGCATTGGCATAATCAATACGAGAGGTGACCAGGGCCATGATGACAAGAGTGAGGGCCTCCGTAGTCAGGAACCTGCAGATTTTCCGGATTCTGCGAAGATGGAAGAAGCATGAAGAGGTAACTGCACTGATCTGGGGTTTCATTGATAGGTCTTTGCAGATAATGACACCAAGACTCTTCACGGAGTCTGCAGGATGGGGGGGAGTGCCCAGAGCAGTTGGCCAAAAGCAAGACTTCCAGGGGTTTGCAGGCCCCCCGGTTAAGACTAGCTCTGTTTTGTCTGGATTGAGTTTCAACTGGCTATGACACATCCATTCGCTAATCGAAAGCATTGTAGATTGAAAATTAGTACTGGATGCAGAGGTGGAATCAAAGTTAAATACCAGCTGAAGATCATCGGCGTAATTGAAAATAATGACCGGACTATTGCGAAGGGAGACCATCAGGGGTTGCATGTACAGGTTAGACAGAAGGGGCGATAAGGCGGAGCCCTGGGGGACTCCGCAGGTCAAACTGGTTTGTGTTGCAGAAAAGATGGATAGATTAACCGCCTGAGACCGCTGATGTAGAAAGGATCTGACCCACTTAAGCGCCAGGCCCTGAATACCAGCGTTGTTGACATGGTCGATCAGAAGTTCGTGATCGACCGTGTCAAAGGTCGCCGATAGATCCAAAAGCACAAGTGCCTGGAAGATGTTATTATCGGCTCCATTCCTAAGCTCGTCCATCACAGCCACAATGACAGATTCAGTAGAGTGCGCTGGCCTAAAGCCCGCCTGCTGAGAGTCATGAAACTGGGACTTCTCAATAAATGAGCTTAGGCAGTTTGTGACATGGGCCTCTAATATCTTACTAAGGTAAGGAAGCAAGGAGATAGGTCGAAAATTGCTTAATACTGAAGGATCTGCATTAGGCTTTTTCAGGATAGGAACCACTGCGGCACGTTTGAAGGTGTCTGGTACAATGCCTGTTGCCAGAGATTTATTAAGAAGTGCAAGCGGGGGGTCAGGACAAGCAAGGGAGGCCTTCCTTAGGATCTGAGGAGGACAACAGTCATTAGGCGAGCCAGAGCTCACTTTGTTCAGTAGGGTCAAAAAGGCTGCTTTAGTAATCAAAGGAAAATGATCCAGTGAAAATGGATTCTTACAAGATGCGACCGGCGTGATAAGAGGAGTAGGGGTGGGAATATTATTTTTAATATCAGCAATTTTATTGATAAAGTAGGAGTTGAGTGAGTCGCAGAGTGTTTGTGAAGGGGCAGATTTAATGATTACCCGGTCCGGTTGTGTGAGTTCGTTGACAATAGCAAAGATGTGTTTGGCTTTTGAAGTAGAGTCAATGATTTTTTGTGAGAAGTATGCTGTTTTTGCCTGAAGAATGGAATTTTTATATTGTTTTAGCGAGGCTACATATACAGTTTTCTCCTCTGGGGCATATGTGCGCCGCCAACGGCGCTCAACCTGCCGAAGGGCCAATTTATCCTTTTTTAGCTGTTCGGAGAACCAGCATTGAGCATCATGGGGACGTTTAACTTTTATTTTTTTCAACGGAGCGATCTTGTCGCTAGCTGATTCTAACCAATATTCAAGGCGAGAAGCCTGGCAGGCGATGGAGGCCTGACCGCTGAGGGCGGAAGTGGCCAGTATGGTGTGGAATTCTTCCATATTAGCCCGTTTCCAAATTCGGGCTAGAAGGTTGTTGGCAGGAGTCGATGGGGTGAAGGGGATGTGAGCCAGAGAGAGAGAAATAAATATGGGTGGCTTCGTGGACATGTTGAGAAAAATTCATGGCAAGAAGGAGGTCTGAAAATTCCAGCCGAAAGGTTGCTTTCATGGGTATCTGTGGGCCAGTAGTTGAAATCCCCAATGATGAAGACCCAATACTTCAGATACCTTCTGAACCTGTAGAAGACTCAAAGATGGACTTCTCTATTGTGCTGCTGCTCTGCTACAGAAAGGTCTGCCCAGCTGCTCTGCTGCCCTGTTGCTCTGTCTGCAAGGGGAACTTATCTGCTGCCCTGCTGTCTAAGGAAGACGGACCAAATCTACAACTTGAACCCAGGACTACCAGAGTTTCTCCATTGGCTAGTTAGCTGACCTCCAGAGCTACAGGAACATAACAGGCTCCTATGCACCAACATAACCTGACACATTACAGCTCAAGTTTGATGGCTTCGTAAGCAAGGACCCAGAGCAACGAATCTCATGTCAACAACCGGCCCAGCTCGATGAATCTCAATGCTTCTCAATGTATATCGATGCCGGACTGTTTATTACAGCTTCTGATGATCAGCTTCACAAGAACCAACCCAGCGAGGTGCATCTTGATGATGGGAACCGACCCAGTACAAAGCATCTCAGCTCAGCATGACACATCTCGATGCAGGTCCTTGAGTACCAGCTGCTTCACCAACCTCAATGCAGCGCAACGTAGCTCAACACCCATATTGCAGCTCCTGATCTGTGGCTTTACCGACATCCCAGCAGCGAGATGCACCTCAATGCACGACTGGGTATTGTAAGCTTCAGTCGATAGCTCCTCAACCCCCACACTGTGCAGGCCAACACAAGGACTACGCATCTTGATGCACCAGAACCCAAGGTACTATTGACAGGGGACTGAACACAGCCCTGTATCTGGCCCGGGCTCTATCACAGTCAACCTGACTTTGTGACTTAGACCCAGTCTACTGAGTCCTGATAACCACAATTGGTGCTTCTTGCTTCTAAGTGCTATTTGTCTTCAAAACCTTTAAAATTCCACATCTCTGCTACTACAAGTTTGATTTTTTTGTTTTGTTGGGACTATCTTTTGTTTTTTTTTATAATCACTTGTTGAGGAGAGACAGGGATGTCCTCGTCTATCAATTTTTGCTGTGTGCCCCCGAGCAGAAATATTTCTCTTAAGTTCAGTTTGGCCACATTTTACTTATGTGAAATGGTGCCCGATTTGGAGTGGGTTATCACCACATTGAGAGACTTTCCAAAACCTTGGGTGACGCTTAATGGCTGGCAGCACCCAACCCAGAAATTGTCCAATTTCCATGTAGGCTAATTTGCCTGTGAAACTACAGACTGTGCAAGAGTGAAATTTGCTTCTACATATCAGAAGGCTTATCTCTTTTACCAATGAAGTGGCAGTCGCTGTACTCTTCTTTCCCTCCTTATATTCTGTGCTGTAAATAGTGCACAGCTGCTTGGTTACTAATCCACCTGATTAACATGTTGCTGGAGCTTCATCAAAGTATTAATATTCGCCCAGCGGCATTCTGTGCAGAGATGCAGCTGTGTGTTTAGCTCAGGCCCGACGTTAATCCTCAGAGTAGGGCTGCAGTTAACTGACTTAACTGACAGTCACTTTGCTAATGCCTCTGGGGCCACTGCAATGCCCAAGCATCGCACATAACACTGCGGCCTGCAAGCTTGTGTACAGAGAGCTAATGCTTAACATGCATTTACGTTTCCAGCCAGAGAGGCAGTTTGCCACAGGATCTGTTATCTTCTGAGAAATAGCTGTGCTCTCTAAGACCTTAGTCTATAAGATCGGTGTAACCTGATAACTCTGAGGCTGTAAGGTATGTATAACTCATGTGATAGCTATGCTATCAAAGACATGAACCAGAATGGCTCTGATGTCTAAAACTTGACCATGTAAGGTCTGTGTAACCTCAGTGATAGCTCTGCTGTCTAGGGCCTGAGCCGATAAAGATGTGTGTAATATAATGGATAGCTCAGATGTCTACTGTAGTGTCATGTGAGTTAGTAATGATGGAACCCTTTTGAATCCTGATGGACTTTGAGTTTGTGGTTACAAGCAGAAGAATAAATTAGTGTTATACTAAGCTCCCGTGTGGCAGGTCTGGCATTCTCAGACTTAGCGGGTACCCAGGTCAGGAAGGACACTGCAACTGGGGACGAGATAAGGAATAAGTAACCCAAAGTTTGACAGTGCTCTCCTATAGAGTTTGCCCTGTTCCAGCAGACCACGTGTGCCTCAGTCGAAGTGCTGAATCGATGCTTGGCATATGTGGAGACAAAGCGTAACTCCATCCTGTGTAAAATGTTTGAAGTTAATAAAAGCTTAACTGAGAAGTCTATACTCCATGGGTTAGGAACCTGCTGGAAAGGCCGTAAAGAGATGTACTGTATGCCTAATCAACCTAAAGTCATACATTATCAGAGTGATAACGCAGCAATCAGAAGTGCTGTGAGGCAGAGATCAACCAGGTGTCAGGCAGTACAAAGAGATGCTTACAAACAAAGCTATTCAAATACAAGAAAGGGTCATCTGCTTAACAGAACTAAGTAAAGAGAGTCAGAACTAAGTAAAGACGTCGCCGAGTGGATGAAGGACAGCCGTCTGAAACTGAACTCAGACAAGATGGAAGTCCTCATCCTGGGATCTTCGCCCTCCGCCTGCGACGACTCCTGGTGGCCCCCAGCCCTGGGCACCTCACCCAAGCCAACCGACCACGCACGCAACCTGGGCTTCATCCTGGATCCCTCCCTCTCAATGACCAGACAAGTCAACGCCGTCTCCTCATCGTGCTTCAACACCCTGCGTATGCTTCGCAAGATCTTCCGCTGGATCCCGACCGAGACCAGGAAGACAGTCACCCAGGCACTCGTCACCAGCCGACTGGACTACGGAAACGCCCTCTACACCGGAACCACAGCCAAGCTACAGAAAAGACTCCAGCGCATCCAGAACGCCTCCGCCCGACAAATCCTGGATGTCCCCCAATGCAGCCACATCTCCAGCCACCTGAGGAACCTGCACTGGCTCCCCGTCGACAAGAGGATCACGTTCCGGCTCCTCACCCACGCACACAAGTCTCTCCACGACCTGGGCTCCAAGTACCTCAACGACCGCCTGACCTTCTACACGCCCACCCGCCAGCTACGGTCCACCAGCCTCGCCCTCGCAGCCGTACCACGCACCCGAAGAGCCACCGCCGGAGGAAGATCCTTCTCTTACCTGGCTGCCAAGACTTGGAACTCCCTCCCCATCCACCTTCGGCTGACCCAGGACCATCTCGCCTTCAGGAAACAACTCAAAACCTGGCTGTTCGAGCAGTAGCATACCCCTCCCCCGAAGCGCCTTGAGACCCTCCCGGGTGAGTAGTGCGCTATACAAATGGCATGATTGATTGATTGATTACTACAGAGCTGGGTGGAATGACCCTAGAGGAAGCACCCGTGGTTGTGTTTGCAGAGCCGTCCATAAACGAAGGGGCCCACCACAAGAACTGCTGAGCGGGGCTCAGAACAACTCCAGAGATCTCTGAAGATCAGAAAGCCAAGAGTGGTGATCAAAATCATGCAAGTTTGCTTTTTCAATGGAGACGAAGAACGAGGTTACGTTTTCCTGTAATTATCAAAGATGACCGAGAGGCCACGAAGTCCTCAGAGATACTGTGTATTGACAAAATCACCGAGCATTGTCGGAAAGAACATTGCTTTCTACACCATTAAGCTCCACCAATGATTACAATGCCACCGCCTTCCTGAAACCATCAGAGCCATTTGATATAGCCAAAAAGCTGAATATTGGCGACAGATGAGACATTTGATGATTTTATTGATGCGCTAGAAGAATAGATAACAAGAACATTATCAAATACTTTAGGAATCTATCTGGTGAAGGTGTGAAAGAAGTCATAAAGCCATGAAGCAAATGCTGTAAGCTGACGAAATTACATACCATCAAACCAAAGAAGTCTTGAATCACAAGTTCAATCCAATGTCGAATGTAGATTACGAAAGGTATATTTTAAGTCATGAAAGAAAGATGGTGAAACCATTGACGAATTTGTTGAGAGATTGAATAAGCTCATCAAACACTGTAAGTTCAATAAATGTAATAATGATGAAGCTATACACATCATATTATTGACAGATACCTGTCCGATTAATTCAGATGATGAATACTAAGAGAAAGTGAGTTTGGAGCAAGTTCTCAGGGCTGACAGATCTGAAGAGCGTGCTGATCGACAAACTGCTAACTTGGAAGCTGGAGGTGCCCAGAGTGAGTCAGTCATGAACATAAAAAGAAGGAGAAGTTGTGCTTTAGGTGTGGATTTTCATTTCCACATGAAGGCACATGTCCCGCAATGGACAGTTATGCAACTGCTGTGGGAAGGAGAACCAATTTGTGATGGTTTGCAAGGCGAAGGAGAAAAAAAGTGCATCATTGCGGAAAGACAAACTGGCCGCCCGAAAGCTTCAGAAGCGAAGCTCGACGTATGCCCACAAGGCCAAAGCCACACCAATTGAGAAAAATCAACACCAAATGAAGTAGAGTGTCATCTAAATCATAGTCAAAGAGTTCTTCAGTATCTACATCGAATGAAAGTGAAGACAATGATTGCACAATGTCGATGTTTACCTCAGAAAATATGCACCAAAGTCATTGAAACATTGCTCAAAGATTACACTAAAGGTAAAATGTTGCTCAATACCTTTTATTATCGACAATGGTGCATCGATAAACATAATGCCTGAGGAGATAATACAAAGACCTAACTCTGTTGCCACGACTTAAGCCATCAAAACCTAAACTGTATACATGGGCTACATCAATGACATTAAAAAGTCAAGGTTTGTTTGAAGCAACGACAAAACACTAGAAAGGGAAAGTACAGGCACTCATTTATGTACTTCCAGGTACAACATCAGTTGCCTGTTTGCTCAGTTTCAACACAGCTGCTGATATGGGACTTATATCAGTGAACTATAACATGAATGTTCATCATGAAATAGTAAGTCAGTTCCCTTCCTTGTTTCATGAGTTAGGAAAACTCATGACAATGGACGAACGATTGCACATTATTGAGGATGTCTGTATTATTGCTCAGAGACACAGAAGAACTGTATTTCATTTACAGGAAGATGTTGAAAAAGAACTTGAATAATTGCTCAAACATGAAATGATTTAACATTCTACTGGTCCAACGCCCTGAGTTTCACCCATAGTGGTAGTGCCTAAAAAGGACAGTGAAGGACCTGTATGCATCTGCGATGATATGTGCCAAGTAAACAAGGCAATTGAATAAGAACAACATCCAAGTCTGGACATCGCCAACATGCTAATCCAATTGAATGGTGCGAAGGTCTTCTCTCGTCTTGATTTGAATAAAGCATAACATCAGTTGGAACTCGAGGAGAGTTGCAGGTGCATTACAACCGTTTCTACACATATTGGTATGTTCCAATACAAAAAAACGACATTTCGGTGTGTCATCAGCTGAAGAGCAGTATCAAGAGTTCATTCAACGTATCATACAACCTGTCATGAATACGTTTAATTATAGTGATGACATATTTGTGTCTGGTGCTACACAGAAGGAGCATGATAAAGCTCTCATGCAAGTGTGTGGTTTACTTGTAGATGCAGGTTTGACTTTGAATGGCGACAAATGTGAATTTCATAAGACAAAGCAAATACTATTTGGTCATATCTTTTCTAATGCGGGTATGATACCTGATCCAGCTAAAGTGAAAGCCCTCTCAACTGCCAATCTGTAACAAGATGCTTCCATGTTAAATCCATTCATTAGCAGAGCCAGCTACTGTTCTAAATATATTAAAGACTTTGCCACTGTCAGTGCTCCATTGAGAGACTTGACAAAAAAGAATGTTTCATTTCATTGGTCACATGAATGCGAGTAAAGCTTTAAGTAGATCAAACAAGCTATTGAGAACCCTACTGAAATGGCCTACTTTGATACAAAGCTTCATAAAGAGGATGTGGTTGATGCAAGCCCTGTTGTGTTAGCAGCTATCCTTTCACAGCACAGCAGACACCCAAATTCTCGAAGGCATATTGTGGCATATGCAAGCAGAAGTTTGTCCCAAACTGAACATGCTTATTCAAACCTGAAACAGAAAGTTTAGCAGTGGAGTGGGCTTGTGAACATTTATACGTATTCTTATATGGAAAGCCTTTCATGCGTGTGACGGGTCATCAAGCGTTGTTGACCATCTTTGACAATCCAAAGGCCAAGTTTCCTCCTCGCAGTGAACGTTGGGTTCTACGATTACAAGAATACAACTACACAATTGTGCACCATCCTGGAAAAGAGCAAAACCCTTCCGACTACTCCTCATGAGTGCTGCTGCAATGCCATGGTACCCTGTCTAAGACAGCTGAAGCCTTTATAAATTTCATTCTGAAGTCCAGCACACCAGCTGGCATTTTGTTACAACAAATTGTCACTGCCTTGAGCCAAGATGGTGACATGTAAAAACTGAAAGACATCAGCACATCAGTCTTGGAGCCAGCACACTTGACATCTTACCATTGACAGTGAATACCAGAAGTTTCAAACTATCAAATGTGAACTGGCTGTGACTCAAGAAGGCATTGTCCTGAGCAGTTCGAGGATTGTTATTCCGGAGAGTTTGCGACAACAGATAATTGAAGTGGCCCTTGAAGGAAATCGTGGAATCGTTGCCATAAAAACTGGCTCACCGACACAGAGTCTGGTTTCCCAATATTGATGAGAGAGTTGAAAGAGAATTGAGGCCTGTCATCTGTGCAGCTGCCTTTCCTTGAAAACCACTCAACACACTCAATAAACAAGTCAGAGTTGCCAAAGTTTGCATGGGAATAAATTGCCATTGACTTCTTTGGTCCTCTGGACAATGGACATCAACTGATGGTGATTGTTGATGAATACTCCTGCTTTCCATTGACAGAAGATCTCTCATCTACCACTCCTGAAAGAGTAGTTGAGAGATTAGACAGAATCTTCACTTACATGGGGTGTTACTGCGAACCTAAAATCTGGCAATGGCACACCTTTCAATAGTCAAGAATTCGGAGACTTTCTCAGACATCTTAACGTGAAGCATCAGAAGAGCACACCTCTCTGGCAACAAGCCAATGGCCTTGTCGAATGTTTCATAAGTACTCACAGGAAAGTTGTTCAGCATACTGTATTAGAAAATCTTGACCTTAAAACTGTCTTAAATTCTACTCTTTGAGCTTACTGTTCGACTCCTTACTCTCCCACAAGCGATAGCCCTGCGACCTCGATGTTTGGGAGAGCCTTGACTATCAAGTTACCTCAATGGGCCAACAGAAGATCAATCACTGAGGAAGAAACTTGTTTAAAGAGACTTCAATCAAAAAAGAAAAATGAAAGCCTATGCAGATAAGTGCTGACATGTGAAGGACATTACTTTCGCTAGTGGAGATTGCGTGTTGGTCTGTCAGCCTAGAAAACATAAATCTGATGCTCCCTGTGATGCTGAGCCATTTCATGTTGTGGCCAGCAAAGGACACATGGTGACTGCCCAACTTCCTGGGAAATCTATCATACAAGATTCCTCACATTTCTGACATGTGGCTCATCGCTCGTCAGGCACTGATATCAATATAGAGACTGGGTCTGAAAGGACAATTGGAGGACCACTGACTGCTACTGTTCCTACATCGCCAACGTAGATCATGGACACTTCCAATGCCTGCCCCTAGATTTCAAAGATACCATCGAGATGTGTGATCAGAGTGCCATGAAGACTCATTGTTGAACAGTTATAATTGTATATATTTGTAAAAAAAAAATATTTAACAGATGAGGAAATACAGTGTTGTGTTAGTTAGTAATGACAGAACCCTTTTGGCTCCTGATGGACTCTGCAGAACTGTGCGTTAGAGCGTAGTGAAGTGAATGCAGATTTAGACTGTTGAGTTCACTATTACACACAGAAGAATAAAGATGTGTTGTGCTAAGCTCTGAGTGTGGCGTAGTCATTAGTGGGTACCCTGGCTGGGGAGGACACTACATCACCACCTATCGCCAAGTACTGTGCACATCAGATGCATAAAACTGAAGAAAGGCTATCCTGTCCAAAGTTTGATGCTGAAAATATGTGGAAAACCAAGTTGAGACACTGCTGCGTTGACCATGGATCTACAATGCATATTTAAAGTTGAAACACAAATTACAGGTGCAACCATTCCATGAAGGCACAATAGACCAAGGAAAATGTGGTATGAATTTTGAGAGAAAACAAATAAAATATATATTTTTTAAAAACCTAAACAAAATTGTGGTTCTTATTCGCATGGATTTCCTAGAGCGCCAATTTATGTCAGTTAGCAGATTACGGCCTCTGATGAATAACAGCATAATCCCTTGCATAGCTTGTGAAAGACAGAGTTGTATCACATGTGGCTCTTGGCTGGGGAAAAAACGAGCTAGTTGGCCCTAAAGGGGTCTATCGGACAAATGGTACATATCTAGTAGGCTTTTATGGTGGTGGGGCTGGAAGGTCTAGGCCTGAAAGGTGTAAAAGAACAAACAACCAAATTACCTGACAAAAGGACAGCCGGTGGAGCAGGATCGCTTCTAGAAGTAAGTAATATAGGCAGCCAATACATTTAGTCTGATTCACAACAATCAACATGTACTGTGTAAGATGTCAATATTGTCTGCAAAATATGCACACATTCAATGGATGCCGATATGCACTAGATCTCAAGTCTCCATACTCTGAAGATTAGATTGTCAAGGGAATGGTGAGGGAAGTGCCGTGCAAATTAAATTACCAACTACAAAGTTTAGATTTCCTGGGTATTTACAAACTTTTAAGAATGCATCCTGCACATGTACCTGCGCACTGAACATTTACCCACATATTTCATAAGCTAAAGGTACAGAAAACGGGGAACGTGCAGAAATCGGTCTACATGTGTGAGGGAACTGGTGCTCTCCATAATATAAAATGTGAAATAAAAGAAAATGGGTACACTAAGAAATACGAGAATTCCATAGTTTTTCTAGTCGAGGACACTTGTAAGATTTGTGATGTGGCCGTTATTTCAGTAACAAACTGAGTTCCTTGGTTTCTCCAAAAATGACAAAGATTTGAGCAGACAGCCTGTGCTAGGAATAACTATGCACAGGCGAAATAGGAAAATGGCTAATGTTCTGTAAGAAAAACTAAATGAAAATGCAGAGTTTGGACCACATACAAATTCTTGGCAAGATACACATCGGAGGAGCATGAGTCTGATGCAGCTCTTGGCAAGGCTGAGAATCACAGATGCTGGCAAGTAGGCAGAAGCCGAGATAACAGCTGGAGCAGAATTCTTTGACAGAAGGCTTTGCTCACATTGAGAGCTAAATGTGGGAGCAAGTAGGAGCATCCAGGTAGAAGAAAATAAAGATATTATCAAGCTACGGCAGCTCCAGGCTGCTTGCAACTTTCAATCAATGTTATAGTCAATGTAGCCCCCAAACATGTCAAGAGTGGTCAAGTGGAAGTTGGTGATGTAGGGTCCTCACATCAGGCATGGAGCACTGTTTGCCTGCTGAGGTATCTTTAATAGAGCCCCTAATTTCAATCACCCACACGGGTAGATGCAGATTGGTGGAGCCCTGGATCGAGAGTGTGCAGAGATCTTGGGAGCACCATCTTCAGAATGTAGTAGGAAGGGCCATCCTGGGATCCCAAAAGTGCAAGAAGTTTCCTCTTCCTTTCCCATCGAGTTGTGAGCTGCTGACTATAATGTTATGTTATGTTATGTTATGTTAAATTTAATTTCTATAGCGCACGGCTACTCGATTTGAGTGTCCCGGCGCTTTATTTTGGCAGCTCAGAGAAGAAACATAACACCATATAAAACACTCCTGAACAGTAAAAAGGAAACACACTAAAGGGTAAAAAGCCAGGTTTTCAGGCCCTTCCTGAAAGACAAAAGATTGGAGGTACCGCGTAAGGCCAAAGGCAAAGTGTTCCAGAGCTGTGCTGCCCTCAGCCTAAAGGAACGCCCCCCGATACGGGCCCTCTTTACTCGGGGAACCGCTGCCAGAAACAAAGATTCAGAACGCAAAAATCGGGCCAGGCGGTAGAAGACAAGCCTGCGCTGCAGGTATTTTGCTCCTGAACAAAAAAGCGCCTTATGAGCCAGGGTCAACGCCTTGAAAATTATCCGCTTCCGGATCGGCAGCCAATGGAGCGACTGCACAAGTCCGGACACTCTGGCTCGCCTATGAAGGCCAAAAATGGCACGTGCCGCAGAGTTCTGCACAACCTGCAGCTGCTGTACAAGATATTCCGGAAGACCCAGATAGAGGACGTTGGCATAGTCCAATCTGGAGCCAATTAAGGCTTGCACCGTAATCTTCCTGTGCTCTTCTGTGAGCAGAGGAAGAAACTTCCGGAGCATCTTGAGAATGCCATAGCATGTGCCTGTCAAACCAAGGATCTGAGATCTCAGCATCAGACCATTGTCAATCTTGACTCCTAGATTTTTTGCCAGCTGGGACGCCTGAGCAGGGGGGAACATATCCACCGGCCACCATGCCTGCCAGTCAGGATCTAAGGAGCAACCAAAGAACAGCACCTCCGACTTGTTAGAATTGCATTTGAGGCTGTTCTGCTGAAACCAATTGAAAACCGCACCGAGACAATCCCGAATACTCTCTCCGTCGAAATCCTGATCTTTCCTACACGTGAAAAGAAGCTGGGTATCATCAGCGTAGGAAACGATCTGGGCCCAAGAGGACTCCACCAGTGCCGCCAGAGGGGTCATAAAGATGTTAAAAAGAGTCGGGCTCAACACAGAGCCCTGCGGAACTCCGACTCCCAGTGGCGGCATCTCAGCGGAGCTCGGGGAGGCCCAGACCGTTTGTCGACGACCAGCAAGAAAAGATGTAAACCAGCTGAGCACCGTCCCCCTCAGACCGATGTTATGAAGTCTGGCGAGAAGCCCCTCATGGGGGACGGTGTCGAAGGCCGCCGACAGATCAAGCATCTCAAGCATGGCCTTGCCTCCTGAATCCAGAGTCTCCTTAATAGCCTCTGACACCTCCAAGAGTGCCGTCTCCGTACTTAAATTGGGGCGAAAGCCAGATTGCGTGGAGTGCAGCAGGTCATTGGATTCTAAGAAGGCCGAGAGCATGCTATGCACGTGCTTCTCCGTAATTTTTGCCAGCGCCGGAAGGAGAGAGATGGGCCTATAATTGGCCAACACCTCAAGGTCTAGGCCAGGCTTTTTAAGGAGGGGGATCCCCATTGCCCGCTTCCAAATCTGCGGGACCACCCCCTCCCTCAGAGAGAGGTTCAAGAGAGGGTTAACCAATGGGTTGACCACAGCCGCCATCTTCGCCAAAAATTTGGCCGGACATGGGTCTAACGGCGACCCCGATTTGAGGTTGGCCAAAAGTTCCAATGACGTAGAGATAGAGATAGGTGGAAATACCGCCAAGGTGGAATCCAGAATAGGCGACGGAACTAACCCAGCCACAGTGCTGGAATGCGCTTCAACCAACCTCTCCGGAAAGGAGTCCTGAATCAGTTTAATCTTGTCCGTGAAAAACTTTGCAAGATCACAAACCCACGTCTCAGAGGGAGCGATCTGAGGCAGATTAGATCTAGGGGACGTAAACTCCCTTACAACAGTGAAGATCTCCTTACATGAATTGGCCGCTGCCTCTATCCTCCTAGCTAGATAGTCCTTTTTCTCACGGAGGATATCACGGTGATAGGCTTTGACCGCCGTCCTATATGCAAGTCTGGCCGCCAGATCATATTGGAGGCGCCAGGCCCTCTCGGCCACCTTACACTGACGACGAGAGGCAGACAGTGCTTCAGCAAACCACGGAGCAGAGACCCGCTTTGCTGTAACCCGGGGAGCCATCGCAGGGGCTAAGTCATTCAACCTATTCGTCAGCCACACCTGCAGAGACTCAACGTCCTGCTCTAGGTCGCCTGAAAGGGGACACGGATGGTCAAGAGAAGCCTGAGCTAGGATCTCAGGAGTCACCCGCTGAAATGCCCTCGAAGCAGATCCATGCTGTCTAGGGGCGTTACTAGGCAGTTTCTCCCTGCCCAATACAGAGAACCTGGCCAACCTGTGGTCGGACCAGAGCACCGGAACAAGCTCTATGTCAGCTAAAGGGGCCGTGGAAAAAACCTGATCCAGGGTATGTCCCTTACCATGTGTAGTGCCCAAGAGAAAAGGGACAAGACCAAGGGGAATCGTGATATCGAATAATTTATTCGCATCCGGATCATCCCCCACATCCATGTGGAAATTGAAATCTCCTGCCAGCACACAGTGCTGGGCTCTCAAAGCTAATCCAGAAATAGCTGCGTGAAGGTCGTCAAAAAAGGATCCCACCGGTCCAGGGGGTCTATAGACCAGCAGCCCTTTCAGAGCTTGATGAGGAGCCAAAGTAATGGAGAAGGCCAGGGATTCAGAGCCTGTAATAGTTTCCAGAGGGAGAATAGAACACGCAGCAAGCTTATTCACCGCCAAAGCCACCCCTCCTCCCCTTCCCTTCGCTCTGTCTTGCCGAAAAATGTTATATTCCGGAGGAATAGCCGCCATGATGTCGGGATTGGACAGATCCCCCAGCCAGGTTTCAGTCAGCATCAGACATAATGGTTTTTCCCTGACAAGGAGATCAAAGACCTCCAGGGCATGTCTGCATACTGATCTAGTGTTAAGCAGTAGACAAAGATGTTTCACACAGTCCTCTCCCCTCTGCAATGAGGCAGCGGGGGCATAACATGGTGACCAACCACATCCAGGGCATCGCCTTTTCCCCCTGTAACGACCCGGGAAAACAATTCGACAGGCGCAGGGTGATTTTCGCAAAGAGCGAAGTTCCCGCGATGAATAACAGACCATCCTCCCCGCAGCAGAGAGCCCTATGGAGCCAGACCCAACCGCCACTCCGCCGCCTCCGGGACGCTGACGGGCAGGACTCTGGCAAGACTCAGGCAAAAGCGAAGGCTATCCCGCTGCACGATCCTGCTGCGCTCAGGGGACTGGTTTAAATAGGGCCTCCAGGTAAGGTGCGACCCGCCCCACCAGGACGCTCAAAATGGCGCTGCAAAAGCGTCAATGCCCAACCCAAAATGGCACTGAAAGTCCACGCGATGCCGAGCCCCACCAGCCCCAGAACCGGACCCGCTACAGCAGCGGTGAAAGCCAATTATTGTGGAGGTAAGGGGACAAGTCCCAGCTAAAAGCAGTGGAAATAAAACAAAAAAGGAACACAAATAGAAAACAGGTAGTTAAAAACTAAATGCGCTAGCCACGCGGCGCTCACAACAGTGCTGAGCCGCCTAAATCGGTCTAATGATTCCTAGCAAGGCGAAGGACCCAAAGGACCGCCTTAAATAGGGCCTCCAGGTAAGGTGCGACCCGCCCCACCAGGACGCTCAAAATGGCGCTGCAAAAGCGTCAATGCCCAACCCAAAATGGCGCCGAAAGTCCACGCGATGCCGAGCCCCACCAGCCCCAGAACCGGACCCGCTACAGCAGCGGTGAAAGCCAATTATTGTGGAGGTAAGGGGACAAGTCCCAGCTAAAAGCAGGGGAAATAAAACAAAAAAAGGAACACAAATAGAAAAAAGATAGTTAAAAACGAAATGCGCTAGCCACGCAGCGCTCACAACAGTGCTGAGCCGCCTAAATCGGTCTAATGATTCCTAACACAATTACTTGGAGAGATGCAACTGAAGCTCTGGCCTCATTATGGAGGATGGAAGAACACTGTCACATAGAGTTACCGGTCTGAGGGGCTGAGGGTCATAAAGTTTGAAGGGCCCATTCCTCTTTTTCAGATTGTACTGCCATTGTCCCATATAGACATCCCCTTTATAGAGAAGACAGGTTTGCTGGACGACCTCCTTGAAGTTGTTCCCTCCTAGCCTGAGAATGACTGTCTGTTCTGTCCATTAATCTCTGATGTGTGAGTGATAATCAAAACTATGAAAATGCATTCATTCAACCTCCCTGAAGTGTCAATGTGATGTCATTCACACTGAGTATACTAAGGAGCCAGCGGCAAACTCAGGGGGAGACAAGAGAAAGTAAGGACTCCAGCGCAGGCGCCTGTTTCTGTGTGTGACCCCAATCTTGGGTCTCACCTTCTTCAGGGCGCAATCACTTAGGAAGACAGAGGAGGATGCTCCTGGACTGAACAAGCAAGGATCACATCCACGTCGGAGAAAATAATGGTGAAAGTCCGGATGGAGGCCACGGAGACTTATCTTCCTGGCTAAAAATGAGGACAAGAGACCGGTCCCAACACTTTACAAGTAAATCATTTAAGATGGAGGTCGCCACACAGCAAAGGGTTGATAAGGTGTAGGGCCATCGCCTGGCCTGGTACCCCCGTTGGGCCGGATAAGGAACCGGATACTCCTATTGAGATACTTCACGACAAGGAAAGCTGGAAAGCTGCACCATGCACACAAACACACGTCCTTCTCGTCCGAATACCACGTTGTCGATAAATCAGAATAACGTCCCCTTTAACAAAGGATCGTGTCACATGAAACAGAGACAAGTGTAGAAGGTGCATCGCAAAATCATGCTTTAAAACATGAGATGAAGAAAACACATTTATAAGACAAAACTAATACATATAAACGGTAATGAATTTTAATGCACATCTTGCTTATTAACATATATTGATGAGAAAAGTGATGCGATGTGAAGTGGCCTAGTGCATTCCATGCTTTTTGCTGAGAATGCGCAGGTTAGAAAATTCAGTGCAAAAATGTGTAGCAATGAAGTACAAGCTAAATATTTTGCAAAATGATTTTAGAGACATTATAGTTATGAAATATTAGACACTATATTGTAGAATGAAATTTGAAACATTTGCATCTATATGAATATCATAAAATTTAGTGGTAGTAGGGTATTTCTAACATTAGTCGTTTCCATGTAATAATATTTGTGAAAGTTTATACATTCTTCATTTGAATAGATTTAATTTCATTATATTTGAAGTAAAGGTTAAAGCTCATTTAATTTAAATGTGCAATGCTAACTTAAAGGCCTTTTTTTTAATGCTTAATGCTTTTTACTAGTGCTGACCTTTCCCCTGATTTAATACGATTCCAGTGAAAAGTTATGTATTTGTTCTGGACATGGCTACACCGTGACATTTTAGTATGCTTCTTTAACGTCCACAGTGAAATAGTCATGTGGGAATAGAATTTCAGCTATGCTATACATCACAACTTTGTATTCCTTTTCTACCAATGTTAGACTTGTGAGGGCTCTCAATCTTTTGTTTCTCATGACTAGCATGGGAAACTATTTTGATACTGCGAATGCTTTAGGTGCCACTATGTGACTATGGACATGTGATAGTCTTTTGATGGCGATGTGATGCCATGTCACTGGACATTGCTAAAACTCTATAAAAGAAGAAACCCCAAAAGAGAGGTGCTGAAGGCCATTTATTTTTGCTTCTTGACAAGAACGCTATTGATTTTTCCCACTCAAGGCCCGGATGCTATGCTGACCGATCTTTTACTTGGACTGTTTGTTGATGCTACAATCGGTAGCTGATGGACTGAGACCTTCTTTGCTGAACCATTTCTATTTTTCAATTTTCCCTTCTACCTTTAGCTCCGAACCAATGGACTGGCCCCTAATAGACATTAAGTCTGAACCTTTCACCTTTTTGTAGGACCTAAGCTGTTAGAAACTTGAACTATCCTTCTGCCTTAAGAGTAGCAGGACTTAATAACCACTCAAGAAAGATTTGCCTAAATATTTGGTGCTTTAATGCAAGCTGTGATATTGTTGAGCGAAGTCCTTAAGAAATTGCTTATTTTATTGGAATTTGATTCTTCAATACAATAAACAAATTAATCTAAATTTTCCTGAGTCTAATATTGAATCCTGTTGGTTCTTCCATTGAAACTGTGCTATTGTATTGATGTTTTAAATGCGTAGTGGGGATAATCAGCTAGCTCTATCAGAACATCAGGCTTTGTTTCTTTTGTTATGTGTTGCTATTGCAGAGCTTTTGGTTTGCATATTCCTCACTTAACTTCTTTAGGAGGTTGGGTCTTTCTGTTGCTAGTCTTTATATCTACCACATTGTCTTGAGAGTGGTGTCTCTAAATCTGATTTCAAATCTGCGAGTTAGCCATCAATTAATGATCCTCATTAAATAGCTAGCGTGGAGTGTGGTCACCCTAAATTCCATCCCTCCTATCAGCGGAGAAAGATTCATCAGAGTATCATCGCCTCTGTGGTAATGGAAATGCTTCAGCCTGTCTAATCATAAAGGGTCCAGTAAGGTTAAAGGAATAAGTAGAGTAAGCATATGAATAAAGAAAATTGTATGCACGCTTCCCGCTGCAACATGGGCAATCTTAGCTCACTGTAGTTCTATACTTCTCACTTCCAGTGAGGGCAGTTTTAAGCAAGGCACAAAATGCAGTGAGTTGTCATACTTCAAGGGCCCCTGTCTGTGAAGGACAAGGGTGCCTCGATCACCTGGCACTCGGGCCTGAACCTGGTGACCAGTGTGCTCAGTAGCTCTTACTGGCTTCAGACCTCTCCTTTTCTAGGGGGCTATAGGGCTGAATAGATTGGTGGGCTCCACCTAGACCTGGTTGTCAGGACCATGTATTCTCCTGTGGAGGCCCCCTCGTCCTTTTCTAGGGGCATTGAACCTTGTAGTTTTCCACGTGGATGCCCCAGCAAGTCCTGGGTGGGAGGAGTGGTAACCCTGTGAGAGTTAGGATGATATTGGAATGGCAAGCATCCGCTGCCCTTCTCCCTCTGAACTCTCTGCAGTTCGCATCAGAAGGAGTCATTTGGGCCTAGAAGCCCAGCACATGCGAGTCAATCCCTGACATTTTTAGGAATATGGAATGTGGAATACCTGTGGCAGCTTTGTCAGTCTGACCATGGCCAGCCTGCAAACTGGGAGAGCCTGCAGGGGCATGGCAAGGTGGTGTAGTGCAGATCAGCCGGCCCAGGAAACAGTGCACATTTGCTTTTGTGTTAAGGCTTGGGAATGGTGGCCAAATCGGTGTTGCAACGCAGCTCTCTTCTCCTGCAGGAAGAGTTTGGAAGGGAGTGAGTAGAGCGCCCGGGAGGGGGGCTAGGCCACAGAGGGTAGCATCTAAGGATAGGGGTGGATGTGGCACTACCCCTACAGGCGAACAGGCCGGGCACAACATTTCTCTAAAGTTTAGAAAGGTCTCAACTCTCAGGCCTCGGCTGATGTTTCTGACCTCAGTCATAAGAAATATCTTCCATTTTCCCAAGTGTGAACAGCTTGACTGAAACACTGATGGCGCTTTTTGAGAGTCAAGTTGAATGTGCTCTTACTGGACAGGCCTTTCATAATACTAGTTTCAGTCCTCTTTTCTCATTCTCAATAAATGTTCTTAAGCACCTGTGTTAAGCGCACTCAGATGTGAATACCCCTGAGTCCTCACACTTTCCAGTGGTACGCCATTGGCTAACTCTCGGAAGAGGAGCTTGCATGTTGTGTGTGGTCTTTGCAATGTCTGTGATTGTTTGAGAGTGGTATTTGCTAGCTTGGATCCTAGCCCTTCTCCAACCAATCATGAGGCATCTTCCAGGGATGCAGTGTTCCCAGTCCGACGTACTCTACACATCTCGTCACTTAATAGTATGTTGTTATGGCAGTTCCGAGTGCTGCAGGGGCATCCATATCTCCATTTGTGTAAACCCTACATGCTGCCCACTAGGCCTAATATCTGGTAAGAGTTTGTTCTAGTGCTGGATGTTAGAGCGCGCTGCTCGAAGCACTTTCCGTGTCCTTCTTGGTGGCTTGTATCTTCACCCTGCCCTTGGTGAGTTGTGGACTTTTCTCAGTGTTTGCTTCAGTTGGAACCTGTGGGGAAGGAATTGTAAGCTATGGAGAAACAAGGCAGAGTCTTGATGGGAGCTCTGGCTGGGCCGCCTCAGGGCATAATCGGTCTGACCCCCACCCAGACTGTGTGGAATCCGGGGTTCATCATTTGTAACATGGCTCAAGCATCTCGGCTTTCATCAGGGAAAATATGTGTACAGCAGCTAGTCGAACAGCAATAACATTAGGATATTACTATGAACTTAAAGGTTCAAACTGGGTTAGCTCAATAACAAATGAAACAGGTGAACTTTCACACTAGGGTAAAATTAGCAAAAACATGTAAAATTGTAACCGTATAAAAATAAGGATGTGTTGGAACAATAGTCAGTTATTCTACACTTTATTCGTTAAACACTTTTGTTCGTATATTTAAAAAAAATATAGCTGTAGATCAAATCACAAAATGTTTTCAAAAACAAGTGGTCTTTGTCTTCATGCTTGTTTTGCTGTCATTACATCTGTTTGTGCGCCTACATCTGGCAAAGTCTCCTCTGGGATTTGAAATTGGAAACACAACGTTCAGGGCCTCTCCTACAGCTTCGCCCCTGCATGGAACCGTCCAAAATCAATTTTACCTACATGTGTTTTTAAAAGAAATTCTTAAGCATTCATCAGACGAAGGTGAAGGTATAAGGGATGCCAGGGGCACAACTAGACTTAAACTTGGGGGAGGAGGGACAACATTTCCAAGAGTGGGGCAGGGGCCGCATTATAACCATATCCCAATTACTTGTACGCCGCAGTCGTTTATCTGGGCCATTTGTGGAAAATTAACTTTTAGGGTTCAAATCTTTTATTCGAATTTTCAGAGTTAATAATGCCAAGTTTAGCAGTTCGAGAGCGGCGCAGAGCTCGATGTAATTGTCTTCTAATAACACTGGCCGGCAAAATAACATAAAAATTCTTGACACATGACCACCCCCATCGTACTCTATAAGGACAAACAGTCGTCGTGAAAATAGATGTTCTGGTACAGGAATTTTATGGCGGCACTGAAGGGGCGAAAAAGAACTTTTAAAGTACACTGGCTATGGAACATTATTTTTAGCATAACACGATTTAATATAATGTTTATGGGTTTTGGGGTTCGCAATGATTTACAGCACAATTAATTGCAAATGTTGTCATTTACTACAAAATGGACTGGTAGACCTAGCACTATTTACAATGCTATGTTCTACTTTATGTGTCAAAAAAACGGCATGACATATTTCAAACACACTGAACAGGTTGCATCAACCTAATAGGACTTAACAACACTTCTAAGCAGGTATTTGAGCATTCTTCCCTAAAGGAAGTTTTGGAAAATAAGTATTACAAAGTGCTGCTTAAGCACATTTCTTTAGTTATTGCCATACCTATGCGGTATTTACCTTCACACATAATTTAATGATATTTGGGGCATAAGAGGTTGATATAATAAACAACTTTCTTGCTGTCTGGCAGGGGATACCTCATGCACAAGCTCTGAAACATACAGAACTTTGAAAATGTATGAATTGGTACTGATATAACTCCATTAAATCGTACCAAGCATTGAAATGCTTGGACCCACATCACAAATGGAATTCCATTAATGTTTACCAGGTGTAGAAGTTACTGACCCTAGTTTACCATTAGGTACCTAAAGAACTGCTCTTGCTACCTATTGTCTCAAGGGTCGTCATGGTAGTGGCAGGATCATAGACTAAACAGCACTCTAAAAGCCCTGTGTATTTATTTTATTTCGTTTACAGGGTTTTCCCTCCACCTAGACACTGGGCAGCAAAGACCTAGATGCTGAAGAGCCAGGTGTGTGTCAAATGGTCAACGTATGCTGCTATTGGCTGCGAAAGGTGGGTGAAGTCACTTCAACCACTTCTGGCATTTTAGTGAATGAAAACCCATGGCAGTAAAGAACTGAGACCCAAAGATGAAACATATCCATGAATGCTAGCAGGAGCAAATTGTACAATGGTAATACCTTTCATGTAAATATTTAGCAACAGTGCATAAAGAATAACTGAAGTCGGTTTATGTAGATAGCATGGTCAGTATATTTCTGCATATTCTTGTCCAAAGCAAAGGGAGGTTGAAATAAGACTTCAAATGGAACAATGTTCAATAGTTGCATGAGAAAGTAACTCTGGGAAGGTGTGTGAATGCATGAGATTGGCCTCTAACAGGAACGTGAGACTAACTCGGAACAACTATGAAAAGGTTTTAGAGAAACAGGATTATTAATAGTGTGGGGAACATACTATGCTGTAGACAAAGTAGTATCGACTCTGTGGTGGTAGTCAGGAAATTAGACACAATAGTTAGACTAAGTAAATCTAATCCCACCCTCATTTTATTTTCAGAGGAATAGTATTGTCTTGTCTGTGCAGGAAGCATTTACAACAAGACAGAAAATATCTACACTTACTCTTGCCTGTTAAAAGCACTCCCTCAGCTGCTAACTTCACTTTCTCTGCCCACCCCCTCAACACATTGTTACAGACATCCTCACCGTCCACCTCTCACCTCGCAGTGACATCACCCCACACCTCAAAGAGCTCCACTGGCTTTCAATCCAGAAACAAGCACTCTTCAAACTCCTTACGCACACATACAAAGCCTTACACAACATTCGCCCCACGTACCTCAACAACAGTATAAGCTTCTACAAACCTACCAGACACCTCTGCTCAACTGGACTCCTACTCATCCCCTAGCTCATTTCCAGAACCAGATGCCTGGATCATGCCTTCTCCTACCTCGCTCCTTAGCCCTGGGCTGCCTTGAACTTGCCAATCAGAGCCACCTTCTTAGTTATTGAATTCCGTGAGAAACTGAAGACCTGGCTCTTCATCTGGACCTGACACAGGCTTTTCTTGGATGCTCAGTCAAATTTATGTCCTGATGATGACCATGTAATTATACAAAGGTTGAAACGCCGTTGACGCAACCTTGGCCGTAATTAATGAAGTCTTCTTGTTGGTTGTTGTTTCAGTGTTGTTCTGAAACCCCCCTTGCTATGCAATCCCTTATGTCTGCCACCTGCCTGGTTCTGTATTTTATAACAAATGTCGCCAGTATGTATTCCTGCGGTCAATGTTATAAACTTGCTTTTATATTTATTTATTGAATACATTTTGCATATTTTTCTAAATATTTCTTGTATGGGATTTTCTCTTGCTTCTCTATTTTTTACTTTCTTATGCATGTATAGTTGTTTCTTTTTCTTAGCTTTTGAGTATTGTTATTGTCTGCATGTAAAACTGAAATGTTCATAATACCTTGAACCGCTGTTTGGACTAAATATTGATGAGCAAGATACTGAAATAAAAGCTTAAAGCTGCCACTGTTACCACCGGTCAGACCCAGGCAGTCCTGCTATACCTTACTTTTTCTTTTGCTCTGGGCCGGGCTGGGCTGAGCAAGGCAAAGGAAAAGTAATTGGAAGCGAACTAAGGCGGCAGCAGCAGCAGTGTGCCAGAAACGCTTGCTATATTTAGCATTTTCATTTGAAGTTCCACTCTGGATGGGACTCTGCTTGGGCAGCTTGGGTGGCTTGGGTGGCTTGGGCACCTTGGGCGGTTTGGGCGGCTTGGGAGGCTTGGGCGACTGGGGCTGAGAGTTGAGTGCTGGGTTCTGTTTGAAGGACATCAATAATTTATGGAAGCACAGCCTACGTGTTAAGTGCCAAGCAACAAGCATCAACTAAGCTGGAGCATTAGATTTGAGCATTGAGCAGCTTGGTGTTCAGTCTCAACCAGCCTCCACCAGCCTAAAGTCAGGGGGGTTCCTCCTTAACCTTAACCTCTGCTCTGCTCAGATAATCAAATTTAGTCAACCCCAGGGTACATATTATCATTGTTTTACTTATCTAACATCCCTGATATACTCCTCTATTGCCCGATCTCTCTGTTCCATCCATCTAAAAATAATTGGAGATGCGCACAAAACAGAGTTAGGTAGGTGAGAGGAAAGAAATTTCAGAAATGTCTGGACAAACAATAACACCTTCTCCAGTCCCAAGTGGGATGCGTAGGGGCCAGAGGAATGCTCAGCAGAGGATGGGATTGAAGGCTAAGGCATTGGCCGAGAAGGAAAAGCAGTTCATGTGGAATACAATGAATGGTACTTCAGACGATGATGAGTATATACCTGATCAGGTATTAGAGCAGAGCCGCTCAGATCAAGCCGCAGGCAGAGAGATAGAGGGTTTCAACAGAGATATTTTGCTTAGTCCTAAGCAATACCCTCTCTTTCATAAGCAATCATTACTTCAGAGTAAGTGAAACGGCGCAAAGCAGTCCAGTTATGAGGGGACAATAGCCCCAGCCCAACCAGCCCAACCAGCTCAGCCAGCCCAGCTAGCTCAACCAACTCAGCCACAGTCTCTCACGCAAGAAGAGACTAAGGGGCACCTTAGGAGTCTGCCCGCCATACCGATGTGAAAGGGACCGCCCACCTTAAGGGCGGCGTCCCGTGGGGGCCATTAGGATGCGCCCGCCACAGTGGCGGGTGCATCCCGCATATTTACCATTGCGGGAAAGGCGTGGCGGGCGGGGTCCCGTGGGGGCCATTAGGATGCGCCCGCCACAGTGGCGGGTGCATCCCGCATATTTACCATTGCGGGAAAGGCGTGGCGGGCGGGGACGGATCTCGAGTGGATCGCCACTGTCTTGCAGGCGGTGGTGATCCACCCGAGATCCTAATGACCCCCTAACTCTCTACGATCTGATTATGATGTTCCCCCTCCGATTCAAAGTGGGCAAGCAGATATGCAGACCTTGCAAGGTGCAGTAAGTGGCTGTCAAGATATCACTGAAGAGATGGAGTCTGAGTCTGCATCCAATCCAGAACCAGTGCCCTAGAAGCAATGAGAATACGTATTGCTCCAGAAAAACAGAATTTCTTAGGAATAGAAGATTAGGTCGACGTTTCGGTCTGTTCGGCTGAAGTCCATCAGACCATCTTCAGGACGAGAAAATTATAGCTGAGAAGAACAACTCTTATAAAGAGTAGCAAAGACAGCCTGGTGCCAAGTACTGGATCTATGGTCACTGCTGCGATTGAAATACTGTTATCTAGGAAAATGTATTTCCTTTTCTTGATTCTTAGAAAAAAGTCTGTATGAATACAGAGGAATGGCTGCAAAATGCTGTAAACACATGCACGATCTTGTTCGAACAAATAACGCAGCCTGGAAACCAGCATTTTCACAGGAAGCAAAACAGCACATGCATTTTGTCAGACTTAAGTTTTTCAAGGGCTTATCGTTGTTTGATGGTAATGTTGTGGTTAGAAATGGTAGATAGTGATCCAGTGTCTTCCCGTTTATATAGGTCATTTGACACCCGTTCGTAGAAGGTATGAATGCTTGGATGGTAATTGGAGGTTGGTACAAATGTGGATTTTGGTTTTAATTGGCTATCCATGTTATAATCCTGTTCTATATCCAACTCCCTAAGCATGGTTGCCATGTCCTGTTCCTGTTCCTCATCCAAACTGTACAGTAATAAGGCAGTGCGAATGTCAGCCACTGAATGTGGAGTATGTGAATTTGCCCCCCTTTGTGAGGATTCTCTCGGTGTTTGACGCGCGAAGAAATCTTTTAATTTCAAAAGTCTTGTGAATTTGAAAAGATCGATGTGTACATTAGTCATATCGCCATTTTGGGCTGGACAAAAACTGAGACCCTTACCCAAAACAGCCAGTTCATCTTCATCTAGTACTTTATTTGATAAAGTCACAATCTTCAAATCAGTGGTACATTCTGACTCAACAGCTTCCTGTACAGGGCATATCAAATGTGTTATTTCTGTTTGGTTCCCGTCACTACTTTGCCCACTGCTCCCTTCTCTGTACCTGCCTTTTGACCTCCTTCCGCCCCTCCTTGTTTTGGTGGTACCCTTGGTTTGGGTTGTTCCTTTTTTTGCTGCATGCGACTGCTTGTGCGTATTTTGGCGAGCTCCTTCTGGAAAGAAGAAGCTCCCTCATCCTAAAGGGATCTCAAATACAGATTTAGATCTGGTGCTGCTTACTGATGCGGTAGAAGCGCTGCCTTCGGATCGCGCATCCTCACTTGTCTCTCTTTCCTCACGCAGCCTCTTTCTTTCCTCTACCCCTTGGACCTGATCAAATTTCTTAGCGAACGTATAGATACGTCCGTCTCTGTAATCTCTGTCGTCCCTCCTAATCTTTTTTAGTTTTTTATCCTTTAAATAAATTTGATGTTCATTCATAACTTTTTTTAGGATGGCAAAGTTCTTTTCAATGAGGTCTTTGGGTTCTAATCCATTTATTTCTAGTAATAAGGCATCAATTTCAGCCATTAATTTCTCCTCCTTCTCTTCGGCATGACGAATCAGTATTTTCATCATAACTTGTGAGGCATTTTCTAGATTACCCTCCCACTCATTTAGGAGATCTTCCCCTAGATCTTCAAAAGTGGGGAATAATAGAATTCTCAGTCCTCTAGGCACCTTTTTGTTAGATAAATATTGACTGAGGGTGGCCCCATCCCACCAGCGTGATAGTTCTAATTTCTTCAATCGCTCAAGTTTAAGGAATAGGGACTTTAAGCTGGGTTTGCTAGGTTCTCCTGGATTTTGTAGTTCATTTGGTCTATTGGTTCCGAACAGATTGAGGGCCATCTCCTCGTTCCCATCTCCAAAGTTAGGCATCTTAGTAGTACAATATCAAGAATGAAGAAGAGTGCAAAACAGTCAATTCCTAAGAATTACACAAAAACCAAAGGCACACAGCAGCAGACTAAGGTTTAGCACATCAACTTCCTCTGTTTCATAAGTTATTGTGGTGCAACCACTCTCCACATCCGCTGCCAGGGATGTCTGCTATACAAAGAGTTTACAAAAAATTTGAGAGGTGCACTCAGTGGTGTAAATAGCAAAAAAAGTTCATGAAGTTTGTAAATCTTCTGTTCTTTCTTTATTGAATTCTTTTTTTCTCTTTCTTTTTAGGATACAAAGGCACAGCCAACGCGTTTCATTCCCTTTCGTGCCGTGGGAATTTCGTCAGGGCTACAAATAACATCATCTCAATCCAATAATCCAAATATAAGTAAATCCTCATAAACGAGTGAAAAAAGAATGTATGAGACCCTCTTTAGAATAATTTCATCATCTGAGTGAGAGTAGGATCCTCGATAACAATGGTCTGAGGAACTCTCTTTCGTCACATTTGACGTCGAGAGCTTATATACCTGCATATACAAGGATGTTGGCCTAGCGGCACTACAATCTTTCTTAGACAAGGAACCAGCGGACAAACATGACTTTAACAACATGCTATTAAAGATGATGGACATAATATTGAGTAACAACTATTTTTTACATGATTCTGTTTGGTACCACCAGACCCGTAGCACTGCAATGGGTTCGAAGGCTGCGCCTTCGTACGCCTGCTTGTTCATGGGCCAATATGAGAAGAACCACGCATGGAACAAATGTGCCTCCCCCTGGATTGAACACATCGTTTTCTGGGGGAGGTACATTGACGACATCATTGTACTTTGGTCAGGATCCACGGAATATTTAAACCAATTTCACATGTATCTGAATAACAACAAATATAATGTGAAGCTAACAATGACACACGACAAAGAATCTATCAATTTCCTTGACATCCACTTCTTTATTAAAGAAGGTGTGATACAGAGCACTCTTTACAGGAAGGAAACTTCCTGTAATGCTGTACTGCACGCGGACAGTGCACACCCGAACTCGGTTATTAACAACATACCCTACGGTGAGATGGTGAGGCTGCGAAGAAACTGTAGCGAGGAGGATTCCTACGCTCAGAATCTAAACGTCGCAAAAAATCAGGTTCCTAAAAAGAGGCTATAACCACAAAGTTGTAGATAATGCGATTCAAAAGGCCAGAAACGTACGTAGGGGAGACACATTAGTGACCAAACGTGATGACATTTCTACTAGGAAGGAACGAGGTGTCACCTTCACGACCCAATATAATTCCAACAGCAATAAGATCTATAAGGTACTCAGCAAACATTGGGATATTCTCAAGAACTCCCCTGGTCTGCGAGAGTCTATATCAGCAAGGCCACTTGTCTCTTATCGTAAGGGTAGATCTCTGAGGGACAATCTATGTCAGAGTTATGTAACTACTCCACGGGACTCATGGTTTCCTTCCAAGCCACTGTTTTTTTTTACATGTGGGTCCTGCATTGTCTGTGATTCCGGTTTAAACAAGACCACCAACTTCACATATAATACACTCAAGAACTACAAGATCAACAGCTTCATAAATTGTAATACCACACATGTGGTATACATATTGGGATGTAGTTGTAACATCATTTATGTAGGAAGCACTGTGCGCCCTTTAAAAACACGTATCCAAGAACATCGAAAGGCGATCATTGGTAGGGACAACCGCTACCCAGTGAGCACACACTACAATGATATACATCCGGGGGAAACCTCCTTCTGGTTCCACGGGATAGACCACGTGCCCCAGGATAAAAGAGGGGGCGACCGGGAACTAGCAGTCAGACAGAGGGAGGCAAAATGGATTTGCCGTTTGAGGGCAACACAGATGGGGCATAACACTGACAAAGAACTGCATTATTTTCTTGAATAGTGCATTGATGCCATCCATCCTGTTGCATTCTTAAACCCCCATAATAACTATGAACCTAGAATATGGAAAAGAAATAGGGGAGTCCTGCATTTGTCTTTGAACAGCTATTATGACCCGTATATATCATGTACATTTGGTATCATTTAGATTGCTCTATCCCCGGCTACTTATGATCTTATGACAAATAAGAATAACGGGGGGTTTTCCCTCAAAAAAAGTTTCTGAAGGAAATTATCATGACACATATTGATTCACTTCATGAATGTTTTCGAAGCAATTTACTGAATATCTAGAAATTGGGTGTTTTCTATGTAAACAACCAATGATATTTCTTTTCTTTTTTAACTGGTTGGTTGATTGCTTTATTTCGATATGCATATATCATAAAAGCATTACAAAAAATATAAAAACAGCACATCGTAAAAAAGACTTAACATTTAAAATATGAAAATAAAAACAGCAGTTAATCAGAATAAATTAATTAAAAATGGATTAAATTGATATAGAAAGTCTTTTTAGTCGAATCAACCAGGCCCATTTTAAAAATTTAGACACAGCACAGACAATGGGAGGGGATGTGTCAGTTAATAAAATCCGAAGGGCCACCAAATACTGTCGAGTGCCCAATTCTCTGCATAATGGTTTAAGACAGCGTGATCTGGGGCGCACATAGTCCGGGCATTCAAAGAGGAAATGTGCCACAGTTTCAGGTTTATCGGGACAAGAGGCACAATAGCATGATGCATGCTGAGACATATTCCACCTTGAGCGAAGATCAGCAAGGGGTAGAGACCCTAGTCGAAATTTAATATAAAGAGCCCGGTCCATGGCAAGGGTAATAATGTCCAAGTAGGGCTCGAAGGCAACAGTGTCTTTGATTTCCAAATAAGCTGCAGTTGCCTTGCAATGGCGCTGATTGTTGAGGAGCTTGGCAGAAACCCATTCCCAATAGAGTTTTTTTAGGGACTCCTTTGGGGGAGCAGAGCGGTCGAGCCAGCAGGACCCCAATCCTAGGTCCCCTAGCAGGTGTTTGATATCCCTAAGCCATTTGATCTTCTGCCAGCCGTCTAAACACATCACCTCAGCCAGCCCATCTGCATAAGATTTTAACTCAGGGACCCTCCACAAGCGAGCCCAAAGCAGTAAAGGACGGAGACGGGCATGGTCCTTAATTGATTTGCAACCAGCATCCATTAGCACCGGAACTGTCGGGGTGCTCATCGAAATGGCAAGGAGGTCCTTGATAAACTTATTCTCTGCCTTGGTCAGAGACTCCATGTTGCCTAGACCCCATAATTCCGCTCCATAGAGTGATGCGGATACTGCTCGGGCTTTATAGATGTCTATTATCGGAGCTACACAATGTTTTGATGAATTACTGTACTCCTTCAGGAGGGCCCCCCCACCCTTTTGTGGCCAACTGTCATTTTGTTGATAGGGGCAGTCCAGCTCATGGCATCACTCAGACGAATTCCCAGATAGTCAAATTCTGCCACTCTTTCAAGGGGGATAGAATTCAAGATCGGGGGGCGGCCAATTTTGCGTGGAGGGTGCATGATTAAATACTTAGTTTTGTCCACATTGATTACAAGTCCTCTGGTAGTACAAAAATCCTGGAAACGGTTCAGGAGCTTCTGGAGGCCTTGGGGAGTTTTCGAAATGAGAAGGGTGTCATCGGCGAACAACAATGTGGGAATTTTTACGCCACCCAGTCTGGGGGCATCTGCTGGCTCACTAAGCAAGTGCTCCACCACCCCATTTACGTAGAGAGAAAATAGGGTGGGGGCCAGAACACAGCCCTGCCGGACACTCTTCTCAACCCTAATCTTGTCGGTCTTTTCCCCATTCAGCCCCCATCTAACCTGTGCATAATTGGTATTATGCAGTTTAATGAGGAGGTTTAGAATGTAGGGGGGCATCCCTAGACCATACAACACCCTCCAGAGTTCCTCCCTAGGAACCAGGTCAAAGGCAGTCTTCAGATCTATAAAGGCCAAGTAAAGACTGCCTTTGCCTAGCTCCACCACCTTCCAGTAAAGTAACAGGAGCCTAAACGCTTGCTCGATGGTTCCTGTTCCTGAGCGAAACCCAGCTTGCATATCAGATAGTATGTGGTTGTCATCCACCCATTGGAGGATCCTCCCCAGGATTGCTTTCCCCGCCACCTTCTGCGTCGAGTCTATGAGGCTTATAGGCCTGTAGTTCCCTGGTAGGTCCCGACAACCCTTTTTAAAAATTGGAACTACCTCTGCCCCTTTCCAAGACTCAGGCACAGAACCTCCCTCCATAATGGCGTTGAGAAGGGTCGAAATCAATACCCCCCATTCGCTTGGATAGGCTCGAAGAAGGTCCCCTGGCAACCCATCCGGGCCAGCAGCTTTTAGAGGCGTCAAGGATTTAATCATATTCGTGACCTCCCGTGCAGAAAACAAGTCCATATCTCTATCCAAGGTATATGGCGGAAGGATGAAAGGATCATTGAGTGAACCTTCAACAGCAGAATAAAGCGTCGTGAAGTGGTTAAACCACGTCTGGGCAGTAATGGTACAAGGCCTCAGTGTATCAACAGGACGGTTCCTACTGCCCACTAAGTCCCAAAACCCTTTGGCGTCTCTCCCTCGACTAGCAGCCAAGAGGTCCTGCCAATAATTGTCCTCCCACTCCTTCTTATTTGCATTTTTTTGGCAGAGAGAGTAATACCTTCTTGCCTCCCTGGTCCTAGTGTGTGATTTGGATTTGACTGCTTCGACGAGCAGTGTCTTGGCCTCCCTGCACTTGCGGTTGAACCAGCCCTGCCTGGCCCATGGACAGAGTTTCCTCCTATTGGCTCTAACTGGGACAACAAAAAGATCGCTAATGGCCATAGTTAGGCTCCGGAACCTAACAGTCACCCCCAGCAATCCATCCTCAGAGGAGTCAAGGTTGTCTAAAGCTGCCTCTAGGAGTTGCCTTATAGTGGAAGTTTTCTCCACTGAAAGCGATAACTTAACCCACTTTAGCCGTCGCATGCAGTTGGAGACCGATGTCACATCCGGGGCGGGGGTACAAGCGGGTCCACTCCCTATGCCAGTTAGCCACCCATGGGACAGTGTGAGCGAGAGGAGGTTGTGATCACTCTCGACGGAGGGTATAGTTATCATATCTTTTACCATACTCCAAAGGTTTACGTCAAGAAGAAAATAATCTATTCTTGATGTATGCCCAGGCCTGTTGTATGTATGGGCTCCCGTTTTGTCAGAACCAGTCCTACCGTTGGCGGCCCTCAGATCAAACTCCATTGTTAGAGAGTTGATCTGGAGTACCACTTCTGACGATTTTTTAATTGGGCTAAGTTCTAGGGCAGGTATCCCCCACCTAGTGTCATTTTCCTCTTGGTCTTGTGTTACCTCAGGGCTAAGGGGCTCAAAGGTGCAGTTAAAATCACCCGCAACCAAAGTACAGTGCTTGTGTGGTGAAGATCGAAGCAAAGCTTCCAGGCAGGCTAAAGTTGGAGATTCTCTTCCCCCCTTCGTACCTCGGGCATAAATATTGAAGATATTTAAGATAACTCGTCCCTTAGAGTTTTTCAAGGTGATGTTGAGGAGGTCCGGGCATTTAGTATCATACTCCTCCACCCTGCAATTGAGTGCTGAAGCCACCCAGATGAGGAGGCCACCCGAAGGGCGACCCCTGCCAGTTTCTGAGTAAACAGCTGGTGAGAAGTGAGTAGAATACCCTGCCTTGTGTAGGGGCTCTATGCTCCAGGTTTCCTGGAACAGGCATATGGAGTATTGCTCCACAAGCGAGTTCCAGTCGGGCAGAGCCAGCTTCCTGTCTAGGCCGGCAACATTCCAGCTGAGAACCCTAATTAGTGGGTCCGCCACAGCCGCAATGCTACAGGTCTCGACTGGACCAGGGAATTCCACAGCACCCATAGTAGCGCAAGCATCCGTAGGCTCACGTGGCACCCTCCCCTCTCTTGGGTCTCCTGTGATCTCAAAGACAACCTGTTCTTCTGGTAAGTTCAGAAGAGCATTATCTTTGGCAATAGGGGTGGGCTGGGCATTAGATTGCCAAACCACCCGAGCCTAAAAATTGATTAAATTGATATAGAAAGTCTTTTTAGTCGAATCAACCAGGCCCATTTAAAAAATGTAGACACAGCACAGACAATGGGAGGGGATGTGTCAGTTAATAAAATCCGAAGGGCCACCAAATACTGTCGAGTGCCCAATTCTCTGCATAATGGTTTAAGCCAGCGTGATCTGGGGCGCACATAGTCCGGGCATTCAAAGAGGAAATGTGCCACAGTTTCAGGTTTATCGGGACAAGAGGCACAATAGCATGATGCCTGCTGAGACATATTCCACCTTGAGCGAAGATCAGCAAGGGGTAGAGACCCTAGTCGAAATTTAATATAAAGAGCCCGGTCCATGGCAAGGGTAATAATGTCCAAGTAGGGCTCGAAGGCAACAGTGTCTTTGATTTCCAAATAAGCTGCAGTTGCCTTGCAATGGCGCTGATTGTTGAGGAGCTTGGCAGAAACCCATTCCCAATACAGTTTTTTTAGGGACTCCTTTGGGGGAGCAGAGCGGTCGAGCCAGCAGGACCCCAATCCTAGGTCCCCTAGCAGGTGTTTGATATCCCTAAGCCATTTGATCTTCTGCCAGCCGTCTAAACACATCACCTCAGCCAGCCCATCTGCATAAGATTTTAACTCAGGGACCCTCCACAAGCGAGCAGTAAAGGACGGAGACGGGCATGGTCCTTAATTGATTTGCAACCAGCATCCATTAGCACCGGAACTGTCGGGGTGCTCATCGAAATGGCAAGGAGGTCCTTGATAAACTTATTCTCTGCCTTGGTCAGAGACTCCATGTTGCCTAGACCCCATAATTCCGCTCCATAGAGTGATGCGGATACTGCTCGGGCTTTATAGATGTCTATTATCGGAGCTACACAATGTTTTGATGAATTACTGTACTCCTTCAGGAGGGCCCCCCCCACCCTTTTGTGGCCAACTGTCATTTTGTTGATATGGGCAGTCCAGCTCATGGCATCACTCAGACAAATTCCCAGATAGTCAAATTCTGCCACTCTTTCAAGGGGGATAGAATTCAAGATCGGGGGGCGGCCAATTTGCGTGGAGGGTGCATGATTAAATACTTAGGGGCCGATTAGGATGGCGGACGGACTTGCGTCCGTCCGCCACCCCTGAGTAGGAGGGACCGTCCGCATGGGCAGCGGCGGTCCCTCCATGGCAATTAGGATGTGACCGCCACCCTGGCGGTCACATCCTGTATGTTTTACATTGCGGCGGGTGCTGCTTGAAGCAGCACCCGCCGCAATGTAAAAAACGAAAGCTGTGCATTTGCATGCACAAAGCGGCAGGCACCGCACGGTGCCTGCCGCTTCGTGCACGCAAAGGCAGGGGGGTACCATAGGTACCCCCCATGTGCACCCCCCACGCAACCTTCACCCAGGGGGCCCGCAACGGGCCCCCAAAGTGATTGTCCGTATGCTATTCCACGGCGGAAAAGCCGCCGCGGAAAAGCATTACTTTCCCTACATCCTAATATGGCTGGCGGTGTCTGATAGACACCGCCTGCCATGTTAGTGCTTTTCCGCCGTGGTCGCCTTCCGACCGCGGCGGAAAAGCGGCGGACAGATTGTGAGACCCACCAGCCATCCTGATTTGGCGGTGGGTCTTGCAGGCCTCCTCGGCGGATTTCCCGCATACTCCGGGCCGGCGGTGGCTTCCGCCGGCCCGGAGTATGCGGAAAATCCGCCATCATAATGACCCCCTTAGTTTTGTCCACATTGATTACAAGTCCTCTGGTAGTACAAAAATCCTGGAAACGGTTCAGGAGCTTCTGGAGGCCTTGGGGAGTTTTCGAAATGAGAAGGGTGTCATCGGCGAACAACAATGTGGGAATTTTTACGCCACCCAGTCTGGGGGCATCTGCTGGCTCACTAAGCAAGTGCTCCACCACCCCATTTACGTAGAGCGAAAATAGGGTGGGGGCCAGAACACAGCCTTGCCGGACACTCTTCTCAACCCTAATCTTGTCGGTCTTTTCCCCATTCAGCCCCCATCTAACCTGTGCATAGTTGGTATTATGCAGTTTAATGAGGAGGTTTAGAATGTAGGAGGGCATCCCTAGACCATACAACACCCTCCAGAGTTCCTCCCTAGGAACCAGGTCAAAGGCAGTCTTCAGATCTATAAAGGCCAAGTAAAGACTGCCTTTGCCTAGCTCCACCACCTTCCAGTAAAGTAACAGGAGCCTAAACGCTTGCTCGATGGTTCCTGTTCCTGAGCGAAACCCAGCTTGCATATCAGATAGTATGTGGTTGTCATCCACCCATTGGAGGATCCTCCCCAGGATTGCTTTCCCCGCCACCTTCTGCGTCGAGTCTATGAGGCTTATAGGCCTGTAGTTCCCTGGTAGGTCCCGACAACCCTTTTTAAAAATTGGAACTACCTCTGCCCCTTTCCAAGACTCAGGCACAGAACCTCCCTCCATAATGGCGTTGAGAAGGGTCGAAATCAATACCCCCCATTCGCTTGGATAGGCTCGAAGAAGGTCCCCTGGCAACCCATCCGGGCCAGCAGCTTTTAGAGGCGTCAAGGATTTAATCATATTCGTGACCTCCCGTGCAGAAAACAAGTCCATATCTCTATCCAAGGTATATGGCGGAAGGATGAAAGGATCATTGAGTGAACCTTCAACAGCAGAATAAAGCGTCGTGAAGTGGTTAAACCACGTCTGGGCAGTAATGGTACAAGGCCTCAGTGTATCAACAGGACGGTTCCTACTGCCCACTAAGTCCCAAAACCCTTTGGCGTCTCTCCCTCGACTAGCAGCCAAGAGGTCCTGCCAATAATTGTCCTCCCACTCCTTCTTATTTGCATTTTTTTGGCAGAGAGAGTAATACCTTCTTGCCTCCCTGGTCCTAGTGTGTGATTTGGATTTGACTGCTTCGACGAGCAGTGTCTTGGCCTCCCTGCACTTGCGGTTGAACCAGCCCTGCCTGGCCCATGGACAGAGTTTCCTCCTATTGGCTCTAACTGGGACAACAAAAAGATCGCTAATGGCCATAGTTAGGCTCCGGAACCTAACAGTCACCCCCAGCAATCCATCCTCAGAGGAGTCAAGGTTGTCTAAAGCTGCCTCTAGGAGTTGCCTTATAGTGGAAGTTTTCTCCACTGAAAGCGATAACTTAACCCACTTTAGCCGTCGCATGCAGTTGGAGACCGATGTCACATCCGGGGCGGGGGTACAAGCGGGTCCACTCCCTATGCCAGTTAGCCACCCATGGGACAGTGTGAGCGAGAGGAGGTTGTGATCACTCTCGACGGAGGGTATAATTATCATATCTTTTACCATACTCCAAAGGTTTACGTCAAGAAGAAAATAATCTATTCTTGATGTATGCCCATTGTATGTATGGGCTCCCGTTTTGTCAGAACCAGTCCTACCGTTGGCGGCCCTCAGATCAAACTCCATTGTTAGAGAGTTGATCTGGAGTACCACTTCTGACGATTTTTTAATTGGGCTAAGTTCTAGGGCAGGTATCCCCCACCTAGTGTCATTTTCCTCTTGGTCTTGTGTTACCTCAGGGCTAAGGGGCTCAAAGGTGCAGTTAAAATCACCCGCAACCAAAGTACAGTGCTTGTGTGGTGAAGATCGAAGCAAAGCTTCCAGGCAGGCTAAAGTTGGAGATTCTCTTCCCCCCTTCGTACCTCGGGCATAAATATTGAAGATATTTAAGATAACTCGTCCCTTAGAGTTTTTCAAGGTGATGTTGAGGAGGTCCGGGCATTTAGTATCATACTCCTCCACCCTGCAATTGAGTGCTGAAGCCACCCAGATGAGGAGGCCACCCGAAGGGCGACCCCTGCCAGTTTCTGAGTAAACAGCTGGTGAGAAGTGAGTAGAATACCTTGCCTTGTGTAGGGGCTCTATGCTCCAGGTTTCCTGGAACAGGCATATGGAGTATTGCTCCACAAGCGAGTTCCAGTCGGGCAGAGCCAGCTTCCTGTCTAGGCCGGCAACATTCCAGCTGAGAACCCTAATTAGTGGGTCCGCCACAGCCGCAATGCTACAGGTCTCGACTGGACCAGGGAATTCCACAGCACCCATAGTAGCGCAAGCATCCGTAGGCTCACGTGGCACCCTCCCCTCTCTTGGGTCTCCTGTGATCTCAAAGACAACCTGTTCTTCTGGTAAGTTCAGAAGAGCATTATCTTTGGCAATAGGGGTGGGCTGGGCATTAGATTGCCAAACCACCCGAGCCTCCTCAAGGGGATCACAGAGTCAAAAGCCCCAGGTACCCCAGCTCAATGTTGGGAAGGCTGTGTGCATCTGCGCTACAGTTGAGGCTGGGTGCCGATGGCCATAAGCATTATTTTGGGGTGGGAACACGGGATGGATAACTAGGGGGTTCGGAGCCGGCCGCGGGTAGAAGAATGTTAAGTCCACTACTTCGACACCGGGGACAGCCGAGGCTCGCCCTAGACTGCATATAGAGTTGGCAGCTCTTATGTCTTGGAAGTTGACCACCACACAATCCCCCTCAAATTGTTTTTTGCCCTGCCCAATCCAACCCACCCTGCGTACACCAAGAATCAGACCATCCACACCCAATGGAAGGGGTTTGTTAGATTTTAGCCAGTGGATGACCTTATTCTTCAGTGCCTGGTTGGTTTCCTGCTGGGTGTCCTTCAGGGGGGGAACCTTTATTAGGACAACAACATAAGGTTGGCACTCTGGGGGAAGATTAACTGGGGGGCACTTGCGTATCACCTTTGGTGGGATGGCCGCTAGGGTGGAATTTTTAGGTGGACAGGTAGGCAGGTTAGCTTTTAAGGTAGTTGCTACCCCACTATTTTTGGTGGATGGAGCGATCGCGGGTTTGAGGTTAGGACCAGCCCCTCCTTTTTGCAGCTTCTCTTGGGTAGGGGTAGGCCTGGATGATTTCACTACTGTAGGGGGACTAGCGTGCACTTGAACGATATGAGTAGTAGGAATCGTCTTTACCTGCTCAGCGCCAGCTGGGGGAGCTGATGTTGTGACACTCCCAGTCGTTTGGACCCAAGCAGGCAGTGCCGATTGGAGACCCTGTGATGGACCCACAAGATCCCCTTTCCCTACTTTCCCATCTGCGTCATCCTCCCTAAGCCTCGGCTGGAGTTTAAACAGGGTCTTCAGGGAGAAAAAATTATCTCTGGTGGTCTGTTCAAATCTATCCAACCTTTCCCCCAGACTCTTAACTTGATCCACAAGTGGTACCAGCAAAGACTTAACCAATTTCTCGAGGGGCTCCAGGGAGACACCCACATTTGAGGGTATGGGTACTCCTGGGGCCGGGTAATGAGACAATGGGGTTTCAGCGGCTGGCAATGGTAAGGTAGAACTCCCAGATGATTCAGGCCCACCAGATTCTAAATGCGTGGAACCCTTTTGAAGCTGAGCCCTTGGACGCTTATAAAGCGTGGAGTATCTTCCCTTCCGGTTGCTAGTTGCCCTCTTCCTTTTCTTGTGTGCCTGGCTCGTTTGCGTCTGAGGTAGCGGTTTTTGGCCTAGTGTAGGAGCCTCAGGATAGGGTTGGGACTTATGACCAGAAGAGGAAGGTATAGATGGAACAGGGATGAGCTCTGCACCAACCTGGCTAGGGATGGGGGGATCAGGATTGATTATCAAGTTTTCTATCCTATCTATACCTGCCTCTATAACTTCTATGTCTGGCTCTTCGGACAGAATTACAGGCAGGAGAGGGGTAGGGCGGGTAGGAGTTGGGGACAGGGCGTGTGCAACAGCTCCCAAGGAAGAGCGTTTGGAGGGAAAGGAGTCTTGTGAGAGACGACGTTCCGTCATTGCGATCTCCTTTTCGATGACTGCCGCCACCCTAGTGATAAATTTATCCATTGTGCCAATCATGGTGCTCCCCGTGGTACTTTCTCCCCCGCCCCTCAAAGATTTGCCAGAGCGGGTTGACATATTGGCCTCGTGGCCCACAGGTAGACTCCGAGATCCTGGACGTTGAGCGCGAAGTGAAAGAGGGGTGGCCCAGCCCAGCCTCAGACAGCCCCTGACTGCCACAGACTGCCCGACCTTAGCCCGGGCTTCGCTCGGCGTCCCGCTCGCGTCCCGCTACGCGAGTGGCAGTCTTTAATTACGGGGCGTTGCGGGCAGGGGGCGTGGTGACCAGGGGGCGGGGCGGCACTTGCAGGCGTAGCGCTGAGCCTTCTGGTCAGCGTAGTTGGATACTGCCGCTACACCGCTTGCTCCGCCTCCTCACAGCGCCTGGAATCAGCAGCTCTTCAGCGCCCACGGGAATGTAGAAAGACCGGGCTGCCCCTCGCTGACTGCACGAAGCGGCACCCGCGAAGCGGATGCGGCGAGTGGTGAGGCAGTCAGCGGTAGCCCTTAAGGAGGGGAAGAGCAGAACTCGGTCGAGGGTCCTGCTCCCAGTCCGTGTCCTCACCCTCAGGTATGCTGTCCCCTTTTTTAACTGTGATTACAGAGCATTGACTTAGAGATGTATTACCTCCTTCCTGCCTATTTGCCTTTCTTGTACTCTTGTAATCTATATCTGTTCAATTTTCTTTTATTTTCTTTTATTTTTTTTCTTTTAAGTGGTTCTTACCGGTGGCTGACTCAATTGGGTCCCGGATAAAGTAGTGGTTTTGTATATATATGTAAATAGTGTATTTTGACCATTGTATGTTAATTGTTTATCTTATGCCGCCTCACGTTGTCACATAATCACTTGTGTCACTGCGCAGTTCATTCACCTTCACTTTGCCAGTACATTTTTGGTTACTGTAATTTATTTTGCCAATGTGCTCTTTACATGCAAAATAATAATTTTGTATTATTCCTTGGGCTCCCTTGTCCCTTCTTTTCCCTGTTGCATTGTGATTAATTCACTTGAATTTTGTCTGTCTATAAGATATCCTTGTTGAGACACTGTATCATTGTTATTATCATTACCCGGTCTCAACTGGGTTTACGGGTTTACTCCTGTTATATGTTTTTTTCAATACAATGGTGGGCAAAATTATACATGCGGCTCAATGTGGTTTTGTAGCCGGGAGACAGCTCTCTACCAATTCAAAAAGTTTTACGAGAAGCATTAGATTATTTTAATAAAAACAGGACAAAGGCTCAGGTATGGTTTTTAAATACTGAAAAAGCGTTTGACTTGGTATCATGGGATTGTTTATTTTTACTTCTGGAAAAGTTTGGCTTTCCAGATGGGATCACACAATTAATAGGACGTTTATACAAGGATTCAAAGGCGCAAATTCTAATTAACTCTGTGAATGTGGGCACCTGTCAAATAAATAGGGGCAGTAGATTAGGGTGCCCTCTATCCTTGATTTTATTTGCCTTATTTATAGAACCCTGGCAATAGCGATCAGACAGAAAATGTCTCATACTGTTCCCCTTCAAGGGATGACTAACATAAAACTATATGCCGATGATATAGTCCTCTTTCTAAATCCTAAAGAAGGCACCCAGGAGGAAATCCTGGGGATTTTCTCGGAATTTCAGGCAATAGGAGGCTTTAAAATAAACTAAGGTGAAAACTGAAATTTTACTGTGCAATTGCTCCACCGATTCGCTATTGCCAAATTTTAGATTAGTTTATAACTCTCACCCAAAGAGATATTTAGGGATTTATGTGACAGAGAAAGTAGAGGATATATTTCAACTGAACTACATTCCGCTGATTAAAAAAGTTAAACGCCTTTTAACCCGATGGAACCAACTCCCACTATTAATTCTAGGTCGCGTGGCACTCATACCCATGTTTATTCTGCCTCTATTTAACTTTCTATTTTCTGCAGCTCCGTGAGCTTAACAATCGTCTTTTTTTAAAGAGATAGACAGTATGCTCTAATCCTTCTTATGGGCTAAGAAAAGTCTTAGCCTGGCACTTAGCACTTTAAGTTACCCTATTGCAGAGAAAGGGTTGTCCCTTCCAAACATAAGGAACTACTACCATGCAAGTTTTGCACACAACAGCTATAGATTTTCCTTTCAGTCGGAACCCCCGGAGGAAGATAATTTTTTTATGGAAAGGATTTTAATGGAGTATAAAATTGTAGATCCAACAAAAATAGTTAAGTACCCTAAGAAAGTACGATATAAGACTATCCAATGGATTTTTAAACAAAAAACGCAATTCTTAGCATTTTATGGCAACCCTGGAATAAATAGTTTTACAAGACTGTCTCATCTTTACACGGGGAGAAAAGTTTATTAGAAACTGGCGTCTTAAGAAAATGGGAAAAGAATGGATATAGGCAAATTAGGGATTTTGCTAATGGCAACTCCTGGAAGACATGGCCAGAGATAGAAATCGGGATTCTACACTCTAAAAACATGCTTAAATGGTCATTTATTATTATAAGAAACTTTTTGGAAAAGCTTGATGCCAGGAGTATAACATCAAGCATAGGCATGAGTGAAGCTTTTGAAACCCAGATACAACGGTCAGTTAGTGCATGGGTGAAAATCTTTGACGATAATTAATCTCTCCCCATGTATGAAAAAATCTGAGACAGATGGTGGAAAAAAGAAGGGCTACAGCTTCCAAAAATAACTTGGAATAGAATCAACAAATTAAATGCTACAGTAATAAGAGGAGCTAATTTTAAGCGTTTGCAATTTGATACAAAATGGCTAACCTATAGGACGCCATCCTTTTGCATAAGATTTATCCACAAATTGAAGATAGGTGTTTTTACTGCGCCAGAGAGGGAGGTGGCACCTGGTCACACATTGTTTGGGATTGTCCCAAAATTGGCAATCTATGGGAAGAAATCGAAAACTATCTCAGAGCCACCATAGATCTCTCTATCTCCATTGATAAATTCATTGCAGTATTGGGTTGCTCGCCTAGGCAGGGTATCACTCTTTAAGGATCTTTTTAGCAATTTAATGTTTTTTTCTAATGTTTGTTTATTGCTAAGTGGTTAATTGTAAGATATTTTGAGTACCTATACTCTAACAGTTTTGCACTATGCATTTTACCCTGTAGTACTGTATTATATTATCTTGAACTCTCAATAAAAATAATAATAATAAAAAAAACACTTCTACTTTGAAATCCTAATTCCGTCAGGCATACCACTGTGTTGGCCCTGTGGTCGGATTTACTGTCTCACTTTTGTTGCTCTGGGAGTGTTACAGAGAAGTGTGGCTCACTGGTTAGAGGAGGCAGATCCGGACGCTGAGATCAGACCTGGGACCAGGGTTCAATTCCCGACGCGGCAGGGTCTTGAGCCCAAAATGTCCACGGACTCGGTAATTCTCGCTTCGGTGCCTACTCGAATCACAGGTTCACACTCTGCAACTCTGGGCAATAGCTTGCTTAATCTCCACTACGGCCCCCCGCGGCGGGATGCCTGGCTTTCACCTTGGGGATACCCAGTAGGGGCTATCTCACAGGGAAAAACCAGGACGGGTTCCCAATGCAAAGCGCTTTGAGACCTGGCGGTGATATTGCGCTATATAAAAACCCATCCATCCATCCATCCATTACAGAGGACTCCTGAGTTCCATTTGTGGATGGGATAAGAACTGAGCACAGCAGCATGTATTCCCCACTGCTTCTATCACACGTGTGTATTCCCCAAATTCTACATGAAAGAGAAAACAATAGATGTAGGCAGTGGCAAAGGACACCTTAAGTGGAGTAAAGAAGAAAGCAAACTTTGCATATTCAAAGATGCTTAGGAGGCGGGCAGAACCCGTTGCAGTGTCTGACCTGGCCCGGACAAGCTGGCAGCCCCAGCCCAGTGGCATTGCGCGCCTGAGTGATGCACAATTCATTCGTTCTCTGAACTTACCAGCTCTACAGAGCGGCAAACGGTTTATAGCACTTATCTATGAACATGCAGCACTTTAAATAGGCAGGTAAAGTCAGGTTCTGAGTACCTGTACTTCTTTAATTTCAAAGGGAGAGTACCTGCACGTCTCAGAAGCAAACAGATACTCTAAATCTAAGTACCTGCTCTACTATATTTCCATGTGAAGCACTGTGAAAACGTAAGCACTTTTCTTACAAATCTAGGGCTTGCGTTGTTTCAAGTACACCTCGATGAAAATAGTGTAGAACCAAATAAGCAATTTACCTACTGTGCATTTTACCGCTAAAAATATAATGTGTATATGTGCATTTTATCGCTAAAAATATGTTGTGCGTATGGAAAAGATAAAGTACCCAGGCGCGCGCCGCACACACACACCCACGCATGGTGGCGGTGCTCACAACATGCTTCTCAGCCGCGCTCTGTAGCCGATAGGCAGAGGCGCGGCGTGTGATCTGCGCATCTGGAAACGCAGTCTCCTAGTCTAGTGCGCCATCTAATGTGAAGAGTGGAATCGGCTCTCTTGCTGCGCAGACTCGATCCCCCAGTCATTTGCTTGCTCAGATGCTCTGAGAGGCGGCTGGTTGAGCGCACATCGCAGTCGTCTACCACCACAGACCATCCGCCTCCCTCGTGCCCTATGGCTCGTGGCCACTCGATTTCGGTGCCTGGTTCTGCTCAAGGAAGAATTCTCCACTGCCGGCAAGTTCGCGCACCACGGGTTTGTGTCTGTGTCATTTCCTCACGAATCCCCAAAAGTACTTCGGCGGCTACAGGTGAAAACTTCTTACAAGATTGTCTCGTGTGATCATCGCCTCTGCCAGAAGCGGTGCAATCGGCGTTTGTGTGGACACTGGTCGGCTTGAGGGGCTCTTTGCCCGAAGAAGCTCACACCCATGGAACCAGGACTTCAGGGTGAGTATAGGTGATAATAATAATGCTAGGATCTCGTGTCAGTGTAAATTGCATGTTTAATAAGTTGCTTAATTGCGGAGTTCACCCCAAGATGTGGTGCCAATTTGCCCAAAGTAGCACAGGGAGGTGGCGTGGTGAGCTCAAGATCAACTGTTTGGGCAAGTAGGAAGGCAGGAATTAAATTCGAGTTTCCTGTTGTTAATTGAAGACTTAACTACTAGACTTAATCCCCAAAATGCTTCATTGAATGGGAACCCTCGTTTCCAAGCGCATTGTTATTAAGTGTTTAAATGAACAGACTCGGGGATCGACGTTGAGATGCCGAAGCGCCTTTGTGGATGGTTATAAAGAATCATAGTGGCGGCTGGTGTTTTCTAATCGCCATCACTTTCTAAATATACGATAAACGAGGCAATCCTTTCGCCAAGATGGCAGAATTTGCTGAATTGGTGAATTGTGGAATTCCGTATCAGAAAGCGGGTGCTCGGATAAGTAATATATGGTTATATGTTGTAATATATAATCTCACCACCAGTTCGTAATATGCAATGCCTGATCTATCTTCGACCCGCCCGGTCACATTTTTTGGCCAGTGTCGTAGCTGTTATAAGCGGCCACTATGCTGGCACTGGGTTCCTCGACCTACCAGAGTTCAAACCTGCAAACATCCCTCTGCAGTAGAACATAACCCACTGAGCATCCCCACAAGCATACTGCGAGAGCCACAATAATGGAGTCAGATCGTGGTCCAGTCGTACTTGCTCGTGTATACTTAAGGACAGGTGGTCACCGCCTGCATCTCTATGTGCTGATAATAAGCTCTCACCTCAAGAAACACCTGTATGAGTGCGGAGTGGACGCTGTCTGCGTCTCGGCGCTGTCCGGAGCTCGCTCTAGTACCTGAGGTGCACATGGAAGGGGCTGGCGTTGACCCGCTACATTCACTTTAGAGTTAGTACATACACTCTTCACTGAGGCGGCGCTGGGGGTCTCAGGCTGGTATCCAGAGCGGTTGGTACTCAGCCCACGCAAGAGCGAGCAGGGCGCTCGGACGTGGCACGGGTCAGCGGACTTTCCACTGAAGCTAGAGGCGAGTCAGGCTCATGGGCGAACATAAGGGGGTGTCTTCAAGGTGGGCTGTGGCGAGTCAGACTCATGGGTGAGATTGATGGGGTGTCTTCAAGGTGGGCTGTAGCGAGTCAGACTCATGGCTGAGATTGAGGGAGCGTCCTCAAGGTGGGCTGTGGCGAGTCAGACTCATGGGTGAGATTGATGGGGTGTCTTCAAGGTGGGCTGTAGCGAGTCAGACTCATGGCTGAGATTGAGGGAGCGTCCTCAAGGTGGGCTGTGGCGAGTCAGACTCATGGGTGAGATTGATGGGGTGTCTTCAAGGTGGGCTGTAGCGAGTCAGACTCATGGCTGAGATTGAGGGAGCGTCCTCAAGGTGGGCTGTGGCGAAATGAAAGTGTGTCTTGTAAAGCGCACTGCTACCCGCACCGCAGGCCTCGTAGCGCTATAGACCGCTGGGGAACCCGTCCTGGCTTTCCCTGTGAGATAGTTCCTCCTGGGAGTCTCCAAGGTGAAACCAGGCATCCCTGGCGTTTGTGGGGGGCCGTTGTGGAGATGAGGCAAGCTTAATGCCCAGAGTTACCGAGTGTGGTCCCTGGATTGAGTAGGCACCAAGGCGAGAATTATCGAGTCCGCTGATCATTTAGGTCCGAGACCCTGCCACGACGGGAATCGAACCCTGGTCCCAACCCATTCTCTGCTCTCGGGTCTGCCGCCTCTAACCAGTGAGCCACACCTCTCCACCTGGCGAGTCAGACTCATAGGTGAGATTGAGGGGGTGTCCTCAAGGTGGGCTGTGGCGAGTCAGACTCATGGGTGAGATTGATGGGGTGTCCTCAAGGTGAGCTGTGGCGAGTCAGACTCATAGGTGAGATTGAGGGGGTGTCTTCAAGGTGGGCTGTGGCGAGTCAGACTCATAGGTGAGATTGAGGGAGCGTCCTCAAGGTGGGCTGTGGCGAGTCAGACTCATGGGTGAGATTGATGGGGTGTCCTCAAGGTGAGCTGTGGCGAGTCAGACTCATAGGTGAGATTGAGGGGGTGTCCTCAAGGTGGGCTGTGGCGAGTCAGACTCATGGGTGAGATTGATGGGGTGTCCTCAAGGTGAGCTGTGGCGAGTCAGACTCATAGGTGAGATTGAGGGGGTGTCTTCAAGGTGGACTGTGGCGAGTCAGACTCATGGGTGAGATTGAAGGGGTGTCCTCAAGGTGAGCTGTGGCGAGTCAGACTCATGGGTGAGATTGATGGGGTGTCTTGAAGGTGGGCTGTAGCAAGTCAGACTCATGGGTGAGAATGAGGGAGCGTCCTCAAGGTGGGCTGTAGCGAGTCAGACTCATGGCTGAGATTGAGGGGGCGTCCTCAAGGTGGGCTGTGGCGAGTCAGACTCATAGGTGAGATTGAGGGGGTGTCTTCAAGGTGGGCTGTGGCGAGTCAGACTCATGGGTGAGATTGATGGGGTGTCCTCAAGGTGAGCTGTGGCGAGTCAGACTCATAGGTGAGATTGAGGGGGTGTCTTCAAGGTGGGCTGTGGCGAGTCAAACTCATGGGTGAGATTGAAGGGGTGTCTTCAAGGTGGGCTGTAGCGAGTCAGACTCATGGCTGAGATTGAGGGGGCGTCCTCAAGGTGGGCTGTGGCGAGTCAGACTCATAGGTGAGATTGAGGGGGTGTCCTCAAGGTGGGCTGTGGCAAGTCAGACTCATGGGTGAGATTGATGGGGTGTCCTCAAGGTGAGCTGTGGCGAGTCAGACTCATAGGTGAGATTGAGGGGGTGTCTTCAAGGTGGGCTGTGGCGAGTCAGACTCATAGGTGAGATTGAGGGAGCGTCCTCAAGGTGGGCTGTGGCGAGTCAGACTCATGGGTGAGATTGATGGGGTGTCTTGAAGGTGGGCTGTAGCGAGTCAGACTCATGGCTGAGATTGAGGGAGCGTCCTCAAGGTGGGCTGTGGCGAGTCAAACTCATAGGTGAGATTGAGGGGGTGTCCTCAAGGTGGGCTGTGGCGAGTCAGACTCATGGGTGAGATTGATGGGGTGTCCTCAAGGTGAGCTGTGGCGAGTCAGACTCATAGGTGAGATTGAGGGGGTGTCTTCAAGGTGGACTGTGGCGAGTCAGACTCATGGGTGAGATTGAAGGGGTGTCTTCAAGGTGGGCTGTAGCGAGTCAGACTCATGGCTGAGATTGAGGGGGCGTCCTCAAGGTGGGCTGTGGCGAGTCAGACTCATAGGTGAGATTGAGGGGGTGTCTTCAAGGTGGGCTGTGGCGAGTCAGACTCATGGGTGAGATTGATGGGGTGTCCTCAAGGTGAGCTGTGGCGAGTCAGACTCATAGGTGAGATTGAGGGGGTGTCTTCAAGGTGGGCTGTGGCGAGTCAGACTCATAGGTGAGATTGAGGGGGTGTCTTCAAGGTGGGCTGTAGCGAGTCAGACTCATGGGTGAGATTGAAGGGGCGTCTTCAAGGTGGGCTGTGGCGAGTCAGACTCATGGGTGAGATTGAGGGGGAGTCTTCAAGGTGGGCTGTAGCGAGTCAGGCTCATGGGTGAGATTGAGGGGGCATCTTCAAGGTGGGCTGTGGCGAGTCAGACTCATAGGTGAGATTGAGGGGGCGTCTTCAAGGTGGCTGTAGCGAGTCAGACTCATGGGTGAGATTGAAGGGGCGTCTTCAAGGTGGGCTGTGGCGAGTCAGCTGCATGGGTGAGATTGAGGGGGCGTCCTCAAGGTGGGCAGTGGCGAGTCAGGCTCATGGGTGAGATTGAGGGGGCGTCTTCAAGGTGGGCTGTGGCGAGTCAGACTCATAGGTGAGATTGAGGGGGCGTCTTCAAGGTGGCTGTAGCGAGTCAGACTCATGAGTGAGATTGAGGGGGCGTCTTCAAGGTGGACTGTGGCGAGTCAGCTGCATGGGTGAGATTGATGGGGTGTCCTCAAGGTGGGCTGTGGCGAGTCAGCTGCTTGGGTGAGATTGATGGGGTGTCCTCAAGGTGGGCTGTGGCGAGTCAGACTCATGGGTGAGATTGATGGGGTGTCCTCAAGGTGGGCTGTGGCGAGTCAGACTCATGGGGGAGATTGAGGGGGCGTCTTCAAGGTGGGCTGTGGCGAGTCAGACTCATGGGTGAGATTGAGGGGGCGTCTTCAAGGTGGGCTGTGGCGAGTCAGACTCATGAGTGAGATTGAGGGGGTGTCTTCAATGTGGGCTGTAGCGAGTCAGACTCATGGGTGAGATTGAGGGGGCGTCTTCAAGGTGGTCTGTGGCAAGTCAGCTGCATGGGTGAGATTGAGGGGGTGTCTTCAAGGTGGGCTGTGGCGAGTCAGACTCATAAGTGAGATTGAGGGGGCGTCTTCAAGGTGGGCTGTGGTGAGTCAGACTCATGAGTGAGATTGAGGGGGCGTCTTCAAGGTGGACTGTGGCGAGTCAGACTCATGGCTGAGATTGAGGGGGCGTCTTCAAGGTGGGCTGTGGCGAGTCAGACTCATGGGTGAGATTGATGGAGTGTCCTCAAGGTGGGCTGTGGCGAGTCAGACTCATGGCTGAGTTTGAGGGGGCGTCTCTTAAGGTGGGCTGTGGCGAGTCAGACTCATAGGTGAGATTGAGGGGTGTCCTCATGGTGGGCTGTGGCGAGTTAGACTCATGGGTGAGATTTATGGGGTGTCCTCAAGGTGGGCTGTGGCGATTCAGACTCATAGGTGAGATTGAGGGGGTGTCCTCAAGGTGGGCTGTGGCGAGTCAGGCTCATGGGTGAACATGAGGGGGCGTCTTCAAGGTGGGCTGTGGCGAGTCAGACTCATGGCTGAGATTGAGGGGGCATCCTCAAGGTGGGCTGTGGCGAGTCAGACTCATGGCTCAGATTGAGGGGGGTGTCCTCAAGGTGGGCTGTGGCGAGTCAGACTCATAGGTGAGATTGAGGGGGTGTCTTCAAAGTGGACTGTGGCGAGTCAGCCTCATGGGTGAGGTTGATGGGGTGTCCTCAAGGAGGGCTGTGGCAAGTCAGACTCATGGGTGAGAATGAGGGGGCGTCTTCAAGGTGGGCTGTGGCGAGTCAGACTCATGGGTGAGAATGAGGGGGTGTCTTCAAGGTGGGCTGTGGCGAGTCAGACTCATAAGTGAGATTGAGGGGGCGTCTTCAAGGTGGGCTGTGGTGAGTCAGACTCATGAGTGAGATTGAGGGGGCGTCTTCAAGGTGGACTGTGGCGAGTCAGACTCATGGCTGAGATTGAGGGGGCGTCTTCAAGGTGGGCTGTGGCGAGTCAGACTCATGGGTGAGATTGATGGAGTGTCCTCAAGGTGGGCTGTGGCGAGTCAGACTCATGGCTGAGTTTGAGGGGGCGTCTTCAAGGTGGGCTGTGGCGAGTCAGACTCATAGGTGAGATTGAGGGGTGTCCTCATGGTGGGCTGTGGCGAGTTAGACTCATGGGTGAGATTGATGGGGTGTCCTCAAGGTGGGCTGTGGCGATTCAGACTCATAGGTGAGATTGAGGGGGTGTCCTCAAGGTGGGCTGTGGCGAGTCAGGCTCATGGGTGAACATGAGGGGGCGTCTTCAAGGTGGGCTGTGGCGAGTCAGACTCATGGCTGAGATTGAGGGGGCATCCTCAAGGTGGGCTGTGGAGAGTCAGACTCATGGCTGAGATTGAGGGGGGTGTCCTCGAGGTGGGCTGTGGCGAGTCAGACTCATAGGTGAGATTGAGGGGGTGTCTTCAAAGTGGACTGTGGCGAGTCAGCCTCATGGGTGAGATTGATGGGGTGTCCTCAAGGAGGGCTGTGGCAAGTCAGACTCATGGGTGAGAATGAGGGGGCGTCTTCAAGGTGGGCTGTGGCGAGTCAGACTCATGGGTGAGAATGAGGGGGCGTCTTCAAGGTGGGCTGTGGCGAGTCAGACTCATGGGTGAGAATGAGGGGGTGTCTCCAAGGTGGGCTGTGGCCAGTCAGACTCATAGGTGAGATTGAGGGGGTGTCTTCAAGGTGGGCTGTGGCGAGTCAGACTCATGGGTGAGATTGAGGGGGCGTCTTCAAGGTGGGCTGTGGCGAGTCAGGCTCATAGGTGAGATTGAGGGGGCGTCTTCAAGGTGGGCTGTGGCTCACACTCATAAAGCAGAGCAGTGGGGGCAGGGGAGGGGGCGCTCGACATCGTCATTAATACAGGATGGGGTCTCAAATCGTCTTCGAGACGGGCAGGGGAATGACATTTTTGTTGCCAGGTATTTTTGCCAATTACCATGAGCAGAGGATGGTCCTCGAAGCCCCACCGCTCTGAATGCATCAATGACGAGGGAAGGACACGGGAGAGCAGTGCAGCGCACGGCCCAACATAGCTTCCTGCAGCACATGGATAGCAGGGCGGAAGAAAACCATGCCCCAAAAGTAGAAGCGGCGCACTCCCCATTGCGTACATACGTGTGTCACCGTGGTGAAAACCATGTACAAGCGTCGGAGATAGTCCCGTGGGTTCTGTGCGTACAGTGGTTCGTCTGTAACCCACGGATCATAGGTTGCATAACATGACATTTCATCCTCCAGCTGTCGATTAAATGAGCGTTTGTTGCTATAATGCGAAATGATCATTCAAATTGTGATTTGGATTAATAACACCAACACACACATCACCATTTTCTTAGTTGAGTTGAAAGATAGCCAGAAAAGTCATTAATGCAAATATCGAATTTAACACATGTCCCTTTTAACTTGTCCGTTTCATCTCTCAGAATTATTAATTTCTTGCCTCTGCTACAGTGCATCTGTTGGGTTCCTCTTTTATGCTCGCTCCCTCCACACAACAACTCCCAAACACTTAATTTCTGACATGATGCGCATCTTAAAATAAGATGCCACGTTTTAAAGAGCATATCATTTTCTCGCACATTTTACTTTTGAATGTGTATGCAAATCCTACATTGTGCTGCCCTCCTGAAGTGTTTTCAGTAGACGTGTATCTCAAAGAGAAATTAATTGCCTGTCAAATTCTGATATGGCAGGGAGAGAAATGACTCGGTCTGGTGTATTATGGAGTGTGATAGTGTGCCACGTCCAGACCGTGCTGTTCACACTGGCATTTAACAGGGGCTCCCATCGATGGCAGATATTGGCAATGAGACACCTGTCCAGCACAACACATTGGAACACTGGTTTCTCAGAAGCAAAGCTATAGAATGTGTTTCTGTTTAATGCCATACTATGTTCTGTTCCATTATGCCATGGTATGCTCGGCAATATTATGCTATGCTATTATGCATTATAATATCATATGCTAGTTTACCAACTAGCAGTGTCACCACCATATTCCTCATTAAATGATATATAGAGGTAAAACCTAACAAAGCCTATTTTTCTTATAATGCAAACTGCGAAATGAAAGGCGAGTGATGCGGGGGTCTGGGCACGAAGGACCTTCATGGGAGGGAAATCTCGTCGCACTGTCTGCCCGTGTACCCTATATCCCCACACTGGTGCAAGCTCCGAGCTGTGTGCATGCACTTCCAGGCTCCTGGTACTGTCCACGTGTTTTAACCCTCTCTCCCTGACTGACTTTGAGACCCAACATTCTCCTGAACAGGGCATGCACTTCCAAGCTCTTGGCACTGTCCACATGTTGCAGTCCTCTCGCCCTGTCCCAGTCTGTGCATGGACTCCAAAAACGCCTGGCACTGTCCATGTGTTTTAACTTTTTCTCCTTGACTGACTGTGTCCGCATGCACTCCCAAACTACTTGTACTTTCTAAGTGTTTCAACCTTCTCACCCAGGCTCGGTCTGTGCATGCACTTCCAAGTTTCTGGCATTGTCCATGTGCTTTAACCTTCCCTGCCTGTCTGGCTGCATGCCCCGACATCTTTACATGGCCTGTGCATGCACTTAAGAGCCCCTGGCCCTGACCACGCGTTTCAACCCTCAGCTCAGTCTCGTTCTGCACATGCATGCTGAAGCTCCTGGCACTTTCCATGTGTTCCAACCAGTGGTGAATTTGTGAAAAAATAAGTGCCAGGGCTAGGATCTAATCAGGAGGCAGCTTGCACCAGCACATTGCTCCTATTAGCACTGCCTACAACAGAACCAACTGCTAAGCATGAAACCCTATAAGTGAGGAGAGGATGTGGTGTAATGTCCAGAGCTGCTGACGTTAGAGCCCAGAAACCAGGTTTGATTATTGGCGTAGGCTCAACATCCTGTGATTTTGGGCAAATCACTCAATCTTCCCCTGCCTACCAAAATGACTGTGTACTCAACTGGTGCTCATGAAAAGCTCTCCAACACCTTTGGTTCGAGTTTACGCTGTAAGCGCCTGTGTTGATGATTAAGTGCGAGTGGCCAGCACCGGAAACCACCGGCTCAAATTAAGCACTGGTTCCAAACCTATCGCAGTGTCCGATCTGTGCATGTACTCTCAAGTTCCTGACAGTTTCCATGTGTTCCAACGTTCTCAGCCTGTCCCAGTCTGTGCATGTACTCTCACATTCCTGGCACCGACCATGTGTTCCAACCTTCTCAGCCTGTCCTGTCCAATGCATGTACTCCCATCCTCCAGGCAGTTGCCGTGTGTTTCAACCTTCTCAGTCTGTCTCGGTCGGGGCATGCACTCCAAAGCTCCAGGCAGTTTCCATGTTTTTCAACCTTCTCAGCCTGTCTCGTCTGTGCATGTACTCCCAAGATCCTGGCACTGTCCATGTTTTTCAACCTTCTCAGCCTGTCTCGGTCTGTGCATGCACTCCCAAGCTCCAGGCAGTTTCCATGTGTTTCAACCTATTCAGCCTGTCTCGGTCTGTGCATGTACTACCAAAATCCTGGCACTGTCCATGTGTTTCAACCTATTCAGCCTGTCTCGGTCTGTGCATGTACTACCAAAATCCTGGCACTGTCCATGTGTTTCAACCTATTCAGCCTGTCTCGGTCTGGGCATGCACTCCCAAGCTCCAGGCAGTTTCCATGTGTTTCAACCTATTCAGCCTGTCTCGGTCTGTGCATGCACTCCCAAGCTCCAGGGAGTTTCCATGTGTTTCAACCTATTCAGCCTGTCTCGGTCTGTACATGCACTCCTAAGCTCCAGGCAGTTTCCATGTGTTTCAACCTATTCAGCCTGTCTCGGTCTGGGCATGCACTTCCAAGCTCCAGGCAGTTTCCATGTGTTTCAACCTATTCAGCCTGTCTAGGTCTGTGCATGCACTCCTAAGCTCCAGGCAGTTTCCATGTGTTTCAACCTATTCAGCCTGTCTCGGTCTGTGCATGCACTCCTAAGCTCCAGGCAGTTTCCATGTGTTTCAACTTATTCAGCCTGTCTCAGTCTGTGCATGCACTCCTAAGCTCCAGGCAGTTTCCATGTGTTTCAACCTATTCAGCCTGTCTCGGTCTGGGCATGCACTCCCAAGCTCCAGGCAGTTTCCATGTGTTTCAACCTATTCAGCCTGTCTCGTACTGTGCATGCACTCCTAAGCTCCAGGCAGTTTCCATGTGTTTCAACCTATTCAGCCTGTCTCGGTCTGTGCATGCACTCCTAAGCTCCAGGCAGTTTCCATGTGTTTCAACATATTCAGCCTGTCTCGGTCTGGGCATGCACTCCCAAGCTCCAGGCAGTTTCCATGTGTTTCAACCTAATCAGCCTGTCTCGGTCTGTGCATGCACTCCTAAGCTCCAGGCAGTTTCCATGTGTTTCAACATATTCAGCCTGTCTCAGTCTGTGCATGCACTCCTAAGCTCCAGGCAGTTTCCATGTGTTTCGACCTATTCAGCCTGTCTCGGTCTGGGCATGCACTCCCAAGCTCCAGGCAGTTTCCATGTGTTTCAACCTATTCAGCCTGTCTCGGTCTGGGCATGCACTCCCAAGCTCCAGGCAGTTTCCATGTGTTTCAACCTATTCAGCCTGTCTCGTACTGTGCATGCACTCCTAAGCTCCAGGCAGTTTCCATGTGTTTCAACCTATTCAGCCTGTGTCGGTCTGGGCATGCACTCCCAAGCTCCAGGCAGTTTCCATGTGTTTCAACCTATTCAGCCTGTCTCGGTCTGTGCATGCTTTGCCAAGCTCCAGGCAGTTTCCATGTGTTTCAACCTATTCAGCCTGTCTCGGTCTGTGCATGCACTGCTAAGCTCCTGGCAGTTCCCATGTGTTTCAACCTATTCAGCCTGTCTCGGTCTGTGCATGCACTCCCAAGCTCCAGGCAGTTTCCATGTGTTCCAACCTACTCAGCCTGTCTCGTTCTTTGCATACACTCCTAAGCTCCAGGCAGTTTCCATGTGTTACAACCTATTCAGCCTTTCTCGGTCTGTGCATGAACTCCTAAGCTCCAGGCAGTTTCCATGTGTTTCAACTTATTCAGCCTGTCTCGGTCTGTGCATGCACTCCCAAGCTCCCAGCAATTTCCATGTATTTCAAACTGCACAGCCTGTCCCGGTCTGTGCATGCACTCCCAAGCTCCTGGTACTGTCCATGTTTTTCAACCTTCTCAGCCTGTCTCGTCTGTGCATGTACTACCAAGATCGTGGCACTTTCCATGTTTTTCAGCCTTCTCAGCCTGTCTCGGTCTGTGCATGCACTCCCAAGCTCTAGGCAGTTTCCATGTGTTACAACCTATTCAGCCTGTCTCGGTCTGTGCATTGTCTCCCAAGCTCCAGGCAGTTTCCATGTGTATCAACCTATTCAGCCTGTCTCGGTCTGTGCATGCTTTCCCAAGCTCCAGGCAGTTTCCATGTGTTTCAACCTTCTCAGCCTGTCTCGTCTGGGCATGCACTCCCAAGCTCCAGGCAGTTTCCATCAGGGACGGCTTTAGCACTGGTGGCGTCCTGTGCGACAATGTTTGTTTGCGTGCCCCCCAATGACCACCGCTGTCACAGATTCCCTCTCTACCATCTTTTAACAGTGCCCCTCAACAGGGCCGAACTGGACTGTAGTGGGCATCGGGCTTTTCCCTAGTGGGCTGCCAGTGTGGGGGCTGGTTTTTGAGCCCCTGGGGGCCGTTTTTTGTTACCGGGGGCCTGCAATATTGGCCCCCAGTTACAAAATCGTCTGAAACCGGGCGCCTCCCCCACCCCCGGGGTCTGGCCGAGGTGTTTGCCAGGGCCAGTTTCGGTTCCCAATCCTGCCCTGCCCCTCAAGTCTCCATAACCAGTCTCTCAGATTCATTACGTTTTATAGTGCCACTCATACCAGTGTGAGTTGTCAGAGCACTTTACATCATACACACATTTAACAGAGACATTCACAAGTGTAAATTAGTGTACAGGAAATGTTACATAGGACAGAGGATTGATTACAAGTCACATATCGTCCATACTGGTAGGCAGTATAGTTTCAGAGACCTTGGTCTGGAAAAGCATACATTCAGAATTTAAAACATAACACTAATTGTTAGGGGTTCTCTTTAATAATAATAATAATTTGTACCGAAATGAACCCTTTTTGCAAGATTAGGTTAAGGATAGACCGGGCAGCTCGGAAGATTCTACCTCTCCTCCCAATGGCCGCCAGGAGACTACTTATCCAGGGGCTTATTGTCTCGCGGTTGGATTTCAGCAATGCGCTGTTTCTTGGGGCCCCAGAATCGACTTTAAACAAACTGCAGCAGGTGCAAAACGCGGCAGCCAGGCTCCTGACAGATCTCCCTAGGCGCCAGTCAGCTCGTCCTGCGCTGAAGGCGCTTCATTGGCTCCCCATACGAGAAAGGGTGAAATTTAAGGCTCTTTGTATGGAGCAAAAAATTTTGCAGGGGAAAGGCCCACCCATCCTGCGGGATATGGTTCAACCCTACAAGGCCTCTCGTGCCCTTCGTTCAGATCATCTTTATCTGTTACAGGTCGCGAGGGTTAGGAAGGCAAGAACCGGTGGTAGGAGATTCTCCATACATGTGGCGACATTGTGGAATTCCCTCCCCTGCACCTGCGTCTGGAAACGAGCACCCTGCGCTTCCGTAAACTTTTAAAAACCCACTTGTTTCCGGCCTAACTCTTGCTGTCTCCTGTTCTGGCGTATCTTTCTGGACGAGCGCGGGGATGCCCAAGGGTAACCAGGCGCGTTATAAAACTCAGTAATAATAATAATAATAATAATAAAAACATGTAGGTTTAATATACACCTTGCACTTAGCATGCACCTCTTTGATGACAGTTAATACCTCATTTATCTATATTAGGATTTTACCTTATAAACTGCAAACAACAAAAAGATCTCTCTGACAAAAGCAGTAACCCATTGATCTATTAACATTATATGCACTTTGTGATGTGCATGGCACACGTTCTTACCAGCAGCCACATTAACCCTCTGAGATATCTTATGAGTCGTCAAACTTTCACTAGACAAAACTCCGTCTTTCTCCAGGAAGAACATTCATCACTGCATTTATCTTGACATTTTTATGGATGTCTGAAAATTTCTGGAAGCAAGGAACGCAGCAGCAGGTGGTTTTCAAGCTATAATATATTTGCCAACATGGCACCCCAACCCAAGTCAACGTCCGGTGCGGTGGCACCAATCGCACCACCCTAGAGGTGGACCTGGACTTTCCATGTGTTTCAACCTCCTCATCCTTTCTTTTCCTGTTCCCCAACACCCTGTCACTGTCTATTGGCGTGCCGAATCTTGTCACGCAGCCTGCCCCTGTGCCCCGATAGTCTCACACGCTCTGCTAAAGGGACACAGGTTCCACACACTGTCTATATGTGCCACGCTCCTCTCCACATGTGCCCTGTGTTCACGGCCCACATACCCGAGGCCAATAGATTCCCTGTCCATGTGTGGGAAGATCATTCGACTCTAGCCAAGTCACCCACTTCTTACTGCTTGGAGAGGTGCCCGAGCGCCTCGCCCTGCATGTCACTGTTCCCCAAGCTCCTCACTTGGCCCGAACATGTGCCCTACCAGTGACCCGTTGGTTCCCAATATACTGTCTTTGTCCCCCTCTGTTCCCGGACTCCCCACCCTGTCTGCAGGCGGGCAACTAGAGCCAAATTTCGGGGGGTGCTGAAAAATATTTCAGGGGGGGGCTAATTCTTCCAACCATAGACAGAGTGGCTGTAAGAAGTAGTGAACACACAACAAAAGCCTCATTTACAAGTAAATGGTCTTTTAAAGACCTGTTAGGTACTCGGGTGCGGCTGCAATTAGATGCTCGCCAGCCCTCGAAGCTGTCTCCGCCCGGGCTGACACACACGACGGGGGAGGGGCGGGGGTGAAACCCCGTGTGCCCAATGGGTGTTGCACGCCTGCCTGTCTGTTCATGTGCCCAGGCTCTTCAAACTGTCCGTGTGCCCCAGTCTTATCACCCTCCATATCTCTGTGCCCGGATTCCTCACACAGTCTGTTTGAGTGTCCAAGTTCCTCACAGTGTCCATTAGCCCCAATCTCAACACACTGCTTAAATTGAGCTGGTGGTTTCCGATTCTCGGCACCAGTACATAATTTTCAGCACTGGCTCTAGTGACAGTCCACCACATGGTGGCGCTGTCTGTCACATTTTGAGATCAGCACAACAACAGTAATTAATAAGTCAATACAAATTTAAAATGGTTAACATCTGTCGCGTACACCATTATTATAGCTTTGGGTGGCCTGGGATAGTTTGAATTGTCACACTTCTAGTAGTGCGATGGTTAGTACTTGTATTGGTTCTGTCATTGTCGACTGGGGCAAAGAGTGGTGCATACTGCAGTGGCATCCTGAAAAGGGCCCTGACACGTACTTTTTGTGTTACAAATTAACCACTGCCTCCCGGTGTATCCCCTCTATGTGACTTAGCCTCCAAAACCTATATGTCGTCTCTTTATATACCACCAGCTCCAAAAGCTCCATGTTTCACAAGCTTGCCACACACCTCAGAGTGCCCCGCCAGTTACTAGCTACTCGCACTGTCTTGCTAAGTGCCCATGCTCTGCACTCAGCCCATGTGCCACAAGTAATGCCCATTGCTTCTCCTGCTCCCTGATATCCTCTCGCAGCCTGTCCTTGTACCCAAACAATGAAATTATGTTTTGTAATTTTGAAAAAAGTATCTTTGGTTCTTTCAGTTTATATTGCAATTGTTGTGTTGATTAATAAGTGGTTAGTTGCCTTAAGTCTTTGCACTTATTCATTGATCCCTGCCTTAAGGAACGCTCATTCTATTAGCAGGGGACCTCTTGGTCTTTACACTCTTGTACCCAAGCTCGCCATACTGTCCATGTCCCCCATGACATGTCTCTTTTAAGTAACCCATGTGATGTACCCTTTGAGCCCAAAACTGCTAAGGTGATGTGATTCAGTCGTATTTCAGCCAGATTCAAGAGCTGTCTGCCCCACAAGACCGTGCTCAGCAGATGTCTGAAATATCAAGACTGCTAAGAAACATGAAACCTATGTACAACGAACACTGACAAAACCAATACGTCTGACGTTAGATGTCCGCCCTCTAGGGCTGTCAATGCGTGACTTGCTTTGTCATGGATCCAGAAAAGCTTTATTGTTTGAAAGCAGTCATGCCATCCCCAATAGGGAAAAAAATTCTAAAAGCAAAAAATGTTTTGGTCTCAAAAAGCACACATTGCGATATTACCCCTGCCAATGAAGGGAGCCATTTTGTGCAGATGTGCTCCTTGTAAAAGGGCAGACAGTTGTCATTCTCAGTGGTGCATGATTGTCACACAATAGAAAAGCCGAGCAATTTATATTTGTTGGTGTGACCAGGTCAAAGAACCGCTCATAAAGGAAAGGATATGTTCAACCATTTTTTCAGCACATATATTTCCTATTTTAAACTCATGCTTGTTCTTTAAAGTGTCTCCTCAGTGTATTGGCAAAATAAACTAAAACATTTTTTTCTATCCTGCCTTTGATTTCCTTTTTCAGATTCCATGCTTCAAAAAGTGCATCGACCAATGGACCTGTCCACTTGCTTCTCCTAATCTCCAACGTTGCCAAGATAGGTGGCACCATGGCGCTAGACTACTCGGACCTGGCAAATGGCACGGAATTCTGGCTGGCATCACCAGCACCATATGACAATTTTTCTGCAGAGGTGCTGCCCATTAACGCTTCCCGGAACAACACAAAGAATCACTTTGACCGTACCAGCAATGCTATACTGACCTTCATCTACTTTGTGGTGTGCATTATCGGCCTCTGTGGCAATACCCTGGTCATCTATGTTATCCTGAGGTATGCCAAAATGAAGACAATCACTAACATCTACATCCTCAATTTGGCCATTGCCGACGAACTCTTCATGCTGGGCCTGCCCTTCCTGGCCATGCAAGTGGCTCTGGTCCATTGGCCCTTTGGCAAGGCCATCTGCCGGGTTGTGATGACTGTGGACGGCATAAACCAGTTTACCAGTATCTTCTGCTTGACAGTCATGAGCATGGACAGATACATGGCTGTTGTCCACCCTATTAAGTCTGCTAAATGGCGGCGACCCAGGACTGCCAAAATGGTGAACTTTGCAGTGTGGGGGATTTCCCTCCTGGTCATCATGCCCATCATGATTTATGCTGGTATTCAAAAACACCACGGGAGCAGCAGCTGCACGATAATCTGGCCAGGTGAGTCAATGGCTTGGTACACAGGCTTCATCATCTACACCTTTATCCTGGGCTTTCTGGTGCCCCTCAGCATTATTTGCCTCTGCTACCTTTTCATCATCATAAAGGTCAAGTCTTCTGGAATAAGAGTGGGGTCGTCGAAGAGGAAAAAATCAGAGAGGAAAGTGACCAGGATGGTCTCCATTGTGGTGGCCGTGTTCATCTTCTGCTGGCTTCCCTTCTACATTTTCAACGTGTCCTCTGTCTCAGTGATGATTGAGCCTACGCCCGCCCTGAAAGGCATGTGGGACTTTGTTGTGATTCTAACCTATGCCAACAGCTGTGCCAATCCTATCCTTTATGCCTTCTTGTCGGACAACTTCAAGAAGAGCTTCAAGAACGTCCTCTGCCTCTCCAGGGTCAGTGGGATGGATGACGGGGATCGCAGCGACAGCAAACAGGACAAGTCTCGGCTGAATGAGACCACGGAGACCCAGAGGACCTTGCTGAATGGGGATCTCCAGACCAGCATCTGACCATCAGGGACCTCTTCTGGGACCTACCTGTGTGTCTGGTATTGGGAAGGTGCAATACAATCTGGCCCAAGACAGGTCCCTTACTGAGGGCTTCTGGGCCAAGACCCTAAATGTAAACCCATGTGGAAAGGGATCAACAGATTCTACATGTCCCTGACAAAATGGCGGCCATTGTTGATCTGGAAAAGTATTCTAAGGTGTATAAAGCCTTCCTAAAAACTAACATTCGGGGAGGTAATGGGATGGGATGCTTTGCTTTAATCTCCATTGCTTTTAATATTTATTTGATAGCTATCTAGACTTATAGGGCCCTTTCCCTTCTACAATTTCTTCAGACTGGACACTCATGAAACCACTGATTTCATGCAAGGGAATCCTCAGCATGATGTACTCACCAGGCTCATAGACTTGAGCTTGTCCTATGTCGTCTGGGATGTATGTCATTACATCGCATACCAATACCACACCTGCCATTTCAACACTGGTATTACTACACGATGTCAATGACGACATGCATTACATAGCAAAATGTTACCACGACTATGCTTTTACCACGCATGCCATTACAGCGCAAAGGCATGCGTGGTAAAGCTATACTCATGGTAAAAGTTTGCAAGGTAAGTGACTCTACCCTACCATACCCTAAACACTAATATAGTACCCCTGCACAACCCTCCTCCGACCCCAGTCCTCTCCCTACAATAACACTACACTACTCTGCACGAACCCCGACACTACCCTAAAATACTACACTACACAAACACTACAACACTACACTAAACCCTAAAACACTACACTACACAAACACTACAACACTACACTAAACCCTAAAACACTACACTACACAAACACTACAACACTACCCTAAACCCTAAAACACTACACTACAAAAACACAACACTACCCTAAAACACTACACTACACAAACATTACAACACTACAACAAAGTAACCCCCACCCCAAGCGCAATCCCGCTTACCTCACTCTCCTCGTGGATCCTCTCTCCAGCTTCCAGCGTCGTCTGAGGGGCGGTGCACCTGCATTGTGAGGAAACAGCCTCAGTTTCCTCACAATGACGTGGATAGCCATTAATGGTAATGGTATGCGTAGTAATGGCTACGCGTAGTTACAACGCATGCATTGTAAAGCATACGATGTAATGGTATTGCGTGGTAAAATCTGCGTTGTGATTGATGTTTCCCATAAATATCAATCCTTCTCATCTGATGGCAGTCGACCCCAATGAAGAACTAGGAACGTGCTGGAACTTGTGGAACATGTTGGATTATTTTGGAATTCGCAGTAAGGAACTATACCTGATTTGAAGGCTGGCCTTTCAGTGTATAGACCCTTTTTGGGCAGTAACCACTAGATTGTTTTCTTTAATCTTGATCTTGCTGTTACCTCCCTGTTGTAAGAGTCAGTACTGTAAATGTATTTTGTGCTCGCAAAGAAGTGGCTGTGGGATAGGGTCCATGATATGGGACACATATAATTCAAAACAATATAATATAGTGAATCAAAGGTGGTGAGGGGTGTACATGTATAATTGCAAGGTATTGCTTCACTATTCGCACGCAGTAAACACAAACACCTCCACATGTGGGAGAGGCATTGTTTAATGTATTTTGTGAATATATGATGTTACTTCTACTTACCAATCCATCCCAGATGAATACATATACCCATTACTGATATATGGGTTACATTACAATCTCTGATGCATGCCCACCAAAAATGGGCACTGTGACAGGGAGACAGGAGGGGTTACAAAGACAGAACCACCAAGGGCTGCTGGCAAGATGCACCAGTTATGACATTACCAACAATGCAAGAACTAACTAACCTTCAAAAGGAAAGCGTGCCTGAAGGCACCAGGTAGTGTCCAGCACTGAGAGATCGCTGACAGGCTTACATGGCATTGTTGCCATCATGTTTCCCTCTTCCAAGCGCTATAACCTGGCATCTGCTAAAAGAATGCATTTTACTTATGCTACTTGCTATGATGTTTGTCTCTCCCAGGTGTCATATTTTGTATTACTCCACAAAACATGTTTTCTGCTTTTCCTAAATGTCTTCATTTTGCCTTTCCTACATGGCACTAATGTGAGTGCTCCTAAATTACACAAACATTACTCACATACATGACATAATTTGTCTTCTTTTCATCATATAGCATGATTTTCCCTCCCACTAAGATATCATTTTCAGCTCTCACCATGACATTATATTCCTCTCTCACTTCATATCATGTTCTGTTCTTCCATAAAATATTTTGTACGTCTCTCTCACCTGAAATCTTTTTCGCCTCTCCACTATGACATCATGTTCACCTCTCCCTTATGGCAACGTTTCTCTCTCTCCCTATGACATCATGATCGCCTCTACCATATGATGTAATTTTTCCCTTGACATCATGTTCTGCTCTCCCCTAGGACTCTTTGCTGAGACAAACTTTGACCTCTCTCCTAAGACATCATCGTGTCCTATCTCCATGGCATAGTTTTACCGCTCTCCTATGACCTGATCTTCCATTAACCCAAAACACAATTTTGATATCTCTTAATTGAACTGGTGCCATATCTCTAGTAAGGTTCAGTGGTCAGCATGATCAAATCAAATGCATCTGTAAAAGTGGATGCAGGTGCACAACCTGGAAGTCTGTATCCCTTAGTGCACCATATTACTACATCTCATACTCTGCAGCACTATGAGAGAAAAAAGACAAATGTCTCAGTTTGAAGTATTTCTGGTATAAACTGTGTTATCTTCCTACATTGCCTATGTTCTCAAAGCACTTTTCACGTGGCAGCATTTGTATTGCCAATAGACACTCCCCAGGCATTTTGGTATTGCTAAACAAGATGGCTGCTGCCATAGTCTCATGTTTAAAGATGAACATGAAACACACAAAAGGAGATGGGGGAAATGGAATTACTCGGGGTAGCATGGTAACCGATCGTTCTTTTGCCCAATATATCACCTCACATTAGACCCAGCCATATGCAAATCAGCCTTGGTCCTGCTCCAATTGGAACTGTCCACCTCAAACTGCGAAGCCAGGTCCTCTCCGAACTGAAACACAAGCAACCGAAGACCAGTTTCACCCTCATTGAGGGTTGTCAGACGAGGTAGCTTGGTTCTAGTGGTACAGTGAGTAAGGGACCCATGTCTGAGCATACCCTTTTCCGCTTGGGGCTTTACATAAAACATGCAAAAGGTGATGAGGGAAAAGCTTGCAATTTGTTTAACCCCTGGTAATCACTCAGGGCAACATTCCAACCCTCGTTTTTTACCTACCATGTCATCTAGGATTAGACCCAGTGATATGAAAATCAGCCTTGGTACTGTTGTGATAGGAATCGTCAAGCTCAAAACTGCCAAGATGGGTCTTCTCCTAGAACTGAGCACAAGCAGCCCAAAACCAGTCTCACCCTGATTGGGGCTTCTCAGGCAGGTGTAGCTTGCTCCCGGTGGCACAGTGAGCAAGGCGCCCCCGTCTGGGCATACCCTTGCCCACATAGGATGTTACATTTAACACACAAAAGGGGATGGAGGAATGCTTGCAATTTTTCTAACCACTGGCCATTGCTCGGGTTGAATTTCAAACCATCATTCTTTTTCCCAACATTGCCACCTCGGATTCGACCCAGCCATGTGCAAATCATTTTAGTCCTGATCTATTTGGAACAGTCTAGCCTGAACTGCCAAGCCAGTTACTCTTCAAACCAGAACACAAGCAACCCAAGACCAGTTTTGCCCTGATTTTGGCTTGTTAGTTGGGTGCAGGTTGGGTCCAGTAGCACGGTGGGCAATAGAACCATGTTTGGGTATACCCATGGCCACTTAGGGCGTTATATCAAACACACACAAAATGATGGGGAATGCTTGTAGACTGTCTAACCACTGGAAATCACTTGGGGTAGCATTCCAACCCATCGTTTTTTTGCCCACCATGTGATCTCAGATTAGACCTAGTTATATGCAAATGAGTCTTGGTCCTACTCCAGTAGGAACAGACCAGCCCGAACCGCTAAGCCAGGCCCTCTTGGAACCAGAACAAAGTCAACCGAACACTGCTTTTGCCCTGATTGGGGATCGTCAATCAGATGCAGATTGTTCCAGCTGCACAGTGAGCAAGGGGCCCACATCAGGGCATGTCCCTAGCTTCTTAGGGTGTTAGATTAAACACACAAAAGGTGATGGGGAAATGCCTGCAATTTGCCAAAGCAATATTAATCTCTTGGGGTACCATTCAGACCTACTGGTCTTTTGTTCTTCATGCACCTCAGATTAGACTCAGTCGTTTGCAAATGAGTCTTGCTCCAGCAGGAAAAGTCCAGCCTGAACTGCCAAGCCAGGTTTCTCCTAGCTGGAACACAGTATTACGGATAACTGTGTAATATTGTCCTGGTGACATCACAAACCACATGGTCAAAGGCTGAGTGTTTTTTAATTATCACCAGAACCCTGAGATGACACTCATGGACCATATTACACATGGTAGCCGTTATGTATTTTTTATTTTACATTCTTATTGTGGGGTATTTAACCTGAAAAAGCTGCTTTACTATAAAGTGCAGCTAACAATGGGCACTGGTTGGAGTTAGAATGTTTAGGATTTGTGTACCTTTCGTGAATAAGTTGGTAAAAAAAAGGGAAATGGTGAGGGCCAGTGTTGAGGCGTTTTTGTAGCAGCAGCGTTTACTGATTAATTATGAATTTACCCTATTTGCCACAGAATATGCTGCATCACTCGCAAAATTAGCAGATTTCACACAAAATAATTCTAGAAAAAGTGGATGAAAGTAATGCTGCCACAGAAAATGCCGTATAATTTGAATGTTTTGGTGCCAATTTAAGAAAACATTGTTGCATAATTTAAGCCTCCACTCTGCATAATCCTTGTAGCCCTGACAATGTTAGAGCTCTGTAGAGTGGTTTGTGATGCCACCAGGATTATGAAATTAGAATTTCAGAGGGAACCGTGAAATATACCGCATACCATTGCATTTTGTGCAATAAAAGCACCCAAACATGAAACATATATACATATACATTATATTTATATGTGTATATATATATATATATATGTATATATATATATATATACATCCAAAAGAAACGGTCGTCTTCTTAGTAAAATGTCAACCAGCTTTGGCCCAGAATTGCTTCAAAAGAAGCGTCCGCTGCTTGATGACTCGTGATCAAGCGGACGCTGCGAAATGCGTTGGGTAGACTTTGCCGATTAAACTCACTTTTGAAGCAATTCTGGACCAAAGCTGGTTGTCATTTTACGAAGAAGACGACTGTTTCTTTTGGATTAATTGGGGTTGGCGAAGCCCACCGCGGCCCGCCATTGCGAGCGGCGTTGGTCTGATCGCCAAACTTGGCTGGATATGTATATACATATCTATATATATATATAGATAGATAGATAGATAGATAGATATGTGTATATATATATATATATATATATATGTATTCACTGAACAAAACTGTTAATATACGTTATAGTTAGGTATGGTAATAATATCTTACTCTATAATAAAATAAAACTCAGAAATTCACTGATAAAAACAAAGGTTAAAATGACTTTATAGTTAGGGGAAAATATCAATTACAGCATACCATTTTAAACTAAAAGAAAAACATAAATTCACAAGTAATGTTTAACTGAAGTAACAATAACTTGCATTATGAAGAACTATACCTCAATATGCACACTATTGTCATTTCAGATGTCATTTTAGATGTCATCATTGATGTTAACAATGCTTTTATTGAACATGTCATGAGTGATGTAATCTGGGAAGGTATAAGCGGTACATGGTGAGGGTGCAAGTTACAGTTACTTCATAGCACGAGTTATAGTTAATTTACTTAACTATAAGCAGTGAATTTCAGTGTTCTGGTTTTGTGGTGAAAGTTTCAGGGTGATCTGTGAAGTGGGGGGTCAAAAAAAGGTAGTTCCCAAAATACTTTTTCCCCATACAATTTCCATAGCGTGTTTCTATATCAATGAGACAATGATATAGAAACACAACGCTGAACGGAATTAATACAAATTTGGCAGAAAGCTAGATATTTACTCAGAAAGAGTGGTGCTTTTTACATTTTGGTGTAACTCTGTAAAGACATTTTACGTAAATTAAGGTTTTAAAAAATAGCAATACCTAGTGCTGCGAGACTCTTGCAGGAGTCCCATAGAAAAAATGACAAAAAAAGCATTTAGAGTGTCTGGGTCCATCGGGCTGAGTCCTGCCCCGCCGGACCAATAGCTGTGATTGGCTGGCTGCAAAGTGCTGGCGGCACTGTGAAATGTTGCAGCCAACATTACAAGACTCAGGGATTTATTCCCAGAGTCCTCGAAAATAATTTCAAAACACATAGAAGGGGGCAGGGTAAAAATATCGTGACGCCCCTTAGCCCATGTGAAGGTGTCAATATTAAAAAAGAAATGAGGGGGGCAGTTGCAGTCCTGTGGGACTCTTGTGGGAGCCAGCTGGGCCCCTTGAGGTCCAGCGGGAGTCCTATGGAAAAAAAATAGGAGTGTGAGGTGGTGTTCTGAGGGTGGTTGGAGGTCGCCTGCGGATGTATCATAATAAGATATAGCTTTAAATTATTAAACCCACTGAAATTCAATGGTATGAGGGAGGCTAAAGTGGAGTGTGCATAATATAGTACGATTTTAACTTACATTGAACAAATCTTGGAAATATACTGAAAAACCATAGGCTAAAGTTGAGTTATTTGTAGTGCTTCTAGTAATAAAAAAATGAAATGTATGTATACAAACAAAACAAAAAACTGAAATTCAGCAGTTAAGCATAACTAACAAAAGTATAAACTTAGTCCAGTATTTCAATAACTATTTTTGATAGACATCCACAAAGCAGTTATATTTAAACAATCATCTTGAAGCTAACGGCCTAAAAAATGAACATGCAAAAAATATATTGCCTAAACAGCACTTTTGTTTCACAAAATGCAGTGGCATGAAAACCCATGCTTTATAGAGAACCCATGGAATATTTTCCATACTTTCATGCAAATTACATCATAATGACAGCCACAAATTGTACAGTAATGTATTTCACTCCCTTTTCAAGCTAACAGCCACCAAAATAAAGATGTAAAATGTATAACAGATAACGTGTCCTATGGTCTTTCATTGCCATCTTGGGGTTCTGGTGAAATTTACATACCACTTGTGGTTTATGATATCATCATCAAAGACACTCTATGGCAAATTAGATAAATCTATATACTACAGAGTTATTATATATTATTATATGGTTATACATCCGCCTCATCTCCTTCCTAGAGAATTTTTGGGTTATCTGTCAAGAAAGAGCAGAGAAAAAGGGGGGGGGTCCTAAAATACAAAATATCCATGCATTTCCCATAGACTTCTCTAAATATAGCTACAGCAAAAACTGCTGAATGGAATTACACAAATTCTAGAGGAAGCCAGATCAGGGTTTGCAGACTGTGATTTTGGTGATTTGTAGTAAATCCATTCATTAGTTTTGGAGATATTAAAGGTTAAAAATAATTATATTTTTTGGCAGTTGACCTCGCAGGAGTCCTGAGGGCATCCGGCGAGAGCGCAAAATAAGAAGTGGATCCCTGCGATTGGCCAAGAGGCCAGTTTTTCCTGTGAACCTTTATTTTTGTCTCTTTCTGCTCGTTGTGCATCTTTCTGTACGTTTCTCACCTTTATTTTGTCTCTTGCTGCTGGTTTCTGACCTCTATTTTGCCTCTTTCTGCTTGTTCCTCACCTTTATTTTGCCTCTTTCTGCTCATTGCTGAGTTTTATTCTGCCTCTTTCTGGTCATTTCTCACCTTTATTCTGCCTCTTTCTGCTCCCTCCCTTCTGACCTTTATTCGGTTTCTTTGTGCTCATTTCTCACCTTTATTTTGCCTCTATCTGCTCGTTGTTGACCTTTATTTTGCCTCTTTCTGTGAGTTTTACACCTTCATTTTGTCTTTACTGCTGGTTTCTGACCTCGATTTTGCCTCTTTCTGCTTGTTTCTCACCTTTATTTTAGCTTCTTCAGCTAATTTCTCACCTTTATTTTGTTTCTTGCTTATCGTTTCTCTCCTTTTTTTTGCCTCTTTCTGCTTGTTTCTCACTTCTATTTTGCCTCTTTCGGCTCGTTTATGACCTTTATTTTGCCTCTTTCTGATCGTTTCTCATCTTTCTCTTGCCTCATTCTGCTTGTTGCTGACTTTTATTCTTCCTCTCTCTGTTACTTTCTTACCTTTATTCTGTCTCTTTCTGCTCTCTCGTGACCTTTATTTAGCCTCTTTTTACTCTGTTACAAGAACTGCGCAGGGAGCCTCAAGGCCCCCGCGCTCCCATCCACCTCCAGCGTGAGCCACCATTACTTTTGCACACAGGGAGCTCCTGGAAATGCTGTTTCCTGTGTACAAGAAATATAGTTTCATCTCTGACCCTGACAACATGTCTGCGGCAGGGAAAGAGATGAAACCTCTGCTTCCAGCAGGCAGGAGCACTTTGACAGCTCCTAGCCACTGGAACCGGAGTGTTCGCTTTGGCTTGGCGGGAGAAGCCAACGCAAATAGCTATGTTCCGGGGGTGGGCACCCCAGGACAAGCAGGAGCCTGCCCTGGGGTGTGGTGGACACCAGGGCCATTATTGGCTTCTGAATGGGGGGCTGCATGGCCTCCTCCTTTTGTTTTCACTGGCCGGCCCGGGAAGTGGTGGTCTCTGGGGCCGTGTATGGCCTGGTAGGAGGGGGCGTGGTACCCCTCTCACATGCTTTTTATTAGCTGGCCCCAGGGAGGTGGTGGTCCCCGTGGCAGTGGGGTTCAGCGTAGCCCTGCTATTTTTTTATGTAAAGCCCCAGGAAGATGGTGGGCCCCAGGGTTCTAAATAGGCCATGGAGGGAGGTCCATGTGCCCGAATCCACTATTTTAACAACAGATCCGGGGAGGTGGTGGTCCCTGGGGCTCAAACAAGTCCACAGAGGGGGGCCCGTCCACCCCCATCATTTTTTTTAACAAGTAGCTCCGGGACCTGGTGTACCCAGGGGCTCATTTCAAAACAAGCACAGGCTTGTTTTATTTTTCACCAGATCCACCCTTCGGTACAATCTTTTTTTAAATTGCTTTTTGGCCCTGTCAGGGTCCCAGGGGTAACCCCAGGACCATGTCTAGGGGTCAGAAGGGTTTTCTGAGACTTGGCTGCCAACACTTCCTGGTTGAAATGTTGGCAGTCAATCTGATACTCGGAGGATCTGCATCCCTGTATATCCAAATTTGGATTTCTTTAATTATCTTTCAAACTACTAAACATATTTACACAATTTACTAAAAGGTCGCCTTCTGGACCAACAGCTACCTTTCTGCCAAATTTGGTGTATCCGGGCTATATTCGTGGCTAAAATTCCTATATGAATTAACATGGGAAACATACTTTTTTGCCCCCCTCCCTTTTTCTCAGTCCCAGCTTGATAGATGGCCCCAAAATTTTCATTGCACAACAAGAATCACCGGAAACTAGGTCCTAACTAAAACGACCTACTTACCAGTAGGTACATAAAAAAAACCATAAAAAGATGGCACACATGGAGGTGTTTGGATTTTGTTCACCCATAATCTTTTTTTTTTTCTATCAGAAACAAACAGAGATACGAGTTTCGGCAAAAGCCTTCAATTGGGTCATACAGTCAGTGTCTAGAGTGTTGGTTTTAAAGGGCAATAGCCCTCCTTCCCACTACCTTTTTATAAAAACAATTATACATTTTCAAGCAATTAGGCTGCATTTCACATTTATCCCTTGATACATATATTTTCACGAAGTTCTCTTGTCAATTCATTGTAATCCTCTCAACATTTAATGTTTGTAAAATGCATTATTCTTTTGTGTGTAAAGTACATAATTTATGCATACATACATGATACTGCAAACTGAAGCAAAACTAAACCTTCTTCATATTGCATCATTCCCCATCTGCGAGACCTGTTGCCCCAACATATTTATCTTAGAACCTCCTTTCCACAAAACATGGGTTTATTAATCCTGTTTTCTTCTTTTTTAGTCCTTTTTGGACCTTTTAAAAAACGTTTCTAGTCGGTGTGGCCCTTAATGGAGGGGGAAGGGTAAGGATGAGGGAAAAGGTTTTTGGGCCAAAGCCCTAGTATTCCTGTTTTATGTCTCTACTTGTACGTTATCTATTTAATTAACAAAGTTCACAAAGTGTTTTTTACATAAACAAAGGATACAAAGAGTATAAGTGCTGCTATATGTTGAGAGGTACAGGTACTTCTCTATGTTTCCCTCTACCTTGCTCATTAATGTAGACCAGAAGTTGATATTAGTTACTCTGTAATACTTTTTCTGCCGTGCAAAATTCTCAATATCATCAGAAAACCTACCTATATAAGATACCTGGTTACAAATACATTGTTACTTTAAGATGATATTCATAACTATACAGTACGTATATAATGTGCACAATTCGCAACATTTTCAAAGTACATTCCTCTATTTCTAATGTGCAAATTTCGCAATGTAAAGTGCTTAGAGCTAAAGTGCCAAATGATTATTAATCTGTACCCTATAAACTTCATAGTTGTTATTATAAGAAGTACACATACCTCTCCTCAAACATCTGAGCATCCCACGAAAAACAACAGAATTTTCCCTTTTCCCCTAAACTCACTAGCGTTAATATTAATACCTATAAAGTACAAACTGTTTCTTCATCTCAAATGTCAAAGAACCCCAACTTCTCATTTATATGTTATGCTCCTAATGACCTGATCGCTACCTGCAGACAGGAACATTGCTATATTCATCAGATGAGCATATTCTATGGGTAATAATAGTTAAGAACTGAGACAAATTTGACAATAAACACATATTTTCTACATCATATTTTTATGATTTGCCTTCCTACATTAGGTTTTGTCCCTACACTAGATGTATCATGGCTTCTTAACGACCATATATAAAAATGCATACAGTTCAGCTTCTGTATTCAGGCCCCATGGGATCTCATTTCCAATTTCTTTATCCCATTTTGATTCAGCCTTTCTTAATGTTAATTTGTGATCTCTCCCTCTGATCTTCTTTGGGATGTGTTCAATGCCAGAAAATGTGAAATTGCTCAAACTCCCATCAAGTTCTCTCCAAATGTGTTTGGACATTACGTATGAAAAATCTTTATTTGTGATCTCTCTAATATGTTGTAAAGTATGTAATTTTAACTTATTCACTGTGCTGCCAATATATTGTTTGACACACCTGCACTCCAAAATATATATTACATGTGTCGTTTCGCATAGTATTCTCTCTTTGATATTTTAATTTTTACTGTTGAGAGCTCATATATCGACCTGATTTTGTCCATACTGGCAAGCCTTGCATTTGTGGCATTTTACAAAGCCGGTGGTTTTAAGCCAATTCTGTCTTACTGTTCCTGTCTCAGATCGGTGAAAATAACTGAGTTAATAAATCACCAATGATGGTGCCTTACTGTAGGTGAGGTTAGGGTGCTCTGACATCTGGCTCTTGAGGTCTTCATCCTTTCTTATCAATTCACAGTGATTTCCTAGTGCCTCCTTGATAGCTTGATTCGTATGATCGTATGATAAACCTCACCACTTCTTCACCTTTAGCTTGTTCTTTAGATGTTTTCGGAACAAGCACATTTTCTCTTCACTGCTTGTTCGCTCTAGTTTTGGCATCATTCAGGACAGTCTCTGGCTAGCCTCAACTCCTGAACCTTTTTTTTTAATACATTTCACTAACTTGTTCCTCATATTCTAGATCGTCTGAACAGTTTCTTCGGGCCCTCAGAAACTCATCTTACGGAACGCTCCATTTTAGAGTTTTTGGATGGGCAATATTGGCTGCCAGAATGCAATTGCAAGCAGGGTGGTACAGATCTTCCCAGTCTCTATATACACTTGAATGTCCAAAAATTAAATTTGCTGCTTATTGATGGTATAGGTAATTTTCAATTTAATGAAATTCAGATTTAAAGATTGTAAAAAACACTCCAATTCTTCTGTTCCTCCTTCCCATATTAAAAACAGGAGGTGGAAATAACGTTCCCAAAGTACAACCTTTTCCATGCTTGCATATTTTCCTCCAACCAAATACACTCTGCTTCCTAGTATCCCATGGGCGTTGAATACGGACCAGTATCCTTTCCTCTCTTCTGATACACCTAAAATTACTCTCGAATCTTTGTTGCTGATCCATTGCCCTCCTTGCTTGTGACTCAGATTTTTGCTGCATGCTTTATTGATTGCAGAGCTAATTTTCCAGGAGTCACAAACAGCTGGACTACAGCTGCTATGTTGTCTTTCTCCCTCATGAACATCAACGCAATGGCGAGCACGGCAGAGCAGCTCAGCGATCCATGCAGTGGACTCCCTTGGAGGCGTACCTCCTTTGAAGAACCCCCCCAGAGGAAACAAACACCGCCCACACTACCGAGAGCCCCCTTACCAACTTGTCGTTGCACTCAACTCTGTATTCATCCTTGAGTTGCCATCTCAGCCGGGGGCAGCTTCTGCCAAAGAAACTAACAATCCAATTTGCCGCAATCCAATTTGCCGGAATCCAAAAGCCGCCTCTCGTCCAGGTGCATGTCTTGCTTGGTCCGACACCTCGTTACACAGGATACTCACTCCGAGGTATTGCCCGCAATCCTTCTGACCATTCCACTACGGGTAACACAGGAAGACGGCACACATGGAGATATTTGGATTTTCTTCAGCCGTGATCTTTTATTTACTTTTTCACATATTTCTCCTCATTGTGAGATTGAGATATATATTGATATATATATATATTGGTGAAATATTAAGCGGCGTGGTTCAGCCGCGGGAATACCGCACAATCAGCAAGAGCGCCATCTTTCCCAAAAGGAACCACAGTTTGTTGTTCGCGATGGCGCAAACGGGAAAGCGGCTGCCACCGACGACTGTCTCCAGTATGATTCTCCAGCTGCCTTTAAAATGGGCTGACAGGGAGCACGTAGGTTTGACAGACTTTGCATAAAATAACATAAGGAACTTTAAATGCACCACCCACCGGAGGGTAAAAAAAGTCACTGTTGGATTGTACTACAGGTACGAGCATGCCGCAAAAGAATGACACTGTCCACTAGAGGGCTATAAATTACAAGTAAATGGCAATTGCTGTAGGAACACCTTCAGTGTAAAATCGTGCGTGGCTCACCTTTGATAAAGTTCACGAGAGAACGAAACGCGCCAGGACTGCCACTGCCAAAGATTAAAATACCTGTCTGCAGACCCCGTGAGTGCGACTCCGCTTCTTCAGTGATGGAGAGTTTGGTGAAAAAAAAACTATATATATATTATATAACAACATATTGTATTGTATACTAGCAGCCCGTCCCGACCTTGTCCGGGAGCAATCAGGTTTCCCCGACCCCCGCCTGCCCCGAAATTGTGCAGCAGCCCGGCCCCCCGCCCGCCCCGACATTGTCAAGCAGCCCGGGCCCCCGTCCCCCGCCTGCCCCGTCCCCTGCCTGCCCCGACCCCCGCCTGCCCCGACCCCCGCCTGCCCGGAGCTTTACCTCAGCCGCCGCTCCTCCCCCGCGCTCCTCATTTCACCGCTCCTCCCGCCTGTCCGCCGGTCCTCACCGTCATTCCGCCGTTCGTCACCGCTCCTCCCCCGCACCATGTCCGCCGCTCCGCCTCGCGTTCCTGGACGCCGCTCCTCCCCGCGCTCCTGACGTCAGCACGCAGGTCGCGGCCGGCGCTACTTCGAAGGGACTACTTATTTTTTTATATTAATTTTTTAAATAACGCATATTTTTATACTTTATATAGCCTATGTCCATCTGCACACCCTGACGATTACAATGATGTATCGGGTGTGTGGATTGGCGCTGTGGTTCCCCGAGTTTACCAGCCTCAAAGGTGCAAAGTTCTTCCTTTATAATAGTAGTATAGATTATTGTATTGTGATTGCATTTATATAGTGCTTACTACTCCTGATGAGGCGTCGAAACGCTTTTTATGTGAGTAGCACGCTACTCCGGAACCCATAAAGGAGTAGTGTTGAATTCATATAGTGAAATATGAAAGTATTTAGAGTTGTGGATAAGTTAGTCAGTTATTTGGATTGAGAAGGGTAGTGGAGGGATAGAAGAGGGTAAAAGGTTTGCATTTATAAAGCGCCTGCTACCCGCGATGAGGCGCCTCTTTGGTGAGTAGCACGCTACTCTGGAACCTATAAATAACATACAGTACTGCACCTCAACTGAATATTCCCCAACTAAATTCAAGATTTTGTCTCCATTTTAATTTGGTTCATCGATTGTATCCATAAGTGTTTAACCTGGGTTCGCTAGAGGAGAAGCTGCTGAATAATAGGATTAACATAGGAACGATACCAGAACCACTTTCTATATAGCATTATAGGGGCAATAAGGCAAAAGGAGATTGTGACACCTTTTCTTGTGCTGTGGGATAATAGGCGGTGTTACCTGGCACTATCCGCTGTGGGCAGCTGTGCTCACATGTCCCAGAACCTACAAAACTACATTGTCCCAATTTGGTAATTAAGTTATCCAATTGCACTCCGGACTAGCAAAGGCTAGGGCAACGCGAGCAGTCCAGACTAACTGCAGGTGGTGGTAGATGAATTGAAACACAGAAAACACAGAGTAATCACACCTTGCACACTGATATCCAGTCCGACCAATACATTTTAAGGGACTTGTGATCCGACATAGAAGAAGGTAGTATAAAATAAAGCCACAAAACTGTGAATGCATGTAAAAAAAAAAAAAATAATAATAATAATAAAATATATATATATATATATATATATATATATATGCATCCAAAATCTCCCTTAGCAGACAGAAAAATGGGACAAACTCACGTGCTCCTTATTTTGCACTTTTTAATTTCAATCCTTCAGTTCATGGGATATTTTAGGCAGGCAGGCTCAGATCTACGCGTTTCAGGATAACCTATCCCTAGCATTAGCGAGGAAATCCCGCAGAGCCGGTGATGAATTAAGCGTCTCCCTAATCCCCAATGCAAATTCGATTCATGAAAACCAAGGTACTACTGACCTTGTAGAACAAACACGTGGGGAATCACTCCACAGTGATACTACACAAATCGTGCAAGTATTACTATTCTTTTAATATATTCCATCCCGGTCCTGACGAAAGCCCCATAGACCCGGCTGGGCACAGTGGGGCTGAAACATGTTGACCATCTTTTATGTACAAAGGGTTCAGTAACTCGACCTTTCATTACAGTTAAACATTTTTTAGTATCTTTGATCTATATCTTTAATAAATACATTTTTTAGATCAAAAGATTTTTAAACTCTTTTCACTTTTTTGGAGCACTATTTCTGGAACACTGCTACAATACCAGTGAGGACCTCCTGGTGGAGGTTGCATATACAAAAAAAGAGCCGTATGATGATACACCCACGCTACGTTGCTTGGTGGAGAATCAAGATATACCACCTTACCGAAGAACGTGCATGTATGAGGGTTTTTTAAGAAAGGTGTCCCAAAAAACCCCGGTGCTGTAGTTTACAAGTGATCCATTCTCCATTGATTTTTGGTAACCTATCCCTTGTTCATGATCAATCTGGCTACAGGGCAACAACTTAGATATATTCAATCTAGTGATTACATAATTTCTTGTTTGATGTCATAATGTCCCTAAGCCTTCTGGAGGATGTGGTTTTTTACAGTTTTACTACCTTTCAATAAAGTAAAACGAACGAAAATAGTGAAATGGTGACAAATAAAGTAAAAATAACAGTGTCATTATTTTACATGTGGTGCACATTTCAATTCCATGTCTCTTGTTCACCCAATTACTTTCACTCAGCGGTTTTTCTCAAAGGGGGAGATAGTTGTTGTTGTCAATAAAGTTTTGCACTGTTCCCAGTTCATATTTGACCTTTCCTATTCCTCTAGTGGATTTACAAAGATTTCAACAGTCATTCTTCTATTTAATAATACCCCAATTGAACCCTCTAGTGGGTATTGTTTTCTTTCCAGTCTGTTGTTAAGCCCATGTTGTTGTTACTTTATTGAACAATGTTTACCCGCCATGTATTTCTTGAGCTTTCTTACATTGTTATTTCTCCCCCTATTTGTTCACTCCATTTTTTATGTTTCCTATTTCCTCTGTGTTTGATTTTTTTCTTTTTTCTTTTTTTTCCTTTTCGCAACTTATTACTTTCATGATTTCAAAGCTCTTCTGTTACAGATGAATGTAAAGTTCTTCTGACTGGTTGAGACCAAAAGGATGCAGTGTTCTTAGTTTCAGAATGTAAAGTGACTCCTTTTGGCGCAACTGTTTCTCTCAGTCTCCGCCTCGCTCTTTCTTTGGGATCGTATCAATACCATAAAACATTAGTTGTTTCTAGTCTTCCTGGTGATAACGCTCCATGTGCTAAGCCACCGCATTTGCTCGATCCTTGTGAAACATGGCTCTTACGTGTTATAATATTCGTTTTTTTAGTTCAAAGATGGTACTACCCTCATACTTTAGTGGGCAAGAACACTCCGCTGTGTAAACAGTATATTGGGTCTTGCATGTTATTAGTTGACGGATTTCCCAAACTCTGTTATCATTCATTTTGATCTCCTTTGTTTGTTTGGCAATTTGGCAGATTTTGCGCATATGACATTTCACAAAGCCCTTTGTATTGAGCCATGTTCCTTCCTTCTTCTTGGTTTTGAAAGGACTGTAAATCAGAAGGACTTTTAGATTCTTTGCTCTTCTGTATGTTACCGTTGGGTGTTTGCCTACTACTTGTCTTATGGTGTTGTCCAATTGAAGTATTTTCCAATTTTTTCGGAGAATCCCCACTATTTGTTAGCTTTCAAGTGAATAGTCTGTTATTAGACGAATTGGTTCTTTTTCTGCCATTTCATCTTTTTGTTTTGCAATCAAACATTCATCCCTTGACTTGTTGTTAGTTCTTTCCCAACATCTCTGCACTGTCTTCTTGTTGTATTTTCTTTTTTTGAAACGTTCCGCTGTCTGTGCCAAATGTTTCATCCATTCGGTTTCTTCACTGCAAATTTGTCTGATCCTCAAGAATTCCCCGTAGGGAATGCTTGAGAAAAGGGAATCCCGGTGGAAGCTGGACGCCTCCAGCGGTGCATTGGTGGCTGTATTTTTCCTGTGTAAGGTCCTGTGGATCTGGTTGTTCTTAATATAGATTTCCGTATCCAAGAAAACTACACGTTCATTACTTATTTCATAAGTACATTTTAGTTGAGTAACACTGTTGTTTAACACTTCAAAGTATTCTTGGAAATCTTCTGCTGCCTGTCCCATCTGATCAGCAGATCATCAATAAATCGTTTCCAACTTATGATTTTATTCAGAAACCTGTCATTTTCCACACTCCATGTTACTTCCTTCTCCCAGTATCCCATGGCCAGACAGGCGTAGTTGGGGCTGAAAGAAACCCCCATTGCGGTGCCGTTCCTTTGTCGATACACCTCCTCCCCAAAGAAGAAGATGTTTTTGTTCAGGCAGATTTCAATTGTTTGTCTGTGCATGTTATTGTGTTCCTTGTATTCAATATTCCACTTCTGCAAGAAGAAGTTACATGCTTCCAAGCCAAAGTCATTCCCTATGGTGGTATAGAGGGATATGACATCCATCGTTATTAGCAGGTACATTTCTTGCCAAAGTGTATTTTGTAGCAATCTCAATATGTCAGTAGTATCCTGTATGTAAGAAATTAATTGGGTCACATAGGGACTCAGGAAGTAATCGATAACATTTGCCATGGGTTCTAAGAGAGATCCCTTTGCCGACAGAATTAGTCTGCCAGCTGGTTTCCTCTGGTCTTCGAGCAGTTTTGGCAAAAAATATATTGCTGAAGTTACAGGATCGCTTTCTGTCAAATACTTCAGTTCTTCTTCATGTATCTGGCCGTTTCTTGTCCATTCTTGAAGTTTCATGTCCACTGTCTCTTTTATTTCCATCGTTGGGTTCCTTTTCAACTTTTCATAGTAGGCATTGTTCCATAATTGGCGATGTGCTTCCAGGACATATGCCCCTTTCTCTAATATGACGATATTCCCGCCCTTGTCCGCCATTTGGATTTCAATTTGCGAGTCATTCATTAGATTTGTCAGGTCGTCTCCTGAAACGTGTAGGAAGTGATATATATATATATATATATATATATATATATATATATATATATATTCTGGAACCTGCTTCGGCATTCTTCTTTTCTACAAGTTATTGTAACTCTCACTGGCTCGCCGGCAGTCCTCGCACCTGAAGCGATATTGCGAGACATTTCTCTCCACTTGGGCGGGGCCTTAATTCTCCCTGCTCATGCTACACAAGGGGCTTGGACCTATGGTTGATGGGGTCTGGGGACTGGAGGCTGCACCCCGAGTTTCGAATTCTGCGGTTTCATGGACGCTGTGCAGCGCACCTTGCCCTCTGCTATCTTCTTGTATTTACCAAGACCGCTCCACTGCCATACTCACCTGGGAGCTACTAATGCATCTTGGGACATGGAGTCCGCTGACTCACTCGGACCCGTCACATCGAGGATTTGCTTGCTGAGGGGCGGAGCTGTGACATTGTACCTATCACAAGGTGGCAGGGTGCTTCATTAGGCTGCAGAACGCCAGGACTTCCGCACAGACTACCGCAGGCGCTGATGAGGCCATACCGGCCGAAATGCATACGCCAATTGTTTTTGAATAAAGGTGCTGCCGCTTCTCATCCCCTCCGAGGCTGCTGCTTCTTTCTTTGAGAGGAGGTATTTTTTGCATATATATATATATATATATATATATATATATATATATATATATATATATATATATATATATATATATATATACATTAGAACAAATGAATGTTCCATTCCAAAGCTGTTCGTTTTAGGGTTTTTTTAACCACCACCAACGGGTTTCACCACAAGGGCTTGTTCACGGTTGGGGAAGTCTTTCTCCCCATTGCATTTTATAGTTTTCCACTTCTGCCCTCAATGAGGCATTGTTGGATATGTAGTTTACAAAGTATGACATAATGTAGAATTATTGACAAATATTTACAATGCATGCTTTCCATATTAGTGCTTGATCATTAGATTCATGTGATTGCTGCCTGCAATTTCAGCTTTGATTGTTGCATAGGCTTGTTACCGGGTTCTTATTTTAGATCTGCCTGTGGATTTAAGATGACTTTGTTGGTAATTTAGTGTTTCCCTAAACAAACATACATGTAGTTCAATGATGTTGTCTACCACAGTGTTCATGATGTTATGAGTCTTTCTTGTCGCCTGAGTGGCTTTTTTTTTTGCTTCCGGTGTTCTGTGATTTGCACTTTGCACGTTGATTCACCACTTGAATAGTTCAAGGATGTCGTATTATCACAGTCTTGGTAGTTTGCCGGTAAGTCAATTCTTGCCTCACAATTAATATATATGTGTGTGTGTGTATATATATATATATTTGCATGTGTGAATTTGTGTGTGAGTAACTATATGGATGAGTATTAGTGTGTAACAGGATGTATAGGTGTATGAGTACATATGATGAGTAAGTACATGCATGAGTGACTATATAGAACTGTTGGTGAATGAGTGGATGTGTCTGTAGATGTTGGAATTACCTAATAAGTTGTTGTAATTGGTATTGGTTTCTCCTTTTTTAAGAAAATGTTAGTTTCTATTTTTGAATGTGTGTGTCAAAGGTTATTTTATGCTGATAGGAGGTCTGCCACTTTGTCACAAGGATGTTGTCATCAGTGATGTCATTTGAGATGTCATCAGTGATGTCATGAGTGATGTCACTGACCATGTCATGAGTGATGTAGTATGTGACGTCATCAGCAGTGCATTGCACGCGCAAGTTATAGTGAGTCCAACTAACTATAACGTGGGAATTTCAATGGTTTTATGCGAGTAAAATTTCCACCTAACTATAACTGGTGTGAAACCTATGGTTTTTTCAGTGAATTTAATAGGTTTTTTAAATGCTAATTCCTAACTATAACTGGTGTGAAACCTATGGTTTTTTCAGTGAATATATATATATATATATATATAAAACACTTTATTCCAATCAAGATGACTTCAGGTGTGCCATACTTTTGTCTTAAGTAAGACTGTTTGCGCTCTAGTTGTTCTTTAGAACACTCTGGGACATTCTGTCATTGGGCTATAGTTGGGCTACATCTGGCTGATATTTGGGCTACATTTGTTTTTTTTGTCTCTGGTGGCCATCTTTGGGCTACATTGGGCTACATTGGGCTACATTTGGGCTCTAACATATATATAGCCCAATGTAGCCCAAAATATATTTTTTCAAAGTTAATTTTCGTAAAAACCACTGGAGCATATGTCTTGAGACATAGCAAAGGCACATCGGGGTACCAGTCCCTACAATTTTGCCAATTTTGGTGGAAATCCATTCAGCCGTTCAGGCTAAAAGTGAGTCCAACCGCCCTATGGAAATTAACATGGGGAAAACACGTTTTGGGACCCCCCTTTTATCTCAGCCCCCGCTTGACGGATCCCCCCGAAACTTTCAGGGAAGGAGCGGAGCGCAGCGAGGCAACGTTAAGGCAAATTACAGGCAGATCCCTCATTTGGCGCCAAAGTTATTGCCAATAGAATGTTGCGGATTTCCTATGGAAAACGATCCTAACTATAACTACCTACTGGCGACCGCCAGTAGGTTATATATATATATATATATATATATATATATATATATATATATATATATATATATATATATATATATATATATATATATATATATATATATATATATATATATATATATATATATATATATATATATATATATTTATATACACACACACACACACACACACACACACACACATATCACAGAGTGACTGCAGCTATTCTGTAATTATAGTCAGGGTTACCAGCGTTAGGAATTTCTCATCGTTTTCTCCCTTAACGGTTGCACCCATTCTTTGCAAAACTTTGCAGACCTATTGCACCCGGTATATTGGCGAAGGATTGAAAGTTTTGTGGAGTTTGGTCAAGGGGTTGGAAAGAAAAAAAAGGGGGCTCCCAAAACTCACACCAATACATTTTACTTAGACTTTTGTATTTCTCTTAGCGACAAATGGCTGAACAGATTGTGATGAAATTTCACAGCAATGTACATTTGACTATCTAAGTCATTCTTTTTGCTATTGCAGACGATTGTATGAAATAATAATGGTAAACAACATAGCTATATTTCTGTAGCATAATACTACTAAAAGGAGTTCATGCACTGCACCTGCATATTCGGCATGGTTTAAGGAAACTCGACCCTCTCTCCCTCCCAGGCATCAAACACATATTTACCAAGAAACTCTGAGAAGAGCCTGCCTGCTGCACTGACGGCTGGTGGTGTGTGTGCCTGGTGAAAGCGCGCACTGACGGCTGGAGATGTGTTTGCCTGGTGAAAGCGTGCACTGACGGCTGGTGGTGTGTGTGCCTGGTGGAAGCATGCACTGATGGATGGTGGTGTGTGTGCCTGATGAAAGCGTGCACTGATGGCTAGTGGTGTGTGTGCCTGGTGGAAGCATGCACTGACGGCTGGTGGTTGTGTGTGCCTGGTGAAAGCGTGCACTGATGGCTGGTGGTGTGTGCCTGGTGGAAGCATGCACCAACGGCTGGTAGTGTGTGACGGCTGGTAGTGTGTGTGCCTGGTGAAAGTGTGCACTGACGGCTGGTGGTGTGTGTGCCTGGTGGACGCGTGCACTGATGGCTGGTGGTGTGTGCCTGGTGGAAGCATGCACCGACGGCTGGTAGCCTGTGACGGCTGGTAGTGTGTGTGCCTGGTGAAAGTATGCACTGACGGCTGGTGGTGTGTGTGCCTGGTGGAAGCATGCACTGATGGCTGGTGGTGTGTGCGCCTGGTGGAAGCATGCACTGATGGCTGGTGGTGTGTGTGCCCGGTGGAACCGTGCACTGACGGCTGGTGGTGTGTGCCTGGTGAAAGCGTGCACTGACGGCTGGTGGTGTGTGCCTGGTGGAAGCATGCACCAACGGCTGGTAGTGTGTGACGGCTGGTGGTGTGTGTGCCTGGTGGAAGTGTGCACTGACGGCTGGTGGTGTGTGCGCCTGGTGGAAGCGTGCACTGATGGCTGGTGGTTTGTGGGTGCCTGGTGAAAGCGTGCACTGATGGCTGGTGGTGTGTGCCTGGTGGAAGCATGCACCGACGGCTAGTAGTGTGTGACAACTGGTAGTGTGTGTGCCTGGTGAGTGTGCACTGATGGCTGATGGTTTGTGTGCCTGGTGGAAGCGTGCACGGATGGCTGGTGGGGTGTGTGCCTGGTGGAAGCGTGCACTAATGTCTGGTGGTGTGTGTACCTGGTAGAAGCATGCACCGACGGCTGGTAGTGTGTCACGGCTGGTAATGTGTGTGCCTGGTGAAAGTGTGCACTGACGGCTGGTGGTGTGTGTGCCTGCTAGACGCGTACACTGATGGCTGGTGGTGTGTGCCTGGTGGAAGCAAGCACCAACAGCTGGTAGCCTGTGATGACCGGTAGTGTGTGTGCTGGTGAAAGTGTGCACTGACGGCTGGTGGTGTGTGTGCCTGGTGGAAGCATGCACTGATGGCTGGTGGTGTGTGTGCCTGGTGGAAGCATGCACTGAAGTCTGGTGGTGTGTGCACCTGGTGGAAGCATGCACTGATGGCTGGTGATGTGTGTGTGCCTGGTGAAAGCGTGCACTGACGGCTGGTGATGTGTGCCTGGTGGAAGCATGCACCAACGGCTGGTAGTGTGTGACGGCTGGTTGTGTGTGTGCCTGGTGGAAGTGTGCACTGACGGCTGGTGGTGTGTGCGCCTGGCGGAAGCGTGCACTGACGGCTCGTGGTGTGTGTGTGCCTGGTGAAAGCATGCACTGATGCCTGGTGGTGTGTGCCTGGTAGAAGCATGCACCGATGGCTGGTAGTGTGTGACGGCTGGTAGTGTGTGTGCCTGGTGAAAGTATGCACTGACGGCTGGTGGTGTGTGTGCCTGGTGGAAGCGTGCACTGATGGCTGGTGGTGTGTGCACCTGGTGGAAGCGTGCACTGACGACTGGTGGTGTTTGTGCCTGTTGGAAGCGTGCACTGATGGCTGGTGGTGTGCGTGCCTGGTGGAAGCATGCACTGATGGCTGGGGTGTGTGTGCCTGGTAAAAGCATGCACTGATGGCTGGTGATGTGTGTGCCCGGTGAAAGCGTGCACTGACGGCTGGTAGTGTGTGTGCCCGATGAAAGCGTGCACTGGCGGCTGGTGGTGTCGGTGCCCAGTGAAAGCGTGCACTGACGGCTGGTGGTGTGTGTGTGCCCGGTGAAACCATGCACTGACGGCTGGTGGTGTGTGTGCCCGGTGGAAGCATGCACTGATGGCTGGTGGTGTGTGTGCCCGGTGGAACCATGCACTGACGGCTGGTGGTGTATGTGCATGGTGGAAGCGAACACTGACGGCTGGTGGTGTGTGTGCCTGGTGGAAGCGTGCACTGACGGCTGGTGGTGTGTGTGCCTGGTGGAAGCGTGCACGGATGGCTGGTGGGGTGTGTGCCTGGTGGAAGCGTGCACTGACGGCTGGTGGTGTGTGCCTGGTGGAAGCATGCACCAACGGCTGGTAGTGTGTGACGGCTGGTAGTGTGTGTGCCTGGTGAAAGTATGCACTGACGGCTGGTGGTGTGTGAGCCTGGTGGAAGCATGCACTGACGGCTGGTGGTGCGTGCACCTGGTGGAAGCGTGCACTGACGACTGGTGGTGTTTGTGCCTGTTGGAAGCGTGCACTGATGGCGGTGGTGTGCGTGCCTGGTGGAAGCATGCACTGATGGCTGGGGTGTGTGTGCCTGGTAAAAGCATGCACTGATGGCTGGTGATGTGTGTGCCTGGTGAAAGCGTGCACTGATGGCTGGTGGTGTATGCCTGGTGGAAGCATGCACCGACGGCTGGTAGTATGTGACGGCTGGTAGTGTGTGTGCCTTGTGAAAGTGTGCACTGACGGCTGGTGGTGTGTATGCCTGGTGTAAGCATGCACTGACAGCTGGTGGTGTGTGTGCCTGGTAAAAGCATGCACTGATTGCTGGTGATGTGTGTGCCCGGTGAAAGCGTGCACCGACTGCTGGTGGTGGTGTGTGTGCCCGGTGGAACCATGCACTGATGGTGTGTCACGGCTGGTAATGTGTGTGCCTGGTGAAAGTGTGCACTGACGGCTGGTGGTGTGTGTGCCTGGTAGACACGTACACTGATGGCTGGTGGTGTGTGCCTGGTGGAAGCAAGCACCAACAGCTGGTAGCCTGTGATGGCTGGTAGTGTGTGTGCCTGGTGGTAGCGTGCACGGATGGCTGGTGGGATGTGTGCCTGGTGGAAGCGTGCACTAATGTCTGGTGGTGTGTGTGCCTGGTGGAAGCGTGCACTGACGGCTGGTGGTGTGTCACGGCTGGTAATGTGTGTGCCTGGTGAAAGTGTGCACTGACGGCTGGTGGTGTGTGTGCCTGGTAGACACGTACACTGATGGCTGGTGGTGTGTGCCTGGTGGAAGCAAGCACCAACAGCTGGTAGCCTGTGATGGCTGGTAGTGTGTGTGCCTGGTGAAAGTGTGCAATGATGGCTGGTGGTGTGTGTGCCTGGTGGAAGCATGCACTGATGGCTGGTGGTGTGTGTGCCTGGTGGAAGCATGCACTGAAGTCTGGTGGTGTGTGCGCCTGGTGGAAGCATGCACTGACGGCTGGTGATGTGTGTGTGCCTGGTGAAAGCGTGCACTGACGGCTGGTGGTGTGTGCCTGGTGGAAGCATGCACCAACGGCTGGTAGTGTGTGACTGCTGGTTGTGTGTGTGCCTGGTGGAAGTGTGCACTGACGGCTGGTGGTGTGTGCACCTGGCGGAAGAGTGCACTGACGGCTCGTGGTGTGTGTGTGCCTAGTGAAAGCATGCATGGTGGCTGGTGGTGTGTGCCTGGTAGAAGCATGCACCGACGACTGGTGGTGTTTGTGCCTGTTGGAAGCGTGCACTGATGGCTGGTGGTGTGTGTGCCTGGTAAAAGCATGCACTGATGGCTGGTGGAAGCATGCACCAACAGCTGGTAGTGTGTGACGGCTGGTTGTGTGTGTGCCTGGTGGAAGTGTGCACTGACGGCTGATGGTGTGTGCACCTGGCGGAAGCGTGCACTGACGGCTCGTGGTGTGTGTGTGCCTGGTGAAAGCATGCACTGATGGCTGGTGGAGTGTGCCTGGTAGAAGCATGTACCGACGGCTGGTAGTGTGTGATGGCTGGTAGTGTGTGTGCCTGGTGAAAGTGTGCACTGACTGCTGGTGGTGTGTGTGCCTGGTTGAAGCGTGCACTGATGGCTGGTGGTGCGTGCACCTGGTGGAAGCGTGCACTGACGACTGGTGGTGTTTATGCCTGTTGGAAGCGTGCACTGATGGCTGGTGGTGTGTGTGCCTGGTGGAAGCATGCACTGACGGCTGGGGGTGTGTGTGCCTGGTAAAAGCATGCACTGATTGCTGGTGATGTGTGTGCCCGGTGAAAGCGTGCACCGACTGCTGGTGGTGGTGTGTGTGCCTGGTGAAAGCGTGCACTGATGGCTGGTGGTGTATGCCTGGTGGAAGCATGCACCGACAGCTGGTAGTATGTGACGGCTGGTAGTGTGTGTGCCTGGTGTAAGCATGCACTGACAGCTGGTGGTGTGTGTGCTTGGTGTAAGCATGCACTGACGGCTGGTGGTGTGTGTGCCTGGTGGAAGCGTGCACTGACGGCTGGTGGTGTGTGTGCCTGGTGGAAGCGTGCACGGATGGCTGGTGGGGTGTGTGCCTGGTGGAAGCGTGCACTGACGGCTGGTGGTGTGTGCCTGGTGGAAGCATGCACGGATGGCTGGTGGGGTGTGTGCCTGGTGGAAGCGTGCACTGACGGCTGGTGGTGTGTGCCTGGTGGAAGCATGCACCAACGGCTGGTAGTGTGTGACGGCTGGTGGTGTGTGTGCCTGGTGGAAGTGTGCACTGACGGCTGGTGGTGTGTGCGCCTGGCGGAAGCGTGCACTGACGGCTGGTGGTGTGTGTGTGCCTGGTTAAAGCGTGCACTGATGGCTGGTGGTGTGTGCCTGTTGGAAGCAGGTGCCGACGGCTGGTAGTTTGTGACAGCTGGTAGTGTGTGTGCCTGGTGAAATTGTGCACTGACGGCTGGTGGTTTGTGTGCCTGGTGGAAGCGTGCACTGACGGCTGGTGGTGTGTGTATGCCTGGTGAAAGCGTGCTCTGATGGCTGGTGGTGTGTGCCTGGTGGAAGCGTGCACTGACGGCTGGTGGTGCGTGCACCTGGTGGAAGCGTGGACTGATGACTGGTGGTGTGTGTGCCCGTTGGAAGCGTGCACTGATGGCTGGTGGTGTGTGTGCCTGGTGGAAGCATGCACTGACGACTGAGGGTGTGTGTGCATGGTAAAAGCATGCACTGATGGCTGGTGGTGTGTGTGCCCGGTGAAAGCGTGCACCAACGGCTGGTGGTGGTGTGTGTGCCTGGTGAAAGCGTGCACTGATGGCTGGTGGTGTATGCCTGGTGGAAGCATGCACCGACGGCTGGTAGTATGTGACGGCTGGTAGTGTGTGTGCCTTGTGAAAGTATGCACTGACGGCTGGTGGTGTGTATGCCGGTGTAAGCATGCACTGACAGCTGGTGGTGTGTGTGCCTGGTGGAAGCGAGCACTGACGGCTGGTAGTGTGTGTGCCTGATGAAAGCGTGCACTGGCGGCTGGTGGTGTCGGTGCCCAGTGAAAGCATGCACTGACGGCTAGTGGTATGTGTGTGCCCGGTGAAACCATGCACTGACGGCTGGTGGTGTGTGTGCCCGGTGGAAGCATGCCCTGATGGCTGGTGGTGTGTGTGCCCGGTGGAACCATGCACTGACGGCTGGTGGTGTGTGTGCATGGTGGAAGCGTGCACTGACGGCTGGTGGTGTGTGTGCCTGGTGGAAGCGTGCACTGACGGCTGGTGGTGTGTGTGCCTGGTGGTAGCGTGCACGGATGGCTGGTGGGATGTGTGCCTGGTGGAAGCATGCACTAATGTCTGGTGGTGTGTGTGCCTGGTGGAAGCGTGCACTGACGGCTGGTGGTGTGTCACGGCTGGTAATGTGTGTGCCTGGTGAAAGTGTGCACTGACGGCTGGTGGTGTGTGTGCCTGGTAGACACGTACACTGATGGCTGGTGGTGTGTGCCTGGTGGAAGCAAGCACCAACAGCTGGTGGCCTGTGATGGCTGGTAGTGTGTGTGCCTGGTGAAAGTGTGCAATAATGGCTGGTGGTGTGTGTGCCTGGTGGAAGCATGCACTGATGGCTGGTGGTGTGTGTGCCTGGTGGAAGCATGCACTGACGGCTGGTGATGTGTGTGTGCCTGGTGAAAGCGTGCACTGACGGCTGGTGGTGTGTGCCTGGTGGAAGCATGCACCAACGGCTGGTAGTGTGTGACTGCTGGTTGTGTGTGTGCCTGGTGGAAGTGTGCACTGACGGCTGGTGGTGTGTGCACCTGGCGGAAGAGTGCACTGACGGCTCGTGGTGTGTGTGTGCCTAGTGAAAGCATGCATGGTGGCTGGTGGTGTGTGCCTGGTAGAAGCATGCACCGACGACTGGTGGTGTTTGTGCCTGTTGGAAGCGTGCACTGATGGCTGGTGGTGTGTGTGCCTGGTAAAAGCATGCACTGATGGCTGGTGGAAGCATGCACCAACAGCTGGTAGTGTGTGACGGCTGGTTGTGTGTGTGCCTGGTGGAAGTGTGCACTGACGGCTGATGGTGTGTGCACCTGGCGGAAGCGTGCACTGACGGCTCGTGGTGTGTGTGTGCCTGGTGAAAGCATGCACTGATGGCTGGTGGAGTGTGCCTGGTAGAAGCATGTACCGACGGCTGGTAGTGTGTGATGGCTGGTAGTGTGTGTGCCTGGTGAAAGTGTGCACTGACTGCTGGTGGTGTGTGTGCCTGGTTGAAGCGTGCACTGATGGCTGGTGGTGCGTGCACCTGGTGGAAGCGTGCACTGACGACTGGTGGTGTTTATGCCTGTTGGAAGCGTGCACTGATGGCTGGTGGTGTGTGTGCCTGGTGGAAGCATGCACTGACGGCTGGGGGTGTGTGTGCCTGGTAAAAGCATGCACTGATTGCTGGTGATGTGTGTGCCCGGTGAAAGCGTGCACCGACTGCTGGTGGTGGTGTGTGTGCCTGGTGAAAGCGTGCACTGATGGCGGGTGGTGTATGCCTGGTGGAAGCATGCACCGACGGCTGGTAGTATGTGACGGCTGGTAGTGTGTGTTCCTGGTGTAAGCATGCACTGACAGCTGGTGGTGTGTGTGCTTGGTGTAAGCATGCACTGACGGCTGGTGGTGTGTGTGCCTGGTGGAAGCGTGCACTGACGGCTGGTGGTGTGTGTGCCTGGTGGAAGCGTGCACGGATGGCTGGTGGGGTGTGTGCCTGGTGGAAGCGTGCACTGACGGCTGGTGGTGTGTGCCTGGTGGAAGCATGCACGGATGGCTGGTGGGGTGTGTGCCTGGTGGAAGCGTGCACTGACGGCTGGTGGTGTGTGCCTGGTGGAAGCATGCACCAACGGCTGGTAGTGTGTGACGGCTGGTGGTGTGTGTGCCTGGTGGAAGTGTGCACTGACGGCTGGTGGTGTGTGCGCCTGGCGGAAGCGTGCACTGACGGCTGGTGGTGTGTGTGTGCCTGGTTAAAGCGTGCACTGATGGCTGGTGGTGTGTGCCTGTTGGAAGCAGGTGCCGACGGCTGGTAGTTTGTGACAGCTGGTAGTGTGTGTGCCTGGTGAAAGTGTGCACTGACGGCTGGTGGTTTGTGTGCCTGGTGGAAGCGTGCACTGACGGCTGGTGGTGTGTGTATGCCTGGTGAAAGCGTGCTCTGATGGCTGGTGGTGTGTGCCTGGTGGAAGCGTGCACTGACGGCTGGTGGTGCGTGCACCTGGTGGAAGCGTGGACTGATGACTCGTGGTGTGTGTGCCCGTTGGAAGCGTGCACTGATGGCTGGTGGTGTGTGTGCCTGGTGGAAGCATGCACTGACGACTGAGGGTGTGTGTGCATGGTAAAAGCATGCACTGATGGCTGGTGGTGTGTGTGCCCGGTGAAAGCGTGCACCAACGGCTGGTGGTGGTGTGTGTGCCTGGTGAAAGCGTGCACTGACGGCTGGTGGTGTGTGCCTGGTGGAAGCATGCACCGACGGCTGGTAGTATGTGACGGCTGGTAGAGTGTGTGCCTTGTGAAAGTGTACACTGCCGGCTGGTGGTGTGTGTGCCTGGTGGAAGCGAGCACTGACGGCTGGTAGTGTGTGTGCCTGGAGGAAGAGAGCACTGACGGCTGGTAGTGTGTGTGCCCGGTGAAAGCGTGCACTGACAGCTGGTGGTGTCAGTGCCCAGTGAAAGCGTGCACTGACGGCTGGTGGTGTGTGTGTGCCCGGTGAAACCATGCACTGACGGCTGGTGGTGTGTGTGCCTGTTGGAAGCATGCACTGATGGCTTGTGGTGTGTGTGCCTGGTGGAAGCGTGCACTGACGGCTGGTGGTATGTGTGCCTGGTGAAAGCGTGCACTGACGACTGATGGTGTGTGTGCCTGGTGGAAGCAGGAGCATTCACAGTGACAGAAGACACAAATGAAACTGAGGAAGTGGAGGGGGAGAAGGGAGGGAGAGTGCGAACAGAGGAGCATGATTCACAGCTAGAAGACAGTGTGTGTGCCTGATGGAAGCAGGAGCATTCACAGTGATAGAAGACGCAAATGAAACTGACGAAGAGGAGGGGAGAAGGGAGGGGGGATTGCGAGCAGAGGAGCATGATTCACAGCTAGAGGACACAAATTAAGCTGACCAGGAGAGAGGGGGAAAAGGAGGGGGATAGTGCAAGCAGTGGAGCCTGATTACAGCAATAAAAACACAGATGGCAGCTGTGCACATGCACAAGCTCGTGAATGCAAGCTGTAGCCCAGCTAAAGCCTATGGTGGCACTTTTAAAAGCCACTTACTAAAGTCTCGAAGAGAAAGCACATGCGCTGTCTCAGGCGAGACCTAAAAAGTGACCTAGCAGTTTGCTACGCAAACTCCTACTTGGAGGACATGAGAACTGGCCACTAGAAAAAAACTAATAATTTAAATTTTTATAACAATAATGAATGTCTTTCATTCACCTTGGGCTTCATATATAGCGCAATAACTACTACAGGTAGCAAGGAAGCCCAAAAAATAAACGAGACTGCATAAGTAAAATGTAACAATTACTACACGAACAACTTAGAGATACATTTATGGTCACATGATTATGTAAACCAAGACACAAATACATGACAAGTACAATAGAAAAAGAAAGAAATCTGATTGCCACTCTATAGTTATAGCTAGTATTCTCAGAGATAGGAACTCCTCAGATTTTAGCTTCCTAATAACTTTCAACCAGTTTGACGAATTACCACAAAACTTTCCAGACCTGTAGCATTTTCTTCATTTTGAGATGATAAACATTTGTGTGATGAATTATTAAGGGGGTGCAAAGATAAACAAGCATTGGCATAGCCAATATGTCTCGCCTTTGGGACCTTATAAGTGTTTAGCCATGCAACAGTTGATGTTGTTGCACCAAGGATATTGTGCTGGATAACCAAACACTTATAAAGTCCCAAAGGTGAGACCTATTGCCAATGCTTGTTGTTCAGGGAGCTGGCTTTGACCTTTCAATGAGTTCAATATACAGCTTCCTTAAGGCAGTGGGATGACAGAGACACCCGGAGGCTGTAATGTTGCTGAAAAGAGCTGCAGCCTGCTTTCTGGATTGCTATCGTTGGCAAGTATGAGAAGCAGCTTAAACTATCTCAAGTCAACATGTAGCAGGGTTTCAATGTGTGCACATTTGGGTGCACACCCGGGTGCAGTTTGGAAAGGCATGGCTTCTTTCCCGCCCTCTGGCTGCATCCACTGTTTAGTGAAAGTGTGAATGTAGCACTACAGAGTGTCTGCCCGTGCATGCAGAAGTGCCAGTGCTGTCTGGCAAGCGACGGACTTCTGACGAGAGTCCAGAAGACGCCGAAAACACATCACTCTGATCTATTGTTGCAATGCTTTGAGGGGGAGGGATCAGGGATTCTAAAGGACTGAATGCCACTGGGGTACCACATTTCCACTTCTGAGCTGTCATTTAGCAGATCAGCCATGGCTCAGCACACTTTATAACTGAATGCTAAACGAAATCCTATACTGGATCCCTGTGACACTAATCTATCTGATGGGGGGGGGGGGGGGGGGTGCACAGCAATCTCCCCTCCCTATGTCAAGAGGGAACTTCTATTTCAATCAACATCACTTGGCATACTGGGAATTACAGAACTCGCCATGCCGAGTCTTTCTTTTGGGTCAGTGCCATCCAATCCAACCCAGGTGTTTTCATTGCATTCTGGAACTTGTAGTCCCATCTATCTACAAGTACCAGAATGCAAAGAAAAACTGTACTTTCTGAGCTATCCATGCGTGGAGTTGGAAAACCTGGGAGCTTTGGTGCTGTTAAGTGAAAAGACGGCGCTGAAATGTGGCGTCTAGCCCCGAGCTACACGTCTGAGAACCTCTGGTTACACAACTGGATGTCGCAAGTCTTGCTCAGCCGTTAATGCACGCGCTGCAGGGATCTCTGTGTATTGGTAAGGGAGCAGAATGCTCAGTGGGTGTAGTGTAAGTACTGTGGGAATCGATGTGTACTGTGTAGGTCGCGCATTTATATTATGAAAAGTAGTCCATTCTTCCTGTCTCTTTGGCAGAGGGCTGGAAGAGGGACTCTACCAGGCTGTCAGGGGTGCCACTCGTCACTCGGGTGGGGTCCTTGCTCCAGGGTGTTTCTGATTTCCCTGAGATGTCCCTCAGCTCCGTGACCTGTCTCTTCCACAGCCTGCTCCTGTCATTCACCCACAGCTGCCTGCGGCTCTGGTAGAACCAGTTTGCTGCAGCAGGACCGGGGGCACCAGTTGCCTCTTGGTCTCACCAGTTATATGGGTGTGACAGCCATACATAGGCAGCCTTTTTTTTCAAAACAGTGCATTGCTTTTCCATGCCTCGAAGCACTGGAAACTTCTACAGTGACCTGCTTGGACCCAAAACCAGTGAAGAGAGCAGTTTCTTCACAACTTTGCTTCCCCTTGACGTGATGGATAACATTGCGACTGCCAAGCATTATTGTGGGCAGGCCTATGCCCAGGAGACAGATAATCCAGTAAAACGTGTGTATTGAATGCAGGTAGGTAGGCCAAAGCAGCGAGTGTGAGTAATAGGGGAATGTCGGGGTTCATGGCATTACGTAGTTGTGCCTACAGAAAACCCATACAGAAGCAATGCGCTCTCCCCAGGCTCATCAGTTTTCATTTGAGTCTTTCATTTTGCAGTAGAAAACCATCATGGCTACTCAGGCAGACGGTACCAGGATGATACACAGGTGAGCCAGTGAAAGTTCTAGTTAATCACAGGAAATTTTCCGGTTACTTAAGACATTCATGGAAGTCCTCTGGCCCCATTCTAGTCACTGCTTCCAGCAGCAGTGGACTGGTTTAAGCATTTTTTTCCAGGGATTATTTTGTTTTAGGCTCCAGTCTGACTTTTTAAGGCAGATTATCTATTTATTTATGCATTTATTCATTGAGGGCAGGCTTTCAACCACACGAGGGATCTTCAATTTTGGTGCTAGAAAAAAGGCATAGCTACCCCAATGGAGTAAGATACAGGGAGAAGAGAAAAGTGGGATCCAAATTAGATGGAAGAAAACTGCCATGTTTCTAAACGTCTACGTAATGTGAGTAGATTAGAGATACATGTAAGGAGGGATGCACGCTCTCGGCAGAAGAAGGTGAATAAGGGTCATGAAGATTACACATCGGGAACCCTCGCGGTACTAACTGCCTCTGCCCGTGGCCCACCCTAAAGTGCCCAGACCTGACAGGCTGAATCCCGATTTCTGCAAGCCAGACACTGGTGCCGGAAGTAGGAGTGTGGTCGGTGCAGCAGCACCCTCAATTAATTCGTAGAGTTTGGCAGGAGAATGAGCAATAAACAAGTATTTATTGTGGTTTTTTTTTGCAGCAAGTGACAAACTTTTAAAGGCAGTCAGAAGCTGCGTAGGCGAGACCTAAAAAGGGATCCCTAACGCAAGGAAATGGATTTACATAACATTTGGCAGAATTATACATAATGGCCACATAAGATGCTTTTTGGGTACTGCAGATAAGTATTTTTTTTTAAGTTAAAGGGCATTTAAACTTAGTGATATCTGTCACTGCTGTGGAATTTCACACAATTTCGAGAAACTGCTATGGTACATGGCCGTAAACATATTTAAATAAATATATATATATATATATATATATATATATATATATATATATATATATATATATATATATATATATATATATATATATATATATATATATATATATATCTTTTTTTTAATGCATTTCCCTACCTATTGCCACTTTAATAAAATAGTAACAAGTAGGGACTTACTACTTACCTGTATCTAAGGCCGTAACACTGAACACAGACAAAGTGTAGTAAAAACAAAATGGCTGCTTTTTCGATCTCTAAAAATAGCCATTACTAACCCTGGGCGTAGTGGGGCTCCGCGGAGCTACGCGAAGTGGGCGAGAAGCTACGCCCACTCCGGCACTCCGCGTAGCCCCACTACGCACCTCCCTCCCGCTCTCCCCTACATACATTATTTAAGCAACTAGCCTTAATAAAAACAATTTTAAAGCACTTACCGTGTCCGGGGCTCGTCCGGGGCTCCCTCTTGGAATAGCGTCCTTTCCTGGATACCAATGCGCATGCGCGGCCGCCCGAGCATGCGCATTCCTCCCCAAAAATGCGCATGCGCGGGCGGCCGCGCATGCGCATTGGTATCCAGGAAAGGACGCTATTCCAAGAGGGAGCCCCGGACGAGCCCCGGACACGGTAAGTGCTTTAAAATTGTTTTTATTAAGGCTAGTTGCTTAAATAATGTATGTAGGGGAGGTCGGGAGGGAGGCGGGTGGCGGCCGACTCGGCTACGCACACGGAGTGGGCGTAGTGTTGCCGGCTACGCTGTCTACACAAAATGCGTAGGAGGCAACACTACGCCTACTCCGTGGGCGTAGCCGATTCGGACGCCCAGGGTTAGCCATTACCCAATTATACTGGCTAATCATCACCATATCCCATGGTACACTGCAATTTCTGTAATTTTTTAAAGAATTTTATTTATAAAATTTCCACATAACTTGAGCAGTCATATACAGAATCCTTTGAGACAATATCCATCGACTTATTCTCATTTCACACATTAGAGTCCCAAGAACTTAGCACAGTTAAATACACTTTACACTTTTCATGGCTTAGCAGCAGATTAAGCATCATATAGAAATAGGGTTGACACAAGCGCCAGCGTTTGCATACTATTGTCCCCATTGGAATCACGAATCTGTTTGCTGCCTAACCCTGTTGTATTCACCAATTCCCTACATATCTCTCTCCAACTTGCTATGTCCCCTTCCAAATTATCGTCCCTACGGCAGGCCTTCATATGCAATTCCTCAGCCAATGACCACTCTCCCACATCTCTCAGCCAATTCACAAAATAGGGGGCCTGCTCACCCATCCAGCAAATGGCAACCCTTTGTTTAGCCAGCACTAGCTGTAGTAACTTGTTGGCCATTTTCTGTTTCTTGCGCTGCAGTACCAACCCTAAAAGGCACTGCTCAGGCATAGCCGCCAGTGCTATTCCCACCCTTCCACATAGTCGCGCTACTACATCAATCCAATACTGATTAATTTCTGGACATGCTCACACCAGATGCATGAACCCTGTATGGGCTCCTTGACATCTGGGACATTCATGCGATCAGGAGTCATCTATACAATGGAGAGTCGCCACGGTCATGTACAGCCATTGCAAGAAATTATAGTGCAGCAACTTCAACCGGGCATTGCAGGACACCTTACGAGTTAGCGTGCAAGCTCTCACACAATCTCTCTCCTGCAATGGCGTCTGCAAATCCACATTCCACGCATCCCACGCCCTAAGGGCCAAAGATCCCGAATCCGCCCTCATGGCATCGTACAACCAAGACACCAATCTGCGCCCACATCCACTTATTAGCAATATGTCTAAGGTTTCCGTGGTCCGGGAAATATCTGGATACATAGGCCATGTCACCTTAGCCACTTCCATCAGGCCAGCATATTGAAGATATTGCCCCTGACCCATGCCCAATCCCTCACAGGCCTGCTTGAACGTAAGATAGGTGTCATTAATATACAAGTCTGCCAACACCATGCAGCCACCCTCTCTCCATGCCTGGAACACCATGTTTTCCACCATCCTGCGCACAGGAACTAACTGCCAGACGGACAATTCCGGGTGGAATAGAGCCTGCCCCAGCACTCGTTCCACAACTTTCTGCCACAAACAGGCCGTTTGCTTAACCACATACAGCAGCACCGCGTTCACCTCATCACCCTCCATTAAAATCCTAGGGAGATCCTCTGGCTGCACTCGCCCGGCAAGTAAACGCTGCTCCAAATAATCGCCCTCATCCAATCACTGCACAGCATGTTGAAGGTGCGCCGCGTAATATTAAAGATCAGACCTGGGGACTACAAGTCCACCCTCCTCATACCACTTCTGAAGCACCCGCAGCACAACCCTGCAACGCTTTCCTGCCCAGAGCAGGATCACCAGGAGAGAATTCAATTGCCGAAATACTTTCACAGGAATTGGGCGCAACGCATTCCGCAAGGCATATAGGCATCTTGGTAGCAACACCATCTTTGCCACCGCTATTCTACCCTTTAGTGACAATGGCAGCGTATTCCAGAATTCCACAGAGTGCCTCAGTGACTCAACCACCCTATTCATGTTTAGCTGGATCATCTTAGCATCCCCCTGAGCCACCTGCACCCCTAGGTATCTAAAATTATCCCGTCTCCCATCTCAGTCCCAGTCTAGGCGGCTCCCCAGCCACACTCTCTCTCATCCCTGCTAGGGGGAATGCCGGGGATTTACGCCTGTTTATGTGCAGCCCTGAATAAGATGCAAACTGGTCCATCAACCTCAGTAATTGCAGTATAGCCTCACGCGGAGATGTAACATAAAACAACACATCATCAGCATAGAGCGAGATGAGGTGCGTCTTTCCCATATTGCCTTGGGCGCCATAGCCAGAGCAAACAGCAACAGCGACAGTGGATGCCCCGCCGAATGCCCCGCCCCAGCGACCACTACACTGACCTAGTTTGACCCATTCGCACACACACCACGGGATTTGTATATAGTATTTTAATCCATCTACAAAAACGTGGTCCAATCCTCAACTTTCCAAGGATTTCCTTCAAGTATCCCCAGTCTACCGTGCCAAACGCCTTTTCAAGGTCGATAGACACTAACACCACCTCCTCAGGGGCCCCTTGCTTGTCATGCAGTATATGCGCCAGTCGTCACAGGTTCATTGACGTACCACGGCCCTGGATAAAGCAGCACTGATCTTCGTAAACTAAGTGAGCCACGTGTGGCCCAACCTTTTGGCCAGTATTTTACATCGAATTTTTATCTGAGTTGTTCATTGTCAGTGGTCGGAATTCCCCCGGGTCTTGTACATCACCACCCAGCTTTGGAATCAGACAAATTTCACCTTCGCGCATCATAGGAGGCAATATTCCATTATTAAATGATTCATGGGTTTGCAACAAGGGTCGGACCAGCACCGTCGAGTATGCTTGGTAATACTCAATGGACAGCCCATCACCTCCTGGTGCCTTAGCCCTAGGTATGACCGCAATCACCTCAATCAATTCCTCCTCAGTGATCTGCGCATCCAGATCTGTCCTAACTTCTTTAGATGCTTGCCTCAATTGTAGGCCCTCCAGAAAGGGAATATAAAGGTCCGCACTTACCAGGGGTTCTGTCCTGTACACCGTCAGCAGATGTTGCCAGAACACTTCCCGCATAGCTGCCCGAGCGTAGACCAGCTCGCCCGACTGAGTTCGAAGACAAGTAACCAAAGGGGGGGCCTGTTCCTTACGCAATATCCAGTCTGATAATTGACCATATTTTTCTCCCTCCATATGTAGCTGCTGGCGATATTTTGTAAGAGTATACTTATCCAACCTATCCCAGGTATCAGCAACCTGCTCCCGTATTGCACGATCTTGTTCCTGAGCGTCATCTTGACCCTGCGGCCCTGATTGGAGGTCAGCCAACTTTTTCTCCCTGTCCTGTAGCTCAGACTGTATCTGCCTCCGAACGCCATACGTCAACCCCATTGCCGTCCCCCTGACCACTGCATTCATCGCATCTCATTCATGAGCTCTATTACTTGCAGTTCCCCAATTAAGGGACATATACTCCGTCAATGCGTTTGAAATTGCCTCTTTCCCGACCGGGTCCTCCAAAATATGAGCAGGGAGCCGCCACCTACGGGGTCCCTGCTCTCCCATCTCCCACCGCACCGTGCAGCATACAGGCACATGGTCAGACAAAAAACATGCCAAATGTGTGATCTCTTCCACCTTAAATGCTGGATGTTCGGTCGCTAGTACCCTATCTAGGCGACTATGTGTGTTATGAGTGGGCGTTAAACAGTGATACGCGGCTTGGTGCCCCTTCTAGGGGGAATTGTTCCAGCTCCGGGTACACCACACAATTAAAGTCACCCAACCATTTCAGAGGATTGTCCAAATCTACTGTGAGCAGGTCCTGTAGTGCCGCAAAGAAATTTGGAGAGAAAAACAAAACAGGGCTTTGGCTAATGAACAGTAAGGCTAAGCCGAAATAACAGGAAAAGCAAAAAAATGGCCAATACTGCGCCTATTAAACAACGTTCTTGACAAAAGTACCACTATGAATAAAACATACTGGTCCGTAATTTTACTAACGTCACTAGTTATTTTATTTCTTTAACACTAGTATGCATTTAATTTCTGATTTTTTTGAGACACTTTTTTTGCATGTACAAATGTTTTACCAAAGAACAACACAATGAATTTACATATATACAATATTTATACACAACACATCCTACCTAAACCATTCATACATCTCTCATTCCTATGTACACAAAAAAACAATATATATTATAAACTCCTGTCACAAAAAGTATCTGCAAGTTGCTGCGCAACTCGAACGAATTGAACAAATTTTACAGCTATTTAAGTTCAATACAAAGGGAATTGACTTCACTGGTTAGCAAATTCAGAGTAGTGTTAAATAAAGATTGACAAGAGAGTACTGTTCAACTTAAGGCAAGTCAGGTCGGTCGACGCGTTTCGAACTCCTGCGTTATATGGAGTTCTCATCAGGACCAATACGTTTTCTAAAAGAAAACCCAAACAACAAATTTAGGACACTCCCAAGGTGGCTAAATCAAAAAACACAAAGTGAGAAACCGCCATTCCACACTAAACAGCCATACCTTGCACAAGGGTCACACCAATTGGACCAAAGAACTTCCACGAGACCAATCTTCAATCGCGTCGTGGCACTACATAGAAAGACATTTAGACAAAACATGACCGTCTGCCTAACACGAGCCTCGGTGGTTAGTTCACTACGAGGTAAGGAAACGTGCACTCACCTTTAAATTAGAAGGCAGTGCACCTGTAATGAAACACAGAGTATAAGTGTGTGTTTGGAGGTTATTTGGGTTAAAAACAGCATTAAGGGGGGATCTATGAGAAGGAGCTTACCCGGAGAGGGGCTGCTTCGTGTGGCCCCTAGGTCGCTGTTACTTCAATGGAACGGAGGGCCTGTGAAACGAAGGGACCAGGTCAGTGGCAGTCAAGACCGGGGATCGAATCTAAAGGACAAGCGTCGGGAATGCAGGGGCGCTTACCGTTTCCTGAATGAATCAGTCGCGTTGCACACCAGTCAGTTGGGACGTGCTAGAGTGCCGAGTCCTTCTGCTGTGTTTACTAGGGGTGGAGGCGGTCACGTGAGCGGAACGAGCAAACTTTTGTTTTTTTAATGGTAGAAACTTTACGAACGCTGTCAAGGAGACGAATGGAGGGGAGGAGAGAGCTGAGGCGCAATGATATGCCTGTCAATGGGCACGATTGTTGAAAAAGACTCAAGGATGTATTTTAAATATTTCAGAAATTGCATTTAAGCCAGTGGATGCAGTGTCATATTTCATTATAAGCATAGCTTCTCTCTGGCTCAATCTTGCCTCAATATCTCCACCTCTTACGTCACTCTCAATTTTTGAGATGACAGTCCATTTTAATTCATCCTCATGGTGTTGCTTAGTCTGCCAATGTAAGACAAGAGGCGCATTTTGCGTCTGAGTCTTAAGACGCGATTTGTGCTGAGTAATTCGTTGTCTTGCTTCTTGGGTTGTTTTCCCAATGTACAGTTTTGGGCAAGGACAAATAATTCCATAGATGATATTTTTAGTTTGACAATTCGTAAAAGATTCATGCTTCCAATGAATGCCATTAAATGTGAAGAGCGATCCTTCAATGGTTTGTGCACAACAAGTGCAATTGCCACATTTATGATGGCCGGACACTGGTGGTAATCCTAACATGCCTCTCAATGAAGGTTTAGGAATAGTTGGTAACGCTGCCCTGATAATGTGGTTGGCCACGCTTTTATCTTTTCTGAATGCGAAAAGAGGGGGGGTGGAGAAGTCGTTGTGAAGATGCTTCACTAGATGCCAATTTTGAATCACCAGTTTGCGTAGTTGGTGTGTCTGGGGTCCAAATGTGGTCACACACACTGTCCTCCCTTGGTCTTCCCGTGTTTTCTTTTTAAGCAGTGTTTCTCTAGGGACCCACCATGCCCTTTCCATAGAGTTTTTTAGGAGCTTTTTCGGATAGCCTCTCAGACTTAAACGTTCAGACAATTCATTGACATGGCGGAAGAACTCCTCTTTAGTAGAACAATTCCTCCTTATTCTCAAATATTGGCCAAATGGCAAATTTTGTCTGAGACTTCTCGGATGGTGACTGGAAAAGTGAAGGGCCTTATTCCGATCTGTCGGTTTACGGTGAAGTGTAGTGCCAAGTTTCCCATCTGACGCGTAGACTAGTACGTCCAGGAAGATTATCTGGTTGTTGGAAAAGTTGAAACTGAATTGGATGTCCACCATCCTTTGGTTTACCCAGATCATGAATTCTTGTAGCTGCTCGTTTGTCCCTGACCAAATCATAAAAACATCATCGATGTATCTTAGATATTTCGAAATGTACTGAAAATAAGGATTAGCATTATAAATAAATGTATCCTCATGCAGTCCCATAAACAGGATGGCTAATTCTGGGGCAAATGGGCAGCCCATCGCTACTCCTTTGACCTGATAGTAAAGGTTTTCATCAAATTGGAAATAATTTTTAGTCAAAGCAAATTTAGCTAATTGAACTAAAAATTAAGTAGGGACTCTGGCAGGCTGTTCTCTTTTGTTCAGAAAATGAATGATTGTTTCTACCGCTAGGTCATGTGGAATCTGCGTGTATAGGGACACTACGTCCATTGTGACTAGTAGTTGATTGCTTGGGTCAAATTGAATGGATGAAAGATGATTAAGAAAAGATGTTGTGTCCCTCAGGTGAGCTGGTATATCATCTAAGAACGGTTTCAGAAAAAAATCAATATATTTTGAAACCGGTTCAATCAATGAAGAACATCCTGAGATAATAGGTCGTCCCGGTGGATTTACTTCATCTTTGTGCATCTTCGGGAGGACATACATCGTTGGAATCCTTGGATGTTTATTCTGTAAAAAAATGAATTCCTTAGGTCCCAATATGCCCAAGTCGTATCCTTCTTGGAGGATACCTGATAATTCCATTTGTAGATCTTTTGTTGGGTCTTTATTGATCTTTTTGTAACATTGTGGGTCATTGAGCTGGCGATAGACTTCTTTTTTGTAGTTGTTAACATCCCAAAGGACTATAGCTCCGCCCTTATCTGCCTCTTTTATTACCAAGGAGCGGTCATTTTTAAGGGTGAAAATAGCCTCTTTTTCTTCTTTGGAAATGTTGTAATGAACAAATTGTTTTTTGCTTTCAATAGCAGTTATGCCTGACAATAAAGTCCTTTCAAATGTAAGTACCTCCTTAGGAATTTTTGTGGACGGAGGAGAAAAGGAAGATTTCTTTCGAAACCCGGTCACCTCATTGTTGGTCTGTATGGGATTATCCTTAAAGAACATTTTCAATCGGATATTGCGACAAAATTCAAGGATTTCTAGTTTCATTTTGACGAAGTCCGTTGCTCGGACAGGTACAAACGATAGACGTTTTTTTCAAGAAAACCAAGGACGTTCCCGCACCAAATTTTTGACTTTCTCTGACACGTCCTCTTCCTCAGGAGGAGAGACAGACCAAAGTGATACAAGAACTAATCAATCATATAGAGGAAATCAACAACAATCTAATCCCCAACCTTTTTTAGGCAGGGGCCAACGCAGAGGGCGCGGCCGGACGCGTCCCAATTACCAACCATGGGAAATGAGGACGAGGAGGCAGTACTACCGGAGTTAGAAATTCTGCCTTTATTCAACCTGTCAGATCGTATATTAACACCTTCCGAAATTTCCATTTTAAAGAAAGGGCTATCGTTTGTACCTGTCCGAGCAACGGACTTCGTCAAAATGAAACTAGAAATCCTTGAATTTTGTCGCAATATCCGATTGAAAATGTTCTTTAAGGATAATCCCATACAGACCAACAATGAGGTGACCGGGTTTCGAAAGAAATCTTCCTTTTCTCCTCCGTCCACAAAAATTCCTAAGGAGGTACTTACATTTGAAAGGACTTTATTGTCAGGCATAACTGCTATTGAAAGCAAAAAACAATTTGTTCATTACAACATTTCCAAAGAAGAAAAAGAGGCTATTTTCACCCTTAAAAATGACCGCTCCTTGGTAATAAAAGAGGAAGATAAGGGCGGAGCTATAGTCCTTTGGGATGTTAACAACTACAAAAAAGAAGTCTATCGCCAGCTCAATGACCCACAATGTTACAAAAAGATCAATAAAGACCCAACAAAAGATCTACAAATGGAATTATCAGGTATCCTCCAAGAAGGATACGACTTGGGCATATTGGGACCTAAGGAATTCATTTTTTTACAGAATAAACATCCAAGGATTCCAACGATGTATGTCCTCCCGAAGATGCACAAAGATGAAGTAAATCCACCGGGACGACCTATTATCTCAGGATGTTCTTCATTGATTGAACCGGTTTCAAAATATATTGATTTTTTTCTGAAACCGTTCTTAGATGATATACCAGCTCACCTGAGGGACACAACATCTTTTCTTAATCATCTTTCATCCATTCAATTTGACCCAAGCAATCAACTACTAGTCACAATGGACGTAGTGTCCCTATACACGCAGATTCCACATGACCTAGCGGTAGAAACAATCATTCATTTTCTGAACAAAAGAGAACAGCCTGCCAGAGTCCCTACTTCATTTTTAGTTCAATTAGCTAAATTTGCTTTGACTAAAAATTATTTCCAATTTGATGAAAACTTTTACTATCAGGTCAAAGGAGTAGCGATGGGCTGCCCATTTGCCCCAGAATTAGCCATCCTGTTTATGGGACTGTATGAGGATAAATTTATTTATAATGCTAATCCTTATTTTCAGTACATTTCGAAATATCTAAGATACATCGATGATGTTTTTATGATTTGGTCAGGGACAAACGAGCAGCTACAAGAATTCATGATCTGGGTAAACCAAAGGATGGTGGACATCCAATTCAGTTTCAACTTTTCCAACAACCAGATAATCTTCCTGGACGTACTAGTCTACGCGTCAGATCGGAAACTTGGCACTACACTTCACCGTAAACCGACAGATCGGAATAAGGCCCTTCACTTTTCCAGTCACCATCCGAGAAGTCTCAGACAAAATTTGCCATTTGGCCAATATTTGAGAATAAGGAGGAATTGTTCTACTAAAGAGGAGTTCTTCCGCCATGCCAATGAATTGTCTGAACGTTTAAGTCTGAGAGGCTATCCGAAAAAGCTCCTAAAAAACTCTATGAAAAGGGCATGGTGGGTCCCTAGAGAAACACTGCTTAAAAAGAAAACACGGGAAGACCAAGGGAGGACAGTGTGTGTGACCACATTTGGACCCCAGACACACCAACTACGCAAACTGGTGATTCAAAATTGGCATCTAGTGAAGCATCTTCACAACGACTTCTCCACCCCCCCTCTTTTTGCATTCAGAAAAGATAAAAGCGTGGCCAACCACATTATCAGGGCAGCGTTACCAACTATTCCTAAACCTTCATTGAGAGGCATGTTAGGATTACAACCAGTGTCCGGCCATCATAAATGTGGCAATTGCACTTGTTGTGCACAAACCATTGAAGGATCGCTCTTCACATTTAATGGCATTCATTGGAAGCATGAATCTTTTACGAATTGTCAAACTAAAAATATCATCTATGGAATTATTTGTCCTTGCCCAAAACTGTACATTGGGAAAACAACCCAAGAAGCAAGACAACGAATTACTCAGCACAAATCGCGTCTTAAGACTCAGACGCAAAATGCGCCTCTTGTCTTACATTGGCAGACTAAGCAACACCATGAGGATGAATTAAAATGGACTGTCATCTCAAAAATTGAGAGTGACATATGAGGTGGAGATATTTAGGCAAGATTGAGCCAGAGAGAAGCTATGCTTATAATGAAATATGACACTGCATCCACTGGCTTAAATGCAATTTCTGAAATATTTAAAATACATCCTTGAGTCTTTTTCAACAATCGTGCCCATTGACAGGCATATCATTGCACCTCAGCTCTCTCCTCCCCTCCATTCGTCTCCTTGACAGCGTTCGTAAAGTTTCTACCATTAAAAAAACGAAAGTTTGCTCGTTCCGCTCACGTGACCGCCTCCACCCCTAGTAAACACAGCAGAAGGACTCGGCACCCTAGCACGTCCCAACTGACTGGTGTGCAACGCGACTGATTCATTCAGGAAACGGTAAGCACCCCTGCATCCCCGACGCTTGTCCTTTAGATTCGATCCCCGGTCTTGACTGCCACTGACCTGGTCCCTTCGTTTCACAGGCCCTCCGTTCCATTGAAGTAACAGCGACCTAGGGGCAACACGAAGCAGCCCCTCTCCGGGTAAGCTCCTTCTCATAGATCCCCCCTTAATGCTGTTTTTCACCCAAATAACCTCCAAACACACACTTATACTCTGTGTTTCATTACAGGTGCACTGCCTTCTAATTTAAAGGTGAGTGCACGTTTCCTTACCTCGTAGTGAACTAACCACCGAGGCTCGTGTAAGGCAGACGGTCATGTTTTGTCTAAATGTCTTTCTATGTAGTGCCACGACGCGACTGAAGATTGGTCTCGTGGAAGTTCTTTGGTCCAATTGGTGTGACCCTTGTGCAAGGTATGGCTGTTTAGTGTGGAATGGCGGTTTCTCACTTTGTGTTTTTTGATTTAGCCACCTTGGGAGTGTCCTAAATTTGTTGTTTGAGTTTTCTTTTAGAAAACTTATTGGTCCTGATGAGAACTCCATATAACGCAGGAGTTCGAAACGCGTCGACCGACCTGACTTGCCTTAAGTTGAACAGTACTCTCTTGTCAATCTTTATTTAACACTACTCTGAATTTGCTAACCAGTGAAGTCAATTCCCTTTGTATTGAACTTAAATAGCTGTAAAATTTGTTCAATTCGTTCGAGTTGCGCAGCAACTTGCAGATACTTTTTGTGACAGGAGTTTATATTATATATTGTTTTTTTGTGTACATAGGAATGAGAGATGTATGAATGGTTTAGGTAGGATGTGTTGTGTATAAATATTGTATATATGTAAATTCATTGTGTTGTTCTTTGGTAAAACATTTGTACATGCAAAAAAAGTGTCTCAAAAAAATCAGAAATTAAATGCATACTAGTGTTAAAGAAATAAAATAACTAGTGACGTTAGTAAAATTACGGACCAGTATGTTTTATTCATAGTGGTACTTTTGTCCTGCAAAGAAATTTGGGTCATCAATATTAGGGGCATAGGTATTTAGTATCCTGATATCTTTGCCATCTAGCTTGCCCAGCAATAACACGTACCGACCTTCGACATCCGCTTCGGCATACTGTAATGTAAACGCAGCCCCAGGTGCCCCCCAAATCAACACCCCCCAGCATAGGTAGAGTACGACGAGTGGAACACCTGTCCTCTCCACTTTTTTGCCAGGCGTCCCGCCCCAGCATCATCCAGATGCGTCTCTTGCAAGCACACAACCATTATATAGTGCCACTTAAGGAATGAAAATACCCAATGGTGTTTGGTGCAGGTGCCTAAACTACTAACGTTCCAGCTAAGAAACTTTACAACCTCTGCCAGGGTCATATATACGCACTTACTGTCTTGCATCGCACTCTCCTGCAAAGACACGCTCTTTTGCACAACATAACATAGGTTCACACAACAAGAACTGAACCAACAAAGACCACCCCCCCCCCCACCCATGGACAATGCTTGACTATCATCAAAGACGATTTTGTCCACCCCGTGCTCTTGCTCGTGCCAGGACGTGCACAGCATCTGACAGGGCAATGAAGAGAAAACATCATGTCCCCAGTCCGCCCACTCAGCACAAGTCCAAGAAAGGTCTGCAGCCTTTCTGAAGGACTCCCACTAAATATGCAGTTAAGCCAGGAATCATCCTCCCCCCTGAGTCCCATTAAATCTTACTAGTGGCTGAGCTCTCCCCCCCCCACACCCGGGTCCTGCAGCAACAAGCAGCACCATACAACATCACTGCACTCCTGCGTAGTAGTCCTGGGACCGCGAGCAGCGCCATAGTCCAGCAGTCCATGATTAATCACTGTCACTGCCACCTCCAGGAAGATCCTCCAACAGAGTCTCGGGCACAACATCCATTGTTAGTGACAAAGTCTGATCCTGTGCATCCAATCGAGGGGATGCAGCTTTCAGCAAGTCAACCTCCACCGTGCTCTCAACCAGGGGGTTAGACTGCAGCGTTCCATCATCTCCCACTGTTAACCTCCTCTAAGATACCTCCGGGGCATTTTGCAATTCCACTCGATTCTGCTGCCGCCGCTGGCCCCCGTCAGGCCGTGTCTCTCATCGACGCTTCTCACCCCTTGCTTCTCTAGGCGGCAGTCCATTGCCATGGATCTCCGGCCACACCCAAACATCTTCTGGGGAGTCAAAGAATTGCGCCTTACCCCCGAGATCACCTTCAACTTGGCAGGATACAGGAGAATATATTGCATGTTGAGGTCCCGCAGCTTACGCTTCACTCCCAGCAAAAATTTCTGAACGTCCTGAGTTGCTTAGTGTATTCCGGGTAAATAGGCACTTAGGGGCATATTACCAAGCAATAGCGATAATTATCGCTATTGCTTGGCTAGAGACAAAAAATTACCGCTGAGCTGCGGCGATTTTTATCGCAAATAAACCTTGGTATTACCAAGGTTTATCGCAAATGCGATAAAAATCGGCCGCAATGCATGAATATCGCTGAAAAGTCAGCGATATTCATGCATTATCGCGCTAATGCTCTTAGCCATGTTATCCACCTCCCATTGGATAACATGGCTAAGAACTGCTCAGGGCAGGTGTTAGCTTTTGGAGATATTCGCGCTTAGCGCGAATATCTCCATAAGTTGGTAATAGGAGATAGCGATGTTAGCGACTGTTTCCGGTCGCTAACATCTTGGCACGCCCACATTGCATGTCATTAGTGATAAATATCACTGACATGCAAAGTGGGGCCCAAGATGGTCGCTATCTCCTACTAGCTGTCGCTAACTGGTGTTAGCGACAGCTAGGTAATAGGGAGATAATTTTATCTCCGCTTTCTTGGCTTTTAAAGCCAAGAAAGCGGAGATAAAACCCCTTGATAATATGCCCCTTTGTTATTTTCATACTGGAGATCCTTGTGTTCCCTTGCTGCCCTTAGAATGCAGTGTCTATCCCGATAGTTAAGGATTTTAGCTATGATAGCTCGAGGCTGCGCCACCAGAGGAGGGCGGAGGAACGAGAGCCCTATGTGCCCTCTCGATCATGAACACATCTGACAATCCCTCGGGACACAGCTGGGTACAAATCCAGTGCTCCGGGAACTGCTCAGCCGCCCCTCGGCCCACCAACTTCTCTGGGGTGCCAAGCACTTGAATTTTGCTGCATCTCGACCTCCCCTCCGCCTCTTCAGCACGACTCTCCAGGGCCTTCGTAACCACAGTCATCTGTGCCACCTGCTGCTTGAGGGTAACCACCTCACCTTTCAGCTCTGCTATATCCCCCTTGGTGTTCATAACTTTATCAGCTACCCTCCGGAGGTCCGCACGTAGTAGGTTCACATCCACAGAGACAGCGTCTATTCTATCCTCTAGGGCTTTTCTGGAGCCCTGTATGGCCACCATGAGTTCTGCCCTGGTGGGTTTCGGGCTGTCCCCCGAATCCCGATCTTCCTCCCCAGTCTGTCTGGTCGGGGGGGGTGCCTGGGCGGAGTGTACTGCGTGATAGTATTGGGGCCAGCCGTCTTCTGGTTGCCCATTGCGCCTCCCGGTGCGTGCACTTGCCACACTCATCAAAGCGATGTACGTGCCAGAGAAGTCTCCTCAGCAACGGTCCACTAACAATCCAGGCCAGCAGGCGTAATCACACACAGGGCCCCTCCCCACGCACAATGTCCTCAATCCAGCAGGAGGGCCCCTACCCATCCTCTATCTATTCACTGTATTGCACTACAGTCTACACTCTTAAATTGGAAACTAAAGTTATAACTGTAGACTTTTTAAAGTTTGTGTAGTTTAAGCTTGGTTTGTATAGGGAAAAAAGTTTTCCTAACTATAACTAAGCTTTAACCTTTGTTTTTTTTCATTGAACATATATGGTGACATATTTATGTTACCACCGTGTGGTTATAGTTAGGTCAGAGTTTCTATGGGAAGAGTGCTTTTTTTTTGCTAATATCTTTGGTGCCATTTGATGAATCTGCACAAAAGTTTCCGAAAGAAGTTCATCCATCTCAGCTCCTTTCTGGAAATTTCAGGATGATTTGTCAAGTGGGCAACAAGAAAAGGGGGGTACCAAAACATTGATTTCCATGTTAATTTCCATAGGAAACATCTGTCGGAGATAAAGAAGAAAATGGTAGAAAGGATTTACATTAAATTTGCCAAATCCAGAAACTGTACTTTTTGTAATTCCGGGCCTCATTACGATGTTGGTCGGATACTTGTGGGAATCGGTTCCAACCAATTCAGGTTCGGGAAGTCCAACCGAGCGATTACGATGGTTCCGAACACCGTTCGGTCGGACTCCATTGACTGAAAAGGGAGCCTGTGGTCCAATCAACAACACACGCTCCCATTGGAGAAAGGGGTGGTTGCTGAAAACCTTGCACTCTGTGGCGGGCACCCCATCGTGTCTGCCACTCTGTGCATGGTTGTAAAGAGGGGTTCCATGGGTACCCCCACGGGCCCCAACCAGAGGTCTCCGGGTGAAGGGAGGCCTGCTACAGGGCATCAAAGTCAGTTTCCGACAGCCTTTTCGTGTTGGACAGACCGATTTGGAAAGGCTTCCGAATCTAACATCATAATACGTCTTGCCTGACCGACTCGGTGTCTCCAAATGCTGGCCAGATCTGAGTCGGACAGACCGAATGGTTACCTTCTATTGTAATCAGTCAGTCGTCAAATGTTTCCAAGTCGGTACGAAACATGGGTTCCGACTGAGGTTAGGAAAATCCAAATGCCATTCGGATTCTGTTCCGACCAACATCGTAATGAGGCCCTTGGTGTATAGCCGTTTTTGGCAAAGTGCATTTAAAGAAGTGCTCAGGCTGGTCATGAAGAAGCAAACAAAATAGGTATATCTGCACGATTGGAGTCCACACAAGCTCTGATTGGGCTCTTTAAAGGAGACATTTCAATCCTGATTGGCTTGCCAACTATGAACAATATGTTGTGGCTGTCATCACAGGACTCAGGATTATCATCTCTGCGTCCTGAAAATAAAGGAAGAAAATGTGTAAGGGTCAGTGTGAGCACACTCTGACCCCATAGGACGTTTGGGAAATCCGCCCAATTCCCCCCCCCCCCCCCCCCCCCCAGGGGCTGAAAGACCACTAGAAACCAGTGAAGTTTAGGCCAAATTATTTGGAAGGAGTAGGATAGCCCACTCTGGCAAGGGCAATGCCCCCACCCCAAAGGAGGCAACACAGTAGTTTTTGCCCCTCCCGAAAGTCAGATGGAGGTTTCCTCCAAATTTCCGCCTCCCCTGGGGAGGGGCAGAAATCCCACAAGATGTCAGGAATTTTGAATGTGCCAAAAAAAATGGCCTGGATACCCTGGCGTTGAGTCATACACCCACTCTAAAAGGAGTAATAGAGACTTTCTGCCCCCCACCCTGGGGGCCAGATCGAAAATTTGCCTCAACAGAGGGTTCACCCATACTTTGCCCCCATGGAGTTGAAAGCCCACTAAACATCAGGGATTTTACATAGGGGCATAAAAAAGGTGAACCAATGCCCCATCTCAAAAAGAGCAACAGCCTATCTATTCTTGGAAAATAGACAAGAGGTTTTCCCTAATTTACCACATGAGGAAGCAGAAAGCCCTCTAGGCACCAGGGAGTTTAAAATAGTACCAAACAAATGGGGGTGGCCTGCGCTGACATTGTGCCATTCTCTTACCCCAAAAGTGGCTTTAGAGTCTTCCTGCCCCCCAGGGGACAGATTGTACGCTTTCTGTAATTGAGGGTTTGCTCTTAATTTTCCCCTCAATGGGTAAAAACCCCAATAGATACCAGGGAAAAAATGGTCCTATAAAGAAGGGGTGGAGGCTGCCCACTCAGTTATATAATTGGGCCCCCAATCCAGAACAAGTCCAACAGTCATTTTGCCGCACCATGGTTTATTTGGTGAGTACCACAATTCTGCCCTTTGCCTCAGAGTTAGGGGGCAAAAAGCACACTAGACCCAAGGGATATATTTTTTTTGTTTTAGTAAAACAAATATTGGGTGTTGGCAGGTTGCCCTGGCATTGGTCCTCTTCCTCACCCTTAAAGACAAACCAATCTTTCTGGCCACCTGGGGTGCAGATCATCCCTGCCAAATAGCAAGTAAAAAGAAATATGGACATAGTTTCACATGTAAACGGCAGGGTGGAGGTGATTTCAAATTTCCTCTTACTAGCCATGATGATTGGCTGTACTATTCAGCCCTGTGATTGGCCACCACCCAATGAAACCTACGAAATCCAGAGATTTCTGAAAACTAGAGACCCAGGGAAGTCAAGAGTGGTGTGCCTTGCTTTGACCCCACAACATTTTCTTTCCCTCTAACCCCTTCTAACCTCAAACGTTGACAAAAAAATATACATTTTACTCACATTCATATGAGGAAAAAGTGTTGGAATCTGCAGGGACTCACAAGTTTCCTAACTCCTAGCGTTCCCTCAATTCTCCCAATAAAAAAGGTATGCCACTGGTGTGGCTTGTCCTAGCAACTGTGAGACAAAAGGCCCCAAAGCAAAATCTTGAGACATCAGCAGAAGTGTTATCTGCAGTGTCTGGGCCCAAGCTCGGCCACTACCCAGGGTACCCAAGCAAACCCAGACATTTTTTAAAACTAGACACGGACACGAGTCCAGGTCGGTGTGCCTTGCTTGCATCCCAAATGTATGGATTACGGACTTCAACAGGTAAGTAGACATTTAAAGAAATAAAACGAATTTCGTTGCGCGCACTGCATCACATTTGGTGATGCAGTGCACACAACGAAATTCGCTTTAGCAGAAAAAAACTGATAGCATCTGGGAAACAAGGGGACAAAGGAAAACTCCTCCTAAGAACAATGTGGTGAAACTAACAGCAAGGTATTTAAATACCATAGTCACGAATGCGGTGTCCATAATAGTCACGAATGCGGTGTCCATAAAGGTCAAAGGACTTGTTTCATCAGTGCACTGACATTCATGTATCGTATTCCTCCAGGAATCCAGGACAGGAATGGTGTGTAACATGACGAGGGGCTACGCCAATCGCAGCACATGATTCTTCCCAACAGTCTTAGCATGGTAGACAAGATAAGAAGAGCAGCTCTGAGAGAACCAAATGCCGTAAATGGTCTGCTGCAGTGAAGAGAAAGCAAGAGGGGAAAATACGTGGAAAGATAGGCCGCAAGGCCAAACGGAGGTCGGGGATAAAAGTAACAGCCCCAAAAGGCTCCCTCACCTAACCATGATCAGAATCACAGCAAGAACCAAGGAAAATCCGGAAGTGCCGGCTCGAGCTAGAAAATGCTAGACCACCAACCCCTGAACAAGGAAACGGGGAGCAAAGAAAGAGGCGTTGACACCGGGGATCGAACACTCAAAAGTCAAGCATGGCGCCAAGTCCTGCTGCTGTTTAAAAGGTACGCCATGCACCTCCCATTGGTAACCAACTATCAACCAGGCCTGGACTGGCCGTTACGGGCACCGGGCAATCTCCTGGTGGCCCGCAAGGGTGGGGGCCGTTTTTGTTACAGGGACGTGCAAAACAGGCCCTGTAACAAAATCATCCGAGAAGCGGCCCTGGCAAAGAGCTCGGTCACACCTCTCCCCCTCCTACCCCCACCCCCCCAGGGGGTCCGGCTGAGCACTTTGCCAGGGCCGGTTTTCGTTCCCAGTCTGGACCTGCCCTCAAACCTGCAGGGAGATTGGCATATGAAGGAACCCAACACAGAAAAGCTCAGGTAAGTAACCAAAAGTAAAAACTGGAAGGGAGAATCATAGTACCTAAAACAAAGCCTCAACAAAGAATCTAGATAACGCCTATTTTTCAAAATAGAAGGTGAACTGTCCACAAAACATATCATGAGGCGCAACAATTGGTATAGGTTTTCAGTAATTTGAGGCATAGGTTCCCTCCCAAAAAATGGAGACATCGATCTATCTATCTATCTATCTATCTATCTATCTATCTATCTATCTATCTATCTATCTATCTATCTATCTATCTATCTATCTATCTATCTATATATATATATATATATATATAACCTACTGACAGTCGCCAGTAGGTAGTTATAGTTAGAACCTAGTTTCCATAGAAGAAGCATTTTTTGTTCTGCTAATCACTTTGGCCTAGCTTGCCAAATCTTTACGAAGTTTTTAAAACTAGTATGCCAGTCACTTAATCTCCTGTCTGGTAAATTTCGAGGTGATTTGTTAGGCTGGGGCTGGTGGGTCCCAAAACATGTTTTCCCATTGCAATTTCCCATAGGGATTTTAGACATAATTACAGCCTGCACCAGTGAACGAAATTACACCAAATTTGGCAGAATGCTAGATCTTGGTCCAGAAAGAGGGCCTTTTGTAATTTGATGTAAATCTGTTCACAGTAGTGTAGGGTCTCATTAGCCCAGGTACTTGCCAATAACCACGCCAAAGGTGGAGAGTCGTTTATTCATCCCTCCAACGCTTAAGTCTCAGGCCTATGGTGTACAGTGGGAACCATAGAAGTTCCAGTGTTCTTTTATTTGCTTGACATTACATCTCCCGCATTGTTAAATAAAAAGTTACAACTATTCAAAATAGATAAATTAATAAATAAATACACTAATAAATACATGAATAAACACACAGATGATCATAGATATACAGGCAATTATAATTCTTCAATTAATCGTTATGGCCCCTGAATCACACATCCTGATCGGGTCACTGGAAATCAGGAACTAGCAGTTGTAGTGTCAGTGATCTGCATGGGTGAAGTGGAATCATCAGCAGACAGAGTAATCAACAGTCTGTCGGGACCCAGTCTCTACATTGACATTGATGTTTGGTGAGTGATCAGCCACAAGTCGCAAATGAGAGGAATCTCTCTTGAAAGGACTTCCCAGGATGCTGGGCAGTCACCATGTGTCCTTTTGTGTTAGTGATAGTAAATGGTTCAGCCTTATAAGGAGCATCAGACTTTCTCTTTCCGGGTTGTCTGACAAGCAATTGATCTCCTCTCGTGAAGGTAACATTGTTCAAATGATGTCTGTCAGCATACATTTTCATATTCAGTTTTTAACCAAAGTCTGGAGTATGAATGTCTTCCTCATTCTTGGATCTGAGTTTTGTCAATTGGGACAGAGTCGCAGAGCATTCCCCTGTTGTTGAGTGAGGGGTTAAACGGTAAGCGCGAAGAGTAATATTTAAAACAACTTTGTGGTCAGGCATCTTCAACGCAGCACACTGAACATCTTTCTTTAGAGTACTCATGAACCGTTCTACCAGGCTTTTGGCCTGGGGCTAAAGAAGAGTGCTTTTTTGATGCTTTTTATTGAGGTTATTTAGAGAGTGGTTGAATTCTCGACTTTTAAAAGGTGGGATGCAATCAGATTTTAAGATTGAAAGTAGACCCCCTGTTGCAAAGATGCCATCTAAACTTTGAGTAGCCTTCTAATGTGTAGTGGACGAAAGGTCTTTTACCAATGGAAAATTGGAGTATTCATCAACAATGACTAGAAGATGATGTCCATTCTCAAGAGGAGACCAAATAAATCAACATTAATTCTCTCAATTCCGACATGTTCAAATGGTGCTGAATAATTTGAGACAAAAGACAGTTGCATATATAAATCGTAAGGGGTGAATGCATGTAGGGTGAAAAGTGGCGCTCACCCATATCGTGCTTGGGTAAAACACCAGTCAATCTGTCATGGAGCTCTAAAGGAAGAGAGATTCATCCTGCACCCTCCCAATGGGATCAAAGCTTGGACGTTATCCAATCTTAAAACATATACCTGAGGAAAATTATTTTGTGACCCTTTCTTCGAGATGAGGAAAGCAGACTCTGTCACGGAGAGCTCTCCTGGTGGCAATTATTCTTTGATGTCCCTCATGGGTGATGTCAATCCCTTTTTGTAATTTACTCTTGGGAATTACAATTTGTGTACCTCGCAGAATGAGGCCTTCTTGAGTCACTTAAAGTTCATTACTTACATTTTTTAACTTCAAATACTCACTGTCACTGGTGAAAGGTCCAGAGTGCTGGTTGCATGTTTGCTGAGTAATAATGTCTTTTAACTTTAACATGTCACTATCTTGGCTCATTACAGTGATGATTTATTCTAAAGATTTCACAATAAAACTGATGTAGGCCTCCGCTGTTGTAGATGGGGGACCAGGGAACTGAAAGGGCACTCTTGAAAAATAATCAGCAGGATTCTGATTTTTCCCTGAATGATAACGAATTGTATAGTTGTATTTTTGTAACCTCAAACCCCAATGTTCAATTTGAGGAGGCATTTTGGCTTTGGGATTTCCAAATATCGTCAGTAGTGCTTGATGGTCAGTCACTACTGAGAAAGGCTTTCTGCACAAGAACACATGGAAATATTCAAAAGCCCAGACCACTGCCAGACTTTCTTTGTCAGGTTACAAGTAAGCATGTTCCATTTGTGACAGGCTTTTACTGGTGTAGGCCATGATATGTCTCCGGGCATTTGGCTATCCACTCATACCCCCACTCATACACTCTTACAGCCACTCACACACAAACTCAGGGATCCAGAAAAACACTCACACACCATGTAGCCACTTGCACACCCAGTCAGGGAGCCAGAATCCATTCACACAGCAATTAATACACTCATACAGCCACTCACACACCCATTTGCAGACCCAGAGAACCACACATACATCCCCTCAGAGCCACACAGTCACGTACACACCCATGCCCACACTCAGATACCTAGTGAAGCACCCACTCACAGACCCTCACAGCCACTTTTACACCTACACACACCCAGCACATACTCACACACACTTACACACTCACACAACCACTCACACACCCATACAACTAGTCACACCCACATTCAGAGACCCAGAAAACCACCCACAAACCCACCTACAGACATAGAGAACCACTTACACATTCATTCACAGACCCACACAGGTACTCACACACACACTCACACACCCATGTGCACACTTATACATCCAGTCACACACCTACTCACAGTCCCACACAAGCACTTACATGCCTACTCACACACACCACATACTCACACACACTTACACACTCACATAACCACTCACACACCCACTCACATACTGATTCAGCCAGTCTATGTACACATCCACACACAGACTCACAGAAAAACGTACACACCCACACAACCACTCACATAACCATACAGTTACTTACACACACACTCAAGGATCCAGAATACCACTGACACATCCATGCAGGCACTAGGTAACTACTCACACACCCACCCACACATCCACTCTCACACCTAGTTAGACACCCACACAGCCACTAACATACCCACACACACACACCCATATAGCCACTCACACACCCACACAGTTACCTACCCAGCTACTCACACAAAGGCAGTGATACAGTTGTATACATTGTAATTGGATATGCTTGGATTAAATGTGTTGTTGTTTAGTATTGAATGTGAGCTTTTGGTTTGGAACGCATTTGTGGATCTGCCGCGGCAACACCAGCAGATCAGATCAAGTGAGTTATTTGAAAAAAGGATTTGAAAACAAAAATAATCAGTGTTTGAGAAAAGGGTTGGCTCTGAAAAGAGCCTCTGTGTTTATGGTATGTAGATGATAATTACACCTAGAACAGGATGCAGTCTTTTGCTGTTGAGGAACACTCTGTTGCCTGTGTCTGTAAAAAGGACTTCGTCTTTTCAATACATTCCGTCCATGTTGAAGCTTAAGTTGATATGGTATATAGAGCTCATGCAGTGGTCTCAGAGAAATACAGGAACAGCTTTATTGACATGTTTTCTGGTTTTCTCTAGCTGCAGATAAAATTGGATTGACCACTGCCTCTTCTGTCTTTGGCAAATGTTGGAGAACACCAAGGCAGTATGTGGGAAAAGTGACATTAGTTTAGCAAAGGTATCCTTCATTAGGATTTCTAGACCTTCCCCAGTAATTGTGCCTAGGTCATTGCCAACACGCTGCACAATCATGAGGTCTGGATATTGGCAATCTGCAATGCTTCAACTAAAGGCAGAAATTGCTGTCACTTTAACCCTTCTCTGACCAACCCAAGTAATGTCTACAATAAGTAAACCTAGGTCCTTGTCAATGCCACTCTTTCTAGCATTCTCTTTCCGGCCCAAAACACAAAACTATGGCCCAGAATCCAGAGTCTGACCATTTTCGAGACAGGCAGGAGTAGCACACAAAAAACGCAGCAGCCGAATAAGGCAGTTTTGAAGATGAAAGGCAGTTACAATGGAAGACAGCAAGTAAACAATAAAAAAAAACATATTTGATGGTGGAGATGTGCAGGGAATTAAAATGAGGTAGTGACGTTAGGAAAAAAAAGTAACAAACTGTGATTGGCTTAGGAAAAATATAAAAAAGTTATGTTGTGTGGGATATGCTTGGATTTGCAAACAGTCTACTACAACTGCTGTATACTCTTGAGAGAACACCTTGTGAACTTTTGACCTACTGGTAGGAACAGACTATTGGAAACATGGTTACTATGGAAATGGAGCTAAACGAGTGTGGGGGTGGAAGGGAACAAAGGAGACTGCAGTGTGAAACTGAAAAGCACACTGTGTACAAAAATTGCCCAGTAGGGAGTATATGTTTGATAATTGACAATATTTTACAAAATAAAATAGAATGAAAAGCATTAACAGCAGATTGTTGAATGCTTTTAAGGGCTTTCGAATGGATCCGCGGATCTACCTCGGACCACATGGGGGGGCCGTGCTGAGTTCCACACTGGATCCCAAAAAAATCGACTGAATTGCGCTTGTTTACAGGCAACATGAATAGGGTGAAGAAATAGTGACCATTTAGAAGTGGTATGCAAAAAATAAAATATGAAATATGAAAGGAAGTCTGTGATTTGCTAAGAACAGGAGTATGAGTAAAAGCACAGTGGGAAGGGTAGCCATTATTGGTACTTTTGTACTGAGAGTGGATGAGGATTGACATATTTCTGACTTGATATTTGCAGTGGAAAACAGATAGTAACAGATATTAAAATGAAAGTTGGACAATAGCAATGTGATTTTACAGGTATGTTAATTTTGTTGTTGTGAGAAGTTAGCCTGGCATATGATGTCCACTAGTTCTAGTGGGCACCTTGCACCAGTCTAATCGACCCTTCTTGATGGTGGTTGTAAAATCAACCTTATAGAAAGCTAGCCTAGTGGTAGCATGAACCAGCAGGCTTCAGGCTAAGACTTCAGTAGGCGAGTTAAGCAAGTTGTTTTACCATTTATAATCCCTTGAGTGCCAAATGAAAGGACACCACACAAGGTATATATCAAATATATATGTATTTAATCTAAACACAACCCCTCTGTACTCTTTATGAGGTCATAGGTCAAAATACAATACAAGTCACACAGTTAATATACGATAAGTTGCACAGTATACGTTATGCCCTAGGGGCCTCACAAACCATATACTAAGAAAGTGGTATAAGTACCACGTGAGAGTTAGAAAGCAGGCCTGGGGCCAGTGGAATCGCTGGGGCTACACTAAACAACAAAAGGTGGAAGTAGGAGGCCCACGGGAGACGCGTGCAGTGTCTAAACATAGACACGGGTTACCATTGTCTTTCTATGGAGTTCGTAAAAGTTACAAATATGCAATTTAAGGACACTTCCGGATGGACTAGGATGGAACCCTTTTACACTAGGACACTTCGAGAGTCAAGCCCCATGGGAGCACCGGAGTACTCGTGTTACCTCAACCAGGGAAGCCGGGTGCATAGGTGTCGGGTGCATAGGTGCCGGGTGTTTTGTCGTTGTTTTCTATGGAGAGCTGCAAAGAAGTGCTGCAGGCGACCAGAGGAAAAGTGTGCCGGTGGATCCAAGGGTGGATCGGAGATGTGAAGAACCTGAAAGAAGAGGGGACAGAACCTGGGTCACTAGCCAGTGACCTGGAAGGTACCAGGAAAGAACCAGGCAATGTCGGGTGCTTGAAGGTGAAGAAGGTGAGTTTGTCTCTTCAGCCACGAGGTACAGGAGGCATTGACGATGACCAGGCGCTGGATTTGAGCTGTCCCACAATGGATCTAGATGACTGTGGTATCAGTGTTCGGATTGGACCCAACAGGCCTTGGCAACCGCAACCCACGCAGGATGTCAAGATTGGCTCTGTTGCAGACCAACAAGGTCTGTGGTGCTTCTCCTTTTCAGGGAAGCTGGAGCAAGTCTGGAGCAACCAGGAAAGCAAGTTAAATTCAAGACCCTTTCCCTTTGTCCAGTTTCACGCCGGAGCAGGGCTGGAGTTCCCCAGCAACTTGTTTGAACCGGGCTATGCATGGAGCACCTTGTGTGCCCCAGGCAGTGTCTGGATAAGCATCTGCTGATGCAGCCCTCCCTGCCCAAATACACAAAACCCTGTCTGGACACGAAACCTATTGTCCAGGCCTCCCCTGCCGCAGTTTCGTCCAGCAGCAGGAGGTCAGACTCATGTCTGTGGCAGCAGCATCCATTTTGTGATGCTGAGGCTCTGTTTACCTTTAACCGGGTAAAGCAGTAACTACATGTCTTCTCCCTCTAGAAGGGTGGAATGCTACCCCCGCCGCCAGGACTGGCGGGAGGTAGTATTCCAAAGTGTTTGACATCTTACACGACATGTTTTGATAAAGCCAAACCAAAGTTAGCATTAACCGCAAGGATTATAATGCACTTAAGAGTATATGGTATGGCTATATCATAGAACAGCTATAAGGAGATAGTTCCGAAAGCTGCAGAGGGGCTCAGCTCATGCTAGGGCGCCCTCTCACATAAAACCAAACACTCTGCCTCCAGGATTGCCGAGGCCTACCATAGGAGTGGCTTATAGGTGTATATGTGTCTATATATATATGCAGATATAGGGATACTATATCTAAGTAAGGGGTGATTACATCACCTTACCCAGGCTGTGTGAACAGACCTGTGGTGTCAGTTTGGAAGGCAAACCAGGGGTGGCACAATACATGCTGCAGCCCCTGGTAGGCCTAAGGTGTGCCTATGCCCTGGGTACCTATGGTACACTATACAGGGGCTCACAAGGGTGACACAGTAACCAATCTGGTATGTACCTAAAGTACATGGTATCAATTTAGAGAATACAGCTGGGCTGTGGGTCTGATTAGCAGGCCCACAGCCACACTAAAGTAGAAAAAACAGAGAATCACAGCGAAAAGTAGGGGTGACCATAGGAAGCAGACCCTACTCTCCTACAGTTGTACTATAAAAAAGATATATAAAAAAAAGAAAACCAGTCATGCACCATGTAAATTGTAGATTGTAAAACTCCAGATTATGCTTTTTTTTTTTAAATCCCATACAATGCGATATAGAAAAGAAAGAAAGCTGCATGTGATAAAAAGTGTTGCAGTACTCGCCGGCAGCAACCCGTGATTAAGGGAGACTGAAACATGTTGGGTGCATTTGTTATGCCGAGTCTGTTTTGATTAAAGAAAAACTGATACCATGTCTACTCGAGAGTGCATTTCATTTTCGTCTGCTACTTGGATAACGGAACTTATAGTGACATAAAGCAGTGTGGTCTGACGCATTAGTTTTTTGCACCATCGCAGGAAATTGTGTGCACCAACATGCCTGACAAGAGGGCTGACCGTAGTTCGATATATAAATATATGTGCATATAAATTATTTGATAGCTGTAGTTAAATAATTGCACATCCAAAGTAAACAGTATCTATGTTGAGTAGCAAGTATCAACTAATCCATGAAAAACAACAAAAACAGTGATGCTCACATTGAATATGCTCTGCTACCGATAGGATATAAGCTCATTATTTATAGACAGGTCACATACCAACAAAGCAAAACAAGTGATACCAAAGAACACATAACATGTAATCAATAGTTTTTGCATAAGGTATCGGTTCCCTATGAATAAAAAAAATCAAAGGGCTCATTTGGAGAATTGTTCGAAACAATGCCAAGGATCTGGTTTGTGATTTCATATAGAACAATTGGCAGCCGACACGTTATCAAAGTGCGTCTTTATCAACGCTCAGTACAAGTTGTAAAATCGTCACAATGAAACCCACCTCAAGTGGTGCAGTGTTTACGTCTAAGTACAACGAGAATAATGACACATCCATAAAACAGAAAGAAGACATTGTAATATAGAGACAATATCTATATAACATAGTAACCTTTAAAGAAACGCAGTGCTGGTTGTGTGTGATGCTGTAAATGTAAACCAACAAATATTGAGAATGGCCAATGGTAAGGAATATGGCAGTGATAAGCCTAGGCTGATTGTTAAGTGTCCGCCTGAGGACTGGTGAGTTTTCCAAACAGAAATGAGCTAATGCTTAAAAAAAACACTGAAAGAAACTGCTTATGGTGGAGTGAGCTAAATATAACTTGCACCCCATCATGCATTGCTTATGATCTCCCATAATACATAATTCCTGACCTTAAATGACATCACTCCTGATATATAAATCATAGCTTCCGGTCAGACCCTGCATCCAATCCCCATCAGGACTTGTATTCAGTGCTTAGACTCCAGCAAGGTCCTGCACCCAACCCTTCACAAGCATCAAACCTCCATTGCACACAATTTGCAGCCATATTTAGGACAAGTCTGACGCAGGGCTTAGCTGTGGCCAGAGTCTGCACCCACCCCTCCACAAGTGGCCAACCCACACTGTGCACAGACTTTACAACATGCTTCGGTGTCACACTGGACCCTGCATTCAACATACAATAAAGGTTGGGCAGTGGGCTTGCACTATGTACAGACCCTGTTTTCAACCGACCACATGTTGAAACCCCTACTGTGCATGGTCTATGACCGTGTACAGTGGGGAGTTGACCCCATTGCCTTGCCTGTGGCCAGGCTCTGCTCCAACCCTTCCATGATCACCCAATGGTCTATTTGTACATCCATCAGCCCTACAGAGCAAAGGTTGGCCACAGGGTTAATTGATTAATACTGTTCAGCGGCCAGCTCTCCGCAAGTGATCTACTCACACTGCACCCATCCTTTGGGGGAATACAAGTAAAAAGACAATGACATCAATCACAATTATTTCACTTCTGAAATATCCTATTTCTTTTGCATCTTTTGAAAACTGACAGACAAGCTTATGAGTTCAGCCAGCGATTTAGGACGTTGTATTACTTCTCACTCACACAGCTTACAGCACACTATCAGAATCATTGGTTAATCTCATTAGTAATTTCAACAATATTTATTTAAATGTAATCAGTAATTATATCTATGTGGTCATTTAAAATGGCATTAGTGATGTAATATATAGGTAATGAGCTGTGAATTGAATTGAAAGAATGGCAGCTCCAAATTACTGTAAAATGTTTGTTTGTTTCCTCAGCTAACTTGAGAATTTTAGTTGCAATCAGGGCATATTCGTTGTACTGTGCAAGCAATAACTTAACTCTGCTAAGCTTTACAGTTATTCTTCTTTTAATTAGGATCCTCCCAATGAAAGATGATGAAATTTAATTACAAGTAAGGTCCACTGGACTTCTAGAAAAAGACTGATTTTAATAAAGCAAAGCGTGTTTGTTATAAAACCCTCAATACTCAACTACATATTAAAATAATTTCCCTTTTTCTGACTATAGACAATCAAATAGTACAGTCCAGTAATTCACTCACTGCGTTCAACAAAAAAGCCCTGTTTTAAACACCACCATTTTCAGGCTAACTGCACCAAAATAAATATGTAATATAAACATATTATGACGAGTAATATGGTTCTACCTTGATATTTAAAGGTCCGAGTGAAATTCACAAAATACTTGGCCTCCAGCCTCCTGGATTGAGGAGTGACTAGAACCTCACAATGGTACACACCACATTCTTAGATGTCTAGCCTAATACATAGAGCTCAAACCTGAAACAATGGACTGGCATGCTGTCACGCAATATACCACAAAGGGAATATTCTGCCAAATCGTAAAATCCTAATTTAACCTATTTATTGACACAAATGCTTCATTCAGAGTTTACCTATGAAACACTATATTCTTGTCAGTTATAAGCTTACAGAGTTATCCAATTTTATAAGAAATATTAATATTTTTTATGGAGCAGGTATCTGGGGTATCGAAAAGTGCAGTCAAATAGAAAAGGTAGAGAATGCGTTCTTAAGATTTATCCTGGCCATCCCTGCAAGCTCCCCTGTACTCAATTGTCATGCTGAGTTGGGGATTCGATATATCATTGACCTGATTAGTATGCAACCTGTTTTGCTTTGGCACCGAATTTGGACTACCCCCGACCTTTTGCTAAACAGAGATATTATTAAGGATTGTATGAGCCTGAATAAGGCCAGCAAAATACCATGGCTGATGTACATTCTTAAATTTACCAGGGATTTAGGAAGACCAGAGCTCTACCATCAACCTGATTCATTGCTTAAGATTTCTAGAAAAGCTCTGAAGCAGTTGTGCTGGTATCATGTCGAATCCTTGAGACTAGGTGTGGATATGAATAAAAAGCTTGTAATGCAGCATCAACTTACCATATCCACATACAGCATTCAGCCCTACTTAATATGGTGCCTGGAGGCATTTGACCGCTATCTGTTGACAAGATTCAGGTTCGATATATTTTTTCGTTTAATTTCTTTGCCTAAAGTAAACGACTGGGGAAGAAACCTGTGCAAATGCCCATGTGACAATCTATCTACCCAATCCACGCTACATGTAATATGTTTTTGTAAATTTTATACCTCGGAAGGGTCTAGATGGATTAAACCATTCTTAACAAAATATGGTACTTGGAGGCAATGCCGCCCAGCTTTACTATTCCTGTTATCTTTAAACGATGTGACATGTGTAGCCGTTATGCTGGGTTTTTTAAAAAGTATTTTAAAGAAACGGAAAAGCTTAACTTTGTGCTAAAATGTATGTATTTTAAAATTATACTGTTATTGTAATGAATTTGTTGCTTTTATGATTTTATGTATTTTAAAGTCGAATAAAGCTTTTTCTATCTATCTATTCTTCTTTTAATTAGGATCCTCCCAATGAAAGATGATGAAATGTAATTAAAAGTAGGGTCCACTGGACTTCTAGAAAAAGACTGATTTTAATAAAGCAAAGCGTGTTTGTTATAAAACCCTCAATACTCAACTACATATTAAAATAATTTCCCTTCTTCTGACTATAGACAATCAAATAGTACAGTCCAGTAATTCACTCACTGCGTTCAACAAAAAAGCCCTGTTTTAAACACCACCATTTTCAGGCTAACTGCACCAAAATAAATATGTAATATAAACATATTATGACGAGTAATATGGTTCTACCTTGATATTTAAAGGTCCGAGTGAAATTCACAAAATACGTGGCCTCCAGCCTCCTGGATTGAGGAGTGACTAGAACCTCACAATGATACACACCACATTCTTAGATGTCTAGCCTAATACATAGAGCTCAAACCTGAAACGATGGACTGGCATGCTGTCAGCAATTTACCACAAAGGGAATATTCTGCCAAATCGTAAAATTCTAATTTAACCTATTTATTGAAAAAAATGCTTCATTCAGAGTTTACCTATGAAACACTATATTCTTGTCAGTTATAAGCTTACAGTGTTATCCAACTTTATAAGAAATATTAATGTAAAATATTTGGGAAACTGTATCCCACATGATTCCTTATAATGAAATGTTGTACTAAATCGAGAGTCACTTTCACTACTGTAATCGAGCTCAAAAGGCAACAGGGAGCAGTGTACTGTTACATTTATTTTCCCTATAGAGTTGAAAAAGGGCTATGACTCTGATAGAGTGTTAACTTGAGTGGGTCAGTATGAGTCAATGATCTGTAAGAATTATTCTTTTATAACAGTTCAACATGCATATATCTTTTCATGTCAAGTAAATCAACAGTTGAAATAATAGGGTGTGGAAGATTAATCGTGGCTTTCTGACGTCAATAGGTTCAAAATGTGTGTACCATGCCCCATCTGTGCAGTGAATTTTCCACATTAAAATACCTCTGTAATTTCACTTGTGCAGATTCTTATTTTTCATGTTACTGAAAGATCTACTTTTCTAAACACTGAACCAAAAAAAGGCATTGCAAATAGGTTTGGATGTTTTGAAGTGTTGTATGCAGAAATAGAATACATAAAATACAGGCAGGTACATACATGTATACAGCCACAGCTCACTACGCCTACAAGCAACAATGCATAAATAAGCCGACACACACAGAGACATCAATGCATAAAGACCAAGATACTTAACCAGGGGACAAGTCCTATAAAAAGAAGTGGGGTACTGACCAAGTTAGGCAGTATGCAAGTGACATCATGATACGTGCCATCACAGCACATGATGTCATGACCTAGGACATTCCATGTGGCATCACAGGAAGTGACCTCACTGAAAGTGACATCACCGGAAGTGACATCAAATGCTAAGATCTGACACATATGTTTATCAGGTGTATCATGAATGCATTTAAGTGCATTATGATCATTAACAAATGAGATTTGGAGTCTGGGTTTTGCAAAAAAAAATGTGGCACAATCCTGGTGCAAAATCTGGTCCTCACTAATACATTTTTTATAAAACCCTGCCACAAAGAAATTGGCAACAAGGAAAAGCATGGTTCTGCTTAATTGGTTGCAAAGTCTGCATTTTAATATATTTTGTGGGTTAAGGCACTTGCTGCAGAGGTGTCCAGTAAATCTCAGGCAATAATAATGGTGAGATAACTCTGGAGATTAAAAATTTGTTGGAGAGATCTGTGTTTTGTGTAGTTTCAAATTTGAACCAAAGAAGTATAGATTAATTTGTCTCCTGCAAAACATAGTCCCCCATTGTTCTTGGGGGGTTGGGGCATTTGGGGATTGTTGAACCTCTATTTTGTTGCTACCTTCTTCGGGTTTATTATTCATGATATCATAACACACATTGTGTGAATCTGGTGCAATGTTATGAGCATAAATGTACCACTTAATTACCCAATAGTGCTCTGATATGTGTATGTTGTAACATATGCCAACTCAAAATGCAATAATACGTGTTTTTTTAAATATTGTCTCCTGCAAAGCACATCATCTAACATGCAGATCACAGACTTTTATCTTATGTAGATAGGTAAATGGATTTCTGCTTTGGACACCAAGATCCTTTTGTTACTTGCAGTTCATAAATTGTAATCCTTGTACTAGAACGCATTGAGCTATGAAGGGCATTTGCCTTCTAAACCTTGCAAAGCTGACTGTCTCATGTAACACATCTTGAACATTGATTTGCACACTTACATGATTTATTTTGAATGGATAATGTGTATGTTATGTAAAGCGCTTTAACACTCTGTATTTGGATGAGTAGCGCTACCAAAGAAATAAAATAGTGCTATTTAAATTGTTATTTGTGTAAATGCTCGGACAGACAAGCCCATCATGGATTCTTAAAGTGCATGCACTTATATACAGGGACTGAACAAAGTAAAAAGCATGTGTCTCTTAAGTACCTGTGAAGAGTTAACAAACTGTGGGGCAGATTTATGTTAACTGGCGCATCCCCAGGGATGCGCCAGTTAAAATGCGCCACAGTGCGCCACTGCTCCGCCACCCATGGTGCGCCGCATTTATGAGCGGCGCACCATGGTGCAAGGAAGTGAGGATGCGTGACACATCTCTCGGCGTACGGGCGACGCATTGCAGGAGTCATGTTGACTCCTGCAATGCACAGGAGCCACCTATTCAATGAATTGTGCGTCACGCTTACGCCTGCTTCAAGCAGGCGTAAGGAATTGACGTAGAAAGTGGCTGAGTGAAATCTCATAGATTTCACTCAGCCACTTTTAGGAGGCGTTCCTGCGCAGGAACGCCCCCCCCTGCGCAGGAACGCCTCCTTATGGCGCAGGGGTTTCCAACGTGACGCATCTCCTAGATGCGTCACGTTGTAAATAGGGCGCATTGTTTGCACCGCAGTTGCGTCACATTACGTGACGCAATTGCGTCGCAAGGAGACGCAAGAGCCTCATAAATCTGCCCCTGTGTGCTTTTATTTCCTCTCTGTTGCATTTGCATGGAAGTGTGAGGGTCCGGGTCGCTTCCAGTCTGATACTCGATCAAAAGGAGGCCTGATGGCTCCTTAACTTCTGCTTTTGTCTTACGACCAACTGGAGGTGAAAAAAAAGCCCCAACCTGCCTGCACGTTGCTGCTGGGAAAGGAAAGCTGACAATGTGCAGGAGCTGCTGAACGTGTCCTGGTTTCTGAAAATTACACTCGGACAAGTTCAACATACTTCTGTGGGGCCCAACATCTAGGAAGTGTGGACGGCGTCCACCCTGTGAAAATAGTGGGTGGACGTCATGTACCCACGTGTACCCTGACTCGTGCCGGTACTTAACAGTCACAAGGTACACAGAGGAAAAGATAAATAGTAATAGATGCAGACGCAGGCACTTAATTACACACAGATAGGAGGCATAGAGATACAAAAACTACAGGTCACACCAAGGTGCAGTGCTATAGTAAGGTATACAAGCACAAATAGTAAGGTATGCATGCGTGTTTAGGTGACAGTTGTATATGATGTATGAGTTCTGTAGGGCATATGGATGTAATGATAGAGGGGTATGGGTCCGTACTTGGAATCCTGAATGAATATGGATGAAGGAACGGATGGACAGACAGCCGGGACGCAGGACGGGTGGATGGCTGGATCGTTTGGGTGGTTAGATGGATAGGTGGATGGATGCACAAGTGTGTGTTGATAAATAAATTTTTGTGTGCGGGTGGATGCTGGTGAAAAAATACATTTGTGTAGATGGATGCATGGTTGTTGTAGATGTATGTATGTATGTGGGTAGATGAGTATGCAGGGTGGATAATCTGTCCATCTCCTGATATCTAGGTGACCTCTCTCTCTTTTACTCCCCTTTACTTCTCTTTTACACTCACTGTTCCCCCAGTGCCTCACAGAACAGAGAGCAGCAGAAGCAGATGGGAACATACAAAAGTGGTGTGGCATAGAAGTGCCCCACCGCATCCCATAACACATATACATTAAAAAAGAGTATATTGAAAAACACTCGCATGCATTAAAATTACATTAAAAATAAAATAAATCCACTTACCTGTGCTGCAGCCTCGTGCCCCCTTAGTCCGTGGCTCCAGTGGAAGCGGAAACTTCCCTAACCAATCCAGACACAGCTCTCATGCTGCATGAAAGCAGCACCTGGATTGGAAACAGCGTCCTGGCTGGACGCTCCTTAAGGACCTGTAGGGCTGTGCTTGATCTCAACCAAGCTGTCTCAAACAGCTTGGTGAAGACCTGTAAAGTGTACATGTCACTTTGGCCCGCTCAAGACAGCCAGCCAAACTGACTTGTGCACTTTGCAGTGTCAGGCCAGCACCTCACCAATCCTCTGAACAGCAGTGGACACACCCCTCGTCATCCCAGCTGCACCGTTGTTATATTCTGGTCTTCTCCTTACCTGCTGCTCAGCCTGTGTGTGCGTGATGTCATCAGAATGTTCGTTTATGCATGGTTTGAATACGTGGTCAGTTTGAGTGAGTGGGGCTGAGCAGCTGGGTGCTGCTCCCGGTGGGGCCTACTTTACTATCCAACATATGACTAATACATTTACGTAATTGCACCGACGGCTACTGGATTTGCTTACCTCCCAAAGTACTTTCTTCAATGTAACAACCTTACAGGTCAGAAGGGGCCCCCTAGAGCCCAGCTGCCGAGGACCTATATCATCTAAATCAATGCAACAATAAAAAAAAAGCTACAGAGGCCGATCATTAGTGGCAGAGGTGACTGAAAAAATATTTCACTGAAATGCGCCTTTCACTTAAAAGGGAGGGGGTCTTGGAGGGTTAAAAATGTTTTACTCTTTTCCTGCTGCACTTCCAATGTGCAGGTACAGGGCCTCCGAGATAAGCACTGGAGAGGAAACTGGAAAGCAGTGCAGTCACCTTTAAGACAGGTCCGAGGACAGGGGAAGCCTGTGGAGATCTTTGTGCTACAAATTTTGTCAAGGCACAATAACAATAAGATAACTCTGGTGAATACTGTACCTGCTGGAGAGAGCTGTTTGTGTCTAGTCATGGTTTTGACTTATAAAGTAGTAGAAAGGGTTAATGAGCCTCCTGCAAATGTGTAACACGCTGATCACAGATTTGCATTTTGTGGTCATAGCTCAATAGGCTAATGATTTTCTCATAGACAATGTTTTGGTACTTCCATTTCGTAAGCTCCTCCTAATGTAGCACAGTGGGCTATGTACCATTGTCAAAGAACTGAATGCAAACTGCAAGGCATAAGCTTAGAACCTTATGTTTTTTCTCAAACTTGTATTATTGTAAGGTTTCTAAAAAGGGTGCTTTCAGTAGTAAAAAACATCTCATTGATATATACAACCCAAACCACTGTTACATTTTAAATTCTGACTTTGTATTTGTCCAGAGAAATCATTCTTAACATATAGGGCGACACGTATCATCATTTAAAACAGTGATTACCTAATTGCCATTCTCTGCTAATCGCAATCAGGCAATTGCTATTTGAATGTATGAAACTCCATGAGTTTCACTTAGCGTTTCCTAAAGGGTCACAAATCAACGTACCTCATTCATATTAATGAGGCAGGTTGCAATGTGCGACCCATTAGGAATCTAAAAAATGGTGGCCTGCTGGTGTCAGCAGACAAATATGTCTGTGATTGTTTTTAAATAAAGCAAACATTTTTTTAAATGCATCCCGTTTTCCGTAAAGTAAAATGTGTAGCATTTAAAAAAGAAAAATTTAAAAATGTTCTTTTAATTGTTTAAGAGCAGGCAGTGCTCTGTAGGACTACTGCCTGCTCTTAAAAAACATTTTAACGAACATTCACAGAGAAGAAGGGGTGCCCTTGGGGACCCCTTGCCGTTTGCGAATGGGTTACCACCTACTTGAAGTAGATGGTAACATGCAAATGTGTTGTGACTGCATTTCAGTCACAAAACATTCCTACATACCCAATTACCTCTCTTTTAGGAAACAGCTAAAAACCTTCCTATTTCCCTAGTGCACTTCCTTGTTTTTGTCACTCAGACCAGTGGGTCAGTCTCAGCGCTGGGAGGCCTCCGGATAGCCATGTGCTCTACAAAAGCCCTTTTCATTTCATTTCATTCATTCACATACATATGCGATTTAATATTAGGAAGGGATGCCCTGAACATGCCTCTTCCTAATAGAGAATCAATATATTTCGCAATTCCAATTTGCGATTCGGTAACATGTTACTGAAGCGCAAATTGGAATTCATACATACCAAAAAACATTTTACTGCTCTCAAACGGCCAGGGTCTACGAATCGGGACATTTGAGACTGGTAAAATGCATGATATATTTGGCCTATAATGCCTATCAGTATGGATGACCTGATTCCTACACCTTGCAGCTCACATTGTCTTATGTAACAGTTCTTAAAATTGATTTATGCATTTGTATGATTTCTTGTCTCTGTGCACTGTGTGTGTGTGACATAAAGCGTGCTCTGACCCGATACATTGGTGTTATGGAGAGATGAGGTGCACCAATGGAGGGAGATAATAAGGGAATCCATGTGAAAGGAGGCAGTGGGGCAGAGTGTCAACAAAGATTGCCATACTGGGTGCCTGTAATGCATAATCCAGCCCTGGGAGTGTGTGTGATCTGCTTTGGATTCACTTAGTGAGACACAGTGCCAATCACCCATCCACATTTTATTTTACATGGCACAGAGTCCCCTGGCTTACCTCTTTACTTAGATCATTATGAACTCTCCAAACAAAGTTTTTTCGTGTTCATTTAAATGGTCTGAACGGACGAAAATAATACTATGTGAAGAAACAAGGACCCCCTGATATGGATCAAGCTCCTGGGTCAGGGTAAACAATATTTGTAAACTAACGTACCCAGGTACGCAGGTTAATAACTGGCATCATTTACGAGGCAAAAACATGACATAATTAATACTAGTATCCAACTGCTTCAGAGTAAAAGTGTATTTTAATTTTGTATAGTTTAGAGAATCATTTGATAAAATCGTTTACTAGTTAATAAAACTTGGATAAAACATCATTATATCATTGCATATGCATACATGGGTGAACAAAAGAATATTCAATTAAAACACTACAACTAATAGATGGTTTCCTGTCGACGCGTTTCGACACGTAGACTGTGTCTTTATCAGGACTGTACCATCACGATGCTGTGGACGACATTATAAATACAGTTTACTATTCATTCTTATTTTCTTAGAAGCAGTTTACATGAGTTAGATGCACTTTGCCTAGATTTTTGGAGCCAGTAAATAATTCATATTTCATGATATACCGCCTAGAATATGATACATGTGCCCATAGAATGTATAACATAAATACAAACAATAGAATTACATACATTTCATACATTCCTAGATTGTTATACATTTTTGTTGAGTGGTAAATTTCTTGAATAAAGGGTGATAGGAGAGATGTGAAACGATAGAAATCAGAGAGTGGAGCCTGGCATAGATATTAATTTGACAAGGTATCTGGGAGCTGAGAGTACATTTTTTCTTCCAGATATCTTCTCCTAGTTTGTAGGGGTTCAAAATGTTGATTATTTAACACATATCTGAGAGTACGAGGAGCCTGGCATAGATATTGATTTGACAAGGTATCTGGGAGCTGAGAGTACATTTTTTCTTCCAGATATCTTCTCCTAGTTTGTAGGGGTTCAAAATGTCGATTATTTAACACATATCTAGATGTTATTATTCACGGACGAAAATAATATACAGATACCAAAAAACACATATTGAAATGGAACCCAGGTACGCACCATAAGGTGAATTGGAACCATTGGTAAAATAAAAATAAATGATCTTTAAAAAGCATATTTGATCCTGCAGGTATCTCTAAAACCTATGTATTATAACTATGAAAGCTACAAGATTAAAAAAATGCTTACTAAATGCATAACCCAAATGCACCTGATAGCACACTGAGGTTGTATTTTTCATCACATTTTACGATTCGGGCCTGGCAAATTTGACATAGTGGTGTGTACGTTTTCACTTAGACCCACACTCTCTTGCCATCATATGAGATACCTTAGCTGGTTCTAGCTTTTTATCCAAGATCACTGTGCATTCTGGAACTTTTAGTTTTGTGTTTAGCTTTTAAACATGGGATCAGAGGTCCTTGTTTGCACAGTGCTTTTGGATGAAATGCCCGAAATGACTGACGTGTCACATATGGCATTTTGGCACCTGTGCACACCTATCCCTTCATACTTCATCACATCTTTGTCCAAAGTGGCACTAGCATTGGTATGAGATCTTTGAGGTAGTTAGCAGGAAGGGGGTCAGGAAAGTGGTTGGAGGGGTTAAAGGATGTGAGCGCTTTTAGGATTGTTTCTTCACTGTAGGATATAAAGGAGGCCCAGGAGGCGTTGTTTTTGAGGGCGAGCTTGGTTGTGCAGGTGCTTGAGGTTACTGGCGAGTGAGAAGGGGTGATCTTCTCTATGTCCATTTGAGTCAATGAGACCTTAAGTAGATCTGTTTTCAGGAGTTCCGTCTTTCTCGTGCAGAAGGAAGAACATTCTTCGCAGCTGTGTGGGGAGCATTGACCATCTTGGGGAGGGTGAGCTAGGCCACGAGATTGAGTTTTAACGAGTTCAAAGAGCTTCTTGGGTCGGTTCTTGGCTTGATCTAGCTGATTATTGAAAAAGTTTGCTTTTGAGTGTCTGATCTTTCTATAGTATGAGTTTCTAGAGGATCTTAGCAGTTTAAGGTGGTCTTTGGATGGTGATGACCTCCTTCTCCGTTCAACTAATCTTAACGCTCGTCTCTCCTTGTTGAGTCTACTGTCATACCAAAGTTTAGAGTCTTTTGTAGAGTGTCACTTCAGTTGTAGAGGCGCGGTAGTATCTAAGACCGTGGTCATGGAGTTAAAGTAGTGCTGTGCCAAAGCTTTAACCTCAGTTAGGTCTTCCGGGGGAGCAGGTGGCTGACATTGGTGGATGAGGATAAATCTGTGAGGGGGCTTTTCAGGTTTTTCTTTCATACTTTGGGTCTTGTTGGTTGTGCTGAGCGTAGTTTAACTGGTACCTTGTTAGAGAAGATGATGGAGTGATGATCAGACCAATCACAGAGGAGGATTGTGTTAAGCTGAATGGTCTCTGGGTTGGCAATCACCAAGTCGAGGGTTGAGCCTTTGACATGTGTAGGGCTATTGCAGATTTGGGGAAGGTCAAGGTCCGACAGGAATGTTTTGAGGCTATTAACTGCTGGGTCCTTAGGGTCGTTCCAATGGAGATTGAAATCACCAAGGAATATTTAGATATTTCGATGATCCGTATGTGTGGTCAGAATATCCATGAATTGCTCGATAAAGGTGAGATTATCGCCAGGTGGGTGGTAAAAAATGTGCAGTGAACAAATTGGTATGTTATTACTAGAGATATCTAAGCAAAGATATTCACAAGAGGAAAGATTCAGTGAGGGTGAGCTGTTCACTGCGAGGTTGTTCCGGTAGATGCAGGCAATACCGCCTCCTGGTCTAATGGGTCTGTCTAGTCTAGTGATGTCGTAATTAGGGGGGTCCATTATGTCAAGGATCGGGTTGGACGATTCATTTAGCCAAGTTTCGGTAAGGATTAGGAGGTCAGGTTCGTGAGTGAGAAAAAGGTCAGCAATGTCAGCTGCATGTGCTGAGGCTGATCTGCAGTTTAGTAGAATGCATTTGAGACACTGCTTGGAGGTTCCAGTGTTAATGGATGTTACAGGATGAGTGAAATTATGGAATGTGAAAGAGAGATGACACAAGTGTAAAATATGAAACTAAAAAGAGTAAGGGAAGCTGAAGTTGAGTGAGCTGAAAGGAAAATCTCAGAGTAATAAAAGTAATACAGAAACAAGAAGTAAGTAGGTGCATGGGAAATGAGCGAGGTATCTGTGAAGGAAACAAGTGTGATAGGAGTTTGAAAATAAGAGAAAGGGGTAAAGTTGAAGATAGTTTGGGAACTGAGGATGCAGAAGCAAGAAGATCAGAGACAGTGCTGAGAGTAGCATTGAGAGGTGATAGTGAGAGAATGAGAAGAATGAGATGGAAAATAAGAGATGAACTGAAGAAAGATATTTAGTGGTCAAAGGTAAAATTAAATGTAAGAGGGAGGGGTGGTACAGATATTGGAGAATGTCATGTGTACAAGTTGAAGAGGGAGAGGAGAGTGAGTGTAGGGTGGAAGTAAAACTGGGAGAGATTGAGGTGAGTACAAAACGTTATAGGTATAGTTTAGAGAATGAGACAATCAGAGTTGAAGGTAAGCAGCAAATTGGAAGAGATAGAGTGGACTAATGAGAGACTTGGGTGAAAAGAAACCCAGGAGAAATAGAGCAGAGGGAGAAATTGTCAGAACAAGTAGGGGAACTGTGAGGGATCATGACAGCAGTATGAGAATGAGAGACATAATCTTGTTTTTGAAGAGGAAACTCAAAAAAGTTGATGGAAGTGGAATTAAAGAACTGGGAGAGAGAAGAGAACAGGAAGCATGGGGCGGGGAAACTGGGAATGACAGAAATAAGAATGATAAAGGTAAATTACACCTGTGCTAGTGAGTGGGAGGCCTAATATGCTGGAAAGGGTAACAGTGCTGGAAGAATAAGAGATTAGGTGAACTGTTCAAAGCAGAAAAGGTGATGAAAGAATGAGGGCTAAAGATGAGAGGCTGACTGAAAAAGATTGACCGGGAAATGTGTGAGATTATAATGACCTGTAACATGGTCCATTGGTGCATTGCAAATGGAATTTCCAGTAGTACAAAGGCACCACTTGTACACACTGCTAACTTTGAAATGCTCGTAGCCCTATGACTGTGCCCTGGAATCCCTTCATGTCAGCAAGCATTTCCCCTTTTTACCCTATAGCTCCATTTTGTAAATCAATAAGACCAAAAAAATGTTTTTATATGCCCTAATGTCTTCCTCACTGCAGAACTTGTTGATTTCCTTGAAGCCATGTGTATGAGTGAAAACCTTGCTGCTAGCTTTGAGGTAGATTATGAGGGTCAGGTGCTTTAAACCAGCGGGTGGTAGTGATCGCATAAGGAGGACCCCTTGCAGTACATTGCAGGGGGCCCCCTAAGGTTTTGTTATGCCACTGCCCCAGTGCCTTGACACCCTCTGGTAATTGTTTGTGCTTTACAAATACTGGTATTATTGTCATATTTTCTGTACCATGGTTGTCTAATGGCAGCATGGAAGGCGGATCCATGCCTGAAATGCAGGGTAATCACTACCTATATACATTATTCCAATATAGATGCACTGTAGTACATTTAGCTTATATGGATAGCCTAGAAATCTGCCATGACAAGTCCACGTGTATGGAAATTAACAGCCTGGAATCATCAGATGTGTAAGGATATGTACTTGATGAGAAATGCCAGTGCTTTTGATATTGTATTTAGCTGCATATTATAAACCACAATGAAGTGAATAACACAATAAGTTAGGAATTAAACAAGCAAATATTGAAAGTCATCAGAAGTCTCTGCTGGTTTGCTCTTACAGTATAAAGTGTTCTGAAATGCTCAGAACAAACCACTGAGACAGAGAGCATAATAACATTAATCTAATGAGCTTATGATTAATTTATTAGAGCAGAAACCGTCCAGCCCATGCACAGAATGTAAAATAACCCTTGTAGGGGAAGCGTCAAACTGAGAAACTCTGGAATATTATGTAATTGCAGCGTTCACACAAAAATGAACAGATGTAGAAAATAACAGACAAACATGGGTGCTCCCGCAGGCATGCAGAAACAGGCAGGCACGCAAACAGAAACATAATTTGCTTATTTAACTGTTTACATAGCGGTCGGTGCCATAGTCCTTGGCTTCAAAGTACTTTGAGTGGCAGGTTTTAATGCTAAATTAGACATTACTCGTTTTTATTGATATTAGACTTATGAAACAACACTAGAAATCAAAATTGATGTGCACGTTGCACATACATCTCGCAGCAGATGAAACGAGCTCCTGATCCATCTAACCTACCTACATTCACACAAACAGGCACAGAACCAAACACGCAGCCACACAGAGGTGGAAGGACAAAAAACTGATAAAACACACAAACAGCAGCAAACCAGACAGGCACACAAAAAGGTGCACAGGAGTACAAACAAAGAGCAACATAGGAAAACAAACATACAGAGAGGTAGTCAAATAAACAGAAAATAGTATTTTAGTAATAAAGTTATAGCGCGAACTTGACCCGAATCGGGTATCAGAGAAATATACACAGCACCAGTTGCGTTACATGAGGACTCATTCATTTTTGCCAGGCAAGGGGAGATTAAGTGATTTGCCCAGAATAAAGGATGTTCATCGATGTTGAGATTCGAACCCAGTTCCTCAGATTCGAGGTCGCTCGCCCTAGCTGTTACACCAATTCCTCTCATTTGCTTAAATCGACATTAGAACAATATTTAGTTTTCAAAATGGGGCTTTGGGGGGGGCGGCTGACCAACAGGAGGCCTGCCTCCCCCGGGGGGGGGGGTTTTGGGGCCTGTAGGGGGAGGGGGGCGGGGCACGGGCACGGAGCAGTTGGGCTGTTTGGTCTGGTCCGGGGGGCTTGGGCTAGATTTGGGCTCCTGTTGGGCTGGCTGGCTACTTAACCAGACATTTTATGTCACTGCCCACCATTTTGGTGGCAGTGACACGTCAGCCGGTGGAGGGTCCCTGGGGCACGAGTTTTTTGGGCTCACGGTGCTTCGTTGGCTTGTGCTTTGTCTTGCGGCGTGTCGGCGTTTCAGGGAGGCGGATCGAGCGTGAGCGAGGCGGCGAGCGTGTGTGGCTGATCGATGGTGCCTGGTAGTTATGGCGGGTTTGCCTGATCTGTGGGTTCAGGAGGCTATGAGGCTGCTTGGGGAGGCGGGCCGCATGGACCTGGTCTGGCCCGACGTGCAGGTAAGGCCATCGCGGCGCGCTGCGAGCGGCGCCGTGGCAGCTGTTCTCGCATGTGAGACTCCGCGGTCATGGCTGCGGAAGGCTCCGGGTGGGGGGAGAGGGGTGGGGGCGTGGGGGAGGGCGGGCGGGTGGGCCGGGCATGGAATCGGCAGAATGGGAGGAAGAAGAGGATGGGAGGGGGCCGGGGAGCGAGGCGGCCGGCGCTTCAGTTTGTGGGCAGGGCCGGGGGTCGGGGGGGTGAAGGGGGTGAGCGCACCGTGGCTGAGATAGTGGAGCTGGAGGAGCGGGGTGGGGACAAGTGGGGGATGGGCAGGGGGCACGGGGAGGAGTTCCTGTGAGGCCTGAGGTGGTGGAGGGCCAGGGGCAAGATGGGGAGGGGAGGTCCCCTTTGCTCGTCGAGGAATCTGAGCTGGGGGAGGAAGGAGTGGGGGGGCAGGTGGGTGGGGGGAGAGCTGGATTGGGGGGGTCTTTCTCGGGGGAGGGGGAATGCGGTGGGTCCGAGTAGGTCACCCTCGCCGGGGGGGGGAGAGGGGTGGGAGTACGGTCAGGGGGGGAGCGCATGGGGAGCAGGGGGGGATACCGCCTCGTGGGGCATGGGTGGTGTGGAGAGTGGCTGGGCTGAGGGGGGGCACCGCAGAGTGGGGGTGCAGGGCGGGCGGTTTTGGGGGAGGCAGGCTGGGGGGGTGGGAGAGGCACGGGGGAGTTCTGGGGGTGAGGAATGGGGGGTTTCAGGGTGTGCAGCGGGGGGCAGTGGCACGCAGCAGGGGCACTCTGCGGGATGGGGGCGTGGGGCGCAGCGCGGAAGGGGGGACAGGGCCGGGTGGGGTGGCGTGGGGGGCGTTTTTTCCCTGGCATGCTGAACTCCGCTATTTTTCCTTGGCAGGAACTGTTGGCGTGGGGCTCGGGTGAGCAGCCTGCGGCTCCACTCCACCGAGAGGATGGGCCGGCTCTGCCTTGGACGGGCGGTCGCGCTCCACCGCGGTCCGGCCCGACGTGCAGGTAAGGCCATCGCGGCGCGCTGCGAGCGACGCCGCGGCAGCTGTTCTCGCATGTGAGCCTCCGTGGTCATGGCTGCGGAAGGCTCCGGGTGGGGGGAGAGGGGGCGGGGGCGTGGGGGAGGGCGGGCGGGTGGGCCGGGCATGGAATCGGCAGAATGGGAGGAAGAAGAGGGTGGGAGGGGGCCGGGGAGCGAGGCGGCCGGCGCTTCCATTTGTGGGCAGGGCCGGGGGTCGGGGGGTGAAGGGGGTGAGCGCACCGTGGCTGAGATAGTGGAGCCGGAGGAGCAGGGGGGGGACAAGTGGGGGACGGGCAGGGGGCACGGGGAGGAGTTCCTGTGAGGCATGAGGTGGTGGAGGGCCAGGGGCAAGATGGGGAGGGGGGTCCCCTTTGCCCGTCGAGGAATCTGAGCTGGGGGAGGAGGGAGTGGGGGGGCAGGTGGGCGGGGGGGAGTGCTGGATTGGGGGTCTTCCTCGGGGGAGGGGGGAATGCGGTGGGTCCGAGTAGGTCGCCCTCGCCGGGGGGGGGGGGAGAGGGGTGGGAGTACGGTCAGGGGGGGAGCCCTTGGGGAGCAGGGGGGGATACCGCCTCGTGGGGCATGGGTGGTGTGGAGAGTGGCTGGGCTGAGGGAGGGCGCCGCGGAGTGGGGGTGCGGGGCAGGCGGTTTTGGGGGAGGCAGGCTGGGGGGGTGGGAGAGGCACGGGGGAGTTCTGGGGGGAGGAGTAGTGGGGTCAGGGATGGCAGCGGGGGGCAGTGGCACGCAGCGGGGGCACTCTGCGGGATGGGGGCGTGGGGCGCAGCAAGGAAGGGGGGACAGGGCAGGAACTGTTGGCGTGGGGCTCGGGTGAGCAGCCTGCGGCTCCACTCCACCGAGAGGATGGGCCGGCTCTGCCTTGGACGGGCGGTCGCGCTCCACCGCGGGACCTGGCGTGGGCGCCTAGCGGACGCCGGTGGGATGGATCCCCGCCGGCCCCCTTCCAAAGGGTTGTGACGGCCGCCGTGAGCCGGGGAGTGCGTTTAGAAATGGTGGAAGCTGCTACTGGTTCATGTGTTGCGGATTAGAGGAGGGTGAGTGTGGATTTGACTGATTTGATGAGCGTGTTTCGGGAGAAGGCGGGTTTGATTCGGCTAGCCCCTCTTGGGGGTGACCGGGAGATGCTTGACGTGGGTGTGGGTGATGGAGAGTCGGAGGAGGAAGGGGAGATTAGGGAGGGGGAAGGGGGATGAGTAACATTGTTGGCAGTGTATTGCAGGTAGGATCACGGCACGACGCGCCCAGAGTGACGGCCCCCTCTGCTCCACTGGTTAGGCAGCGGGACCCGGCGCGGACGTCGACCTTGACGGCAGGTAAGGTGGGGAACGGAGCAGGGTGTGGTTTGGGCAAGCGGCGCTGTGCGCAGGTGTCGGTGGGGACGGAGGCTGGGGGAGACGGGGGGGCGCCTGGTGAAAGGCCGTTATGTGAAGGACATGGGGTGGGCCCGACAAGGCAGAACCGGCGGGATCGGGGGAGTCGGGGCGAGCGGAGCCGCAGAGGGAGGCGCGGGGGAGTCCGCTGTCAGGGGGAAGGAGTACTGCTTGGTACCGGTGCGCAAGCTCCCATACATGGGGGTGACCAAGCCACTGGGGGCTCATTTGTCGCTGGCGACGAAGGAAAAGATATGGCAGGGGAAGTACGTGGAGATTCTGAAACTGTTGCACAGGGAGCTGACCTCGAAGGAGGGGTCTAAGGAGGAGGAGCAGGAGTTGTCGAGGTGCCCCAAGGTGCCGCTGACGATTGACAATTGGTTGGCCGCATTCTTAATATACGCTAGCGTATATTGTGAAAAGTATCTGGACCGGTCCATCGCGTTATTTAAGTACATGGACGTGGTTTGGAGGGCACAGGTGACTTACGGGGGGTACGCCTGGTTCCACTATGATGAGGAGTTCCGGGCGAGGATGGTGTCTGACCCGGATGCGAAGTGGAGGGAGCTGGACTCTGACTTGTACTAGCAGACGATGGGGGGGGGGGCGAAGTTCGGTCGCACCATCTATACGGCCAGCGGTTTGCCGCTTGTGCCGTCCCCCTTTTTGGCCCGCCCCACCGCGGGGGGGGGGTGGGTCACGGGGAGAGCTCCGGGCAAGCTTCGGTTGGGGCTTGCTGGGACTTTAACAAGGGGGCGTGTGGCAGGCAGGTGTGCCGGTTTCGGCACAAGTGCTCCAAGTGTGAGAGGCGACACCCGGTGGTGCGCTGCTGGGAGGTCGGAGGTTTGTCAGGACAGCAGCCCGTGGCTGGGGGCACTCAGAGTGGGGGGTGCAGAATGGGGGTGGGGAGGCGGTAGAGGGGGCACGGGGGCGATGGGAAAAGGCTCGTACACCGGTTAAGCTGGAGCGGATGGAGCTATGGCTGGCAGCGTATCCGCGGGCGGAGGATGCGGCCGTGTTGCGTCGGGGCTTTCGGGAGGGTTACGGTTGGGCTATGAAGGCCCGCGGATTGCGCGCTGGGCGGACAATCTGGTGAACGAGCACAAGGGGATTGTGCGGGAGAAGCTGTTCAAAGAAGTGAAGGAGGGCCGGATGGTGGGCCCTGTCGCGGTGCCGCCCCTGCCGGACCTGCTTATCTCCCCGATTGGGGTAGTGCCTAAAAAGGAGCCGGGGCAGTTCAGGCTGATACAGCATCTGTCGTGGCCGGAGGGGTCGTCAGTGAATGACTTCATCTCTTCCGAGCTGGCTTCGGTGTCGTACTCGTCCGTGGATGTGGCACGGAAGATCGTAGCGGCGGTCCGGCCGGGCGCCATTATGGCAAAGTGTGACATCAAGTCGGCCTTTCGTCTGCTCCCGGTGCACCCGGAGGATCACCAGTTGCTGGGGATCCAGTTTGAGGGGGGCATATTCATGGACAAGGCGCTACCTATGGGGTGCTCTATATCCTGTGCCTTGTTCGAGCGTTTCCTGCAGTGGGCTTTTTTCAGGCGCACAGGCTCAGAGACAGTGACGCACTACCTGGATGACTTTTTTTCTTGGGGGTCGGCCCGGTTCGATGGACTGCCAGCAGCAGCGAGACGGTTTCACGGACCTGATGGAACATTTTGGGGTGCCCCTGGCACCAGAGAAGACACACGGTAACAGTACGGTGTTGTCCTTTCTTGGTATAGAGCTCGACTCCGCGGCCATGGAAGCACGCCTGCCGGAGGACAAGCGGTCGGCAATGTTGGCTTTGGTTCGCGGCATGCTTGCGAAACAGAAGGTGACGGTGCGGGAGGTGCAGGTCCTGTTGGGGCATCTGAACTTTGCGTGCCGGGTGATGCAAGCGGGTCGTACTTTCTGCAGGCGACTGGGTCTGGTGTTGTCCGGTTTGTCGTTGCCGTATCACCATTTGCGTTTGTCCGCGGGGACGAAGAAGGGCTTGCGGATGTGGATGACATTCCTGGGATGGTTTAATGGCGTGCCCATGGTGCCCCCGGAGGATTGGGAGTGGGACGTCATGCTGTTTTCAGATGCGGTGGGGGTCGGAGGTTTCGGTTTGTACTGGGCGGGCTGGTGGTGTGCGGAGCAGTGGCCGCCGCAGTGGCAGGCGGAAGGCCGCAGCATTGCGTTCCTGGAGTTGTTTCTGCTGGTGGTGGCAGTCACGGTGTGGGCATGGGAGTTGGCGCACAAGCGGGTGTTGTTCAGGGTTGACAATATGTCAGTTGTGCAGGTGGTCAACAGGCAGTCGGCCAGGAACCCCCAGGTGTTGAAGCTGATGAAAGTGTTTGTGTTACGTTGCTTGGAGAATGACATACTGTTTCAGGCCCAACACGTCCCTGGGGTGGACAATGACATTGCGGATGCCTTGTCTCGTTCGCAGTGGCAGAGGTTCCATGGGCTAGCCACGGAGCCGGAGGAGGACAAGACGCCGGTGCCGATGGAGCTTTGGTTGATGGGAGACTCCGGGTCGTTCAGCTGGTGAGGGCATCACTGGCGGAGTCCACTTGGAAGGGGTATGTTCAGGCTTGGGAGGAATTTCGGTGGTCAGGTGCGGTAAGACACGGGGACCGGTGGCAGCGGGAGGAGCAGGTTGTCAGGTTCATGCTGGCTTTGAAGGACAGGGGCTTATCGAGGGTGACGATTGCGGGTAAGCTGGCGGCGGTGGCGTTCATGGGTAAGATGTGGTGGGGGTATCCGCCGTCGGCGGGGGAGTTGGGAGCGTGATTGCTGGAAGGCTGGGCGAGGGAAAGAGGGGCGCGTGTGAGTCAGCGGAGGCCCATCACTGAGTCCTTGTTAGGGAGCTTGTTGGCCGCGGTGTGCCGGGATGGTGGGGAGACGGTGTTGTTTTCGGCCCTTATGTCGTGGATGTTTTTTGGAGCGTTTCGGGTGTCGGGAGTTGGTTGGCCAAAAAGGGGGGCCGGGGGTCGCTTGGGAGGACGTGGAGGTGCGGGCCCAGGAGGTGGCGGTGCGCTTGGGATGCTCCAAAACGGATCCGTGGGGGGAGGGGACCTGGGTGGTGTTGGGGCCGGGGGGTGGGGAAGGGGTTTGTCCCAAGGCGTGGGGTCGGAAATTGGCAGCTGGCCAGGTTGTGTTGGACGGGGAGGTTTACGGTCGACAGGTCGGAGGCAGGGTGACGACGGGTCAGGTTTTGGGGGTCCTGCGGCACGCCCTGCGGTACATGGCTGAGGACCCGAAGGCTTTTGGGACGCATTCCTTTCGGATCGGGGCGGCGACCGAGGCGGCACGGAGAGGTTGGGGGAAGGAGGAGATCAAGCGGTTGGGGAAGTGGAAGTCGGACTGCTATAGGACATATGTCAGGATGCGAGGGGTAGTCGGGACGTATTGAGTTGACAGTTTTTTCGCCCTCCTACATATGTGTCATTTCAGGTGCTGTGACGGGGCCGGCTGTGGCGATGTTGGACATTTACATTGTGGGACACTCCTTTGTCCGACGGGCAGAGAGGGCTGAGTGGGACAGGCACCGGAAGCTTAACCTGGACTTGGATGACAGACTGTTTAGGTGTCATTGGAGGGGAAAGGGGGGAATGCGTTGGCACGAGTTGATGCCGCTGTTGAATAATGTGGTGCGGGGGGAGTGTGTCCGGATGTGGTGGTCATCCATTTGGGTGAGAATGACTTGGTAGTGTGCAATGGTTTGGCGCTGGTCAAGCAGATGAAGAGGGACCTGCTAGAGATCAGGAGGCAATAGTCAGGATGTCACGTGATTTGGTCCGACTTCATTCCCAGGAGGTGTTGGTGGGGGGCGGAGCGACCAGGGGCCATTGATAGAACTCGGCGAAAGATTAACAGGGAGATGAGGGACTTCTGTGCCAGGGAAGGTGTGGGTAGAATGGAGCACCCGGAGCTTAGGTACGGGGCAGTGTATTTTTTCAGGGAGGATGGGGTCCACCTTTCGAGATATGGGATGGAATTATACATTGTGCAGTTGAAGGAGGCGCTGGATGTGGCTCTGGGGTTGCGCAGTTATCCTGGGGCAGGAGTCCTATGGGGGGTCGAAAGTCGCTAGGCGGCTTTCGAGTGGCATTTCTCCTAGTTAAAAAGGGGGGACATGGCAGGAGGTCTGGGCTGTCTGGCAGAGGGTGGGTAATACTGATGTTATGTTACAGTTGGGTAGGCAGGGAGACATGTTGCAGGGGGAATGTTGTGTTGTTGTTGCAATGTTGGGGAACCACTTAGGGGTGGGGGTGGGAGGCTGACAGGCAGGGATGTTCTTAGTGAGAATTAGTTTTGTACGGCACAGGCCAAGGTTTGGTATTTTAGGGTGCACCTGCTTCCAATAAAGTGGCCTTTGTCACACCATTTTTGTGTCTGTGGTCGGTTCCCACCCCCCTTGCTGGTGGGCCCCAATGGGGCTTTGGGGGGGGCCGACCAATGGGAGGCCTGCCTCCCCCAGGGGTTTTTGGGGCCTGTAGGGGAGGGAACGGGGCACGGGCACGGAGCAGTTGGGCTGTTTGGGCTGGTCCGGGGGGCTTGGGCTAGATTTGGGCTCCTGTTGGGCTGGCTGGCTACTGTACCGGACATTTTGTGTCACTGCCCACCATTTTGGTGGCAGTGACACGGCAGCCGGTGGAGGGTCCCTGGGGCACGAGTCTTTTCCCGCCCTCCCTCCCTTGTTTTTGGTGGGCAGTTTAGCAGGAGGGGGTTAACTTGTCTTAGGGTTGTTTTGTTTTGGAGGGGTTTTCTTGGGAGCTGGTGCACTAGAGTGATGATTGGTTGTGGGGGATTGCTCGTGTCGCTGGAGCAGGTGCTGGTGTGCAGAGCCAGAGGTGGCGTTTCTCCTTGTTAAAAAGGGGGGACATGGCAGGAGGTCTGGGCTGTCTGGCAGAGGGTGGGGAATACTGATGTTATGTTACAGTTGGGTAGGCATGGAGACATGTTGCAGGGGGAATGTTGTGTTGTTGTTGCAATGTTGGGAAACTACTTAGGGGTGGGGATGGGGGGCTTACAGGCAGGGATGTACGTAGTGAGAATTTGTTTTGTACGGCACAGGCCAAGGTTTGGTATTTTAGGGTGCACCTGCTTCCAATAAAGCGGCCTTTGTCACACCATTTTTATGTCGGTGGTCGGTCCCCCCCCTTGCTGGTGGGCCCCTAATATCATAAGGAGGTTGCACACGCATCTGTGCAGTAGGTGCAAAGCACAGGATCTGTCATGTCTGATTACATTCATACAAACAGGTGCACACACAGGAATGACACAGACACACACACAGTGAGAGCACAACAACGAATGCGCATACAAATGAAATGCACGCAGTTACAAATGCACAATCAAACCGGAGAAAAAAACACAACCAAAATCAGACATACACATACATGCATTCACACAACCACAAAAAGGAGGCATTTACACAAGGATTAATACTAAACTGAACAACAATATACATCAACACACAGACACATGCACTGCCATCTATACTAATATAAATACAAGCGTCCGCATTCTGAAAGACGGTGTCAACACATAGTGCAACACATAGCAGCACTATCTAGGACCAATTGTGGTTACGTTTCTGACAGAACCAAGAGGCACATCTTAAAGTAACTTGGGAGCAAAAGTCTTTAAATTCCATACCTAGGTTTTTTTTTAAGTCACTCCACTGCAGTGGCATTCTCCATACTTCCATACATTGTTGGTAGGAAATAATTTCCATTGCAAGACTATTCAAAGTCACAAGTGTAGTGAGGATCTAAGCTGAATCTTACGCTTTTCAGTTGTGAAGGCAAAGCTAGCCTGGCTGATGAAGGGTAATACTCAGAAACCAGCTCCAGGATGCTTGTTTCTGGTCCAGGGAGGACGTGGCTTGGCAGTTCGGTCTGGACTGTTCCCATGAGGCACAGGGTGAAAACTGATTTGCATATGGCTGGGTCTAAACTGGGGTGGCATGGTGAGCAAAAGAAAGATGGATTTAACCCAGATCTCTTGACTGGGAGGAATGTATGATTCATTCAGCATTCCGTCCATCATTTGTTTGCATAGCATTTTTCGCCCTATGTGCGATGGGTATGCCCAGACGTAGGTCCCTTGCTCACTGTGCCACTGGATTCAAGCTAGCCTGGCCGATGAAGGGTAATACCCAGAAACCAGTTCCCGGATGTGCCCCACCCAAAAAACAGTTCCAGGATGCTTGTTTCCGGTCCACGGAGGACCTGGCTTTGCAGTTCGGTCTGGTCTGTTCCCATGAGGCACAGGGTCAAGACTGATTTGCATATGGCTGGGTCTAAACTGGGGTGGCATGGTGAGCAAAAGAATGATGGATTGAACCCAGATCTCTTGACTGGGGTTAAATGTATGATTTACTCAGCATTCCGTCTGCAGAAGCAATCAAGGCAATCTGTAAGAGAGTACCGATGTAAACATAGGTACTGAAAGAATAGACCCAGGTAGGTGTGAAAGGGAATTAAAAATAGACTCAAACGAAACCTGTAAAGGGTATTTGCGAGACTCTAGAATAGAAGTCCCCATTTAAATCCAGTAAACTCTATACAAGTCTTTAATTTTTGGGACATATTTTTATTCAAAATTGTATTTCTCAGGACATAAAATCGTTCTAAAGCGACTTCACTGAAGCACTGCTAAAATGTTTGATTTTGAATCCTGATTTCCATATTTGACATCTGCAATTTACTGTTATTTGCCGAAATTGTAAGGCCCTGGATGTGATTAAATTAGCAGCTGTGCCCTATAAAAAACAGGAAAGCACACGCACACAGAAGTGCACAGGCCTCGGCTCAGACAGATGTGCATAGACAAGCCTATCCACATAAAGGGAGAGCATCAGACACAGGCCCACCCATAAACAAATAAACACAAGGAAACCAACCAACAAGATAGTAGATGCAGAATGAAAGAGACACCTTGTGACAAAGGGATATATCAAAGAAGGAAGATACGCTAACAGAAGCGCACACACAAGACCAAAAACATAGACCCTACCCAGGTACAGAAATATGGAAACATGGGCATGCATGCACTTAAAATGCACACACAAAGACGGATATGTATGCACACTTCAAGTCATCAGGAACATATGCACAAACACTATAGCAGGCATGGGTAAAAAGAACACATGCGGTTAACACACACATACTGCCAGCACTCTGACAGGCTCATACAGACATGCACATGTGCAGATAGTCATAGAAAAAGCCTTCTGTGGCATATGTATGCACATATGCCGGGATTCCAAGTGTGTCTGTATATTCCGATCCCTGTACATACCCATGTATAAGCACGGATCAGAAATACCAGAATTCCGTTGAACACACCTCATCCCCAGTTGTCCATTATGCATTCTGGCAAGTCAGACACAGACATGCAGTCCTGTGCTCTCGACACTACAACAGTCTGTGATTCAGTCAGTCTACGGTGATTCTGCATGAGGTAATGATTTTCAATGGCTCTAATCAATTAACTGATCAATCAGTTTCACTCTATTAACTCGGGGTTACAAGGATACACGGCAGTCAGGTACTTCGGTGCCCTTCTGTAACATGCACACACCACTCTGCCCTTGCAATACATGGCTGCTACCTCTCACATGTCTTTACCTTTGATACTTGCACAAGTGCCACCTTGCCCACGTAACGCTTGTTCCTGAGCCTGAGTGTCTAGCACTTATTGCAGGGCTATACCTCTAATTATACTCTGTTTTCTCTTATAACTGCACACTTGTCACTTTTATTTCCTCTTGTGCACTTTTGACTACCTCATGTATTTTGGTTGCTCACAATTTTTACTCAAGTATTTTGTTTGCTCACGATTGTCACTATTACCTTTACTACCTCATGTATTTTGGATGCTCACAATTTTTACTCAAGTATTTTGTTTGCTCACGATTGTCACTATTACCTTTACTACCTCATGTATTTTGGATGCTCACAATTTTTACTCAAGTATTTTGTTTGCTCACGATTGTCACTATTACCTTTACTACCTCATGTATTTTTGGTTGCTCACAGTTTTTACTACCTCATGTATTTTGTTTGCTCACAATTGTCACTATTACCTTATGTAAGTAACGTATGTTTTTGCAATCTGTTCTTTTGTAATGTTTCTCATTATGTTTCATTTCTGTTCCTAATGTGAAGCGCTCTGACGCCTTCGGGTAAAGTCCGCGCTATATAAAAATGCATAAATAAAAATAAATAAATAAATCTATTGAGTCTGTTCAGGGAGTGGATTGAAATGATTGTGACAGCTGATCCAGTAGAAGTGTATGGAGATGAAGAATGTGATAGAGAATGAGAAAATGTTACACAGTGATTGACTCCACAGAAGTCTATGGAAAGCATTTGAGTTTTGTGGTGATGACAATGCATCCAAGGTTGGTGGCATCTTCTAAATGACTGTCTGCCGAGACCTTTGCTTCACAAAATGAATGATTGGTTTGCTTCTGTGTATTTGAAGGTAGAAATGGAGGTATGTACAATGCAGAAGCTGGCTTCTAAACGCAAAGGCTTCAGATTAAATTCTTGACAAATAGTTTCAATTTCAGTAAATCATTTTACCTTCTCTCTATTTCAATTACCTTAAATGTAGATTTTCCACAGCCACGGTGGGCTGAAAATCTAGATTTTATTAAGGACACGGAGGCTAACATCATGCAATAAATCCGTTATTGCTACCACTCAGCAGCACATGAAAAAGGTTCTTAGAATACAGAATACAGAAACTTGAACAACATTCTAAAAAACTATAAAACTCCTCTTCATCATCTCTTTCTTCTTATATTGCCTGCGAATAAGAAAAGCATCTAACAAATAAACTCTTTCAGTCCTTCAGTCTCTAATCAAAACCAACATAGAAAATCTTCTTGTTTCAAGTAACGTAGAGATGAGATATATTCGAATCCAACAAATCCCAAATTGATTCGTTTTGTTCTGCATTGATAATAAAGCAGAAACATCATCAGGGATGGGAAATAAACATGGGAGGGATAATATTAGCCTCTGTGTATTTAATAAAATCCAGATTTTCAGCCCACTGTAGCTGTGGAAAATCTACATTTTATGGCACGACAGGGAGGCCAACATTATGCAAGTTTAATGCATATTAACCAAACATTTAGCTGCATTTTCTATCGGTTTAAAGTAGAAACGTCTAAAAATAGAATCAGTAGACCAATCAGCACATCGTAGAATGTCTTGCAGGCTACCACCCAAGACACAAGCTTTAGAAGCAGCCGCACCCCTCACCAAATGTGCTCCAAACATACTTATATCAATACCTACCATCTTCGTCAAATCTTTCACCCATCTCGCCAAAGTGGGTGAAGAAACAGCTTTATAGGGATACCTGAAAGAAATGAGTAATAGATCCACCCCACCAGGTCTTAATGGTGCTGTCCTACGTTCATACTCTTTCACACAACGCACCACGCAAAGTTTTTCATTTTCAACCATGAATGGATAAAATATAGTAGGAGAATTAGTTTTTGTTCTCTGTTTAACGTAAAAGCAAATACCCTCTGAAGTAAAACACCTACTGGAGATTTATAAAGCACGAACATCAGAAACTCTTCTGAATGAAAGAAGGCATAACAACATCGTAAGTTTGCATGATAAATCTTTCAGATTTATTTCCATATTGTCATTCCAAGATTCTTAAAAACACAGAACGAGTGATACATCCTAAAGAGAAGTATATCTAGGACCAGGGGGTTTTGCTAACCTGATGCTTCTTAACAATATCCTTACCATAACATCCTGTCCGACAGTAATACCATTCACTAAAACATGACCAGACGAAATCTCAGACCTATGACGGTTCAGCGACCTATAAGCTAACCCTTTTTTAAACAAATCAGCAAAAAAATTTAACACATGAACTATAGCTGCTGAAACGGGATCTTGGTCCCTTTCCATACACCAACCATTCCACTTATTCCAAGCTGATTTATATGCCTTCCTAGTTCTGTAAGCCCAGGATACCTCAATGAGTTTTGAAGCCCCTGATGAAAGTCCCGGCTTTCTCCAGACTCTCCTGAAAGTTTCCATGCCACAAGCTGAAGATGACCTGATTCCACCAATCTGTGAAACTCTCCCAGAGGACCTCGTAAGATTCCCTGAAAATTCGGCAGAAGTACTGGGTAATCTACACTCATTTCCAACAACATAGAGTACCATGCTTGAGAATTCCAAAGCGATGTGATCACCACCACCGTTTCCCTCCATTTCCGAATCATCCCTGATCATTGAAAAAGAAGGGAAAGCATATGGGCAGAGACCCCTCCAATCCTGGAGGAAAGCATCTATCCCTAGTGGTTCTGGATGTGGGTGCCAACTGAAAAACTTCTCTAGCTGGGTGTTTATTCTGTTCGCAAAAAGGTCTACCTGAAAAGGACCCCAAAGGTGGTTTAACTTCACAAAAACTAACCTGTCTAGGGTCCAGTCGCTGGAATCGTAAAAAATCCTCGAGTACCAATCTGCCACTAAGTTGCTGTTGCCTGGGATATGCTCTGCTTGTACATAAATGTTCCTTTCCAGACCATAATCCCAAAAGACCTTTGCTAAATCTGCTAGACCTTTTGATCTTGGACCTCCCATTCTGTTCACATATCTCACAGCAGAAACATTGGCCATCCTTAATATCACTGAACATCTGTCAGTCTGATCCCCAAAGCATTTTACTGCAAAAGAACCAGCTAACAATTCCAAACAATGTATATGCAGCTTCCTGACACGTCCAACGTCCGCCAGTACTTTGAGATCTGCATCTTGCACCCAGCCTTACAAACTTGCATCTGATTCCACAATCAGATCCGCATTCTCTCCAAAAATTGCTTGCCCATTCCATGCTTCCATATTTCTCAACCACCAAAACAATTCTTGTCTTGCCTCTTGTGAAAGACACACATTCTCTGAATATTTCAAACCATTCCTCAAATGCAAAGCCTTTAATCTTTGTAAGGCTCTGTAATGTAAAGGGCCAGAATAAATAGCCTGTATTGTTGAAGAAAGTAGACCAACAATACATGCTAAGTTTCTTAATGAAATACAGTTCATTTTTAAAACATTTTTCAATTCTTTTCGAATTATCTTTCATTTTTGATTTGGAAGCTTCAAAACTGCCTCCACAGTATCCACTACAAAACTCAAAAATTGTGTTTTTTGATTCGGAATGCACTGAGATTTGTTCCTGTTTACCACAAAACCCCGCGACTCTAGTAACTCTACAGCCAACTTTGTGTGAGAAAGATGAGTCTTTTTGTCCTGATCCATAATCAAAATGTCGTCCAAATAAATAATTAGTCGAACACCCCTCTCTCTCAGAAATGCTGTTACTGGTCATAACACCTTGGTGAAGCACCACATAGTTGATGACAGGCCGAATGGCAAACAAACAAACTTTCTTATATTGGGTAGAGAAGCACACCTATTTGGACCTATTAATTGGAAATAAATTGTAATATAAGACTTTTTTTAAGCAAATTAGACTCTTTTAAACTTTTAGTGAGCTGTCGTGGTAGCACATTTGTCTGAACCGTGGCTTCACGGAAACCTACCTATCTCGAGCCCACAGGGCTCGACCACAACGCTCCGTAACTGTGGTAATTACCAAATCAAGTAGTATATTTGAAAATCTCAATTTTGTGCTCAATGTTTAAACTGATTAACCAACCTTAATAGACTGATTTGAATTCGACACAAAAACAGCTATCTTTGCATAGTTAAGCATTTTTACTTTGCATAAATTCTTTGAAAGAATAAAGTACATCTGTACATCAATAACATATTATTACAACAAACGCAAAAGCGTTTAAGCAAACAATATATTCTTGCGATAATCTGCTTCAGTTGTTGGTTGCTGGCTCAATGCAATTCGGGCTGAAGGCTGGCCCTTCGTCAGGAGCCTTATAAATCTATAAAAATAATACATGAATGCTATTCAGCAGCTTCTTTAACTTACACTTGGTTGAACATCACAAAAATCGCAAAAATCACTCACAATCTTATCTTTGTACATGTCGTGATTATTCATCATGTGTCAGTTACCGTTCTGAGATAAAAAATGAAAAGACCCTTCACCTCACCCCTCTGTGTATAAACACTGTGAAAAGACACTAGAGGAAAATGACTTACAATGACCCAAATCTTTTAAACGCGACCTCCAAAACTGAAATGGAAACAATAATGAAATACCAGTGAAATATCAATGATGGTGTGCGCGTCAACTGTGCTCTAACATTAAATACCACCATCTTACCTCCGCAGACGTGATTCTGCAATGCGGCGTCCCTAGGTAGCTAGTATCATTCACGGCAAGTACAACTTCCAATCCAATCTGTAAATGAACTACCCAGCATGAGTCACAGATACAAACGGAGGCTGCTTAAAATCATTACCGAAAACCTTGTGAAACACGATCTACTCTTACCTTGATTGCCAAAGCCAATCTATAACTCGTTCTCTTTCCTCAACGTCTTCTACCAGATAAACCAACTCGTCGGTGTGGTTATAAAAAAACTCTTGCGCTGTTCAATCCTATAACAGCCCTACCCTGGGTTAAACATTAACAAGGGACTACTCGAAATCTACTCCAGCGCCATCTTGAAGTGGAGAAATACAACAAAAACACAAATGAACACTGATGAAGTCCTACTGTGGAACACAAGTCCGACATCATGAAAAACTGCAGATTAACAAACCTACGAAACCTCCTTAGTACTAATAAACCACGTACTGTACAACAAAATGACAATCTACAGGAAGCTTGATCGATCACCTGACTGATACAACAAAGTGCTCAAATTGAAACACGAGTATAAAAGTGAAGTGAAAAACAAAGTAAGAAACAAATATGGGAAAAAATGTGGAAAAGAAATGAACACTTTGTGAATATATTGACTGATAAATCTGACACTCACAACTTTGGTCTTACTGTTCATATTTCTAGTGTTACGCATATCAACAGTCACAGAGAGGTATTACCAGCCTTATTACAGAATCTCCTTTAAGTTCTTAGACCTGGTAAATGCAAACAACAGAAGTACAGAGAAAGGGGGTATTGGCAGGAACTACTGGATCATGCAAAAACCCGCATTCTAGCTGTAGATGCGATTTTTGTAATGTTCAACCAAGTGTAAGTTAAAGAAGCTGCTGAATACCATTCATGTATTATTTTTATAGATTTATAAGGCTTCTGACGAAGGGCCAGCCTTCGGCTCGAAATGCATTGAGCCAGCAACCAACAAGTGAAGAAGATTATCGCAAGAATATATTGTTTGCTTAAACGCTTTTGTGTTTGTTGTAATATTATGTTATTGATCTACAGATGTACTTTATTCTTTCGAAGAATTTATGCAAAGTAAAAACGCATAACTATGCAAAGATATTTGTTTTTGTGTCGAATTCAAATCAGTCTATTAAGGTTGGTTAATCAGTTTAAACATTGAGCACAAAATTAAGATTTTCAAATATACTACTTGATTTGGTAATTACCACAGTTACGGAGCGTTGTGGTCGAGCCCTGTGGGCTCAAGATAGGTAGGTAAACAAACAAACTTTCACATCTTACCTTTCCACACAAACCTCAGAAACTTCTGGTGCTCTTTGCATATTGTAATTGTAAGGTATGCATCCTTCAAATCCAACCGGGTCATCCAATCTCCTTTCAACAACACATCCTTCAGCAAATGAATTCCCTCCATTTTGAAGTGGTGGTAAACCATCCAGTCGTTCAACTCTTACAAATTCATCACTGGACGCATACCACCCTTGTCCTTTTTCTCTACTAAAAAGATGTTGCTAATAAAACCTTCTACATGATCTCTCTCTCTATCTATCGCCCCTTTCTTTAATAATTCTTGTACTTCCAAATCTATTAATGTCATTTGACTTCTCTGAAAAATAATCCTTTTTGGTAAAATCCTTTGAACTAGATGTGCAATAAACTCTATCCGAAAACCTTGTACGGTTTCCAAAACCCAAGGGTCCCTTGTTATTGTCCACCATACATGAAAAAATTGGGCAAGTCTGCTGCCCAATTTTAAGAGGATAACAGAAAGGTCTTGACTTACCAGACGAACCTCTGCCTCGTCTTTCACCTCTGTTGAATCTTCCCCTTGAACATTGTCTCTGGGGATAAAATCTTCCTCCGTGATAAAACTGCTGACCTTGATAACCTCTAAATCCGTAACCTCTTGAAAAGGAGCCTCTCATGATGCCCTGGCCTCGACCGGGGAACCGACTCCTCGATCCCCCGGCCGACCCAAAAACACGATCACTGAAAACCTTTTTAATATCTCTCTGAGATTTTTGTAAAGAGCTGAATGCTCCAACGTATCTTGATAGATCCTTAATAAATTCCTCACCAAAGAGAAGACCTTTAGCCGAAGGCCCTTCCTCCTTCTATGCTAAATCAACCAATTTAGAATCTGATTTAAGTAAAATACTTTTCCTCCTTTCAATAGTGAGTGCCGTATTAGCATTTCCATGTAACAAACTACTCTCTGTATCCATTCACGTAACTCTTCCACATCAATATCACTCTTACAAACATATGCCTCCTCTGCCATGTCAAAGATTTTTGACAATAGTCCGACAATATCTAATAATCTGCCCTGACAGGACTTTAGCTCTCTGTCAATACCTTTCCTAGGGTCGCGACCCCCTTTAGAGATGACAGCAATCCTCTTAGGGTCTAACTCCGGTGTTACCAACATCTTATTTTCAATAGTAGGTCGTGGGAAATCAGATCTGAGCCTTACATGCACCTCCTTTGGTATCTCCCTTCTGATCCAATATTGAAGATATCTTGCCACATGATCAGAAGGAGACCATTCTGGTGATAGAGGATGCTTAATGAGTAAAGGATCAAAAATACTTCCACCCAAAGGGCATAAATTCTTTTTGCTTTCAGAGCATGAGGTGTCATCCTTTTTTGATTGTTTAGATTTTATAAAATCATTATCAGAATCAAAATCAAAACTGTAACTCAGTTCAACCTCTACACTTCCAGAGGATTCCTCACAAATTACAGACTTATGTTTGTGCCTTTTTTTAGACTCAACAACTCCTGGGCCTCTTTCTTGCCCTTCTGTAATGCCCGAGGCATCATCATCTTGTCTGTCGGGCCAGCAAACATATTCTACCATAGTAGATTTCCTTTTTGATCCCAAATGGACACTTGAAGAAATATGTTTCCTTTTGCGTGATGCCTTCTTTGGAATGGCATGCGCATTTTCATTTTCTGCCGCAGATTAAAACCTTTCTTCATCTTTTCTACCTGTCTTAGATGAAGCAAGAAGGTCTCATTTTCTTTCCATACGAAGAGACACCTCAGAGGTTATTTTTTCAATTGCTTTGTTAAGTCTCTCCTCTAATGAGCCTTCACCTTGCTCCATTTTATTATTATTTTTATAAAGTTAGTACTTCTTTCCAGTTAATTTGAATTCCCAAATTCAAAATAGTATCACTAACAAAAATAATTTCCTTAAACTAACTCTTTTTCTCAGCACAAATACCATTAAAAAGTCATTAATCCACTGAAAATATTTTCCTACTATTGGAACGATCTTATTCTTTCTACCCTAAAACACAAACTCTACACCAAACCTTTCTCACAACTCATTATTCAAAACGCTATAAAGCGATCCTCACATGAACACTTTCTGAAAAAAAACAGCGTTACCCTGACAACCTGCGTGAATGGCGAAGCCTGTGGGACAAAAAGCCTCAAAATCCGGCTTGATTAAGAAACGCACGCACGTTCTCTCATACGCGCGAGCTAAAACGTTCCATCATTCCGATCCCAACCTCAGTGATGTAGCCCATATTGCCTCGAGCAAAGAAGAACCTCGCGCTCACAACGTCGCAAGGAAAAGAATGCTCGGGAGCGATAACGGTAATCTTAAAATTTAACCATTAACTAAACCTTAACATCCTAGTTTTACTTGCAATAAAAAATACCTTTCCCAACATGAAAAATCCTCACAATTTAACTGCGCAAAAATGCTAAAACAACATACCGGTCACATTTACTAAATTGCCATTGAGTAACATTTAAAATTGACTCTTCGTTACCCTGACAACATCTTAATCTTTTACCTCAATCCAAATCTATTTAAATGCTTGAAACAGAAGTTTAATGTTTCTAATACAACCAAATGTAAACTTTCCTAGCTAAAAACAAGCTTTTTAAATTTGACCCATTTAATAATTCAATAATCCATTCTTTATCATAAGTAAACATATATTCTCTTTAAACTTTCAATTTCAAACCAATATCAATCATTACATCAGCATTCATTCAATGTATATAATTCAATACATATACTTATCTTCTTGAGCAGCAGCAATAAAAGAAGGAAGAGGAGATTATGAAGAGTTTTATTGTGTTTTAGAATGTTGCTCAAGGTTCTGTATTCTGTATTCTAAGAACCTTTTTCATGTGCTGTGGTAGCAATAAAGGATTTTTTGCATAATGTTGGCCTCCGTGTCATGCCAAAAAATTGAGCTGAGCTGTAGAACTGAATGCCCTTGCAACCCCGCCCCTTCTATGTCAATCTGGAATCTTTTAATTAAGTGTTTTAGGAGAAGGCACATCGGATCAAATAAAACGACACAATCTCGTAGTGGGATGGTCAGATCAGAAGATCTAAAGGTGACCAATTACGACTAGGCTTTGGGTAGACGTTAGTGTATTAAAGAAATTTGAATGAATAATGTTCCATTGGAAGAGAATTATGTGAACTGTGTTCTCCTCAGTAGTTTAGATATTTCATCTGGCTCTAGACTCTTCACCTGGGTCCTGGAGGACTTTGACTAGATAAGGAAGAAGCCACATGTTGAATATGGCGCATATTCTGGATGCGTCATCTACAGCATCGGACTACATTGCAGAGCCTTCACTAAGAATATTGTGTTCGCTCCTAAAGGATTCACCTCCATTAAAGTGTCCAGTTCTGGATGGCTCACATCAACTATTGTTTCTTGTTCTGAAGGCCACATCTGAATATTGTGTCCAGTACAAAAGGCCTCACCTGCAAAATTCAGTACAGGTGCAAGAGACTTCTCTTGGAGTACATTGTCAAATTCTTTAATCCACACCTGTAATACTGTGTCTAGTTCTAGAGGTCACTTCTTGGGTACTATATCCAGTTATAAGAGCCACCTACAGTATTCTACCCTGTTCAAAGATGCCTTGCCCGGAGTATTCTATCTAGTTTTAAGAACCCTCAGCTGGGGTACTGTGTTCAGTTCAGCACCCAAAATATCAAGTTTTTTGCTAGGTTCGAGAGGCAGCATTTCCAGCCGGACAAAATCAAATAAAAGCCAGCCTAGAGATTGGCAACCAAAGCAGAGAGTGGCTTTAACCCCGCCCTCTATTAGAAGAGACTTTACAACATGAAATGCACCATGGCAGACAGGAAGGAGAACAGAGATATCACTGGGACAGTAACATTTCCAAAAGGAACAACCATGAAGGTTACTCCAGAACCAGAGGTCACAATATTACCCTCATAATTCTGACCCCTTCATATACCTCCCTAAATGAAATGTTGTCCAGAGATTTTCATTTGTTTTTGGATCATTATAAGAGTAATTTAGCTTGGGTTGACATTGCTGATCCAGGCCGAATTTTTCTGGAAAACACTTTTTTTTAAATGGTGAATGTGTAGCAGTGATGATGTAGTATTTCAGGAACCATGAGACCGTTATACTTTATTTTGGTATCAAAACAGGTTTTTTGGGGTCAAGAAGTCTTATAGAGTCATAAAATAACTAAGCAGAGCAACCCATCTGCCATTTTCCGAAATGGCGGCTATAATAAAGGAAGGACATATATAGAGATGAAACAAATAATAATGGTTTTTAATCCTTTTATGTATATACCAAACAATGTTTATGATTTAAATTTGAAAACAATAATGTTTATCCCTCCTGTTTAGACACATTTTCATAGTTCACTTTATTTATTTGTTTCAGGAATCGCTCTTGGTACATTTGCAAAATGTTGAACATTTGCGAAGAGCATATCGATAGGGACATCTTTTTGTAGCACAAGTTTTGCAAGTACATGTACATGTAAGTTCTATGGGAAGAGGCTTTAGAAATGTCATAGGTTTTAGCAACCCATCAATATCTTCCCAACCAAATTCACACAGATTTTTCTCTACTTATGCAGGATACAAACCATTTAAACATCGACTGATCAAGTAGAACAGTCTTTTATTGAGTCCACGTACAAAATATGACATCAGTGGTAGATCACTTAATGGGACTGATCTCTTGAACTCACTGTACCGAAGATCATCAAATGTGTGACAGTCACAACTTGTTTTCCACACACGCACAATACATTTTTCTATGTCTTTAAAGTCACATTCTTTTTCTGTCTCAGCAAATCCTTTTTAGAAATTTCACAGGCTCACCAGTTAAAGCTCCAAGCTTTGATCCAATTTTAACCATAGTGTCATCACCCATAAGATTATGTTCTTTTATAAGAACAGTGGGCATCTCTGAGTCAAGTTTCTTGTATACAATATGAAGCAGGATTACGTGTCTTTTCTCGCCTGTTCTATAATGTATCCATAACTCTGACAATCCTTCACTTATGCCCATTGTAACAAATCTAGGTAGCACAATAATAACATCTGTGTCATTTGACAGTACAATGACTGTATTGGAACCATTTCAAACAGCCCACTCAATATGTGGCCCTAGACGAAGAGCAGCTTCCTCCAATATGCTGTTAAGTTCTTGAACAATATGGCCCATAGCTTTTGAGTATATCTCTGCAGGCACTAACTCCTCATTGACAATCATTCCACTTGCAACAATAGATAATTCAGTCTTCATAGAAGCCCCAGCAATGCCAGTTAACATCTCCAAGTTCATCTTTTTTGATGTGGATGACCAGAATTTATCAAGTTGCACAGGTATAGTGTGTCAAATTTTTGATGAAGGCAAGGCCATTTGTTCCACTTGTAGACATTCGTCTAAGTCTCTCATGTTCTTTGACAGATAGTTCACGATAACTGTCAAAGACAATGCGCAGTTCTTGCAAGTTGCACACTAACTTTTATATCTGTAGAACAGTCTGAATGGCCTCTACGAAGTTTTGCATTGATGAAATCTTCAACATTTGCAATTGTGAAATAAAGTCCACAACATCAGCAGTTTTCAATGAAGACACCTTTTTGAATTGAAATTCTTCAAGTGATAGTTTTTTTCTGAGCTCTTGTTTGTGCTTCACTGGTTTGGTTGCAGCATCTCCATCAAATAATGGGTTTGCTGGCAGAAAGCCATGTGACAGAATGTCCTTGATACATTCACCTATTTCTTTTGCTACATCCATCCTTCCATGTGCTTGCGAACGTTGTTTTTTTGTAACCTGGTTTGTAGTGGCTGGTTGGAAAAAACTCTTACTATGGAAATTAAATCATGAAAGTTTAGCTTTTATTTTTTAACAACAAATTTGTATTGATTTTCCAAGGTACCAAATGGGTGAAGCCCAGGAAGGATAATACATACAATGTCCATGGCATATAGTACGTTGGTACATCATTAAAAACCCATATAGTCTGCAGAACAACAGGCCAAAAATACCTCAAACAACACCGAACACACCCAGAGATCATTAGATATACATTACATACCAATTTCCAGCCACAGAAAGTCAAAGTCAATGGACTTAATAGGTGAATTGCTAACCACCAATCGTTCAATGGGGTCAAGGGAGGCTGACTGCGACATTGGCGGCAGATCTATACCTCTATGGGCGGCCCAGCAGGTCCAGATCTTCCTGTGCTTTGGTGGGTACTCTCTCACCTCAAAAACCACAATTTCGGTAGTCATACATCTGTCCATTGCCTTTTTCCATCCAGTCACGCTGGGCGGGGGCGAGGCCTTCCAGTGATGTGCTATATCTCTCTCAGCTAGAGTGAGACCCAGGAATAAAAGGTGTAGCTTATAACGGTTCCCCCCAATGTTGTTTATGCTATGTAGAAGCACCAGCCTGGGGTCAAGCGGGACAATCCACGCCAGGACCTGGCCCAGGCAGAATATCACGCTGGTCCAGAATGGCTGAATCACCGTGCAACTCCATACCATATGTAGGAAGGAACCATCTTCCATACGGCAATGGAGGCACATAGGAGACTGGATTGCACCCATTTTCCACAATGTGTGTTGAGTGTAATACACCCGATGAAGGTACTTAAACTGTATGAGCCGGTATCTGGAGGACACCGCCGCATACCGAGGGCTAGCCAGGTCTTCAGTTCAGTCATCGTCTGTGAGAGCCGGCAGATCAGCTTCTCATGCCGCTCTGCTTTTGTGAATGGTGGTCTTAGGTGTATTAGGTGTCTGATAGATTTGCCTGATTTTGTGATCCCCGATGTCCCCCTCAGTAAGCGACTTTCTAGCGGGTGGAACTCAGGCAGGGCCTCCAATTGATTAATCTGGGGGTCTAATGCATGTCTAAACTGCAGATATCGGTGAAACTGAGATTTGTGCAAATCATAGTCCGATTACATCCGCTGAAAGGATTTAAGGGTAGTGCCCTGCATGACACCCCCCTGCGTGGAAATCCCAAAGAGGTCCCATTTACCGAACCCACGTAATAAAAACAGGCCGTAGATAGGTGCCCTGCCTAAGGGTAGTGGAGCCGGTTAATGTGCCCCACCATCCTATGGACCGAACCGTACGCCTCCAGATCTGTATGACTGTCCGGCATGCTGGAGGAAGAGTGTCTAGGGATGCATTGCTATATAGGAGGTGCGGTACAAAAGGGCGTGGTGATGGACGGAGCATCTGAACCGGTCAAACACTCACACCCAGTCAAAAGATCTGGGTTTAATCCATCACCGTTCTTTAGCCCACTCTGCCACCCCAGTTCAAACATGGCTATATGCAAATCAGTCTGACCATGTGCCTCATGGGAACAGTCCAGCCCAAACTGCCAAGCCATGCTTTCCCTGGACCGGAAACAAGCTTCCGAGTACCGGTTTCTGGCATTCCAGCCGTCTTCAGCCCGGCTTGCTTGAATCCAGTGGCAAAGTGAGCAAGGGACTCACATCTGAGCATACCCTGCCACACTTATGGCGGCCAAAGCGGTACAAAAGGGGGTGGTGATGGACGGAGCATCTGAGTCAATCAAACACTCACACCCAGTCAAAAGATCTGGGTTTGATCCATCACCGTTCTTTAGCCCAGTCTGCCACCCCAGTTCAGACATGGCTATATGCAAATCAGTCTAACCCTGTGCCTCATGGGAACAGTCCAGCCCGAACTGCCAAGCCATGTCTTCCCTGGACCGGAAACAAGCTTCTGAGGACCGGTTTCTGGCATTCCAGCTGTCTTCAGCCCGGCTTGCTTGAATCCAGTGGCAAAGAGAGCAAGGGACTCACGTCTGATCATACCCTGCCACACTTATGGCGGCCAAAAGCGGTACAAAAGGGGGTGGTGATGGACGGAGCATCTGAACCAATCAAACACTCACTCCCAGTCAAAAGATCTGGGTTTAATCCTTCACCGTTCTTTAGCCCACTCTGCCACCCCAATTCAGACATGGTCCGGTCCAGGGAAAGCATGGATTGGCAGTTCGGGCTGGACTGTTCCCATGAGGCACATGGTCAGACTGATTTGCATATAGCCATGTCTGAACTGGGGTGGCAGAGTGGGCTAAAGAACGGTGATGGGTTAAACCCAGATTTTTTGACTGGGTGTGAGTGTTTGATTGGTTCAGATGCTCCGTCCATTACCACCCCCCTTTTGTACCGCTTTTGGCCACCATAAGTGTGGCAGGGTATGCTCAGACGTGAGTCCCTTGCTCACTTTGCCACTGGATTCAAGCAAGCCGGGCCGAAGACGGCTGTAATGCCAGAAACCGGTCCTCGGAAGCTTGTTTCCGGTCCAGGGAAGACATGGCTTGGCAGTTCGGGCTGGACTGTTCCCATGAGGCACAGGGTCAGACTGATTTGCATATAGCCATGTCTGAACTGGGGTGGCAGAGTGGGCTAAAGAACGGTGATGGATCAAACCCAGATCTTTTGACTGGGTGTGAGTGTTTGATTGGCTCAGATGCTCCGTCCATCACCACCCCCTTTTGTACCATATAGGAGGTGCAGCAAGGGAGTGCAGGCCATGGCCATCCGCTTGATCGCGTAGGCCGGGTCAGACTGGGACCCATACCACCATTCGTTAATCACCAGAAGGTGTGAGGCGGAGTAGTACGCGTGGACATCCGCCGCTGCAATGCCCCTGCAATATGTGGACTGTGTACACGTGGAAAGCGTAACCCGAATCGCACCCCCCTGCCACAGGAATCTATTCAGGAGAGCGTTAAGTTGTGTAAACCATGTTGGAGAGATAGGATATGGAAAGTTTAGAAGCCGATATAGTAGGAGCGGTAAGGACACCATATTAAAGATAGCGGACCGTCCATCTAAGGACAGGGGCAGCTGGGACCAAATTGTCATCTCATTACGGACAGCCGGGAGCAGTGGGGCGATATTATGCATCCAGGAGACCGGCAATATAAAATCCCCAAGGTACTTAAAGCCAGTATAGGCAATGAATAATTCCGAGGCCCAGGCCTGACTCCTCTACTCCCCGTAAATAGGGAAAAGTGTGGATTTGGATGGATTGGTGCTCAACCCTGTGGTTTCGCAGAAGATTCAAAGGATTTGGAGGATGCGGGACCTGAAAACCACGGGTCCGACATGAAGAAAGGAGCATCATCCGCATAGAGCTTAATTCTATCGGAGTATTCCTGCAACCAGTCCAACCCCCAAATCAGTGGGTCCGGTGTACCCATGCCACCAGAAATTCTATAGCTAAGGCAAACAGGAGGGGGGATAAGGGGCATCCTTGCCTCATACCCCGATGGATGGGAAAGGGGGCTGATCGATAACCCGCTACGCGGACTGATGCAGTGAGATCCGTATACAGTAGCCGAGTATAAGCTATTGAACCGAGGACCCAGGTTTATGGCACCCAGGAGCTTGAAGAGATAAGTCCAGCTCAGGTAATTGAATGCCTTATCTATGTCGGCAAGTAAAACGGCCGCCAGGCGACCCAGGCTGTGCGCTCCCACAATGGCATTGTGAACCTGCCTGTTATTGTGTCTGGTGGAGCGCTGTGGCATAAAGCCAGACTGGTTGAGGTGTATAAGATCTTGGATGCAAGAATGGAGGCAGTCCCCCAGGACTTTCCCCAGGAGCTTGGGCTCAAAATTGAGCAATGAGATAGGGCGATATGAGGCTGGGTCCTCAGGAGGACGGCCCGGCTTAAGGAACACCACAATCTCGGCATGTCGCCAATCTGTGGGCAGAATACGATGCTCTAGAGCTTCGTGCAGAGCCTCAAGTAGGTGGGGGCCCAAGGTCTCCATATGTGGGCGCATGAAGTCACGGGAAAGCCATTTGAGACCGGGCTTTACCTGGATGAATGTTTCCTAACGCCGCCTGTAGATCATCTATAGTTATGGGACTATCCAGCAGGTCCCGTACTTGATCGGAAAGCCTACGGAGTAATATTCGAAAGAAATTCATCTATGAGGGGCTCCGCTATCAACTACTGTTCTCTGTAAAGATCGGAAAAAAAGGATGCAAAAGCTTGGACCACCGCTTTGGGGGAGGTGCATAATGTGCCATCTGGGGCCCTCAGGAGGGCTAACTGTACTAGGGCATAGCCGATGAAGCATTTGACTGGACTTATCACCCCCATAACTACTCCCTATTGTCATTTGTTCCCCTACCACTGTGCCTGAGCCTATGGTGAAGCACCCGCCAGGGCCTAGCCAGTGTTTAGAGATGTGGATCGGCACACAGCAGTGAATGAGGATTGCCGTGCACCCCGTGTAAATCCGGAACGGTAGAGAATGGTGTAGCCAAACCTATTAAGGCAGTGAGTTTTGTTGCCCAGGAGATGTGTCTCCTGCAGCAAAAGGACATCAGCATCATAGCGCTTAGCCAAACGGAGTACTGCCCCTCGCTTGATTTTGTTCTGCAGCCCCATACATTCCTTTATATTATGTTTAGTTCTCCCAATGAAGTATTACCCACGTGTTGCGTCATTCACCTGCTTCACAGTCCATGTCCGTAAGCGTAGTATCAGTGGCATGAGGTGTGACATTGTGCTCTGTGCAAAAAACGTACATAACAATAAGAAACCTATAACCCCCTTCCACCTCCCCCCACCCCCATACATCCAGAAACAAGGAGTACCTGTCGCAGTGGAAACATAACTCAGGCCCCAAACATGATGACCTAAGCAGCCCCTCCAAAAGAACCCACCCATCCCAACATTACGTAACATAACACAAAATGTCCAGGGGCGTGGACTATCCATCTATTACCTAGAGCTGGCATGTAAGATCCCAGTACATTGTGTTCCAGTTCCCCACTGGATGGGCCAGCAGCCACAACATAGAGCCATGGGACTGTTGGGCCAAAATCACTCAGTGACGTCGGACTGATCATGGGCTCTCCAGTTGGAGCGGGATCTATGCCACTGTCTGGACGTGCCTCTGTTTTGTCCACTCCTGAGGGAACGCTGTGAGGATTCGGAATCCGGCAGTGGCGGCGTATGTGGTTTAAGATGAGACCTCTCATCTGTCCAAGCGAATACCTCCTCTGGAGAGTCAAAAAAGAGCATCTTGGGGGCGTGGCTACGCAAGCGGCGATGGCGGTTGTAGCCTGCTAGAGCTCCCGCCGGCCCGCCATTGATCCGACGACTTATCCTGGTCCCCGAGCCACTGACCCGCAACCAAAACGGGGCGCCAGTGACCATCCGGTGTGTTCGGTGGCGATCCCGCGCTCCCGAGCGGAGCTGGGCAGCGGGGTGCGAGGTGCGGCCTAGTGGACTGCGGAGCAGCCGGGGCCTCGATTTTGGAGCAGCCGAGCAGTGGGTTGCGGCCAGGGGACGGCTGCGGCGCCCCGCTGGCCCCGAGGCTGAGAGACTGCTGGCACCCATCCTCCCAGGGCCAGGCTGAGCCCTGGGGCAGTGTAGACGTGACAGGCGGACCGGAGCGGCAGAGGTGGCCTGGTGGCCCGGGCACAGCCGGGACCTCGATTTTCGCGGCCCGGTGTCAGGGGCCGGCAGCGTGGAGGAGGGACGGACGCCCTGGAGAGCCCGATCGGTGGTGAATGTGCCGAGGCAACTATTCAGCCTACCGACGGCAACAGTGAGTAGTGGGGCCCCCCCCCACCGGGCCCACAGACCAGAAGGGACGTCGACGCTGTGGCGCAAGACGCAGTGGGTCCACGCACCGACGGCAACAGTGAGTAGTGGGGCCCCCCCCCCCCAGGCCCACAGACCAGAAGGGACATCAACGCTATGGCGCAAGACGCAAGACGCAGTGGGTCCACGCACCGACTGGAGGAGCGTTACCGGTCACTGAGAGCCACAACCATCGGCGGCTGGGGGGGACAGCATAAGTGGGGGCAGTGACTGAGGTCCACCCGGTGCTATACCCAACACTAAGCCGACCCGAAGTGACTTGTCTGAGACTCCCCCCCCTCCCAGGGGCCAGCAGCAGTCCAGTGGCCCTGATAACTCTGCGATCATGACCAGGGGGGGTAGCAGCACCGCTAAGCAAGTAACCATCGATAAATTCACCGGGCCTGGTGGGGGCCCTGGGCCATCAGGGGGCGGCTCGCCTGGAGGGGCGCCGGACAACGCGGCCCTTATGGCGGCCATAACCCAGTCACGGGACATGCTGGATGCCAAGATAGGGGCTGTTGGCGCAGATGTGACCCTATTGCGCCAGGACCTGAGGAACGCCGTGGCACGGATCACGGAAGCAGAATCCAGAGTGTCAGTGGTGGAGGACGACGTGAGTAACCTTAAAAAGAGGATGGCGGCGATGGAAACTGCGCTGCGGATTACGGCGCTCCGGGTGGAGGATGCAGAAGGGCGGGCGCGCCGAAACAACCTCCGCTTCCTTGGATTTCCAGAGAGCTGTGGGAAGGGTGGCATGGAACAGTTCCTTACACAGTGGCTAGAATCATGGATGCCCCCGGGGACGCTGTCTGCATGCTTCGTTATTGAAAGGGCGCACCGCGCCCTGACGCAGAAACCACCTGAGGGCGAGCGGCCTAGGGCGGTAATCGCACGGCTGTTGAACTACCACGACAGGGACGCCATACTGAGGGAAGCTAGAAATAAAGAAACCCTCTTATGTGAAAATCAAAAGATCTTGATCTTCCCTGACTACACCAAACTCGTCAAACAGCAACGCCACTCTTTCATGGCAGCCAAGGCAAAGTTGAGAGGCCTTAAGCTACAATATTCCCTGCTGTGCCCGGCGCGCCTGAGAGTGATCTTCCAGTCACGGACACTGTTCTTTGATACGCCGGAGGACCTTTTCAGATGGACCGATGAAACGGTGCAGGTCAGACCACATTCTCAACCAGGGCTCAATCCGGGCTCCCCTGAGGGCGCGCCTCGGCCACAGCGAGATCAGACGTCTAGACACGGACGAACCAAACGCTCCAAATCACGCAAGCGCGCAGCCTCGGCCGATGGCGCACGAAACACTGTTAGAACCGAGGACTCCGAACAATCTAGCACGGATCACTGAAGTCTCCGGGGCCTCGGCTCCCTCTTCTGCTATTACTGCTGCCAATCCTAGATGGACGCACCTGGTCGCCTGAGACCCACTGTATCTTCAGCCGTATCGCGGCCTTGTGACAGTACATCTAATGTCTACTGAGCGTGGACGAGGTTGTGGGGTGGGGTTCGGGGACTCCATGATAGTGGCTGCCACTCTCCCGTTTGTGAGAGGGACACTGAGGGGAGGGGGTGAGTTCACTGTTCCTCTTTGGGATGTTGGGATCCATTGGTATGGATGGGCCTGAGCCCTCTGTTTTGGTCTCGGGACTACCCATGCCGCGACAGGTACATCATAGTTCATTGGGGTATAGGGTGGGGGGAGGCAGGGGACGGGCGGTCAGGGTTGTGGCTGCTGAGTTGGGGTTGGGGAATGTTGGGGATTGTGGGGCTAGGGGGTTGGAGCTGTTCTCTGGGGTGGATGGTGCACTGCATGTGTGTGTCGTTATAATGATTCGTGTGACGTGGGGTGGGTGGCGCTGGAGTGGGGGGCTCGTGTGGTGGACTCCAAAGGACTATGGCTGACTCGACTCGGCGGCTTCCGGAAGACTCTATGCGGGTGATTACGTGGAATGTCAGGGGATTACTGGACAAAATCAAGCGTGGGGCAGTGTTGCGATGGGGTAAGAGTGCAGCGGCAGATGTGTTATTGCTCCAAGAAACTCATATGATGGGCACAAAGGCGCTGGGCCTGCAGAGGTTTGGGTATCAGCAGGTTTTCCATGCCGGGTTCTCGAGGGGATCCAGGGGAGTAGCCATATTGATACACCGTAGAATACCATACGTCCATGAGAAACAATGGGTGGATCCCCAGGGTCGCTACCTGTTTGTGAAAGGCATGGTGGGCACGGAACCTATAGTGTTTGGGAGTTTGTACGCCCCCCCCCTACAGTGGGCCCTGGCTGAGAGACTGTTTTCTGTATGGGAAGATATATCCGGGTCAGTGGCAGTAATTGGGGGAGATTGGAATGACGTAATGGATGTGTGTGTGGATCGCCGGAGGCGCCAAGAGACGACTGCAACTCCTCCCCTTTCCCTTCCACCCACCAGACTGCATGCCATGAGTGAGGGGCTGGGATGGGTGGATGCTTGGCGACATATGCACCCAGCGACCCGTGAATATACCTATGTCTCGGCGGTGCATGGGTCATTCTCGCGCTTAGATTATGTGTTTTTACCTCGTGAATGCCTGAGTAGGGTGAAGAGCGCAGACATCTTGCCGAGAGGATTATCCGACCACTCCCCAGTTTCAGTTAGCGTGGACCTCCTGCGAAAACGGCAGCCGTTCAGGTGGCGGATGTCCTCGTGGCATCTGCTACAGCCAGCTTATACTAAACACTTGCGGGAAACCATAGATCACTACTGGCGGGAAAACCTGATAGAGGGGGCTGACGTAGACGTGGTGTGGGAAGCAATGAAGCCTACCGTACGTGGGGTGGATATCGCATGGTGCTCGGAGGCCCGTAGGCGGCGCCGGGAACAGACTGCGGTGGCGGCTGAGCGAGTGGAGACCCTTGAACGGGAACGCCGCGAGGGTGGCGATGAGGTCGGACTGAGGCTGCTTCTACAAGCACAGCAATCGTACGCGTCCCTCTTGATGGATGAAGCCAGGCAGGCGTGGCTGGCCACAAGAAGTAGGGTGTATCAATGGGGGGACAAGTCGTGCTCCATGCTCCATAGATTATGCCAACACAACTTTCAACCCCTCGTGCTGCCGGGCATCACAGACGACAATGGGGAGGTACTGACTGACCCTAACGAGTTGGCAGCGAGCTTCGCCACGTACTTCGAAGCCCAATACGCCTCATGTGACCAATTGCCTGAGGGCGATTTAGCCCGGTTTTTCGCGGACCTCCCGCCCACCCAGGTGTCAGACGAGGCCAGGAAGGCCTTGGACGCACCCCTCACAGCGGAGGAGCTGGGAGACGCTCTGGGGCAACTCAATGCGGGCAAGGCTCCTGGCCCTAATGGCTACCCGTGTGAATTTTTAAAGAAATTCCACGTACAGCTGGGGCCCCACTATCGCAGAGTTCTTGAGGCGGCGAGAGCGCGGGGCGCGTTGCCCCCAGATTGGCGCCATGCCGAAATAGTGGTATTTCAGAAGCCTGGTAGACCCCCGGGTAGCCATGACTCATATAGACCTATTTCCCTCATCAATATCGAGGCAAAAATATTGGCCAAGGCCCTAGCAAACCGTCTGGCTCCGTATATTACGGATCTGGTCCACTCGGATCAGGCAGGATTCATGCCCCACAGGGCGACGCGACATAATATCCGACGGGCACAGGCGGCGATAGACGCTGTTGGAGCCTTTGGGGACCGGGCGGCGTTGCTATTGGCCGATATCAACAAGGCTTTCGACTCGGTCAGCTGGTCGTACATATTTGCATTGCTATCGTGGCTCAACCTAGGCCCAATTTTCCGGTCCTATGTCAAACTACTTTATACGGACATCACGGCCTCGGTGCGAGTCGCTGGGGCGGTGTCGGAGACGTTCCACATTGGCCGGGGGACTAGGCAGGGGTGCCCTCTTTCCCCCTATCTGTTTGCCTTAGCCATGGAACCCCTAGCTGCCAGAGTCCGTAGTGATGCGCTGATTCGGGGCTTCGAATGGAATGCCACCCTATCGGATAGAATTGCATTGTACGCGGACGATGTCCTCTTCTTCCTCACCGATCTACAACGCTCCGGCCCACGTGTCCTGGAGGTCATGCAACTGTTTGGGGAAGTTTCAGGTTTATACCTGAACTTACGTAAATCCACCTTATGGGTACTACATGGGGACACGGTGACGGAGCCCTGGGCTTCGGAACTGCAAGTGGCCACAGTTGGTATGAAATACCTCGGGGTGTTTCTATCAAACTCGGCGGATACGGCCTGGGAACGTAACCTACTGCCCGTCTGGGAGCGGGTCCAGACGGATGTCAAGACTTGGTCCCGGATGCCCCTATCGATCTTTGGCCGGTCAGCTATCTTTAAGATGGTTGCACTACCGCGCCTACTCTACCAACTACAGAACCATCCGTATCCTATCCCACCCCAATGGTTTCGGCAGGGGAACTCGGTGCTGGGCCGCTTCCTCTGGGCTGGCGGTGCTGCCAGGGTAGCGCTGCGCACTTGTTTTCTGTCCACATATTGTGGGGGCCTAGCCGCCTCGGATATACAGTCGTACTACCAAGCCGCTCATCTCCTTGTTTTAAATGAATGGTGGTATGGTGACGGTGGAGATCCGGCCTATGCCCTGGAACGTGCGCTGATGGGTGATCACTCGCTCCACACCATTCTATACTCATCCCGGCTACGTCGGCCACTGCCGAGAGTCACTAAACTTGTATTTGCGATATGGCGACAGGCACTGCGTCGCGTGGGCTGGTGGGGTCGACTGACCGCGGAAACGCCGTTATGGCGCAACGGGTTACTACCGGAACTATCTAAGCTGTCAGGCTTTGATGGCTGGGACTCTATAGGCATTTCGCAGCTCGGCCATGTGATGTCCGGGACGACTCTTAAGTCCTTTCAGGCCCTTCGTACCGAATTTGACATGCACCAATCTCAATTCTTTCGTTATTTACAATTCCGACATGCGCTGACGCCCAGTATAGCCAATCTTGACTCGCTCCCGGAATTCAGCCCGATCGAAGCGAAGGTCTTCATGGGCGATCTTGAGGACAAAAAAGTATCACGCATCTACCAGACCATGGTCACGCATTGCTCATCCACTCTTCTTCCGCTGAAGGCGCACTGGGAGGCCGATGTAGGACCATTAGATGAGGATGATTGGCGGGAGGCATTAGAATCCCCGAGGGGGGCGGCTATAGCGATACGGTTTCGCCTCATACAGTTCAAGGTTCTACACAGGGCCTACTATACCCGAGAGCGTCTGTGGAGGGCGGGCCTGATTGGGTCCCCGGAATGTCTGAGATGTGGGGCGGAGGTGGGTACGTTGCTCCACACAGTGTGGTCGTGCTCCAAACTAGTTGGCTTCTGGAGGGGTGTTTGGGGCTGTCTGTCGGAGGTGCTGGGCTGGACCCTCCCCCGTACCCACCGCCTGGGTCTATTACACATCCTGGAAGGGGTTGGTGGTAATATCTATAAGCGGCATCTGCTCCTACTGGGGCTGGTGGTAGCTAAAAGAGACATGGCCCGAGCATGGAAGGACGTGAGGTCCCCCCCCCTGAATGCATGGAAGGCAGGATTAGACTTTTGTATGGGCCTGGAGAGGCCAATCTTTGAGGCACGAGGATGCCCTCGTAAACATTTCAAAATATGGAAGAGGTGGGCGGACTACAGAGGGTTGACACTGGACCCCCCGGCGGAACCGGTGGAGGACCTATAGCCCTATATGCTCCGGCGAAACCCGTTCCCGCACACACACTTGACACGTCAAAAGCTTCCGTCATCATGGTTCACACACACATGCATGGGGTTAGGGAGGGTTGAGGGAGGGCTCAGGGAGTTGGGTGGGTAGATTATTGAAAAGATGAAGGTGGGGTTAATCTTTTCGTGTATCCTTGATTCCATTGATTCATTGTTTCAACGCTCAGATTTATATTGTGATTGTAATTACAATGCTTGGTGGTATCGTCCTGAATGTGGGATGCCACCTTAATTCATATGCTCATCTTTATCAATAAACCGGTTGTGAAAAAAAAAAAAAGAGCATCTTGGCATTAAAAATTTCCTTCATTCTGACGGGGAACAATAGCGCATAGAACAGATTTAGTTCCCAAGGTCTGCGTTTCGCCGCCACAACGGATTGACGCTGCAGCTGCACCAATCTGGTATAGTCAGGGAATACCATGATTGGGTGGGAGTCATAGACCAATTTTAGGTCAAGCCTAGCGCAGCGCGCATGCGCTGCTCTAGGAAAAGACCTCTTGGAATCACTCAGGACTTTTCACACGCTCGTGTGTGTGTTTTTTTCCAGCATTTTTCCTATTGTGCTTTGCGTGTGAAGACAGCACGCAATTGGGCAAAGGTGGGTGCATGTCCCACCTTTCCCAGGAAATGTATCCACCCACGACCTATGGCTTGCGGTTACGAGGAGTGGCGCCATCTGTTTCGAAGTATCACGTCCACGCTTGTTTCCATTTGCCTGTCTCGCGGTCGCGTTAATTGTAAACAGATGGCGGTCACGTTCACTTTTGCGGCTGCGTGTTTTCTGAAATTCCTACTTGCAGCGAGAGCGTGCACGCCTGCAACACTAAATATTAAAACCCAGTAGTAGAGTGTCCATCTAATCTTCACAGACAGACGTGCATCCCCGGGACACTAACTGTATGCAAATGCCCATTGTAGGTATCACACCAGGAAGTAGAGCTCAGAAAATATCCAGCGCAGCTCAAGCAACTTCCCCAAAGTGACTGGTGGTGCAGAAATCCAGCTCGGACTGTCGCGTCGCATTCTCTGCTTTGGTGTATTTTCAGTTTTTTTGTGCCGCTACTAAGCTCGGAGGACTCTAGCCGTATGAAAGTATTTCTTCCTGGGCTCTGCTGCAGGGAGAGGAGCCAGGCACTGGGTCTCCTTCGGTCTTGGAGCGTAACCTCGCAACCGCTCTTCAGACTTCACAGAGATGCTAGAACAGAAAGTTTGTTTGTCGTTTTGCCTTTATAAACTATGCCTGAGAAGAGAAAGCAAACATCGGAGTGAGAGCTCTTCTCAAGCAACTTACTTGCATTAGCAATGCTCCATGTTGTCTGGACGTATGTCGTCTGCTGGGCTGTAAGCATGTGGTTGTCTGCCGGGCTGTAAGCTTCTGTTGGTCGGGTGTATGCATCGGCCGGTTGTGTATATGACTTCAGGGTGTATGTATGCTTGTGTCTACCAGGCTGTTTGTGTCCAACACACAAGGACAGCCGCTGGGAGGATCGGGCTATGATCGGTTTTGCGGTTCTGGAGGGGAGCTCAGATTTGGTGTTTTACAAGTTGCCTTTCACCGGTGTTATTCGGGAGCGCCCAGCCCTCTGGCCCAGGCTGGTTCTGTGCTTTGGGTCCGCTGTGGTAGCCGCAGCCCGTGCCCGGTCAGATCACGCTCAGAGAAGATAGGAGTGCGCGCACAGCCCCGACCCACAGACACAGCGCCCTGCCCTCTGCCCGGGCTGGTTTTGTGCTCCGGGTCCGCAGTGGCAGCCTCAGCCCGTGCCCGGTCAGATCATGCTCAGAGCAGCTGGGAGCATGCGCACAGCCCCAACCCACAGGCACACAGCGAGCCCTTTCATTCACGGCAGCTCGACTGACTGTCAATACCGGCCCTGGCTAAATACCGAGCGAATGCAGGTGCATCATGGGGCGAGGAATTACAAGAAACAGCGTGGGAACGGCAGTGCCCAAACGTTATCCTCTCGCAGAGGAGTACAGGAACTGTCACCTTTCCTTGGTCTATAATTAAGCAGCTTACCCAGCTCATTTTGGTACTTACAGTCTTCAATTCATTGTGGTAAACGATGGACTACAAGTCCTGAATGTAAAGTAGAAACCTGGACTGTGCTTCCAAAACAAGAACTTTCGAAACTGGAGAGGAAGTGTGAAGACCCCACCTTGGCCTGGGGCACTAGCTTGCAGAGGTGTGACAACTGTAGTATGCGTGAATGCACTCTGTGAAATCTGACACTCCATAACCGTTGTTTCACCTGAGGCGTTACCAGAATCCCACATTTTCATAAAGCGTGGAGATAGAGAGAGGCGTGGTGTATGTAGGCCTTGTTTAACTTACCCTTTGTACCCGCATTTCTCAGCACATTGTGAAGTCGAGCTCAGAGTTCTCTTTTGTATGTGTCATGCCCTGCACCTGTTTCCAAATCTGTCTGGCTTCCTCTTTATTATGTATTCCTTAAGTTTGTGGCACCTGGACACTTGGGGATAACGTATTGCATTGCTAAACACGTATAAGTTCCCAAAGGCAAGACCTATTGGCTATGCCAATGCTTGTTTCTTTATGTGTCCGGGCAAATCAGAGGATGAATTCTCGGTCAGCATAATTGAGGAGCCGGGCAATCGCAGGCCTTGGGCATTCCCCAGGAGGTGGTTTCTTTGCCAGGGCGTGGTGGGCTCTCTCAATCACATAGTAAGGGAACATTGCGTCAGACTGCAGCAGGGATTTAAGCCAACCAGTTAGAAAGTCATCCATGGACGTGCCCTTGCATTCCTCCAGAAAACCCACCAGGAGGATGTTGTTGTGCCGCGCACTGCCTTTAGCGTCTTCGACTCGCAAGGCCAACACTTTTGTTACGACTGTAAGTTTGTTAACCTTCTGCTGAAGAGCTGTCACGGTTTCCTCCACTCTGGAGACCCTGGTTTCTGCCTCTGTAATCCTGTCCACAGCCTTGCGGAGGTCTTGGCGGAGGAATAATACCTCTGATCCGACTGCCCCAATCTGGGCCTCAAGCGCTGTCCGTGATTGATTAATGGCCGCGAGTAGGGCAGCGTTGTCTGGGGACGAACCCCCGATGCCCTCATTTCCTGCACTGGTAGTGGTATAATGGTCCATGGAGCTTTGTTTGGAGGCAGCCGCTCCTTGTCTGTTCTTGCCCATTGTTGGAAGAGGAGGCAGGCGGAAATAGAAGACGGAGAGACTATGTCGAGGAGAGGTAGGCCAGAACTCTCCTCCATGGCGCTGCTAGCTCGTGTCTCATGGATAGGGATCTTCTAAATGAGGCCCCACCACGCTGCAGACAGCGTCTCAGTTTAAGCAGGGGCAGGACTCCAGGCCAGGCCTCACGGATTCTGGCCTCCTTGACAACAAGCTGCTTCAGACCTAGCCCGGCCGCTTCCGCCGCCTGGGGAGGACAGCCAAGTAGACCCCCCCTAATGGGACCAGACGCGCCAGACCCCTGGCCCAGAAGCCCATCCAGACTGAGTGCACTCAGGATCGCTGAAGACAGGCTCCACCTCGACTTAACCCTGAATCAGGCCGCCCCCAATGCTTCAAGGGTGCCGGCGCAGCGCTGGTGATGGTGCACCCAGAACAGTCTCTATGCTGCCCCTGCACACCCCTCAGGAGCTCCAAACGACCATCCAGTGCCATCAGGTTTAGCCGTATGCAGGGGGAGGGGGGCTGCCATGCCGAACGGAGAACCTGTCCTGAGGCTGAGCACACCCCTGAGTCACCCCAGTGCTGATAGGGGTCCTGGTCTGCTCCTGGGCCCAACTCAAGGATCAAGGGGGCTTTTATCCACAGCCTTCCCTAGGGGGATCAGGAGGAGGGGACAGAGATGTCTGTCTCTAGGGCACCCCAAGTAAATCAAGGCCAGGAAATCCTCAATCTCGCCTGCCAGCAGGCCCCGTCTGGCCCGAGATTTTACTGATTCCTTGGTTCTCTGGTGGGAGCCGAGCTCCGGCCGCGCTGAACTCGGATTGGCTCCCAGGCCGGGAGTCGTACGCCCACAGCTGCTGCATGGGTGCACCCACCGCAAGGCAGTTGATCCTCACCGCCGCCATCCTGTACGGTCCCAGTGGGTGTACAATATTGCGGTCTGCTTCGCGCTTCATGCTGCCTCCTCCCAGGCTGCCATCGCGCCGCCGTCGGGCCGCGGCTGGTAACCCTCATCACTGCCAAATTTGGGTTCCGATACAGGTGGCGGTGTCTTCACTCAGCGCCCCACAGTCCGAAGAGTCGCTGGGGTCAGGATAAGTGGCGGATGTTGGCGATTATGGGCTCAGGCCGACGGAGCTCTACCCAGACTCATCCGCTATGGTGGGCTTCCAAGCCACGGACATGAAAGTTTAGCTTTAGTGATCATGTCAAACAGCTTTTTCTCTTAAAATACAAGTCTCTTCCGATCAATGTTCTAGGACATCTAGTAGACGTGTCTTTATATTGTTATCAACATGTTGGTTGGTCATGAAGTTGTGTAGTCGCACAGGTTCAGTCATTTCAAAGGGGTTTCCTTGCCGCTACAAGAAATGAAGAAGGTTGTCAATATGTTTATTAAAATGTTCCCCTCTCTTTCCCACCAGTTCGTGGTGAGGAACAGTTTTACGATGGTCCATTAATTTTGAATTTGTCATCTCACTGAAAACATTGCAAATAGAAAGGACTTCATGGTAAACTAGCTGCCATTGAGTAACATATTCACTTTTACATGTCTGACCAACAATTCCCTTGGAGCTTTTCAGTGATCTCTGGATCGTCTGTTCCAGTTTCATATCTGGAGCCACAGCATTGAATCTTCCCTCTCTGTCTTTCATCATAAAATGTATTTGGATGAATTTTCTGTAGATTTATGGTTCTTCCACCGCTACCTTCTTTGGCAGTTCGTGCCTGACTGTTCCCATGAGACACAGGGTCAAGACTGATTTGCATGTAGCTGTGTCTGAACTGGGGTAGCGAAGTGAGCTAAAGAGCGATGATGGATTCAACCCAGATCTGTGACTGGGAGTGAGTGTCTGAAAAGTTTCAGCGCTCTGTCCGTCCTCTCCTTGTGTTTGCTTTACTTTTGCACTTGTCGTAGATTGCGTGGACATTCATCATGTGTAGTGGAGGTTTCTGTTTGCCGTGATGTAATTAATAAAACATGGTTTGGAAAATACAGCACATTTGCACTGCATACTCCTGTTGGTTCATAGGATTGTCTTTCACTTCTACGCTTACATCTTCAAAGCATTCATCAATGTTGGCTTCTGTTCCAAACTCAAGAACTTTAGTTTGTAATAATTTTGCTTCGTTGATATTAAACAATGATGTAAAAAATGGTAAGACTACATCAGGCATTCTTGTTGACTCCCATGATTTGCGGGGCTCTAGGACAATCAAAAATTTGTCATTAAGTCCAAAATCTAAATCTTTCAGGATGTTTCTTAAAATGGTACCTGTTGATTTAACTGCATCCTGTGATCTTATTTTGGCAGCAAGAACTTCAGGAGTCAAATCAGCCGAGAGTACCATAAGTGGCTCATTCTTTTTGTTTGACTCACAAAAACTAACTCTGTCTTTGTACATTCAAACCCGAAAATATCTTAATTTCTTTATTATGGATCAATACAGTTTCATCAATGTTGACCATTATTTCTGTGAACCCGTAGCCAGCACTCAAGAGGGGCTTTAAAACTTAATTTGCTTTTTCAAAGAGTGCAACTTAATTGAAGGCTGACAGTTGCATTGCTGCTGGGAGCTCATTGTATAGTCATATTTTTGAATGCATGCATGCAGTTCAGGTGGGCACACAAATCTGGTGCAAATACATTCACCTCACTGTTCAGATCAGATACTCGGATGACAACTTCATCTTGGAAGAAACTAGCTAGCTGCTGATAAAAACATGTTTGCCCTTTGAGACTCATATACACTGTACTTTGGGCCCGATGTAGGTAAATCAGATTTACCGCTTCATAAATACCGAATTTTACCGATTCGTTATTCATGAATCGGTAAATCTGATGTAGGTATTCATTCGGTAAAAAATACTGAATCTGTATGATTCGGTATTTACCAATTTTATAATTACAGAATCGGTATTTGCCATTGATTCCTATGGGCCTTGAAGCCCATAGGAATCAATGGCAAATACCGATTCGGTAAAAATACCGAATTGCCAAGGGGGACAGGGTGTCACTTTGACACCCTGTAGCACCCCAGTTTTTGGCTTGTGTGCAATGTGACACATATACGTGCCACATTGCACAGGTGTACACAGAAATTCATAATTTACCATGCAACAGTATTACATGGTAAATAACGAATTTCTAAGGGCCTATGGCACTGTAAACTGTGCCACCCACATTTGGAATTACAGAATCGGTATATTTACCGATTCTGTAATTTTCAGCCCCCTACATAGCAAAACCCAAATACCGGTCGGTAACGGCCGAAATGCTCCTACATCTGTCCCTTTGTTCTTTCGTCAATCCCTTTGGCCCTTGTTCTGGCTAAACCACAGATAGCACATTGAAGATTCTCTGCTTTCTGATCAGTTGTTAGAGGTGGCAGGGGTAGCCATCATTTGTTCGTCAAAGTGGATGGGCACTGAGTTTGGTTGTCATCGCTTTCTCAGAAGTCTCGGATTCTTGTGATCACTTGTTTTCCCCTTTTTTTTTGCCAATTTTTCCAAGGCCCTCTAAGGTGGCAAAAACAGGCTCCGCCCCTATTCTGGAAGGTTCCAGGAGCTTCCCTACTCCAGCTATGGGCAGGCAAGGCAGGCTGGAATGGTAACAATGTTTAGGGGTTCCGGCTAGCTCCTGGCAACTAGAGTGCGACTAAAAAGACCACGCCGCAGTAGCAGGGGTCAGTGGTAGCCATGATGGAAGTAGAGAGCACCTGCACCTTAGCATTGATTTTAATATTACACAGGGCATCTCAACCTCACAGGGCCTATACAACTTCGTTACAATGGGGGGGACATCCTGAAGTAGGGGAGCGAAAAGCAAAACATTTCAGGGATAAGGGCCAAGTCCAACAAGAGGTTTTATATAGCGCTAGCTAGACCCGAAGGTATCAGAGCGCTTTACAGCATATAGGAGAAAAAACACATAAAAGAGGAAAAAATAAACATAAGTGTTCCAAAGTTCCAGTGTGCTGTGCGTCCGAGGAGCACATTGAGGTAGAGAGGTTCCGAGGTAGTCTCGATGCGTGGACAAAGTCTTGGGCTAAGTCTACCTCTGGGAGTTGAGGGAAGAGTAGGGGGTTAGGGTACGGGGATGAGGTAGGGATTGCTGGAGCATTTGCCTGGTGGCTGCAGAGTGCCGGCTTGTGCGTTTCGGATTTCAGTTCGGGAAGGCACGGTTGAGGTATAAGCCTTTTTTTTAAATTTTTTTTATTGGAAATGAACAGCAACAATAACATGGTACACAAGGCAAAAAAGGATTGGAAATACAGTCATGGGTCCCCGTACGCGGCGCTTTAGCAATGTATCTCACATAATACAGCATAGTGTTTCAATGGGAGGGGGCAGCGAGGAAACCAGCAGCAATACAATGTAATCAATATTAGGAATGTCAATCAGGGGGACAAGATGGCATCAGGAAACAAATCTTGAGGAGGGGCACATATATTGCCACGATATGCGTTCCATTGCGACCAGATTCTACCCCACTTCTTGGGCCGTCCACGCGACAGATAAACAGTCTTCTCACGAAACATGCACCAGTCCATATTCTCCGCCCACAATGCTACAGTCGGAGACCTATGGGAACCCCAGAGCTGTGCAATATCTCTTTTGGCAATAGTGTTACCAAGGGTCGCCCAGGTAATCTGTGCCGCATTGTAGTTGTTGGGCTCCCAGACATTCAGGAGGCAGCGCCTAGCCTCTGGCAGCAGCGCCACCCCAGTGACTCTCTCCATTACAACATGCACACGGGATCAAAACTCAACCATCTCCGGGCATTCCCACAGAATATGAAGAAATGTACCAGTCATACCACAGCCACGCTTACACAAGTCATCAGAAGAGTATCCCATGCATACCAGACTCGGGCCAGTGACATACACACGGTGGAGGATCTTAAATTGAACAAATCTAAGGCGTGCAGGTATGGCAACTTCTTTTGGCGAGGACAGGCGGACTGCCAGTCCTCATCATCTAATTCCAGACCGTCGGCAATCCACGAGGCCCTCAGGCACACGAGCAGGTCAGCCCTGTTATAGATCAGCTTCTTGTAAATTAAGGAAATAGTGCTGTCGGGCACATGTCCATCAAGAATACGATCCTCAAGGGGTGAGGATTCAAGGATAGCTGTACCCACAGCAAAGATCGACAGTAGGGCATGCCGGACCTGAGCGTACCTGAAGAATTCCCTGTCCCCGAGTTCATACTCCGCCTTAAGCGCAGCAAAAGTCTTAACATCACGTTTGGACCAAAGATCCCCCACCTTAGTGATTCCGATCATATACCATTTGTCAAACCCTTTCGTTCGCCATAAATTACCCAGACATTCAGAGTCATACAAGGGGGTCGCTCGAGTGAATCGATCCTTTCATCCCAAGGCCGCATTCGCATCATGCCACACACGTACCGCGACTTTAGTTGGGCCAGTCAGTGATGTACAGAGCCTCCTGGAATACAGCGCCCTATTGAAGTTCCCCCCTGGCAGAAGGTGTTTATCCATTGCGAAGGCAGGGGCGGGACCGGGAACATACGTTGTGTGGTTGACCGCACTCAATTGGGAGGCCCAATAATAGCGCCTGATGTCAGGAAGGGCGATGCCCCCGTCATACCACGGTAGCGTGAATTTAGACAGAGCAACGCGTGCACGGCCATCCCAGATCAGTTGCCGTTGTAGACTCTTCACCTCCCGAAAGTAACGAGAGGGAACGGGATCAAACGAGTTCTGGAGCGCATACAAAAATCTAGGCAGCGACATCATCTTAAAGAGAGCCGCACGACCTAGCGGTGACAGTGGCAAATGACGCCAACGTGTAACATCCAGCTTCAGCCGTTGAAGAGGGGGCTGCAAGTTGCGCTCATACCGAACGGTGGGGTCCAGGGAAACATATATCCCCAGGTACTTAAAACCGAACTCCGTGACTTGAATCGGGAATCTACGAGGCAATGGGGGGAGACCACCGGCCAAAACATAGACACAGGACTTAGTCCAATTAATAACAAGTCCCGAGTTCTTCCCGAAGGAGGTAAGAACATCGAAGAGCACGTTTAAGGATGTCTGAGGGGAAGTTAGATATAGGAGAATGTCATCCGCGTATAGCGAGACACGATCCTCGAAGTCGGGAGACCACCGAATGCCTTTTATGGAAGGCTCCCAACGGAGCCACTCTGCCAATGGTTCCAATGCGAGGGCGAAGAGCAGAGGGGACAGCGGGCAACCCTGCCGAGTGCCACGTCCGAGTGTAAAAACACCGGACGCCTTCCCATTAACCACCACCTGGGCAAGGAGCCTCTTATAGAGAAGTTTCACCCAAGCGATGAACACGGGGCCGAATCCAAATTTTGAGAGGGCTGCCCAAAGATAAGGCTATTCGATAGTGTCGAAAGCCATGGTAGCATCAAGGGAAGCTAAAATGGCCGACTCAGTGAGAGTCCCAGCCCTCGGAGGTATAAGCCTTTTAGGAGTCTTTTGAATTTTATGAAGGAAGGAGTAGTCCTGATATCAACCGGGATGGAGTTCCAGATTCTGGGTGCGTTTCCTGCGAAGGAACGTGCTGCAAGGGGCCTGGACTATCTGTGGTATGAGGTTAACTCAGGAACAATAATAGAAAACATTTTTCACAGAAATGACAATAAATTCCTGAAACATGCCTCGCCCCTCACCTGAATTAAAAGCAAAGACAAACAAAGAAAGCAATTCCATGGGATGATGACTGCCCCTGTCAACCACTCACTGTCCTAATGCATGTGTTAGCCTCCCTAATGTGTCGCAGTTATTTGCCAAATTGTAGGATTTTTGTTCTTCCCAATAAATAAAAACAATTGAATTCAATACATGTCAAAGGAGAGCTTCCTCAGGTTTCCTGTGCTAAATTTAACTCTCAGATCACAATATTCACTGTGCGATTTTCAGTGACAAGATGTCAATGTTCCCTCATGCATGGAATCCCTCAGGCGCTCTCTATTGATTCAGCACCAAAACAGCTTAATTTTTCAGCATTGATCGTATAAAACGTGAATGAGTCCATTGATTTTAAATATAAAAGTCATGCTAGAAGATCGTGTGAGGGTTCTTGAAGTACAGCGTGGTTAGAATGATAACCAAAGACCTGTGACAGTCACAGGTAGCTAACAAAAGACCCGTGACGTCACAGGTAGCTAACAAAAGACTTGTGGCAGTCACAGATAGATAACAAGTAGATAACGGTGAGGGGCGAAGCCTGATTACATACATTTTGAAATGGTGCAAAAAATTCACAGTTTTGCACCAGTTTTACTGCTTCTTTAATGTAGAATGCAGCAGGGTGCTGCACACAGAGATTTTCTGACTCAGGGAAAAATCAAATAAATGTTAGCCCTACTTTTAAAATGTGTAAGATGAAATTAAATTTGAGTAAAAATCAATTAACTATTGTTCTTATCATGTATGCAGCATTATTAGTGCGAAATCAATTTACTCAATTATTTATTAAAGTATATCAGGTTGCTTCATCGTTTTAACAAAAGGGATGGCAATTGGACAGTTTTCTTTTTAGGTCTGGCATCAGATTTTATTAAAACTATATTCATAGGGGCGTGTCTAAGATGGCGGCGTGATCGGACGCAGGTCTCCGGAGCTCCCTGCCCGATCCCGCCGTTTCGCCGAATACTGCCACCGTCTCCCCCCTATCTGCACTGGGGGGCGAGGAGATATTGCCTGCTGTTGTGCCCCCGCCACAATACCGCGATCCCCGGTGGCTGCCGTGGCGGAATCGCCGAGAAATCCACTTTGGCGCCTTGCAGCAACGGCCGCACCAACGAGTGCGGGTCCCTTTGGCGCTTCCCGGCGGCCTGCGGCTCCCTCCTGGGGGTGTGCGATCCAGCGCACTGAACGGCGCCCTGCAACCTCCCGCCGCTGCCTGCACACTCACAGGGTTCCCGGACACTGCCAGCCTCACCGGCGCCCCGCCCGGGTCGGGGATCGCTCCCGACCGGCAGCACTGCCACGCGAGGCCCCGGCTTCGGGCCTGGTCGCAGTTCATCGGCGCCTCTCCTAGCGGCCATCCGGCGCAACCGGCTGCGGGTCGGACTGTCTCCTGTACCGCAGAGCGAACTGTACGCCCTCCCCTGCCACCACGACCTCTGGGGGGAGCGACGGTCGCCGCTTGAGCGCCTCGGTGGTTGCTGGGGGGACCAGGCCGACAGTGGTGAAATCGAGGCCCCGGCTTTGGGCCTATCTCCCGCCAGGCCCGGGCTCCCTGCAGAGAGACCAGCCTGCCCACCAGAAAGGACCCGCATACTTCACGCTCCAGTACTGCTCCCTCATACCTCCTAGTGGCCTCCATCAGCCCGGACCTGGCCCCGTAGCCCTGCAGCGCCGCTGAGCCGCTCTCCTGACACCGGACCAGCCAGTGATCGGTGAATCCCAGACAAGCCAGGCTTCCTAGGTGAGGAGAGTGAGAAGGGGAGCGGGGAGAACTCGGGGGGCACGATCGAGCCCCCGGTGAAGAGATATCTATGTGGGCTCACACTGCTTGCTACTGGGGGTAGCCCTGGGAGTGCCTTCTTCGCATCACGGTGCAGCCAAACTTCTTATGCTTGGATTTCTTGCTGTGCGAGGTGCCTGCCGGCCCGGGCGGGCGCCATCTCTTTGCCCCCCAGCTGACGGGGGACTGATTCCCAACGCCGGACCTTGCCCGCACATCAACTGGGGTGACCACCGGGGCACCTTCAAACCATCAGCCCCCCCGCCCATCACTTCACTGTTCCCACCTGCACGTTTGCCTGTCGGGCCCTCTCGCCCTCCCGCGCCATGGCGGCGCAGAGAAGCAGGAATGGATCGCAAACTCTCCCCGAACTGTTAGCTAAATCACAGCCAAGATCTAGCAAGGACCCTCCGTCCCCCGGGACGGGGAAGGTACCGCCTGCGGCCATGGATGACCAGGTGCCCATCACCAAATCCTTTTTGGAGACGTTATTCAACTCACTCCGCGAAGACTTCAAATCTCTGAAACAGGAGATTGCAGGAGACGTTAAGGAACTCTGACGCGATGTAGAGGACCTGGGTGAACGGGTAGTCGCAGTCGAGGAAGCTGACCAAGCTAGGAGTGCCGAAATTGAACAACTCCAACAAGAAGTCTTGCGGCTCACTGACCAGCAACTGGACCTCCGGGACCACGCCGAGGACCTGGAAAACCGCTCCCGTCGAAACAACATACGGGTCCGGGGGGTCCCTCAGAAAGACGAGGGGGCTAATGTCGCCGCATACTTGCAAGCCCTCTTCAGGCACATTCAGGGTGAGGCGGAAGACTTTCCCATCCGCATTGACAGGGCACATCGGGTGGGGCTGCCCCGTAAAGCACCGGCCCCGCCACCGGACATCCTAGCTTTCCTTACGGACTTCCCGTTGAAAGAACGGATCCTTCGGGAGGCCCGGCGCGCCCAGCCCACTCAGTTTCAGGGCCACCCCATCGCCCTCTACCAGGATCTCTCTTCCATCACTCTCCAGCCGATCACTGACTTCTTGCGGCAGAAAGAGGTTCCGTACTCCTGGGGACATCCCTTCCGGATAATCTTTAAATGGAACGGCCGACTGCAACAGCTGCGGTCTCTCAAAGACACATGTGACCTCCTGGGTTTGGACCAGGTTGACCCTGAGCCGGTATTCAGAAGCTCACAGGGCTCTTCCAAGGGGGGCTGGCAAACTGTGCACCACAAGCGCTCCCCATACCAGCGCCTCAAACCAGACGCCTCTATCATCTCTCGGGAGCGTGAGACTGCGGTGGCGGAGGTGATCAAAGAGACCTCCTCCCCAGAGTGACGACTGCTGCTACCAGGAGACTGCACATCGCACATGCTTCGCTCTAACGGCGGGTGGGTCGGGTGGGGGGCCGGAGAAGCCGCCATCGGAAATGACCCCTTCAATGTTCCTTACCACGATCCAGTGCGCATTGACGGGATTGGGACTACAAGTTTCAGGGATGTTGGGACTGGGTGTGGGAGGAGGGGGGATGGGACCTTGTTACAGAGACACTGCCTATTGCCATTCTTCTCTATGTGTACTGCCTTGCGTACTATGGTGGCTCTGGGTTTGTTCGGGGGGGATGTTGGGTTAGGGGGGGATCCAGGGAGGGGACCAGTGTGCCAGGCTAGTTCTGCTCATACGCCGAGATACTTCACGGAGGTGCGCGGACCGAGATGGGTCACACATCCACGCGCATTATCTGCGTCCAGTTGCACTGGGACACCGAATCATACATAAACTGTCACACACCACCACAAGCTCCCATAGCACAACGATAGCCCACTCTGCGCTGTATCACTTGTCCCCTGCGCGATGACAAACACCACTCTTAAGGTCATAACGCTCAATGTAAAAGGGCTAAACAACCCGATCAAGAGGAGAGTAGTTCTCTCCTATTTGGAAAACTCTGAAGCTGATATTTGCCTGCTACAGGAGACGCATCTCCTGCAGAGGGACTGGCACAGGATGCGCTCGCGAGCCTTTCCACAACAACTCTTTTCCTCCCTTCCAACGAAGCATGCCGGGGTTGCGATCCTGATCTCTAGATCTTTTAGGGGGAGGGTGGGTAACAAGGTGGGGGAAATCAAAGGCCGGCTCCTGGCACACGCTTTTACTTTAGGTGACTCAACGCTTACAATTGGCTCCCTTTATGCCCCAAACACAGGTCAAGAGGCTTTCTTGAAAGGCGCCGTTTCCGAAGCTCTTCAAACCCCACATACACCCCTACTCCTGGGTGGGGACACTAATGTCGTTATGGACACACACGCCGATCGATCTGGACACCGCCACGGGGATACTGGGGCCTTGTCACCCGCCAGTCTTGAATGGCTGTCGGATAGGGACCTGCTAGACCTCTGGAGAGCCCGACATCCGACTGCCTCACAATTCACATTCTACTCACATGTACACCGCACCTACGCCAGGCTCGACCACTTCCTGGGTTCCTCGGACCTCCTTAAAATCCTTGAGGAGATTGCCATAATACCTGCAGCCCTCTCTGACCACGACGCAGTGGAACTCTCCCTCACTTTCCGCACACACCACCGCCCCCGGGGCCCGTGGCGCCTCCGTGAAACCTTGCTACAGCGACCTGCTGTCACTAAACGCATTGGTGACTGCATTGATGCTTACCTATCCATCAACGACACACCCGGCATCTCGATGACGGCTCTCTGGGGAGCTCTGAAGTCGGTCGTGCGGGGCGAACTCATAGCTATCGCTGCAGCGGAAGCTAAAGACCGCAAGAGCAAGCGGGAGGACCTTGCGGCGAAGGTAGCGGAACTGGAACGGGTCCACAGCCGCACCTGCGACCCTCGCGTGTGGAAACAGCTGAAAGCAGCTCGGGCCCAACTCGCTAGTCTGGATATCGACCGGGCGGAATTCGCAGCTCTCCGCCTACGACATACTTATTATGTCGGAAGAAACAAAACAGGTCATCTACTGGCTAGCGTTCTAAAAGCTAAGACCCAACGGGCCAAAATCAATACTTTGGTTGGTGACAACGGTGAGGTGCTCGTGGACGATGCCCAGGTAGCCGAGGCATTCCGTTCCTACTACGCTTCCCTGTATGGGGAGGAGAGGACCTCATCCAGGGATATTGAGGCATACCTAGCCACTGCGGCCATCACCGCAATCCCCGCGGCTACTGCGGAGGCTCTCGACGCCCCTATAAGCCAAGAAGAAGTCCTAGCTGCCATATCTCGATTGCGCCCACTCAAATCCCCGGGGCCAGACGGCTTCTCGGCTGGCTTCTACAAGCTTTTCAACCAGCAATTGGCCCCGGTGCTTGCCCGCCTTTTCAATTCCTTTGAGGGGGTGGGAGCCATACCACCGGACATGTTAGCCGCTGAAGTGGTGGTGCTTCCTAAACCGGGGAAAAAGCCCACGCACTGCTCCGCGTTCCGCCCCATCTCATTGTTAAACCTGGACCTAAAACTTTTTACAGGTATCCTTGCTGCACGCCTTGGCCCGTGCCTCCCCGGTCTTTTGGAACCAGATCAATCTGGCTTCGTTCCTGGCCGCCACTGTAGCGACAACACTAAAAGGGTGCTCCACCTTATTGATAAAACACATTTTCAGGCTTCGGACTCTGCGCTTCTCGCCATCGACGCAGAGAAGGCGTTCGATCGTGTAAACTGGAATTACTTGCAGCAGGTACTCCGCCGGTTTGGCCTTAGCGACCGTTTTTGCTCACGCATAGCGGGCTGTTACCATCGCCCGCAAGCCACGGTTCGCCTAGGGAGCCTGCACTCGCTCCCGTTCGATATCCAGCGAGGCACCAGGCAGGGGTGCCCCCTTTCCCCCCTCCTATTTGCGATGTATATGGAGCCGCTAGCACAGAGAGTCCGGGACAACCCAAGGATAGAGGGCATCGACTTCGGACGCGAACCCCACCCTATCAGTCTATATGCAGATGACGTCATAGCCACCCTGAATAGCCCGGATTCTTCTATACCTGCCTTCATGGAGGAACTTAACTCGTTTGGGGCAGTCTCTGGCTTCCGCATTAACATCGCCAAATCCCTCATCTTACCTTTAGGCAAACACGCGCGTCCACGAGCCCCGGCCATAGGACACAATAGTGGCCTTCAGTTGGCCGCCCAAGTACCATACCTGGGAATTGCCTTGACTCCCTCAACAGATCTCACGGTCTCTACCAATTACACCGCTCTCACCACCCAGATCCGATCGGACCTGGCGAGATGGTCTAATCAACCTCTTTCCCTGCTGGGGAGGGTGGCAGCTGTAAAAATGTCAATCCTGCCGCGGATTTTATATTTGTTCCAAACGATCCCAATTATGCCCCCAAAAGGCACATTGAAAACCCTGCAAGACTTGCTGTCTGGTTTTATCTGGGGAGGAAAGAGAGCACGACTTCACAAACTGCTTACCTATAGGAGCATGGATGAGGGCGGTCTCGGAGTCCCAGACCTAGTGCGATATTTCCAGGCGTCCCAACTCCGATACCTGGTGGAGTGGTACTGACCCGAATCAGAGAAGAGATGGCTGTTCCAGTACAGGGCAAAGGCGCGAACGCCGCTGTGGAGAATTCCATTCCTGGCCAACCACCACAGACCGAGATACATGTTGCGGTCCCCATCACCCGCACGACTCTACAGGTGTGGAATCGGGTGGCACTTAAACACGGGTTGACTACTTTCCCTTCCCCTTTCACTCCCATACTAGATAACCCTGACTTCCCCCCAGGTGAGGGCACAGGCGCATTCTCTCAGTGGCGAGGCTCGGCATGACGGGCTGCGTGTCACCTTTTTGACTTGAACGGGTTTCTTCCCCTCGAGGACATCAAACAAGGATATGAGATAGAACATCCCCATCTCTTCCAATACTTTCAACTTCGACACTGGCTCACTAACCCCAACATCATCGCCCTAGTGAGCCGGCCCATGACGGACTTTGAGAAATGGCTGCTTACTAAAACTACAGACAGACACGTCATCTCCGAACTCTATAAAATGCTTACACCTTCACCCGCCCTAGCTAAATCACCTAGCCAAAGACGTTGGGAGGCTGAACTGGGGAGGGCCTTGTCACCCAAAGAGTGGGGGTACATATACTATAGATCCTCACACACCACACGCAACACTAAAGCAAGAGAGACAGCAGTGAAACTCGCCATATACTGGCACCTTACCCCGGCCCGACTACACCAAGGGAACCCGAAGCGCAGCGGCCTCTGCTGGAGTGGGTGCGGGGGACAGGGTACCCTAACTCACATCCTCTGGGACTGTCCGGAGCTGGGAGATTTTTGGAAACAAGTCCTGGATGAGATCGACTCCACCTTCGAAACTGAAGTCCCGAGATTCCCTGCATACACTGTGTTAGGCCTACCCAATGCACTGATGTTTCCCCTAAAGTCACTGCGTGGTCGACAGATGGGCATTGCCGTGCAGGCAGCCACGCAACATATACTATCACTTTGGGGCTCCATGACTAAACCTACACATACGGGATGGCTCCACAAACTGTGGTTCACCCTTGGGATGGAGCGCATCCACGCCACTCTTACTAACTCCACAGACGCCTTCCGCAAAACGTGGCTTCCTTTGCTGACTCTCCTGTCCAAGGAGTTCAATGAAATTACCTGCCCCAAATACCTTAGGGTTCTGCGTCTTACCAGTACCACCGATGACTCTCGGTGACTTTACTTTTGGTCCCGTCGCACTTCCGCAACACAATGCCGATGATACTGACTTACATGGGCACACTGGTCGGGGTGGGGGGTGGGGGATCTCATGGGGAAGGGGAGGGGGTTTTTAGTTCTTGTTGTTTTTCTCATGTCATTCTTTTGCCCTTTCACGCACGATGTCGAACCACCTATTGGGCATATTTTCATTGCTTGTCTTGGCGTACTAGGGAAGACATGCTTGTCTGTCCCACCCGCTATATATGCTCTGAGCTTACTTTTCTTGCTGAGATGTCTTAATATATGCTTGTTGGAATTTTCAATAAAAAAACACTTTTGAAACTAAAACTATATTCATAATATTATTACAAGGGCTTTCAACCAACCCTTGCCACCTATTGGTCTGTTATTTGTGCCATTCACAATTTTCTTCTTCCCACCACAGCATACAGTATGGGTCACACAACTTTCGCCATTGACTCACCTCACTGTTAATGGCAGCATTCCTCCCTTTCACAAGGAAGATATCCGCACACAATGTAGTTCAGTTTAACACCCACATATTATATGAGACTAAGCCAAACCATCCTCTTCTCAGTTGCCACAGTACCACATACATTTACACAGACCATGGAAACCACCATTAAAGCAAAAGACACAATACATGTGCACCTACACAGATACACACAGAGCCGCCTTTAGGTGGAGCCGCACCTGGTGCTGACCTTGGGGTGCACTGTGTTTAGAAATAACTTGTGAGTTTGCAAGCACCTGCTGCAGCGTTTCCTGTGTGTTCAGCAGATTTCAGGAAACAATAAAAATGTCAAGATAATGCTGTTGATTGACGTTCCTGCTAGAATGTTGTCCAGTGGCAGTTTGACTCATCATAAAGTAGCAGAGAAAGAACTTGCACTGTGCAGATCGCAGAACTGTATTATATGTGGATAATTCAAGTGGTTACTGTTTTTGTCACAGAGATCCTTTTGTTATTTGCAGTTCATAGGTGACAATCCTAATATAGCACAGTGACTTATGAACTGTCATCGAAGAGCTCAATGCAAACTGCATAGTATAAGTTAACCTTATGTTTTTCCACCAGTCTTTCATTATCTGCTCCTACTGTTGCTGAAAAGGGTTCGGTTAGGTTAGAAATACATTCTTATTAGGAAGGCCAACCCCACCCAGCGCTTTAAAACAAATTAAATGTTTTTGAGAGAGAGGCTATGAAGAGATGAGGGGCACTGGTGGAGGGTGGAAGTGAGAGAATCCATAGAGGAGGTTAACGGAGAGGTGCCCAAAAAATGGTCTCACTGTGTACCACCAGTGCTACAGCTGGTCCAACACACAGACACAGAAACACACAAACAGACACAGAAACACACACAGACACACACACACACACACATATACAGACAGACACACCCAGACAGACACACACACACACACACACCATTACTTCAAATCATATTTAGCTATCTATGCTGGCCTGCATTGATCCCTCAAACATGATTCCACCCACAACATGGACCATTTTTCCACCCTCTTCCTGGCACTCCTGGCCTGCTGTTTCTTCACCCCTATGCACAGGCTGCATCCCCAAATTAATCTGCAGTGGTTCTGCTTATACTTATATAGCACCTTAGATATATTATATACACAGGAATAATTCAAATGTATAGTGTTTTTGCCTACCTAGACCACACAATTGAACAAAATTGGCCATATCCACTCTTTTTTCGCAAATCAGGCACTCCAGTCGCTCTGATCTTGCTGGTGCGGGTAAAAATGATTGTTAGGGCAGACAGATCCGGGGGAAATCGTCTGTCAGATAGCACTGCAGCACTGGAATACATTTGACTTTAACCCCTCCCATGCCCATGACGAGCTTAGCTCGTCATGAGCCCCGGTGCTCCGGTGCTCATGACGAGCTGAGCTCGTCATGGCCTGTGGAAAGCTCGCACGCTGGACTAATTGCCCTGCTGTGCTGAGCGTTCCATTAAACAGGCGTGGTCGTGACGAGCTGAGCTCGTCATGAGCACCAGAGCACCGTGGCTCATGACGATCTGAGCTCGTCATGAGCATGGGGGCGCTGTGCGCGCCCCCCAGCACAGCAGGGGAATCGGGCCAGCAGCCAAGGGGTTAAGAAAGAGTCTGAGTAGGACTCCTGAGAATCGGACTACTATTACGGCTTAACCTAAAACTCGCATATAGAGAATGGGGAATAACCCCTACAGCTAGAGAGAGGGGAGTGGGACTCAGGAAACCATCTATGAAACACCAGACCTGAACTCAGGGGACCAGGTGTATTGTTTGTGAATGTCATATTTTGCTTTGTGTTCAAATATAAATACGTCTTTCTTCATAAAAACAAGTATTTGACTGAACAATTATTTATTTCAGGGACTGAGAGTATTTTGAGATGTGAGCCTGTGTTCACAACCTGGTGTCTACCTCCCCAAGAAGCGCTGGACTGCTTGACCAGTGCTACCACTGAGAGTCAAGTGCTAAAGGGACATTTGGTCCAGTTGCTCAGGATCCATAGTGGGTAGGGCCCAACCCCCACGGTTGGGCCCAGAAGCTCCTGCTTGCTCCATGGCCCTCTGAAAGGGGTTCTGACACACTTTTATTGAATGTTGAAGCAATTTTATCATATTTTTACATGATGTTTGTTGCATGAGTTACATGTCAAATGTTCATGGCTGGTTAGTGCACAGGGTCTTACAGCCAAGTCAGAACCTTGGCTCTGTTCTGCCTTAGCTCTCCTAGTTGCCCACCTCTACTCATTCTGCAGCTACAGTGACTTGATGTGACTGTTTCTGCAGATGCCCAATCCTGCAGCCCTGGCTAAGACCGGACTAAGAAATTAGTTTGCCACCCCATAAACCTGCCCCACCAGAAGCTATGTCCTTGTGCATTGCCTGGATTCTTCCAGGGTCTTCAAACTCTTGGTTTACCCTTAGCTGTGCTGAACATTGCAGATGCTGCAATCAACCAGCTCTCCGCAATAACAGCCACACTTACATGCATCTTTACTTCTGTCTCTTCGTACTCTCTCCCCAACAATACATACAATTATTTTCATGCTGTTCCTGTGTACCTGCTACAACTACCTGTATGTTTATTTCAATTTGACACACAGTGCCTCAATTCCTTTGCTATATTTACTTACATTTGTACTCATGTGCCCCACTACCCCGCTCTGCATAGCTTTTTTAATTCCATCTCTGAACATGTGCTTATTACTCTCGCTTCCCCTACAATAATGTTGTCCCTGCCCTCTATGCCCTCCTCTCTGCTTTTAATTCAATTTCTACTTTTTTGCCGCTTTTTCCACCCAATCTACATACCTTTAATTCATTAGTCACATAGGCCCTGCTTCTCACCTCTTCTTTACTTCCATTCCACACTGTGTGCCCCTCCTTCTGCCCTCCCTACTTTTCCTTTCATTCCCCCTTTTTCTGTCAACTCTCATCTTTGCTCATGACCATCCTTTCTATCGCTACCCCTACTCTCCCTACCTTTACTTTCACCCCTTCCCTTGTGCCTTTACCATACCTCTCCCAGGTTCTCAAATGATCTCTGAAGTGGGCAAAAAGAGACGTGTTAGTCTTTTAGAAAACAAGAACATCAAAACAATTTTCTCCTTTTTCTAAATGGACTCCTTTTGCTTTACGTTTTTTAGGTCTGTGTTTTTTAACAGCGTATAGATAGATCTATTGCTAATAATATACACAGTGGCCTTTGGGTCATGCCCTTTTCAATCATTGACCCCCCCCCAACCAACAAACACACATTTAACTTTCACCTAATGCTATTGGCTGTTTGGGTGTTCCTTCTGCCACCACACCAGTATTTGCACTGAACTAGATGAGGGACTACTTCATGATCATAACCCTTTCTGTTCACTGCTGCTGACTGTCTCTTGAGAGTCTCTCTCTAATGTGCTAATGCCTCATGCCTTAGCACATTAAATGTAGACCTATTACTTTTGCAAATACTAGTTTAAGGAAGGTATGACAGAGTCTGTGAAAGATGTGTAGGGCTGAAACAGGCTCGGTGACAGTCATATGTCATATTATATACCTCACCCGAGGCTCACTTTGTCCTCAGCCTACCAGTCTTTCAGAGTTGCCTATCATGTGTGGAAGAAAGGCCATACATGCCAACATTTGGAAAGCAGAATGAGGGTGCTTGAAAAAATAAATTGGGGCCGGGAATTTATTTTTCCCGTTCACTTGTATTGAAGCAAGGCCAATTTCACGTTTGGGCTTTTTAAAAATAGTAAATCTTTCGCCTAAATCGGGTCTTTTAGCATGGAACTGGTGTCCTTTTAGGCCAGCCTGAACGTCTCCATGAAGATCATACGCATGGGCCCAGAACACGTGGAAACACCAAAGCACATCCGGGGCCTGGATTTTTAGGCAAAAACAATTGCATAGCTTAGGTCAAATGCTTATCCCACGGAGGAAACAAAACCGCTCTGCAGGGCTCAGCAGCAATTATGTCCGCGTAGCACTTTTCCGGCCCCAAGTCTAATTACTGTTTTATTAAGATAAGCATTTTACATACGAATAAAAAACTCTGATAGCAACAAAGAAGCAGAAAAATGCTGCGTGTTTTTCCCTCGCGCTTCCTCTCCTTGATTCCTGCTTCCCTAGGTCGACAGTGCGCACGGCTGAGGCAGAGAGTTATTTACCTTCGTGGCCCTGCTGCTGCCTGTTTACCTGGCTACGAAGCACAGTAATCGAATGAAGTCGCAGCCGCGTTTCCTCCCAGCGCAGGGAGCTGAGAGCTGGCAGGAAACCACTCGAAGCGACAGCTGCCTCTGCTCCAAGCCCCCGGCGTGCTCCCGAGAGGCGGCAAATATTGACTGAGGCCTAGCGATGCCACGTTAGCCTGTATTATCGACACCCACGGCGCGTGCACCCGTAAGTGATGGGCAACGATCTCATGGAATATTTGGTCATGATTGTCGGATTGTTTCGGCATGACTGCGCACCCAGGAGGCCCTCCGCCTTTGTTAGGCTCTGGCGTAGGTGGTAGAAGCTGGCTAGGACTGTGCTGTCCCTCCCTGTAAATGCCGAGCGAAGTCGGAGGACGAAGTAAATAAACAGAGATAGACAAGGAGATAGATGGAGATAGATTGTGAATTGGCAAGGGACAGAAAGACGTGACGGGATGGGAAGAGGGAGGAGAAGTAAGGTGGCATAGGAGAAGGGTGGGTGGAAATATATGGAGCGACAGAGGAAAGAGGGAGTTAAGAGAAAAGAATAAGGTTATTGTGCATAAAAAGGGAACTACCTAGAAAAGACCAGAAAGTAACTGTCGAAGATTGTCAATGGAGTAGGGGAGGAACTTTGAAAGAAGATCAGAAAGGGTAAGAACGAAAGACAAAAAAAGAGAAAAATTAACAAAAGAAAATGAAGTCAAATGATATGAAAAGAGAGACAATGAAAAAGTAAAGAAAAGAACAGCATCAAATTGAAAACAAAACAGACAAAAGGAGAAGATAGGTGTTGGACCGGCCCTTTTGCAAGGTTATCCCTAAACTTTTTGCCTTCCTCCACCTATTTGTCTGACCTTTTTGTTGGTTTTAGGACCCTAGGCACTTTAACTCCTCTAATCAGTACATGTGCTCTCTTCTCTAAACATTGTATGATTTATTTACACCTGTTTGGCACATTCGATTTCCATGTAAGTCCCTTGTAAAGTGACATTCCATATACCCAGGGCCTGTAAATTAAATTATACTAATGGGCCTGGAACACTGCTTATGCCACCCACAGACTTAGCCTTTAAAACCTGTCTCAGGCCTGCCACTGCACTTTGACTTTGCATTTAAAACTACTAGCCAAACCTTAAACTCCCTTTTTTAATTACACATAGGTAACTCCTAAGGTAGGGCCCGCGTAGCCCTATGGGCAAGGTGCTAAGTGCGTAAAATGTCGGACATGTGCCTAAATTGTGTAGCATATCCTGGTAGAGACTAACAGCCCGTTTTGTTTTGCACTGCTGTGAGGCCTACTCCTCTCAGTGGCTAGCATTGGGAATTTCCTTATATATACTTAAGTGGTAATTCCTTCTCTGAAAGGAGTAGTGTTGCCATGTTTGGTATGTTTAGAATGGTAGTGATAAATATTGCTTACTGGTGAAGTTGGATTTTACATTACTATTTTAGAAATGCCACTTTTTGAAAGTGAAAGAACTACAGAGGAGTAAGATCCAATGGGATTAGGAACAGGTAGGGCCGTAATTTCAGTAAGTAAAAAGATAATTACCCGGACCTATATGTTACTTCCAGCATATTTTTTGTAGCTGAAGTGATAAACAACAATTATTTTTGTTTATTCTGGTTTTTATTAACCTATATTCTTTTCTGAAGAATCATTATTTTTGCCACAAGTTCATAAAGAGAAAGGTATGCGGTCCTTTCATTAAAGAATTACATCCAATCAACGAAAAAAACATTCAATAATTCACTTCACATAGTAAGCAATACACATTTACTCTAAAAAAGAGGGAGGGACCCCCTTAAGCGTCCAAATTGAGGTGAAGGTGAAGCGGCAGGAGCAGTTTCCCCGTATTCAAGGGTTATTTGGAAGAACGACGGCAGATTGACTAATGCCGCGTTTCCAACTATCGGCTGCCAGTGATTAAATTAAAGCGACCGCCTCACCAAGCAACTGTTCAGAGAAACATAAGAACATCGTAAATAGAAACAAAAGAGGAAAGAGATATCGTCCTATGCTGGAAAAAGGGAACCATAGGTGAAACTTCGAATCAGACCAGTGAAAAAAGTGAGGCAGCAAAACAGTTCAACCTACCATAGCACTGGACCTAGGGGGTGACACAGCCTCGAATCTCCAGTAGGAGGATTAAAAGAAAAGCCATCATGAACATAAGAATAAGAGATAAGATTTTTTGTGGTCTTGATAAAGATGGGAGCATAAACATAATACCATCGAAACGCGTTGACGCTCGGGTCACACAATTCAAGGAACAACCTTACCTGATCAAATGTGAAAGGAATCATAATATTGATTGGAAGGCTTTTTTTATTCAATGTTCCAGAATGTGTATGAGTATTTGACAAGGGGTTAGGTCAAACTACTATATTGTCTCTTTTTCTCTTTCTTTTTATGCTGGTCATAAGAAGCAGTTGGAAAGCCAGTGTGGGAGAGTTTTCTCTATGTTAGAGTCATAATATGCATGCATTGTTATAATTTGTTTTATTGATATGAATTGTTTTTTAAATGTCTTTTAAAAATTGTTTTTGTCATTTGTAGAAAGATGTTTATCTTTCATTTTTAATCTTTTGAATAAATACAAATACGTATTCTATCTGAAGTAACAAACTTATTAATTCGACTACTGCCTTGATAATTTCATTTGAAGTCAAGGGAATTGTATTTTTTCTTCAGCAATACACATTTAAACATTGTACACAACTAAACAACAAACCACAACACCAAAAAACCAAGTGATATTTGTTAATCCTTAAAACAAGTTTTCACTGATATTCATAATGTATAATTCATTAATCTTTCAGAATCATCTTTATACATCAAAGGGAACAAAATAAAGCAGAAATGGGGAGCAATGGAAATCCCTCAGAATCTGTACATGTTTAATTTTTAAGTTCCTCAATGAGATGAAATGCCAAAGCGTTTCGAGTCATAGTCCTCAAGATGCAAGGACTCTCATCAGGGCTTCTGAAATGTCTACATCGCACAGGAATTAAATCCAATGCGCAATGGTGATTTATCTGGCCCGGAATTATTTAGCTCTCTCCAGCTGATGACTCAGTAATATACCCCTGTAATGTTACCTAATGGCCCCAATTTTTGTGTGCCACTGCTTTACTGAGATTAGCTTTTACATTTTTTGTCCTGCCAGTGATGTTCTCTAAGCCATTTTTATAACACTCTCCGTATTATAGGCATCAATTGGTACTCTTGGGAAGCGTAACTCGCCGACAACTCCCACCAGTCAAGTGCTCACATCATGTAGCGAAAAATTAGGCTAGTTTGAATAGAAAATTTCTGTCAATCTGTTCGCGGCACGCTCAAGCTCACAGGCAAGTAGCTCAGGTCAGGTGGGAGTTGTTGGGAGTTGTCGGGATTGTTGCGCTTTACCAAAGGTTCCCATTGAAGTTCGCGCTTGAACAAAGACATTTTTTAGTATAAATACAGAGGCTCTGACCCCATGATTTTAGACACTGCATGGACTTGTAACCAGGCGCTGCTGTCTCTAAAGACTGCCCATTGCCAGAGGGCTGCTGTGCTACCATGAGGGACCTCCATTTGGACTATTTGCTTTGTTGTGCTGGTCTGCTGCCTGTTAGACTGCTGGAGAGACCACCACCTTCATTTGGACTTTTGTGCTGGCATGCCTGCCTGCTCCTTGCTTTGTGACTTTGCAGCCCCCTCCCTGTTCTTTGGAATCCCAGGATGCAAAAAGGATTCCACCAAAACAGCTTGCAACCAGCCATGGGACTTGTGAGTCCGGCACAGGGCTTTTTGAACAACTCAGGTGAGTGCTGTTCTTTGCTCCTCACTGTTGCAATTAAGCACATGCTAGGTACCTTAGTCCTTGTAAATTGAGCAGGTGCCTCAGATGCTTGTTGGAACTGGCCCTGAAGGGGGAGAGCTACCCTAGGCCCAGCATCTTACTTGGGTTACTCGCGCCGCCCAAGCAGTGTGAGCGCAAGCCAACAAGCTGCCTTTGTTGTGGCACATTACCAAGGCAACGTCAAGCCCCTTGACAACGCAGCTCAAGAGGCTGCCCATCCCTTGCTGAGAAGAAAACCACATGATCTACATCTGCCTGATCATCGAGGCCATTCCTGGCCAGCCCGGCACTATTCTGCTTGTCAAGAGAGAGCGGGTCTCCAGTGTCGGAAAGACCGCTCTCATTACGGGAAGGTATTGTGCCTCAGGGTGGAGTCCAGAGTGGTACCCGGTGAAACGCTGGGCCCTACACAGGGGCTTAGAGCTGTTTGGGCATAGCTGAGTGTTAACTCAGCACTATGTGGGATTACCTCGGTAGAGTGAGACCGCTACGAAGAGAGTAACCCCGAGTGCTCCTTCTGGTACCCTGTGATGGTGGCCGCATTTCCCCTATAGAAAGCAGCTTGGATACTAGGGCTGTGGTTGGTTATGCCTAGGTTCTGGAGACTTTGCTACTAAAATTACTGTACCCCGTGTAGTAAGTGCGCAGGTGTTTATGCGGCCTACAGTTTATATCTGCATTTATCCCAAAAGGTGCTTATTATTTACCGCAAATACCATATAACATGTAATAAAAGCAGAAGTGCGCTGTATCTATGTGTTTCCTGCATTTGTAGGAGACTCACCCTGTGTTTATGGTGTTATTTAGTGGTTGATGTACTGTGATTTATATGTTCTTACTCTAACCAAACGTCTACATTTTATGCCCTGATGTTATGTATGTCATGTTCATTCTTGCATTTTCAGGATAACAAGTACTATTTCAGTAATTGCATAATATGCACAGTATTTATGATTCATATTGTTTTGGTCTGCATTTTCCTGTTTGGAGTCTCTTTTTTGATTTCTCCATTGTGTTCCTTTGTGAGTGTGTTGCGCAAAAACTTTATATATTGCCTCTGATGATAAACATGCCTGCTCTTTGCCAAGCTACCAGAGGGTAAGCACACGTCGTTTAGACAACTGTGAATTCAGGATGTAATCCCTAAGACGTTCCTATGTTAATTTAATATTCCAGCCCTGAGAAGTTGTAGGGTGGCTCAGCCAAAGACGAAACACATGTTGACTGGTGCGAGTGGTGATAACCAATTAAAGACAAGATTGGATGAATTTGAAGACTGGTGGAGTATTTTCTTTTGGACTATACACTCAGAGTTTTGTTTGTTTTTTATGGTCATTTGGTGATGCGGGATGACATCCCTACTCTTTGGAGCACTGCATTGATTGTTCACATATTAATAATTATAGATACTTAGGGGCACATTAGGATGGCGGGCAGACTTTGTCCGCCCACCATCCCGTCGTAAAAAGGGATCCCCCACCAAACGGGCAGTGGTCCCGTGGGTGCCATTAGGATGCGCCCGCCACAGTGGCAGTGCTCCACAGTGGCCGGGAGCATCCTAACGCGCGGTGCCTGCCACGTTGTGCATGGAACTGCAGGGGGGTACCATAGGTACACCCCATGTGCATCCCCCCCGAGTCACTGGGGGCCCACAACGGGCCCCCCAAGCAGACCCCGTATGCCTTTCTGTGGCAGAATTGAAGGCATTTCAAAACCCTCATCCTAATATGGCTGGCGTTGTGTTTCCAACACCATATTGAACCCTTTTCCGTCCCCCAGCAATTGTAATATGGCGGGGGGTCATTTCTGCACAGATGGTGGGTGAATCGCCCCCGCGATCCACCCGCCATCCTAATGGGGCCCTTAGTTCCAGTGCGCCTTACTTCCCTTATTCATCATTATCATTTTGATTTCTAATAAAAGGAAGCTAAATGCAAGAAAAAGAAAGAACAAAAGAGAACGAAATATATAAAGTGGGATACATTCATGGGACAGGAGTAAGAAAAACTGAATGAGAGGAAGAGAAAGAAAGAGTCAACACCAGTTTTATATGTTTGTATGAAAAGCTTGCCCAAGACTGTACATTTGTTCAGGTCTGGAAAAACCAGCCTCATGTTCAGTGCACACAGAGTGGGCTGTGGTAGAGAAAGCTTCAAAACATTGGCTTGCTTGAGTGAGCCTCTTTCAGCCACAGGGTTGAAGCCATTGCCATAACAACATGGACTAGTCCAGAGGAGACGTTTACCCCTACATTCAAGCTATTGGCTTTTTAAAAAGTAGACTCAATCATCACATTTTTTGTCAAATTTAGCTGGTACATCTATTGCATACCAAACGAAATCCATTTTTCAAATATTTTTAATGTAAGACACATTGGTTTGCAGGTGTGTGGGCAAGATGTCTGATGAGAAGTACGTGCAGTGATTGAGCTCTACGTGCCTCCGCCTACAAGCATCCTGTTGCACCTGGGCCCACCCGTGGCCCGCTGTCTAGGAAGGGTTAATATTGCCTCCTCACCCCCAACTTGCGACAGAGCAGCGAGGCACTAGAAGACACCAGCTGCAGAGGGTCGAGTGACTACCGGATGAGTCAAAGCTGAGGCCCGCAAACTGGCCCCGGCCTTCACTGCCACTGCACATGCCTCTCCAGGCATTGTTATTGAGGGTCAGTCGATTGTGCCACAAGCTTTGTAGCACCAGATGACCCACTGGGAGCTCTGGATTTGAAGAGCAGGTCCTGTGTGAGGGGGCTCTCTCCCCTTGCTCCCTTCCTAGGACAGGTGCCAGGAGCTTCCCACTCGTCACTTGGTAATACTGGAGAGCAGTGCTGCGGTGAAGTACTGACTGGAGGCTCACTGCTGAGGCTTGTGCAATCAGTGCCAGGCCTGCACTCTATTCTTGGCTCCCATTGAAGCTGTGCTATCAATTTTTGGCTACCCCCGAGGACCGGCTGCACCCAAATAGTACTGAGCGGGGTGTGGCACTCACATATAAAAGCATGTGCAGAAGGTGCGCTAGGAGTGGGTCCTCCCCTCCCACACCCTGCAGCGTAGATGCCTGTGTGGCGGCAAACTGTAGAGGTGGGCTCCCGGGTCCCTGATGGCGTGCAATCATAATTCCGATGAGATCGCAGACCCCACACTACAGGGAAAGAACACCACACTGATAAAGGCCTAACAGCTTTGCCCGCTGAATGCAATGATGCTAGGTGGGGCTGCAAATTCAAGATACTGCTCTTATTTATAGTAGCTGAGGCCCACTGCTTGTCGGCCCAATGTCGAGAGGCCTCCCGGCAGGGTAACGATCAGCAACTCTGCATGGGAGTAGCTTGGTACCCCTAATTCACCATTGTTTGAAACATGCACATCATGCTTGGCTGCCGTTGCAGGGAGCATCAGAGAGAGAGAGCAGCCCTCTACTCAATAGAGGCCACAGGGATTTATTTATGTATTTTGAAAGTTTTATATAGCGCGAACATAACCACCGACGGTATCAAAGCGCTTTGCAAATTATGCATCATAAGGGTATATTACAGATTATGCAAAACAAAATTGTCAAACAATCTCGTGAGGGAAAAGTACACACACCAACTGGCAAAATCACAGTCTAGAATTGTCTGACCTAATCGTGAACCAGGTGGCTGAGCCAGAGACAACGGGTATGGACCCAGAATCCGATACAGGAGCCATGCTAAGGCAGAAATGTCTTCATTAGGAGCCCTTTGACCTCTTTTTTGAAGAAGACAGAAGAAGGGTTCACCCTGACTTCGGCTGGAAGGGAGTTCCAGATCCTCAGAGCCATCCCGAGAAGGCTAGGGATCTTGTCGGCCGGAGTGTGCTCTGCTTTTCTTGTGAGCCCGCCCCCTTGATCCTGCTGGAACAGGGAAAAGGCTCCCCACCTGCTTGGTGTTTACTTGCCATTGTGGTGGACACCATATAAAACTTATGCCCTGGCACTGCTTCTAGTTGAAACTCAGGGCCTGATTCAGATTTCAGCTGACAGGTTACTCTGTCACAACAGTGACAGATATCCCATCTGTCAAAGTATAAATTCCATAATATCCTGTGAGATTTATTTCAGAGGACAGTATATGCGTCACCGTTGAGACGGATTAACCTATCCGCCAAAATCTAAATCAGGTCTTTAGTTCATTTCTCCCCCCCTATTTCCTCTTTTCTTCCTGAGTGACACTACATGCTATGCCTGTGAGTTTCTGGCTGCAGACTGCACCCTTGCCCTTCTACCATCACCTGGCCTTACATCTACATTCGGGTGGGACTCCCTCCCTACTTACACTGCAGCAAACATGGTCAAGCAGCGAGGCCGCAATTTTCTCCCATCACAAACTGGGGGGATCCTCAGGGGTAGACGATGCCCACGAAGTGACCGCTGAAGCCACTACCATGAGCAAATTTGTAGGTCTTTTGGGGGCGATCTGGGATCTTAAGGCTACACTGGACCCCAAATTAGATGCTCTCACAAACAAACTGAGCTTACTTAGGGCGGATGAAGCCAAATTGAGAGATCGCATGGAATCCAATGAATCAACCCCTCTCTATCAGATATGCAATCTCATTTACGGATTCTTGAAGTGGAGGTAACATTGCAACGCGCCTGTGCAAACGATGCTGAGGGCAGATCAAGGCGCAACAATATTCGTATAATAGGCAGACCCCCCAGGATATAGCGGCATGGATTAGCAAATTTAGCGGCACAAAAATGGAAATTTAGCGGCACAAATATGGAAATTTAGCGGCAATTTTGCGGCATTTTATGTGGCCATTTTTCCTACAACACAGATATCTTAGTTTTTTTAGTTATTTAACAACATGAAGCTATGTATATTTGGTTTCTTTACAATGTAGACACTTTGGGGCAGATTTACAAGCCCCTTGGGCTGCTTTTACGCCGCCGTTGCGTCACTTTTGTGACGCAGCGGTGGCGCAAAAGATGCACCATGGTGCGGGGTATTTACAACGTGACGCATCTCCCAGATGCGTCACGTTGCACAGCCCTGCGCCAGAAGAAGCGTACCATTGCAGGTCAGTTTGTGTCTTGCAATAGCCTTAGAGCTTGGTGCCACTGTTCGACAGACCTAAACACTAGAGAAAGAGCAGTCAAAACCGTCAAGTGGTCACTTGTTAAACAGTAGCGAACTGCATGTTGGTACTTGTAGTTCCGTTGCAAAATGTCAGCCTGCAAATCGTCTCCGATTTAAAAGCGGGGACTGGTTGAAGTTGACACCCATGACATGGGGCCACTTGACGCCCGTGTTAAATTTCTCGCCTCTAGGATTTTTCCCATGGCTCACTCCCAGGGGGAAATGGTCTGCAATAGGTGAGCTCAACCCTCTGACTTCATCCCTTGTCCAGCGCGCCTCTGCAGATACCCCGTCCCGTGTGCGCCTCAGCTCTCTCGGCTGAGTGGTTCAGTCTGTTTATCTTGAGGGACAGACATCTCTGCACGGCGCTCCGTCTCCAAGCCCGCGAATAGCGTGACCGACTGGCATTGGTGCAAATTCAGGACAGTGAGTGTAAAAATTCAGGACAAAGGGTCAAAATTCAGGACACAAATTCAGGACAGGAGGTCAAAATTTAGGACAAAACTTCAAGACAATAGGTACGTTTTACAGACACATCAGAGGTCGCGCAATAGTATATAAGTAAGCCCAGCCATTTCCAAACATATTCAACCGTTTGCAAACCTATCCATCATGTATCCTTCCATCTATCATTTCACTCATCCATCCCTTCATCCATCCCCTCATCCATCCTTTCACTCATCTCCATTATCCATCCACCCTTTTACCCTATCCATCTGTACACTTATCCATCCACTCTTCATCCCATCCATCCATTCACACATCCATTCAGCCATTTACCCTTTCACCAATCCAGCCATCCTTTCACTTACTAATCCTTCCACCCATCCACTATTTTAGTCATCCATCCATCCTCCCTTTCTATCTCCATCGACCCTTTCACTTAGCCATCCTTCCTTCCATCCATCCTTTCACCCACCCATCATCCATCCATCCATCCATCCATCCATCTGTCCTTCCCCTCATCATCCATCCTTCCCCTCATCACCCATCCATCCTTTTCCCTCATCATCCATCCATCCTTTTCCCTCATCATCCATCCATCCTTCTACCCACCCACTCTTCATCCATCCATTCTTCCCCTCATCATCCATCCATCCTTCCCCTCATCATCCATCCATCCATCCATCCATCCTTTCACCCACCCCCTCATCATCCATCCATTCCCTCATCATCCATCCATCCATACATCCTTTCACCCACCCCCTCATCATCCATCCATCCACCCTTCCCCTCTTCATCCATCCATCCACCCTTCCCCTCATCATCCATCCTTCCACCCCTAATCCATCCATCCATCCCCTCATCCATCCATCCATCCCCTCACACATCCATCCATCCATCCATCCTTCCTTCCCCTCATCCATCCATCCCCTCATCCATCCATCCTTCCTCTCATCCATCCTTCCCCTCATCCATCCATCCATCCCCTCATCCATCCTTCCTTTCATCCATCATCCATCCTTCCCTTCACCCATCCATCCATCCTTCTCCTCATCCATCCATCCTTCCCCTCCATCCATCCATCCATCCTTCCCCTCATCCATCCATCCTTCCCCTCCATCCATCCATCCATCCTTCTCCTCATCCATCATCCTTCCCCTCATCCATCTTTCCCCTCATCCATCATCCAGCTACCCTTCCACCCATACATCCAGCTATTTACATTTTCTCTCCATCCGTCCCCTCTCATCAATCCATCCATCCTCTCTCATTATCCATTTATTCAATCTTTCATTCATCCATTCACCCTTTCACTAATTCATCCAGCCATTCACCCATCCCTTCACTTACTTACTCACCGACCTTTCCATATTAATTTTGAGCTGAGAAGAGGCCCATCAAGAACTTCACCCTCGCTGCAGGGGCTGTTCCAGGACTGGGACAGAAGCCACCCAGGGCGGAGACAGGATCCACCACAGGGGGTACAAGAGCCATCACAGGTGTAGGTGGACTGGAGCCACAACATGGGGGGACAGGAGCCCTCCCAGGCGGGGGGGGGGACTGGAGCCACCACATGGGGGGACAGGAGCCATCACTGAGGGGAGGGCAGGAGCCATCACAGGAGAGGGAACAGGATCCACCAGGGTGGGCACAGGGGTGGGCATGCAGTATTCTAGTATCATCTTGGGCTCCTCGCCCCCTCCTGCACAAGACAACGAGAAGACAGGCTCTCTGTCCAAAATGCCATCCCCCACTGTGATGTACAGTACTTACAGGAGATACTCTAAGAGAACTGATTGAACTGATTGTCCTCCATACTTTGTTAATCAGTGTGGGTGCGATTGTGCCATTTCTTTATTTTCTTACATTATAGACTGCATGTTTGAAGAACCAAGGTTTGCTTACAATTTAGTGACAGTAATTACGCTCTGTGAAGAGAACCACGTGCTGCCTCGGTGTAATCAGGGGTGTAATCTGGCCGAGTCTCGGATGTTTGGGGCCCTGGGTAGGATTGGAATGTGTGAGCCCCCTCTAAATAGCAGAGACATGATGCATTCAGGGCTGTTTGCATGTGAATAGATGTCGCTGCTCCTGAACCTGCAGCCCCTCCCTCTCAGTCACCTTCGCAGCGCCTCTTAACAGGTCAGCAAGGGCTGGAGGTGTCAGGGCTTCCCCCCCCCCCTCCTCTCAGTCACCTTCTAAGCACCTCTTAACAGGTCATCAAGGGCTGGGGGTGTGAGGGTTGCCACCCCGCTGTGCCTCTCCAATGCTGCTGAGTATCTTGGCTGCTAGCCCAATTCACATGCAATAGCCACATAAAGCAGACCCCCCAGGATATAGCGAAAAATGCAGCGATTTCTAAAAAAATGCCGATTTCGCGGGCATTTTTGTAAAAATCGCGGCATTTTTTTAAAAGTGCCGATTTCGCGGCAAATCGCGAAATCGCGAAATCGCGAAATCACGATATCCTGGAGGGTCTGAATAGGGCTCCCTGAAGGTGCAGAGGGCCCCAATATGGACCTCTTCTTGAGGACTGATTGGTCCACACCATCTTTGACGTTTGATGATCCACCTTCTTCTCCATGGCGTAGGCACATAGAGTTCCTAACATGCCACCCCCTTGGGTCATCCCAAGACCCGTGATGCAGAGACTCTTAAACTACTGGTATCGAGATCATCGTGTTCTACAAGACAGTGAATATATATCTGGACATTACAGCAGAGGGGCAATACCATCATGGCTCCCTTATGCCTGTTAAACGCCAACTCACTAGATGGGAATATGTTATTCTCTGATGTTCTGAACCAAACTGCGGGTCCTGGACTTTGATATTACCCGCCTCTTTACATCCCCAGGCAACGCTTGGGAATGGTTGGAGATGAAGGGGGTATCACCGCCATCGTGCAATGTGGTGAACACCAGAGGGAAGAGGCATTGATGTTCTCCTTGATGACAACAATGCACTAGCCCCCTTCCCCTAGGGTCGACCAACGGAGGAGCAGGCCGCAAAGGAGTGGGCTCTCGCAGTGGCTGAACTGGAATCTCGCCACAGCCATACCACCATCTCCCCTACACAATCTATTTCCTCACTGGAAGGAGACCAAGAGCGCGCCCTGATGGACATTCCTCCTGAGCGGGCCCAGACTTGACCCCGATGACTGCCGAACTGGTGATCTGACCAAGCACTTCATATCCTTTTGTTGTAATTGCTGGGAAAATATTTGTTGTGCTTCACAACCAAGGGGTCTCCTGTACACAGAATAAGATGTGTGGGTGGGTCAAGCGACAGCTGCCCTCTCTCTATCTGAACCAACTACCCCCTCAACCTTGGTGGACTTGGTTTGACTCATGTAACTTGCTGCATTATTCTTGGTCTGGGGCTTGTTTTTGTTTGAACCTGAGGTGGGGTGTTAGGGTTACAGTTTATGTTTTGTTATATTTTTCTATCCCTTTCCTTTGACTGTGGTGGATCGTGGGTGGGTTCAATCGAAGTGTGGTTGTGTGGTCTGTAGGTATGGTGGGTGTGAGAAAGTGCCATCTTCCTTGCCTTGGTATGCCCCCACTTTTTTCTGAACTGCTGGTGTACTTTGACTGAGTGTGCCCTGGGTCCCTGCCAACCAGGTACCCAGGGCCTGGGTTCCTTCCCTACAAGAAAAGCTATGCTGAAACAAAACACCCAATTGGCATCTCTGGCCACCTGTCAGCCCCTAGTAAATGGTACCCTAGGTACCCAGGGCATGGTGACCAGAGAAGGCCTCTGAGGGCCACCCTCAGGAACCCTGTACCCTGGCACCCACACACTGCCTTTGCAGGCTGAGTGCCTAAGTACAGAACTAAAGCAATAGTCGACATGGCACACATCCCTGTGTGCCATGCCCACAGAACCCACTGCCCTATATACTTCAGTCACCCCTCTAGCTGGGTGCCCTATGCCAGAGGTGAGGGCCCAGGTGCATGGGCCCTGGGCCCCTACAGTACCCAGGGCCATTCCTGGGCACTGTAAGTGCAGTGTTGCCATTTAAGAGTATATGGTTCTGGGAGGTTGTCATGTACGAACTCCACAACACCATAATGGCTTCACTGAAGACTGACAAGTTTGGTACCAAACTTCTCAGCACATTAAACCCGCATTGATGCCAGTGTGGGATTTAATGTAAAAAGCACGAGAGGTCCCTGCCCTTGCCCTACCTGTAACACCCCTAAATTCAGTATTTATCGGCTCCCTGAACCTTCCTTCCTTGGATCCCGATACAAACAAGAAGAAAGAAGATCAAGAAGAAGAAGACCCGCCGCGCAGCTGCTAACAACAGGACAACACCAACTGACTTGGCCCCTGCCCTACAGGCCTGTTGATCCTGGAACCTGCTCCTGCCTAATCCCGGGGACCTCCACGGACAGCAACCTTGGGACACCCAGAGGACTGGACTGCCTTCACCCTCTCGAAGATTGGGACTCCCATCAGCAGAGGCTCTGCTGCAACCACCTACCTGGTGCCCACCAGGAAGCTCCGGACCAGCCCACTCTGCACCAGCCAAGCCCGGGCTGGGCCAACCCGAACCAAGACCACGAGGACGTCCCCCCGGCGACTGGGACCCGAAGTCCAGTGCCCAAAGACCCCGCTCGATGAACCAGCCGATGCCTGCAGACTCAGAACCAGGGGCCACCCCAACCGCGACCAGCTGAGGGTAAGCTTTTCCGACATCCAAAGACACCCCCTCACCCGGCGCCCTACAGCCCCCTGTGCCTCTCTTTGGGGTACCTACCTGTGCTCCAACATCCCAACTTACCTCTCGAAGTGCTGGTCGCCCACGGAGAGTCACCGTCCCCGAGCCTGCAGCCTTTGTTCCTTTGTCAAGATCCTCATTGGATAACATTGAGCGCCCGACGGCTCAAAAGCACCCTGCACCCAGCCGCCCGAGTGCCGCTGGCTGTGACCTCTCTGTCCTAATCTACTTCCCCCCTTGCCCATAGCAAGTGACCAGGAGCCCAGCTCACACAGCCGCGTGGCTTGCTAGCCAGCCGCCACCAACCGAAGGCCCCCTGCCTCTCATTGACTAACATTGGGCCTAACTACCTCTGCACCCGGCCGCCCCTGTGCCGCTGAGAGTGTACTACTTGTACCTACCTGACCCTGGGGGACCCCTGAGACTGTGCCCAGAACCTTACCTTCACCAAACAAGTATTAACCTGGAGGCCGGTAATTCACTTACCTGCCATTGGATAAAATTGACCCATTTTGACTCGAAAATTTTCTAAGTGTGAAGTTTTGAAAACTGAAAATATTCATATAAAATCAGCCAAAGTCCGAATTCGAAAATACTCACCTGTGATCAGGAGAGAAGCCAGTACTGTACCTTTCAGCCCAATACCGAACCGCCAAAGTAATCCCTAGCGGGTTTACCAGTAACCTGTATTTTCCTCCATAGGAACCCATTGTCTGCTTTTCTACGAAATTTCTTCTAAGTGTCTACTTTTGAAAACTGCAAATATTCTTCAAAAATCGCACGAAATACTGAAACGCAATTACCTACCTGTTTTAAGTTAAGCCCCCAGTGCTGGCCCTAGGAGACTAGTGCTGGGTTACAAAAGTAACGCAATCGTACTTTATCTGTAACCTGAATTTCCTCCCATTGGATACCATTGTCAGAATCATCTTGAAAAGTTTCTAAGTGTGAACTTTTAAAACAGCTTTATATTCAGGAAAATCCAACACAATAACTAAAATGTTTTTGCTAATCTGGTTTCAGTTTAGACCCCAGGACTGAATCTACGACCTAGTCCTGGAACTACCAAAGTAATCCATAAAGTAATCAGCTGTACTTCCCTATGAAAAAACTATTGAGCTAAATTCTAGAGTGTGTTTCAGAACGGTATTGCTTATTAGCTATCCTGTAATTATTGTGTGTACAAACTTATTGCTCCCCTGCTAAGTATTTACATGAGAGTATTCGTATCTCGAAAAGTATATTTTTATAACTGTCGGTTCTAAAAAAAAAAAAACTATATCTGAGGATATAATAACAATTGGCCTGGAGTTCAGCTCTTTAATGTGTGAAACCTTTTGCTGACTGAGTGTGTACAACAAATGCTTCACACTGTCCTCTGGTACTGCCTTACTGCTCGACCAAGCTACCACTTTGGAGAGTAAGGTCAGTTCTGACTTTAACCTCTGTTAAACCTTTGGGGTTTGTGGACTCTATACCCACTGTACTGCCTTATTGTCCAGTATATATAGAGCCACCTTCTCACATTGGTGGCAGCGGTGGGATACAAACTTGCATTTGTTGGACTACTTGGTTACCATCGGCTCACACGACAGAACTTGTAAATTGCCTTTAGAATTCTGAAATAGGTCTTTTCCAAAAATACTAAAAATCTGATAGGGCCATGCTTAAGTCCCATTAGAATTGTGTAAAAATAAAAGTCACTAGAAGCTAGGGTAGAGGGTTAGAACTATCAGGTTAGAATCCACAGGTGACCAAGAACTCACTGCTGAGGACAACATCAATAACCAACAGAGTCAGTCTCCACCCCTGGTACATGGACTCTCGGATGTAGACTCCCAGGATTTTCAGGGCGATGAGCCCCAGGTCCCAGGAGCCCATCCTCCCCACCACCACATCTGCTGCAATACCAACTGCACAGCAGACCCCTGCTGTTACGGCCTGTGCGCCCACCGCCACCACCACCACCAGTGTCACCTGCAACACTCTCCCTGTTCCAGGGGACGACCAGCCCACACCAACAACTGTGGACGGCAGGGAGAGTGTGCGTGGACCCACAGTGGCGGAGCAACAGGTCCGTGGCAGCAGGGCAGGTGGGAGGGCCAGGGTCACCCCAGACATCAGGAGGTTGGGACCCCATCCCTGGACCACTTCACCAGAGTCATTGGGGCCTAAGAACAGGTCCAGGGACAAAGTGGCCGGTCTGACGAACTCTTACGTGAGCTCATCCTGCTGATAAGCTCCATCGATACCCACATCGGACAAATGGTGGACCTCCTGGGCCAGCAAGTGGCGTTACTGAGGGACAGGCCTGCGTCCTAAACAACACCTCTATCCTCCTCTGTTGTGCTGCAGGATGACAGTTCACCATCCTCCACTGCGGCCACTAAGAGGGGTGAGTCCTCAGATGCCGCTGGCACCACAGCAGGGCCCGCCCCCGCGAAGCGACCAAGGGCCGTCCAAAGAAGAGCCTGGGAGTCTCTGAAGGCAAAGCACCAGCCAAACACCAGTCATGGAGCCAGCCCTGGTGGCAACCCTCTTCCCCACTGCATTGACTGTTTGGACTGTCCTTCCTCACACTGCCTTGTAAATGGCACCTGTCTGTTTGACTGGGTCACCACATTGATGTGGTGTCTACTCATTCATCTCATTTACTATGACTGTCAACTCACTGCTCCATCACCACCTTCATGTTAATCTGCCCGCCCCCTCACATGTCAACTTTGTAAATAAAATACCTTGCACACTTTCATCGTGTCAGCTTTGTATTTAGTGCAAGATGTACCGTCTTCAAAATGTCCATAATGTATCACAAAGATGTACTGTATGTAGAAATGGATAATCTTGAGGCACCTAGGGAAAGACAACAGAACAACATTCACTGGTGTGAGTGTGGCATCACAGACATTACACTACGCAAACCATCTATATAACCCAACATGCAGACAACACAATGGGCAACAAGTGTCAACAAACACGTCCCGTATACATTCACAGATTTCATGTCACTGTCACATATCCACACACAGGTGACTTTACATCTGGCTGGCTGTACCATTCGCACATAGCCCTTCACTAGCAATCACACCAGACAATGTACATGTTGTACATTGTCACCCACCTTCAAGTGAAGTAGCGGGTGATGAGCTCTTGACGCATGTCACCTCCTTCCTCCTCTCCACTGTCCTCATCACTGGACTCAGGTTCTTGTGCAGGTGGGGGCCTTGGGTCCTCATCATCATCAAGGAGCAGGGGAATATCCTTGCGAATAGCCAGGTTGTGGAGCATGCAGCATGCCATTACGATCTTACACACCTTCCCAGATGAGTATGACAGTGCACCTCCAGTTTTGTCAAGGCAGCAGAAACGTGATTTGAGCAGGCTAAAAGTACTCTCAACCACACAACGTGTCCTGCCATGGACCCCATTGTATCTGATATCAGCCGGGGTCCTGGGATTACACAGTGGGCTCAGCAACCATTGACGGCTGGGATATGCAGAGTCACCTAGGAATGACAGACACACATTGCAATGTTGCGCAGGCAGAGGGCAGCAGGTTACACACCCAGCATGCCATACGACTAGGCATACACACCCACAATCCAAGCACGCTCGGGAAACAGATTAGCCATCAGCCGGGGCACAATGCTGTTCCTCAGGACGTAGGTGTCATGGGCAGAGCTGGGGAATCTGGCACACACATATCTGCCCGGCACACCACCTGCACATTGATCGAGTGATAATGTTTTCTATTGCAAAAAATGTGCTCATATGCCTGTGGTGGCACAAGACCGACATGTGTGCAATCTATGGCCCCAACAACGTGTGGGATGTGTCCAAGGGGATAGAAGTCTCCCTTCACACATGCCAATTCTGCACCCCTGGGGAAATGTACATATCTGTCCTTGTAGATCATCATGGCGGACAGAACATCCCACAGCAGCATGCTGAACATGGGTTGAAATATCCCTGCAGCTCTGGCCAGGGTCTCCTGGAACGATCCAGTGGCAAAAAAATGGAGGGCTGCCACACTTTGTAAGTTGGGGTGAACGTTGTTGGGTATGTGCGGCGAGGCTGCAGGTGGGGCTCCAACAGATCACAAAGGGTCTTCAGGGTGGCTCTATTGAGACGGAATTTGCAAATGATCGCCACATCCTCCATGTCCTCCAGCAGTGTCAAGTGACATATCAGATTAGGCCTCCTCCTAGTTGAGATAAAAGTGGACACGTGTCAATAACATCCATCATGAGATGGCCACAGCATATCCCGTTCAGGATGAAACAGGAAAAAAAAAGACTGACTTGAGGAATGTGTGACACACCAGATTACATGGATGGACGTTTCAGCCACACAGAGGGCACACCTCTCCATTTACAATACACCAGTGCCTCAAACACCACATAGGTCAATGTGAATGCACATATTTTCATGCACACATTCTATATGTGCACGCCTGGGAGTGTGGCATCTAGCCATTGTGTGACAAATCAACACAACTGTCTCATACTCATCTGCTGTACCTGTCACACCTCAATGCATCATTCAAACTTGGCACATATCCACAGCACAATGATCACAGTTGGCGGTGAACTGACAATTGCGTGTATGAGCACACAGAAAAGCACAAGTAAGTAACAACATCATACAGTCAGACAAGCCTTGCCGAGGTCATCACTGCGCCACAACACGTTCATATGTGTACACATTGTTGAGTCCACTACCACACTGTCCTGCCTCAACAACCATCTGATGCATTTGTGACATTGTAGAGACAACAGACCAATGTATGTCAGACATAAACAACCATTGCACGTGTAGGCATCTGTGGAGTCAATGGGAGGATGTATGACGTTACAATGCACACTTTTACAACGCATACCGTTACAGCGCATTTTTTACAACGCAACATCCGTTACAACGCATTCCATTACAACGCATGCCATTACAACGACATTTTAAAAACTACATTTACAACGCATTCCATTACAACGCATAATACCTTTACAACGCATACCATTACAACGCATAACATTACATTGCATGTTTGGTAAGTATTGGATAGTGTAGGGGTAAAAATTACTATTCTAACTCCAGGGGATGCAACAGCGGGGTAAGTGTTGGATAGTGTAGGGGTAAACATTACTATTCTAACTCCAGGGGGTGCAACAGTAGGGTAAGTGTTGGATAGTGTAGGGGTAAAAATTACTATTCTAACTCCAGGGGGGGCAACAGTAGGGTAAGTGTTGGATGGTAATGTTATGCGTTGTAATGGTATGCGTTGTAATGACTGAGTTGTAATGACATGCGTTGTAGTGGTGTGCGTTGTAGTGTCATGCGTTGTAATGGTTGCGTTGTAATTGCATGCATTGTAATGGATGTTGCGTTGTAAAATTTCGTTGTAATGGTAGTGCGTTGTAAAAGTTGCGTTGTAAAGCTTGTTTCCCCAATGGGACATTGGCATTGTGTGCATGATGACGTGCCCTTTAGCATGTGGCCACTGTGTACTGTTGAGGTGTGTCCGATGGACATTGCCATTGTATGTGCACCAAATCGCGGTAGCTACCGCCTGGCCCCGGCGGTGTGCTACCAGCACCCCCCCTGACACAAGTGTGGTAGTCATTGGCACGGAGACATGCCCAAATGGCGGTGGGCATGCTCCGTCACACAAATTGCGGTAGCTACTGCCTGGCCACGGCAGTGTATCACCAGCACCCCCCTGACACAAGTGCGGTAGTCATTGGCATAGAGACATGCCCAAATGGTGGTGGGCATGCTCCGCCACACAAATCGCGGTAGCTACCGCCTGGCCCCGGCGGTGTGTCACCAGCACCCCCTGACACAAGTGCGGTAGTCATTGGCATGGAGACATGCCCAAATGGAGGTGGGAATTCTCCGTCACACAAATCGCGGTACTACCGCCTGGCCCCGGCGGTGTGTCACCGCCACGGAGCATTGCCTACAGCCAATGGGAATGATGATTGCGGTGGCATGATGCAATTTTGAAAATCGCAGTTGGTGTGCTCCGCCACCGCGGAGGCGGTTATTGGATGCTTTTGAATGAGGCAGAGCTGGACAACCAATTGTTTCAGCTTGGCCCCTTTGAAACGACCCTAGGGGGCTATATATGTGTGGGAGTGAGCCTCACATTTCCACTGCTCACAGAGCCTGCTGCCTGAGACCCCTCATGTGCTGCTGCCTCTAGAGCCTGCTGCCTGAGACCCTCATCTGCTGCTGCCTCCAGAGCCTGCTGCCTGGGACCCTCATCTGCTGCTGCCTCCAGAGCCTGCTGCCTGAGACCCCTCATCTGCTGCTGCCTCCAGAGCCTGCTGCCTGGGACCCTCATCTGCTGCTGCCTCCAGAGCCTGCTGCCTTGTACCCTCATCTGCTGCTGCCTCCAGAGCCTGCTGCCTGGGGCCCTCATCTGCTGCTGCCTCCAGAGCCTGCTGCCTGGTTCCCTCATCTGCTGCTGCCTCCAGAGCCTGCTGCCTTGTACCCTCATCTGCTGCTGCCTCCAGAGCCTGCTGCCTGGGGCCCTCATCTGCTGCTGCCTCTAGAGCCTGCTGCCTGGTTCCCTCATCTGCTGCTGCCTCCAGAGCCTGCTGCCTAAGACCCTCATTTGCTGCTGCCTCCAGAGCCTGCTGCCTGAGACCCCTCACCACCCAATTCCACCACAGGCGTTCCATGTCCACAGGGATGGCAAGGACAGAGAAGATCCGTGCCAGTCCATTCACAAGTGAGGAGCTGGAGGTCCTGGTGGACGAGGTGCTCGCACGGTACTCAAGGCTGTATGGTACCCCAAATGTCGTGGTAAGTCATCAAAAAGTAGGGCAGGGGGGCACACATGTAGTTGGACTGCTGCAGTACATGCCTGAGGGTGTGGGAGTGTGTCATGCATTGACAAACATGCTGTCTCCAGGGTGAAGGAGTATATCTCCCAATGTCATAGGTTACCCTGCCTGCAGTTGTATGTCTGAGTGAAGTGTGTTACATTGTCAGTCATACAGAGACACAGTATGTTGGACATGCAGATGCCAGGACAGAGATTGCTTTGCTGAATGTCTCTGTGTGCCCCTGTTGTCTGACTCAGTGTGAACGCAGATGCTCTGCACAGTGCCCGCCCACCAAGAGAAGATCACATCACTGCACTTACTGTGTCCTTACTCTTGTTCATTCACACTGAAATCCAAATATGCACCATCTCAGCCCTGTATAATTGCACACGACCACACTTGTGTAGATCTATAATTTGTTAGTGAGTCCATGTCCCCCGATGTCACACACATGACATACAGATATGTTCACTGGATATGCTCATTGAATGCTGCCCAGTCATGTACACAGTGAGTCTACCCACAGGCATGTGATGTATGTAGTGGCCAGACATGCATAGGACTGGAGATGTGTGCAAGCCACAGAGGCGGTTCAGTGCTGTCATTCTGCATGTGTGTGAGATTACCAGGGACCCTGTACGCCCTCATAAATGCATGCAATCACATCAGCTGGGCCTCTCTCTCCCCAGACAAGTGGTCCTGCTGTCCCCGACACACAGTCAGCTCCAAGTCTGCCTGACAGCCAGGAGTGAGTGGTAGTCCTCCTACATACCTGTCTCTCAAACAGGTGGGCCAGTCCTGCCCATTGTTTACCCCCTGAGTGTGTTGCTGCCATGGAACGGTACAGTCACTCCCTGTGCAGCTTCTCATGTCCTGACTCTGCACTTTGCCATGCCCACTGGCCTTGTCATTCACTGCTGTTATGCCCTTGCCTGTGCAGTTTCTCATGTACTCACTCTGCACGTTGCCATGCCCACTGGCCTTGTCATTCACTGCTGTTATGCCCTTGCCTGTGCAGCTTCTCATGTACTCACTCTGCACTTTGCCATGCTCACTGGCCTTCCTGTTCTGCCCTTGCCTGTGCAGATTCTCATGTACTCACTCTGCATTTTGCCATGCCCAATGGCCTTGTCATTCACTGCTGTTCTGCCCTTGCCTGTGCTGCTTCTCATGTACTCACTCTGCACTTTGCCATGCCCACTGGCCTTCCTGTTCTGCTCTTGCCGGTGCAGCCTCTCATGTCCTTGCTGTGCACCCTGCCCTGGACACTGGCCCTGTTGCTCTGGTGTGTTGGACTCTTCCCTGTGCAGTTTCTCATGTACTTGCTGTGCACCCTGCCCTGGACACTGGCACTGTTGCTCTGCTGTATTGGACTCTACCCTGTGCAGCCTCTTAATGATCTTGCTGTACACCCTGCCCTGGACACTGGCCCTGTTGCTCTGCTGTTTTTGACTCTACCCTGTGCAGCCTCTCGTGTACTTGCTGTGCACCCTGCCCTGGACTCTGGACCTGTTGCTCTGCTGTGTTGGACTCTCCCCTGTTCAGCCTCTCCTGTATTTGCCGTGCACCCTGAACTGACCACTGGCCTTCCTGTTTGGAGTTTGCCTGTGCAGATTCTCTTGCCTATGCTCAGCATTTGGTGCCTTGCTCTTCTCTACTGTTGTTCTACTGTCACATCTGAGCAATATGTGAATAAAGACAGTTACTCCTGTTGTCTGTTTTGTCAGTGTCCTTGCTGATGAAACTTCTTTTGGTGTGTGCATTTGGTTGACTGTGCCCCATGCTCTATGTGTCACTTCAACATTGCCAAGCTCTTTACCCGCATCACATTTTTTTAACAGTGGTGACAGGAACTTCAGTCCATTCACACACTGATACTTGTGTTATCTGTGGTGTCAATTTTACCTGTCTTGCAGTTCTCTTTTTTCGTGGTTAGCTATTGTTGGCTACATTGTTCACATGTCAGGTTGGGGGACACTGCCAGCACAGGGTGTGATACAGTTCACAGGTTTGCATGCAGGCTGGGCAATGTCATCAGGTATGTGTGTTATTCCTTTATGTGTGCCCAGCTGTGTATGTGTATGGTCATCTTGTGATGGCCCTTAATCCTGGTCCCATGGCCTACATGAGATTTGTGCTCTTGGGTAGTCAAGAGGTGTGCTGTGTGAAGGGTGTGACTTTGTAGGAGGTGTGGATGTGTGTGTGCCCCTGGATTGTCAAAGTCACACATGTGTCACCCAGGAGCTGTGTGCCTGTTGTTTTGATTGTTCTGCCCTGTGGTGTGGTTGTATGCACATGTGTGAGTTGTCTATTGTGCACTGTGCATTGTGTTGGTGTGTCCGTGCTGTTCTGTCTGACTCCTACTTGTTGTTTTAGTAACTTGTGAGTGTGCAGAGTGTGTGACTTGCACATCCGTGTTGTGTTTGGTTGATCATCCATGTGTCTTGAGTCGGTTTGTGTAGACTGGGCAGCCCTGCTGCTCCACACTGCCATTGTGGTTGTGTTTCTCATGCATTGCAGGCACATGGTGCCTTTTATCCTCCTGTATGGCATGGTCTATGTGGTGTAATGACATCCCCTATGTGTGCCACTTATGCCTACCCATTGTGAGTCTGCACTCCTTCTATTTCTGTATGGTACACCCCTTACATGTCGACTACTGACATGCAAGAAAGTTCACTTTGATGTCAGCTGTACCCTTGGTTTAAATGTGCGTGTGCCTCCCCATCACTTCATTTGTGACACTGTGCTTTGTGGTGCAGTTCTTGGGCCAATAGAAATGTTCCACTCTGGAGATTGCCCCCATGGTTAATATGTGATGTTCTTGTGCTATTTATCAGTCAGGATTGCTCATGTGCACTTCAGCTGTGTGTGCTGCCAAGTGCTCTGGTCAAGATGGTTCTACTCTTGTATCCTAGAGTGGTGCATCTGTTGTTGTTGTGTTGGATGTCTGTGTGTTGGCTGTGGTATTGCTTCACTTCCTGAGTGTGTTGTTGTGTATGTGCTGTGCTGATTAGTGTTGTGTGTGTTGAGGTTGTGTCAGTCATGTCTGCGGGTGACTGTTATGCTTGTTGTGCATACAGTGGTGCTGTGTGTATGTGGCCTTGCCATTGTCTGATGTGCCTCCCCTGATGTCCTGCAGTGTTTGTTCAGTTTTTATTTCATGTGCATCTGTAGTTGGTTTGATGTGGCGGTGTGGTTGTGTGATGGTGCACTTCTTGTGTGATTTGTGGTATATTGTGTGTGTTTTGGTCCTGGGTGATGGGGTTGGGCACTCCTGCCATTGCCTTTCCACAGTTTGGCTGACAGGGTATGTCTGTTTCTGATGGGGTTCTGTGTGTGTTTTGGTTGTGTTTTGTGTTTGTGTGTTGTTTTTGGGCATACATCTGTTCTGGCATCCCTGTGTGTGTGTTATCTTTGTGGCTACACCCAGGGTGTCTGTTTGTTTGTGTGTGTATGTACTGGCAAGTATTGGCAGCCTTCAGTGTGTGTGGCACTGGTGTTGTGTGCTGCTGTTGTGAGGGGGTATGTGTGTAAATCCCTCCTGGTGTTTGTCAGTAATGGAGTATGTATATGGGCCCTGTGTGTTGTGCTGCAGGTGTACTCCTGTGGAGTTGTTGTATGCACGTGTGGCTGTTCCCAGTTAGACTTCCAGGCCTTCCTTACTTCCTTGTGCCATTAGTTGGTATGCCGTGCTGCCTCCCTGTGTTGTTGCACTTGTTGGTTGTGGTTTGACTTCACTGACTGTAGCAGCCATGTGTGGTTTGATGGGCTGAGGGGGGTGTTCTATGTTCATGATCTTGGATGACATGTGCACATGCTTGTTGTGTGTCTCCATGGCCTTCCATTTGTGTACATACCACTTTGGATTGCTGATTTGTTGTGCTCCATTGCTGTGGACATTTTGGGTGTCTGTGTGGGAGTGTGTGGTATGTATGTGTGAGTATGCAGGCTGTGTGTCCATTTGTATGTTTGTTCCTTGTATGTGTTACTTTGGTGCTTGTATTCATGTTTGTTTCCATGTGTGTGGTGGTGTTGTGGTGTGTGTTTCCTGGCACTGTGCTGTGTGTTGTGTGTTCCTGTGCAGCCACTCCTGCAGTGGTTGTCTCCCTGGTTGTTTGTTGTGTGGTGCAGGGTGTGGATTGACCTGGCTTGTTGCTGTGCATGGGAGTGTACAGGATGGGCACCTGGCCTGTGCCTTCATGGGGTGTGTTGATGTGTGGTGGGGGAGGTGTGTCCCTGGGGTCTTTGCGCCCTGCCCATGCCTTGGACTGGCCCTGCCTTCTGCATTGTGCACATGTATTCACCGCTGTGGTGATGTGACCGGGACATTGCTGAAATTTCGCGGTGGATGTGTGTCCAGGATGCAAAGGGGTGACTTGGTGGCAGGTGGGTCATGTGTGGGTGCCCTTGTGGATGTGTTGTTGCCCCCAGCAGGGTGTCTGTTGTAGATTTGGACCCTGTGTCAGCCCGTCTGTTGTGTGTTGAATTTATGTAGTTGCGTACCTGGGGTGGCGTCCGCGGCGGTCCATGATTTGGTAGTGATCTAGCAGGTACAGCACCGGGACCACATGTAGAGCTGGGTCCATGGCGGTCGTGACCGGGTGGTGTGGACCGGGACTCTAGTATTGCGCTTCGCTGTCGAGTTTCTGCTGTCTCTGGTTGGCCGGTGTCTCCACTGCGGTGCGTCTGCTTGTTTGGGCCATCCTGATTTGTGGAGCAGGGCGGATTTCATTCCGCACGGCCATGAGTCTCCATTGGCTTACACCGCCGCGGTCGCGGGTGCACTTTGATGGCGGTGAGCGTTGCACCGCGGTGGACGGGAATTTACCTATGTTTTGCAATAGTGATATGGCGGACATGTTTCCCGCTGCTCACGGGCGGAAAAATGCATTTTTCCGACCCGCCAGCACCGCGGTGGTGCCACCGCCCGACATCCCTTAGGGTTCATGAAGGAATTCAACATTTTTAAAACTTCCTTTGATGAATTAATAGCTGACTGAATCTAGTTGATAAGATAGACAGCTTTAGAAAATTTTATATTTTTGTATTGTCATGCTCATTAATTACAGAGTTTTTTTCTTTGAGTTACAGTCCCTGCATGAAGATCTTTCATGATTTTTACATTCTTTATTAAACGTAAAAGGTTGAAAACCAGGGGCAGATGGTGTGGCCCAATAAGATTTTTATTTTTGTGTGAAGCCACATTCTTGAGAGTTTGGTGATCCAATTATAACAATCTCTTTTAAAATATCAGCATGTAATATAAAAAAAACACAATGTAGTGCCTAAATGCCAAGTAAATACAATTAGATAATGGTTAGTCCAGAGAACTGATATTCATTGAGCGAGCTCAGTGTTTTTACTACCATTGTCAATAAGAGTTCAAAGGTGTGACCTTAGTACGAGTGAATTCCTTTACTAGTTGATTAAGCCTCAGTGATTTACTTTTGTCTAATAAATTCACATGGCCCCATGTGTAAGGGATAATTTGCCCATATATTAAATTTACAGAATAATTGCAGATTGGAAGTTGATAGAGCAATAAGTAACAAATTATCAAAGAAAGAGCAATACAGTTAGGGTCAAAACCCAGTGGACTGTAAAGATAAAGTACCGTATTGAACCAAGAGAGGGATAATTCCTTCATACCAAGTAATTCACAAGATTTGTATTCATCCAAGAGAAGTGTGTGTATATTGCGAACAAATCATTAACACCACTGCAACCCTTCCTCCTCTTCCATTAGATGTATCCACACTAATAATTTTAAAACCCTCGGGAGCGGCTAGAGATTTCATAGATTTAGAAGCTTCCTGTAATCATGTTTCTGTCAGAAAAAGAAAATCTAATTCAGAGTTAAGAATAAGGTTATGTTTGGAAAGCTTGCTTTGTAGTCTGTTTCAAAGACAGTGGTTCAGGGTTAGACTCACACATAAGGATTAAGCGATTTTAAATAAGGGCTCAATACGAAATAAATACAACATCCGGAGGAAAAATCGCAGAATGGAGGGTGTTGTTTGCTGAGCTGGCACTGACAGGTGCAGACCGGCTACCCTTGGCGCCCCTTAAGTGTGCGAGTTAGGCGCTCACTGCACATGCGCGCCTCTGCCCATTGTTTTTTTAAAACATAGTTTTATTGATTTTTTAACTAAACCAACATACAAAGGTCAATTTTCAGTATCGGTATTAACTGTGCATACCAGATAAGAGAAAAAGAAGAAAAAGAAAGGGAAGGGGACAATAGCAGATAACCTAGTATCATGTCTATATGAAATATACCTGCACATTTCAAAAAAGCAAATAGTCAGTCATCTAATCTCTACCCAGTTTATCATTGACACTCCAGTCATTTACCAACCAAAGGCGCTAACCTAAATTGCCACACAATAACACCAAGATTGCGAAGTAAAAACAAATGTGTGAAGTAAAAATTGGCAGTGAGAAGTAAAAATTAATGTAGAACAGTAAAAACATCAATATTCAAAAATCCCCTAAACTAACAACCCTCAACAGGAAATAAAATCACAGTAAATATGGGCAGATAAAATTGGCTGTGCAGAAGCACGCCTTGGTTAAAATAGACCGTAATGGCACCGGTGCACATGCTCAGTCATTTCCAAACCAAAGAAAAGAACGGCAATCTAAATCACCGCTTAGTAACACCAAGCGCACAAAGTAAAAATGAATGCGCAACCTTAAAACCAGGGCACAAGTCCTACAAAAAGAAGTGAAACAGGAAGTGACGTCACGAAAGGGGGCTTGCAGCATCAGACTCATTGCCTCCCCTCGCTCACCCCTTAGATGCGATTGCATTAGAGAAGCCAGCGCCTGAGCAGCGTTCTGAATGGGCTCCGATCTCGCCTCAGAGAGGCCAAACAGACCCTCCAGGATTTCGCGATTTCGCGGTTTGCTGCGAAATCTGCACTTTTGTAAAAATGCTGCGATTTTTACAAAAGTGCCTGCAAAATCGGCACTTTCGTAAAAATGGCGGGATTTTTACAAAAGTGCCCGCGAAATCTAGACATCCAGACTCCTTTCAAGGGGGCGGGCCGGTCTGCGAAGGGGTGGGGGCCCGGGGGGGTGTGTGGAAAGAGCCATCTGGTCAATCTCAGGCCTCTGGAGGCAGTGGCAGCCTCTGCTCCGTGGGAAGCCTGGGGAGGGGCCGCTGTGTGGGACCCTCCAGGGGTGCTCTCTGCTGATCCCACGATCGAGGGGAGAGAGAGGCGTCCCCGCCGGAAGCCTGACTCTGTCCCAGCCCTTCTGGGGGCTTCCTACACTCTCCTGGCTCCCGGGCGGGCCCTTGTCTGGAGAAGTGCACTGCCCGGGCCCATAAGGGCCCTAGGGGGGACTTCAGTGTCCGCAGACAGCAGCAGCTTCAGATAGTTCAAGGACAAGAGGAAAACATCAGTGCCCGGTGGCACAGGCGTCAACGCACTACAGACCAACACACTGGGAACAACACAGACCACAAACACACCAGGGACCAACACACACAGACCACAAACACACCAGGGACCAACACACACAGACCACAAACACACCAGGGAACAACACACACAGACCACAAACACACCAGCGACCAACACACACAGACCACAAACACACCAGGGAACAACACACACAGACCACAAACACACCAGGGACCAACACACACAGACCACAAACACACCAGAGACTAACACACACAGATATCTGTGTTTGTTGTAGGAAAAACCGCCAAATAAAATGCCGCTAAATTGCCGCTACATTTCCATATTTGTGCTGCTAAATTTCCATTTTTGTGCCGCTAACTTTGCTAATGCATGCCGCTATATCCTGGGTGGTCTGAAAGAGTTAATGTGTGGCCCCATTTTCTCCAGTTATCGAGCTCCCGGTAAAATGAGTGGGGGGACGCCGTCCACCCGCGTGGTACTCCGACTCGAGCCCTGCTTAAAACACCAGCATTTAAAATTGTTTCTACAAATTGCAATCTGCCAATTAGCAATACAATCACAGTAAATAGGTACGGATCATAAAGCTAATCATATCACTCGGATCCTTGAATCCCCCAAGGATCTGTAAATCCCTCATTGGAGGAAGGAAAAATATGATTCTTCCTCTAAATAGATTTGTTTATTTTTTCAATTTATTAACCTCAGAGGATTTGAGGAAATGTATCCTGGAACCATCCATCAACTAACAGTCAATATATTTTCATAATTTACTCTTTAAAGCTCACCAAACACCTTTTTGTAGTGCTAATTTCACAAAAGCTGCTGAATAGATTTACACCATATCAAGCAAGAGTAAGTTCTAGTATGATATCAAGTTTGGTTTAATTAATTTAAATGTTTTGCTGTCGCAAATAACAATCACTGAAAATGCACATTTTTGCTGGTCTCTGTATACTGCTTTTTACCCATTACGTCCTTACACCCATCTCTAGTTTGTGAAACTTTGAGACATCCCATTATAGCAAGTGCTCATTTTATCATAAACTAGCAGCCCGCCCCAGCGTTGCCTGGGGCAGTACACCCGCTCCCGCCCCGACTCCCTCCCGCCCTGACTCCCTCCCGCCCCGACTCCCTCCCGCCCCGACTCCTCCCGCCTGTCCCTCTGTGCACACTCGCTCCCGCCCCCTCCCGCCCGACTCCCTCCCGTCCTGAGCCTTTACTTTACCTGTGCTGCCGCTGCTTCCCACGATGTTCACTTCACCGCCGCTCCTCTTCGCCATGACGCGCCCGCGCTCCTCACTTCACCACCGCTCCATGTCTGCCGGCCGCCGCTCCTCCTCATCATCACGCACGTCGCAGCCAGCGCTACGTCGCAGCCAGAGCAGCGTCGCGGCCGGCGCTACTTTCAGGGCACTACTTTTTTCTTAAAGTTATTTTTTTAAATGTACGTTTATTTTTATTTTTTTATAGCCTATGTCCATCTGCACACCCTGACAATTTCTACAATGTATCGGGTGTCTGGATTGGCGCTGTGGTTCCCAAGTTTACCTGGCTCAAAGGTGCATGTTCTCTCTTTATAATAGTAGTATAGATATGTGATTATGTATGTGTTCATACATAAAAATCATCTCTATGTACGTATTTGTCACTTCAAAGTTGGCAATGTTTTTTAGGTTATAAACGGACTTAGATCCAAAAATATAACGCATCCATCTATAAGCGTTCAAACATGCCTGCCATGCAAAAAATCTAAACAACAGAATAAACATTTATGCATATTTATGCTGTTAACTTTTTATTTGGTTCTCATCTTGTTATATTTTGGCATGATATATAACATCAAAATGTACTTTTTGTGATTCATCATAGAACGTGCGTGAAGGTTTCCATCCAAGGATATTAGATTTGTGTGATTGTGTTATACTTTTATTTGCAGAATGAACCAGATTATTTGACTTTGAGAGTCATGCAAACACAACACAAACTAGATATAATTACCCAGAGAAATGTGATAAGAATTACATTCATTTTACCTACTGATAATTACAACTTTTCTACATAGATGACTCAAAGCCACAAGGTTTTAAACAAATGGGAGATAAGAATCATTGGAAAAAACGTTTCTCACTGAGTAAATCAAATGCTATTATAGATTGAGCAACAATATAGTCTGTTAAATCAAACACAAGAGATTTTTGTGCAGTAAACTTTCTGAACTCATGCATTAGAAGGTGCTCTCATATGTGCTAATGAAGAACGAGGAAGATCGGTTAATTAAAATATTTGCCTTGTATCACATACTTTGTTCAAGTGGGGATGTCCAGATTGATTCAAGAGTGTATGGTTATTCACATTGTGCAATTCAGCTACTAATGTGTATATTTCTCTCACAATTTACATCAAATGTCACTGCTTTGTCTTTAACTCTTGGCGCATGATACTAGCTAGTGGGGGCAAGAAAAAGCCACATAAAAGCTCAGTTTATTTTTGGCTGGAGGGTCGAGATGAGCCAGAGCCAGATATCTGGTTTGAGCTTTCAGTGACTTGCCCACCTTTAAGACTGGTCCTGGGATGGCAGAGGTACCTATGAAAATGTGTGTGAAGCACAGTCTGTCCTTAGAGCACAGATTTAATGCAGCTCTTGTGTATCACTCACTCCACATCCCGCCAGGCCTTAAGTGGGTAAAGACCTGCTAGGTCTCAAATGTGAATAAAAACTAGCTTTGAAATGGATCCCTATTGGGTGCTAGATTCATGCCCCTTATAGGTAAAAATAATGCTTGCATTCCTAAAAAAGCCTTGAGGTAATCCATTCCAGCGATGCAGTCTTATAAATATTTCATTTTACCGTCATCTTGCATTCCCTAATAATATTTTCTTTTTACATAGTTTATGTTTTTGTGTTTTTTTCATGCAACATATGATTGTAATGTGAAAGAAGTTTTTTTTAATTTGTCTTGATGAGTTCTGGTTGTGGGTGAGTGTTCATGACAGGGCACGAGTAAAAGCTCTGTAAAGAAATCTAAAGGTAGTGTGACTTTCTCACAGTGCTTGTCAGTGAATCATACGGGTATTCAGATTGTATGGCAAAACACACAAGATGATGTACGGAATGTTGCACAATGGCAAAACATTCACCCCCAGTCACAGATCTGGGTTTAATCCATCGTTATTTTGCTCACCAAGCCACCCCAGTTCAGACATGGCCATATGCAAATCAGTCTTGACCCTGTGCCTCATGGGAACAGTCCAGACGGAACTACCAAGCCATGTCTTCCCTGGACCGGAATCAAGCATCCTAGGACCGGTTTCTGGCTATCAGCCGTCTTCAGCCAGAATAGCTTGACTCCAGTGGCCTAGTGAGCAAGGGACCCACGTCTGGGCATATCCTTCCCACATAGGCTGAACAGCAAAACACACAAGATGATGGACGGAATGTTGCACAATGGCAAAACATTCACCCCCAGTCACAGATCTGGGTTTAATCCATCGTTATTTTGCTCACCAAGCCACCCCAGTTCAGACATGGCCATATGCAAATCAGTCTTGACCCTGTGCCTCATGGGAACAGTCCAGACCGAACTGCCAAGCCATGTCTTCCCTGGACCGGAATCAAGCATCCTAGGACCGGTTTCTGGCTATCAGCCGTCTTCAGCCAGGATAGCTTGACTCCAGTGGCCTAGTGAGCAAGGGACCCACGTCTGGGCATACCCTTCCCACATAGGGTGAACAGCAAACCACACAAGATGATGGACGGAATGTTACACAATGGCAAAACATTCACCCCCAGTCACAGATCTGGGTTTAATCCATCGTTATTTTGCCCACCAAGCCACCCCAGTTCAGACATGGCCATATGCAAATCAGTCTTGACCCTGTGCCTCATGGGAACAGTCCAGACCGAACTGCCAAGCCATGTCTTCCCTGGACCGGAATCAAGCATCCTAGGACCGGTTTCTGGCTATCAGCTGTCTTCAGCCAGGATAGCTTGACTCCAGTGGCCTAGGGAGCAAGGGACCCACGTCTGGGCATACCCTTTCCACATAGGGTGAACAGCAAAACACACAAGATGATGGACGGAATGTTACACAATGGCAAAACATTCACCCCCAGTCACAGATCTGGGTTTAATCCATCGTTATTTTGCCCACCAAGCCACCCCAGTTCAGACATGGCCATATGCAAATCAGTCTTGACCCTGTGCCTCATGGGAACAGTCCAGACCGAACTGCCAAGCCATGTCTTCCCTGGAACGGAATCAAGCATCCTAGGACCGGTTTCTGGCTATCAGCCGTCTTCAGCCAGGATAGCTTGACTCCAGTGGCCTAGTGAGCAAGGGACCCACGTCTGGGCATACCCTTCCCACATAGGGTGAACAGCAAAACACACAAGATGATGGACGGAATGTTGCACAATGGCAAAACATTCACCCCCAGTCACAGATCTGGGTTTAATCCATCGTTATTTTGCTCACCAAGCCACCCCAGTTCAGACATAGCCATATGCAAATCAGTCTTGACCCTGTGCCTCATGGGAACAGTCCAGACCGAACTGCCAAGCCGTGTCTTCCCTGGACCGGAATCAAGCATCCTAGGACCGTTTTCTGGCTATCAGCCGTCTTCAGCCAGGATAGCTTGACTCCAGTGGCCTAGTGAGCAAGGGACCCACATCTGGGCATACCCTTTCCACATAGGGTGAACAGCAAAACACACAAGATGATGGACGGAATGTTGCACAATGGCAAAACATTCACCCCCAGTCACAGATCTGGGTTTAATCCATCGTTATTTTGCTCACCAAGCCACCCCAGTTCAGACATAGCCATATGCAAATCAGTCTTGACCCTGTGCCTCATGGGAACAGTCCAGACCGAACTGCCAAGCCGTGTCTTCCCTGGACCGGAATCAAGCATCCTAGGACCGTTTTCTGGCTATCAGCCGTCTTCAGCCAGGATAGCTTGACTCCAGTGGCCTAGTGAGCAAGGGACCCGCATCTGGGCATACCCTTCCCACATAGGGTAAACAGCAAAACACACAAGATGATGGACGGAATGTTGCACAATGGCAAAACATTCACCCCCAGTCACACATCAGCGTTTAATCTATCGGTATTTTGCTCACCAAGCCACCCCAGTTCAGACATGGCCATATGCAAATCAGTCTTGACCCTGTGCCTCATGGGAACAGTCCAGACCGAACTGCCAAGCCATGTCTTCCATGGCCCGCAATCAAGCATCCTAGGACCGGGTTCTGGCTATCAGCCGTCTTCAGCCAGGATAGCTTGACTCCAGTGGCCTAGTGAACAAGGGACCCACGTCTGGGCATACCCTTCCCACATAGGGTGAACAGCAAAACACACAAGATGATGGATGGAATGTTGCACAATGGCAAAACATTCACCTCCAGTCACAGATCTGGATTTAATCCATCGTTATTTTGCTCACCAAGCCACCCCAGTTCAGACATGGCCATATGCAAATCAGTCTTGACCCTGTGCCTCATGGGAACAGTCCAGCCCGAACTGCCAAGCCATGTCTTCCCTGGACCGGAATCAAGCATCCTAGGACCGGTTTCTGGCTATCAGCCGTCTTCAGCCAGGATAGCTTGACTCCAGTGGCCTAGTGAGCAAGGGACCCACGTCTGGGCATACCCTTCCCACATAGGGTGAACAGCAAAACACACAAGATGATGGACGGAATGTTGCACAATGGCAAAACATTCACCCCCAGTCACAGGTCTGGGTTTAATCCATCTGTATTTTGCTCACCAAGCCACCCCAGTTCAGACATGGCCATATGCAAATCAGTCTTGACCCTGTGCCTCATGGGAACAGTCCAGACCGAACTGCCAAGCCATGTCTTCCCTGGACCGGAATCAAGCATCCTAGGACCGGTTTCTGGCTATCAGCCGTCTTCAGCCAGGATAGCTTGACTCCAGTGGCCTAGTGAGCAAGGGACCCACGTCTGGACATACCCTTTCCACATAGGGTGAACAGCAAAACACACAAGATGATGGACGGAATGTTACACAATGGCAAAACATTCACCCCCAGTCACAGATCTGGGTTTAATCCATCGTTATTTTGCCCACCAAGCCACCCCAGTTCAGACATGGCCATATGCAAATCAGTCTTGACCCTGTGCCTCATCGGAACAGTCCAGACCGAACTGCCAAGCCATGTCTTCCCTGGACCGGAATCAAGCATCCTAGGACCGGTTTCTGGCTATCAGCCGTCTTCAGCCAGGATAGCTTGACTCCAGTGGCCTAGTGAGCAAGGGACCCACGTCTGGGCATATCCTTCCCACATAGGCTGAACAGCAAAACACACAAGATGATGGACGGAATGTTGCACAATGGCAAAACATTCACCCCCAGTCACAGATCTGGGTTTAATCCATCGTTATTTTGCTCACCAAGCCACCCCCAGTTCAGACATGGCCGTATGCAAATCAGTCTTGACCCTGTGCCTCATGGGAATAGTCCAGACCGAACTACCAAGCCATGTCTTCCCTGGACCGGAATCAAGCATCTTAGGACCGGTTTCTGGCTATCAGCTGTCTTCAGCCAGGATAGCTTGACTCCAGTAGCCTAGTGAGCAAGGGACCCACGTCTGGGCATACCCTTCCCACATAGGGTGAACAGCAAAACACACAAGATGATGGACGGAATGTTGCACAATGGCAAAACATTCACCCCCAGTCACAGATCTGGGTTTAATCCATCGTTATTTTGCTCACCAAGCCACCCCAGTTCAGACATGGCCATATGCAAATCAGTCTTGACCCTGTGCCTCATGGGAACAGTCCAGACCGAACTGCCAAGCCATGTCTTCCCTGGACCGGAATCAAGCATCCTAGGACCGGTTTCTGGCTATCAGCCGTCTTCAGCCAGGATAGCTTGACTCCAGTGGCCTAGTGAGCAAGGGACCCACGTCTGGGCATACCCTTCCCACATAGGGTGAACAGCAAAACACACAAGATGATGGACGGAATGTTACACAATGGCAAAACATTCACCCCAGTCACAGATCTGGGTTTAATCCATCGTTATTTTGCCCACCAAGCCACCCCAGTTCAGACATGGCCATATGCAAATCAGTCTTGACCCTGTGCCTCATCGGAACAGTCCAGACCGAACTGCCAAGCCATGTTTTCCCTGGACCGGAATCAAGCATCCTAGGACCGGTTTCTGGCTATCAGCCGTCTTCAGCCAGGATAGCTTGACTCCAGTGGCCTAGTGAGCAAGGGACCCACGTCTGGGCATATCCTTCCCACATAGGCTGAACAGCAAAACACACAAGATGATGGACGGAATGTTGCACAATGGCAAAACATTCACCCCCAGTCACAGATCTGGGTTTAATCCATCGTTATTTTGCCCACCAAGCCACCCCAGTTCAGACATGGCCATATGCAAATCAGTCTTGACCCTGTGCCTCATGGGAACAGTCCAGACCGAACTGCCAAGCCATGTCTTCCCTGGACCGGAATCAAACATCCTAGGACCGGTTTCTGGCTATCAGCCGTCTTCAGCCAGGATTGCTTAACTCCATGTCCTAGTGAACAAGGGACCCACGTCTGGGCATACCCTTCCCACATAGGGTGAACAGCAAAACACACAAGATGATGGATGGAATGTTGCACAATGGCAAAACATTCACCCCCAGTCACAGATCTGGATTTAATGCATCGTTATTTTGCTCTCCAAGCCACCCCAGTTCAAACATGGCCATATGCAAATCAGTCTTGACCCTGTGCCTCATGGGAACAGTCCAGACCGAACTGCCAAGCCATGTCTTCCCTGGACCGGAATCAAGCATCCTAGGACCGGTTTCTGGCTATCAGCTGTCTTCAGCCAGGATAGCTTGACTCCAGTGGCCTAGGGAGCAAGGGACCCACGTCTGGGCATACCCTTCCCACATAGGGTGAACAGCAAAACACCCAAGATGATGGACGGAATGTTGCACAATGGCAAAACATTCACCCCCAATCACAGATCTGGGTTTAATCCATCGGTATTTTGCTCACCAAGCCACCCCAGTTCAGACATGGCCATATGCAAATCAGTCTTGACCCTGTGCCTCATGGGAACAGTCCAGACCGAACTGCCAAGCTATGTCTTCCCTGGACCGGAATCAAGCATCCTAGGACCGGTGTCTGGCTATCAGCCGTCTTCAGCCAGGATAGCTTGACTCCAGTGGCCTGGTGAGCAAGGGACCCACTTCTGGGTATACCCTTCCCACATAGGGTGAACAGCAAAACACACAAGATGATGGACGGAATGTTGCACAATGGCAAAACATTCACCCCCAGTCACAGATCTGGGTTTAATCCATCGTTATTTTGCTCACCAAGCCACCCCCAGTTCAGACATGGCCATATGCAAATCAGTCTTGACCCTGTGCCTCATGGGAACAGTCCAGACCGAACTGCCAAGCCATGTCTTCCCTGGACCGGAATCAAGCATCCTAGCACCGGTTTCTGGCTATCAGCCGTCTTCAGCCAGGATAGCTTGACTCCAGTGGCCTAGTGAGCAAGGGACCCACGTCTGGGCATATCCTTCCCACATAGGCTGAACAGCAAAACACACAAGATGATGGACGGAATGTTGCACAATGGCAAAACATTCACCCCCAGTCACAGATCTGGGTTTAATCCATCGTTATTTTGCTCACCAAGCCACCCCAGTTCAGACATGGCCATATCCAATCAGTCTTGACCCTCTGCCTCATGGGAACAGTCCAGACCGAACTGCCAAGCCATGTCTTACCTGGACCGGAATCAAGCATCCTAGGACCGGTTTCTGGCTATCAGCCGTCTTCAGCCAGGATAGCCTGACTCCAGTGGCCTAGTGAGCAAGGGACCCACGTCTGGGCATACCCTTCCCACATAGGGTGAACAGCAAAACACACAAGATGATGGACGGAATGTTACACAATGGCAAAACATTCACCCCAGTCACAGATCTGGGTTTAATCCATCGTTATTTTGCCCACCAAGCCACCCCAGTTCAGACATGGCCATATGCAAATCAGTCTTGACCCTGTGCCTCACGGAACAGTCCAGACCGAACTGCCAAGCCATGTCTTCCCTGGACCGGAATCAAGCATCCTAGGACCGGTTTCTGGGTATCAGCTGTCTTCAGCCAGGATAGCTTGACTCCAGTGGCCTAGGGAGCAAGGGACCCACGTCTGGGCATACCCTTCCCACATAGGGTGAACAGCAAAACACACAAGATGATGGACGGAATGTTGCACAATGGCAAAACATTCACCCCCAATCACAGATCTGGGTTTAATCCATCGGTATTTTGCTCACCAAGCCACCCCAGTTCAGACATGGCCATATGCAAATCAGTCTTGACCCTGTGCCTCATGGGAACAGTCCAGACCGAACTGCCAAGCCATGTCTTACCTGGACCGGAATCAAGCATCCTAGGACCAGTGTCTGGCTATCAGCCGTCTTCAGCCAGGATAGCTTGACTCCAGTGGCCTAGTGAGCAAGGGACCCATGTCTGGGCATACCCTTCCCACATAGGGTGAACAGCAAAACACACAAGATGATGGACGGAATGTTGCACAATGGCAAAACATTCACCCCCAGTCACAGATCTGGGTTTAATCCATTGTTATTTTGCTCACCAAGCCACCCCAGTTCAGACATGGCCATATGCAAATCAGTCTTGACCCTGTGCCTCATGGGAACAGTCCAGACCGAACTGCCAAGCCATGTCTTCCCTGGACCGGAATCAAGCATCCTAGGACCGGTTTCTGGCTATCAGCCGTCTTCAGCCAGGATAGCTTGACTCCAGTGGCCTAGTGAGCAAGGGACCCACGTCTGGGCATATCCTTCCCACATAGGCTGAACAGCAAAACACACAAGATGATGGACGGAATGTTGCACAATGGCAAAACATTCACCCCCAGTCACAGATCTGGGTTTAATCCATCGTTATTTTGCCCACCAAGCCACCCCAGTTCAGACATGGCCATATGCAAATCAGTCTTGACCCTGTGCCTCATGGGAACAGTCCAGACCGAACTGCCAAGCCATGTCTTCCCTGGACCGGAATCAAACATCCTAGGACCGGTTTCTGGCTATCAGCCGTCTTCAGCCAGGATTGCTTAACTCCATGTCCTAGTGAACAAGGGACCCACGTCTGGGCATACCCTTCCCACATAGGGTGAACAGCAAAACACACAAGATGATGGATGGAATGTTGCACAATGGCAAAACATTCACCCCCAGTCACAGATCTGGATTTAATGCATCGTTATTTTGCTCTCCAAGCCACCCCAGTTCAAACATGGCCATATGCAAATCAGTCTTGACCCTGTGCCTCATGGGAACAGTCCAGACCGAACTGCCAAGCCATGTCTTCCCTGGACCGGAATCAAGCATCCTAGGACCGGTTTCTGGCTATCAGCTGTCTTCAGCCAGGATAGCTTGACTCCAGTGGCCTAGGGAGCAAGGGACCCACGTCTGGGCATACCCTTCCCACATAGGGTGAACAGCAAAACACCCAAGATGATGGACGGAAGGTTGCACAATGGCAAAACATTCACCCCCAATCACAGATCTGGGTTTAATCCATTGGTATTTTGCTCACCAAGCCACCCCAGTTCAGACATGGCCATATGCAAATCAGTCTTGACCCTGTGCCTCATGGGAACAGTCCAGACCGAACTGCCAAGCTATGTCTTCCCTGGACCGGAATCAAGCATCCTTGAACCGGTGTCTGGCTATCAGCCGTCTTCAGCCAGGATAGCTTGACTCCAGTGGCCTGGTGAGCAAGGGACCCACGTCTGGGTATACCCTTCCCACATAGGGTGAACAGCAAAACACACAAGATGATGGACGGAATGTTGCACAATGGCAAAACATTCACCCCCAGTCACAGATCTGGGTTTAATCCATTGTTATTTTGCTCACCAAGCCGCCCCAGTTCAGACATGGCCATATGCAAATCAGTCTTGACCCTGTGCCTCATGGGAACAGTCCAGACCGAACTGCCAAGCCATGTCTTCCCTGGACCGGAATCAAGCATCTTAGGACCGGTTTCTGGCTATCAGCCGTCTTCAGCCAGGATAGCTTGACTCCAGTGGCCGAGTGAGCAAGGGACCCACGTCTGGGCATATCCTTCCCACATAGGCTGAACAGCAAAACACACAAGATGATGGACGGAATGTTGCACAATGGCAAAACATTCACCCCCAGTCACAGATCTGGGTTTAATCCATCGTTATTTTGCTCACCAAGCCACCCCAGTTCAGACATGGCCATATCCAATCTGCCTCATGGGAACAGTCCAGACCGAACTGCCAAGCCATGTCTTACCTGGACCGGAATCAAGCATCCTAGGACCGGTTTCTGGCTATCAGCCGTCTTCAGCCAGGATAGCTTGACTCCAGATTGTATGCACATGCAATTTTTAGCCTCTCTGCAGAGCACACAGTGAAATCGTCATGTATGTGCCAATTTTAATTGTGATTTTCTGGGAAAGTGTGTGAAGGAGGAACACAGCTGTCAAAATATTGACAGCGTCAGAAGAAACTAATATGCAACGCTTAAAGCTGAGTTGATGAGATGTGTGTAGGCGGGATAGGTGAAGTGAGGAAATGAGCAGAAGTACATGCATAAGTAGAGAGTGGCAAGATGGTGTGAAGAGAAAACGATAATGTGCGAGAGATGCAGAAGGAGGATTTCAGAAAAATGTGCTGACAAAAAACAAACAGAGTGAAGAGCAGCAAAAGAAAGCAACGTGAAGGTGAACAGAAGTGATTGAGACACTCTGAAAACTGCCTCCGTTCCACAGATCTTAGCACATTTTCAGAACGGAAACATTTTAAATTCTTATTATTCACAACAAAATCATTCTTGTTTCTCATCTATGTGATACTGCTCAAAGATTGGCAAAGCCAATAGATCCAGCTTTTTTGTTTTAGACTTATGTCTATTTTTGTCTTTTATATCTGGACGCAATAATAATCAGAGAGAGGCACCCAAGTACTGGTCAGGTGACATGCTTTGTAAAACAGAGGATTTTAATTTTCATGTTGTAAGTCACACCCTTATTTATGCAGGCCAAGCCTCTTGGCAAGTATGTCTAGTTGCAGTTCTTTGTAACTGTCCCTTTTAGACCCCCCCCCCCCCCTTTTCATCCCACTTAAAGCACTGGCTACCTTGGATGATCACCACGGTGATCCAATCAACGCACAGCATTGGGGCTCCACCCCCTCTCAGGCCTTATGTGTATCGCTTGGATACTCAGTACACAGTTCTTTAACAATCAGAGTCACCTTTTAAAATATGTGTTCCACACTGCATAATCGATTTTGCTCAATGAGAATCCCCTTGTGTACATGAGAAGTATCATACATAGAAACAGTATGCCAGTGATGTTTATCTTTTTCATTCAGGTTCCAACAAAATTTAGCTTTGTTCACTTTCTCCAGGTTTGGGTCTTCAAAGTCCCCAGCACTACACCTCCCACTTCAATATTTGTACTGGGCCTCACATTGAGATCCAGTATCAGTAGGCTGGTTACATTTTTCTTTTGGTTTGAGAGGACTGAGTTATAGGATGGAATGGATTTTTTTTCTCTCCATGGCCAATGGTTGTATGTGGAAAAATCCCCAGTGTTCGTACACCGTGGGACTTTGCTTTTTCAAGGGTCCATTGGGGCCCTATATGAGGTTACTCAAGGTTCCTTATACCGAAATCGTAAGCGTCTAAACATATAGGTGTTTTCCTTACAATGTTTGATGAAGGGAATCTTGCACTTCTGTCTGTGCTGTGCCTACTTTACGATGAATGTAAGCCTGCACTCAGGCTGCCCAGCTGTACCTGTTTTGGGATAGATGCTGTGGTGTAATTCTTCTGTGAAGATGGGAAGCTTGCCAACTGATGCACATGGAGTACCTGTTCTGTGAGAGAGGGAAACTTGCACTGCTAATACCAGCCTGTGCCTGTGATGCTTGCACTGCTGATGTGCTGATGGTATGTTGTACCTATTCTTGTACTCTCAAATTTCATAAGCATTATTCACACACACTATTGTGTACTTGTCTGTTGGTGCCATGGAGGGGCATCTGGCTTTGGGTTCAAGCATGATTGCTAGCATCCAGTGGGTGTTCCCATCTTATTTAAAGACCTGCAGTAGGGGCTGCCACCTCTCGCAAAGAAGAATATTCAACATTTCTGTTAGTGCTGAGGGTATGAAAGGGCCAGAAAATAACAGTTTTTTGTAAAAATGTGTATCAGTTTTCTTTAACATAGCGATTCTGCCTCTGTTTGCCTTACAAAAAATTAGGAACAGTCTGGACAGCTTTAAAATACTTTTGACCGGTTTCAACTTGCAGTTGCTTTATGTTCAGATTTCAAACAGGAAAAGTACTGGATCGTGAGGGTTTTGGTGATTTGTTTTATTCAACTTGGCTTAAAAATACTTGCCAAGCCAAAGGTCACAGTTTCAGTCCTCTCGATATACCTTGAATGGTTAATGTATAATCACCAAAACATTGCGTGTAATTTTAGATCTCACATTTATAGTTTATTTAAGATAGCTTAGTGGGTACATGCTTCTTTTACAAATATCTTTGTGTATCATTTGCCTCAATTTGCTCACTTTCTTTTGTGTCTGCGTAAAGGCCATTATTATTAGCTATACAAAGAGATATGAGAATATTCTCTCCCACTCAAATTAAAACAGGAAAGTGCAGTGAGGGCTGGGTTGCATTTGTGACATTTCAGACTCCCATAAACACAAAAACAAAAAAGAACGCAGTAGAGCTGTGAATTACGCAATGGATATTATTTCTCACCCCTTACAGTGGCTGATGACAAAGTAAGCAAATGAAGTGAACCTCCTAACAGAAATACTTCAGCTGTTTTAACATCTGAAACACTGCAGTAACGTATTTGAGCTTCATGAGAATGGTGTTGCTGCATAAACGCTTTTCTTTTCACCTGCCCTGCTGGAGCCACGGTTGAAACTTGTCTGTGTGCTGCGAGGAAGGCAGTAAAGTTCTGGCTACCAATGCATTTATTTCAAAGGTAGAGAGAACACCTGCCTATCCGCAGTGCCGTTGATCTCCAGTGACCTCGAACAGGCAAACATCAGCTGTGAGTGAGAACTACCTGTTTCAACCTTTTCCTTCTGAAAGTGAGCAAAAATCAGAAGCGCTGAACAGCACTCACTTTGTAAAAGAATTCGTGCAGGTACCCGAGGCTCTGTTCAGAAGCCCGCAGCTGGTGCTAATACATGTCGGAGCTCTGAATGCATAGTCTCGACTCTACTACCAGATCCAGCAAGTCCCTTTATCTCTCTCTTGCAGATTCCGGCCTTTTCCCTTTATGAGGTTTTTCCGTCTCGATCTTCCTCCGCCTTCCCCTTGTGTTTGTTTTTCCCTCTCTTGCTCTCGACAAATGTCTTATGAGGAACATTAAGTACCAGTCCTCAACAAGGAGTGCTGGTGGCACCCACTGGCCACCACCGACTCAAATTAAGCACTGGTGCTGATACTGAGGGCCGGCTGGCATTGGTGAGATAGCAATGTAAGGGTTTTGTAGGTATAAATAAAGTAAACTGACTGAAGGCAAATGAGAAAAAATATACAACTGGTGTGCAGTTCTTCTTGAACATAATTATGTACTCCTTTGATAGCACACTGCTTTGCCAGATACTTTTTCCAAATTTTGTACAACCTTAGGATATTTGAACATAATGGCTCCTTCAAAATATCAAAATATTTTGGGGTTATTATATTGTGAAGGTATTTATAAATATGCATATGTTTAATATACTCAACGTCACATTCAACTGTCAGCCTTCTAATTACTTTATGAATGTACACGAATATTTGCCCATCAAGGCTGCCAACAGATGTCTCTATGTACCACCATGTGCACCAGTATCAATATGCACACTGGGTGGCTCCACGGGAAATTAGATTATTGTTAGGAATTTACGAACCAGTGACCAGGGGGAGGGGGTTAGTTGGTTATTATTTTATTTAAATTTCTTCTCACTTTTTCCTTTTAGCATTAGAATTGTCGAGACAATATGCAGTGCGTTGTTATCTCTGCTTAGACTATTTTTTTATTACATGTTAATGATCTTTGAATCACGCTAATCCTACTTTGCTGTCATTACATATTGATCAGATGACTCACTCTTTTTACTTTCTGTAAAATCTCAGGAATATCTCATATGGGCATGATGATATGTCATTTACTACAGCCTTTTTTTGTAATGCACAGCTCTTATTGATATTGACAACCAACTTTTGTAAGTTGTTTCATTTGAAAAACCAATAAAACTATGTTTAAAGAAAAAATACTCAACTTCACATATAGGTACCTTGGTCATATATATATATATATATATATATATATATATATATATATATATATATATGTTGCATTTGAAAGTAATTCGCACAAACAGAGCAGACTCAGCTGCAGAATGTGATCTAGGCAGGGATCTGCCGAAACGCGTCGTGATGGCTGGTGGTGTTTTTGAATAAAGAAATGCACTGAATTTGGGTCTACCTCGTTTACTTCACAAGTCTTTGGAGGAAGTTGTGCTTGGAGTGGCCTTTGCAGCATATATATATATACTGCAATTAAGTGAATCAGGAATCAGTATAAACCCAGAGTCAATACACATTGCAGAAATAGAATTGTGTGTATTATCAGACTCACTTAGATATGGCCGTTCCATTTACGTAGTATGTAATGGTGTCTGTTTTCCTTTCACATGTGACAGGAAGTGAAATGTGTACATAGGGTGCTGGGTAATACTGCACACATCGACACTGACGAAGGACTTGAAGTCCGAAACGCGTCTGTTTGTTTTGTTGGAAAAGCCGAATATTAAAACCTGAGCACAATACCCCCGTGAGTGCGTGATCGTTTTCTTGGAACAAGGGACGGTTGGAGCTGGAATATATATATATATATATATATATATATATATATATATATATATATATATATATATATATATATATATACACATACATACATATATATATATATATATATACATATATATATATATATATATATATATATATATGTCGCATTTGAAAGTAATTCGCACAAACAGAGCAGACTCGGCTGCAGAATTTCAATTCTCTTCAATTCTTTTAGCCATAACACGTTTCGGCCGTTACAACGGCCTTGGACACATGATGTTTACATAATGTCACTAGCCTTTCCGGGAGTCAAAAAAACATTATATATATATATAGTCAGTTGCCAGTAGGTAGCTATAGTTAAGACCTAGTTTCCATAGGAAAAGTGTTTTTTGATTTGTTTATATCTTTGGCACAGTTTGACAAATCTTTATGAAATTTCCCCAAAAAGCATGCCGATGATTCTAGTTATGCATGGAAACTTTCGGGGTGATCTGTCAAGCGGGGGCCGAAAAAAAAGAGGGCAAAGATATGTGTGTTTGACATGTTAATTTTCATAGAAATTTTAGACACAACTACAGCCCGAACTGCTGAACCGAATTACACCAAATTTGTCAGAAAGCTAGATGTTAGTCAAGAAAGCAATCTTTTTGTGAATTGGTGTAAATCCATACAGTAGTTTTTGAGATATTAAAATAAATTTAAATTTATATATCTGAGTACACGGATCCTCGTTCGATCCTCTGCTGATTTGCAGGTCCACACGCCAACAGCAATGCTGTCATTGCTTTGCCTAAACCTGAGAAACAAGTTGCGGCTGCCATTTTGTTCATCAGGACTTGGTTCCCGGTGGGGAAAATAGAATGAAAAAACAATAGAAGGGGTTAGGGCAGCAGTACTCTAACCCCATGGGACTAATGGAGGGGGTCTGTGGGGGACCCCCTCATGGCCATGAAATTGTCCTAAAAATTCTTTTTTTGCCCACTGGGGGAGCTGTGGATTCTCCAGGATCCTTATGGATTTAGGTGGAACCGCGAATCCAGATGCCAATTTAAATAAACATACACTCACAGACCCACACACCTACTGACGCTCACACACCCACTTACACACCCACACAACCACTCACAGACCCACTCACACACACATACAGCCACTCACAGATTCAAACACTCACTCACAGACCCACTTGGGCACTTTCACACCAACTCACAAACCCACTCAGACACTCACATACTTACAGACCCATTCACACACTCACACCCCCTCTCAGACCCATTCAGTACCACTTACAAACCCACACAGACCCAATCACACCCCCAATTACAGACCCCAACCCCACTACACACCTACTCACAGACCCACAAAGCCACTCATAGCGAGCATAAGTATTTTCTAAGACGTTATCATTGTTAAACATATATACTAAGCTACTGCAAAAGTTAAATTAGTATACTAAGTGTACTACTAATGAGTGATGCTACTTCTAACATATATTATGTTTGCGACTGTGTGTATCTGTGTGTGAGTGGGTGTCTGAGTAGTTGTATGGGTGTGTGAGTGGGTACCCAGATGGGGGTTGGGCACATGGCCTGGCCTCAGGCCAGCCCTGCGTACACCACACAACACACACCTGAAGGCCATAGGTGGTGGCGGGCTAGGTTTAAGACTTTGGTGAAGGCCCAACCACACACTGCACTTGGGTGAAGGATGTGGGTGCGAAAAAAAGTGATAAAATAGTACTTTACCCAAACAAAACCCCTAGAAATTCACTAAAAAACAAAGGTTTAAGTGGTATTATAGTTAGGTGAAAATGTCAGTTAAAAAGTAACATTGTAAACTGAATAAAACACGCTGAAATTCAATATAGTTTACTGAAGTAACTATGATTTCTGCCATCGCCGTGCACTGCTTGTGACCTCACATAGTACATCACTCATAACAAGTTCTATGACATCATTGATAGCATCACTGATGATATCTAAAATGACAGTTGATATGTGCATGGCAGGGGCAGGAGTAATGGTTACTTTAGTTGAATATAATTGGTGAAATTCTGTGTTTTGTTTGTCTACAACGTAATGTTTTAACTGACATTTCCACCTAACTATAATTTCACTTTAGCCTTTGTTTTTTTCAGTGAATATAAATATCTATACATAGATATATTTATGTTGACATGTAAACACACACACATATACATATATATATATACACTATATATACTATATATGCTATATATTCATGCTCCGGCATGTTTCTGTAAGTGAGAGTCACTCGAACACTAACATGAGCTGCAAGCTTCAACTTCTTTATTAGGTACAGAAGAGGCCAGCCCCCTGATTTCTTTTTGCTGCCTTGTCACCATTACTGCAGACGCGTTTCGAAGTCAATCTTCTTTGTCAAGGCTGGTGGTGAGATGGAAGCACGGTCCGACTACAGCCCTTAAATTCACAAAATTGCGCGCCCCCTGATGGCTGTTCTGCATGACCCTGCGCACAGTGCTATGGGAGCTGTGGTCACAGAGGGAAATGCTTTCCCTTTCAAGTGTAAACATATCCTGCTGAAAATTAAAAGCCCACTGATGGGCCTCAGCGGGCGACCTCCTCCTCAATCCTTTGTTGATGTCCCACGCATAGAAGCCGGTGAATACCAGCCCGTGTGGCCCCCTGTCATTTCGGGACGTTGCACTCTCGGCAGTCAGAACACTGCTTAATATTCACGCTCCGGCTTGTTTCTGTAAGTGAGAGTCACTCGAACACCAACACGAGCTGCAAGCTTCAACTCCTTTATTAGGTACAGAAGATGCCAGCCCCCTGATTTCTTTTTGCAGCCATGTCACCATTGCTGCAGACGCGTTTCGCAGTCCATCTTCTTTGTCAAGGCTGGTGGTGAGATGGAAGCACAGCCCGGCCACAGCCCTTAAATTCACAAAATTGCGCGCCACCCATTGGCTGTTCTGCATGACCCTGCGCACAGTGTTCAAAATCTCCTGCTTTCCAAGATCTAAATGTTGGCAGGTAGGGTACATTGGATGATGGAGGGCAGGAAGAGTGGAGTACGGATATGAACTTTGATAAGAGAGCACAGGAGAGAGATGGGCAGGGGCATCAAACTGACATTACAGGGCAGGCGTCAGGGTTTGCAGCAGCACAATACACCTCACAGGGCAAGCTGGACTGCAGTGCAGCACCAGGGACCATGGACAGCAATAGGGAGGGGACAGGGGCATTCAAAGTGACAAGAGAAAGCACAGGGTAATGAGTCATGGGCAGCAAACTGACCATACCAGACAGACAGGAGGGATAGTTGCAGCATAATGGACCATGAAGGGCAGGATGGAGGGGATAGGGGCTTGACAACGGACCCGACAAGACAGGAGGGAGGGGATAGGGGTCTGCACATGGAGAATGTAGGGTGGGGTAAGGTGGTAGGGCAGGAGCAGCAAGCAGACCATTGAGGTCGCTGGAAATAAAACACATGATGAAGGGCAACAGTGAGACTATACTGGCATGCAAACAGGCAACGGAGGGAAGGTGGTAGGGGGCCAGGGGCAGCAGGCTGACCACACAGGGCAGGTGGGAGGGGCTGTGGCAGCACGTAAGACCCTGCATGGCAAGCAGGAGGGTAAGTGGCAACAGAAAAGCCATGGTGAGCAAGAGGGAGGGGGCAGGGGCATTGGGAAAGGACCATGGAGGAGAGAATGAAGGGGTAGGAGCAGGGCTCATACAAAAGAGGGCTGGTGAAAGGCTTCACAACAGACCATCCCAGGGCAGGCAGAAGAAGTAGTTGCAGCACAACAGAGCATGGAGAGAAGAAGTGAGTGGCAGCAAAATGGACCATGGATAACAGAAGGGAGGGGATATGGGCATTGAACTTGGACAGGCAAGGTGGAGGTGGCAGGGACACGTGAGAGACATTTGACCATGCTAGGTAGGTGGGAGGGGTAGTGGCATCTCAACAGAACACTCAGAGTAGATAGGAAGGGGGTAGGTCCATGGATTATGGTGGAAAAAAGGAGGGATCAGGGACATGCAGACAGCCATCAGAGGGCAGGGGGAAGGAGAGTAGGGGCAGCAAGCTAAGCATAGAGGCTATGCAGGAATGCAACGATGGGGCATAGAATTGGGCAACAGAGGGCAAGAGGAATGGGCAGGGACATCAAGCTGAACCGAGGGCAGTGACAGCACAACGGACCATGTAGGGCAAGAGGGAGAGGGCTGGTGCATGAACTCAGACAACAGAGGGTAGGAAGGAGGCAGATGGAGTAGCAAGCAAACTGTTTTGGGCAGGCAGAAAGGGTAGTGGCAGAGCAACAGCCTCAGACAGCGGTAATAAGAGAGCAGGGTCATGGACTTGGACAATGGATGGCAAGGAGGAGGAGGGATGCATGAGCTGCAAGGTTGGGTGGGGGCAGCACAATGTCAGGGAAGGCCCTGCGTTACCCCCCCCCACACACCCTCCTCACTGTGCATTGTGATTGGCATCTTACTTAACATTAAAAAAAACTTAGAAATCCACTGAAAAAAACAAGGGTTACAGGGTCCTTATAGTTCGGAAATAGAATTTAAAAAACCTTAGAAATTCACAGAAAACAACTGGGAAATTCAGCAGTTATAGTTACCTGACCTAACTATAACGTATGCCTCTGCAATGCACTGCTTAAGACATCACATATTACATCCCTCATGACATGGCCAGTGCCATCACGCATGACATCACTGGTGACATCTCAAATTACATCTATGATGACATCACTGATTACATTATCCAGTGATTGTGAGAGTTTCTAAACATTTAAGGAGTGTTAAACATACATACTAAGAACTTACAAAAGTTAATTGAGTCTACTTTGTGTACTACTAATGAGTGATAGTATTTATAAAATGTATTAAGTGATTGGCTGTGTGACTGTATGTATCCATGTGTGAGTGGATGTCTGAGTGACTGTATAGGTGTGTGAGTGTCTATATGACTGAATATGTGATTTACTGTATGGGTGTGGGAGTGGGTGTGTGACTGACTGCATTGGTGGGTGAGTGGGTGTGTGAGTGGCTGTATGAGTGAGTTAGTGGCTGTGTATGTGGCTCTATGGGTGAGTGAGTGGGTGTGTGTGTGGCTCTATGGGTGAGCAGCCCCCCTCCCAGAGCCAATTACGGCACCCAGGACCACGTCCCTGGCACATAATTGAAATGGTAAGTGGGTGAAGGGATCCCATCCCCTAGCCAATTACAGCCCAGGTGACCCCATCCAAGGACCCAGAATAATTGTCAACGGGGAGGGGGCATATGGCCCCCTCCCCATATCTGTTAAGGCCCTGGGGACCCCTTCGCCTAGGGCCATCTCCACTGTGGTGCCTGGGAAGCCCACCCTCATGACACCGTTTTCTTGGCCACAAGATTGACCATGCCCCTACGAGAGCTGCCAAAATGCTCCCCCCAGGTGGGAGCAGACATTTATTTCCCTGCCCAAGCTCTTATGGGCAGAGAAACTCAGAATGCTCCTGTCTGGTGGAATCACAGAAAAATATCTGCTCCCGCCAGGTGGGAGCAATGCTGACTCCCACTGCACAGAGGATGGGTGCATGGGGGCAGGGGGCCTACAGGCCCTGGGGCTCCTAAAGACAGTGACCCGATTAGGGCCATCTGGGTCACTCGCGACCACCTATCAGCCTTCCATACAAAATGAACAGTCGGTCAGACAGTAGAGAATACAAACCAAGTATATATTAACAACCAGTCCCTCACTCAATTCACAAGCTCGAATAAGGGTGACTAACTCATATGCCTGGGCTGCCTGATAAGGAACTCGTGATGTCTTAACTACCTTGCGCAGCGTAGTAATTGTGTATGCTGCAGTGGTGGTGCCATATGGTAATTTGAAACAAGAACCATTGACATATAGTTCCCCTTGGGGGTCATAAAGCGAACATCAGTCAGGTCTACCTGTCCTTTCGTCTCTTCTTCCATCCGGAAGATACAATCATGTATGTCAATCTCCTCATTTTCAGAAGGGAGGGAGGGTTAGTAAAGTGGCTGGATTCAGAGTGGCACAGCGTTTGATCGTAATGTGCTTTTGAAAGAGCGTTAGCTCGTAACTTGTCAGATGTGCACTGATGAGGTGCTGTGTCCTAGTCTTATTCAAAAGTGTATTCACAGCATTGGGTACTATAACTGTGTGGTCAGTATCGAGTATGAGTCCTGCCAATTGTCTTACTGAGACAGCCACAGCCGCAACCGCTCTTAGGCAGCTTTGGAGGGCTAAGGCGACAGGATCAAGAACAACAGAGAAATAAGCACACGGTCGTTGCTTATCCCTGAATTTTTGTGTTAAAACAGAAAGCGCACAACCACCCAGCTCATGGACATACAACACAAAGCATTTGGCATAATTAGGGGTACCAAGCACTGGAGCCGAGCAAAATGCAGTTTTTAATTGCTCAAAAGACTGCTAACACTCTGGCATCCAAGGCAGGGGTTCATGTACATCTTTTAGTGTTAGGGCAAGCAGGGGCTTAACAAGCAGCGAGTAACCAAGTATCCATTGCCTGCAATAGGAAGTGATACCTATGAAAGCGTGCACATCTTTCTGAGTTTATGGAATAGGCATTTTCACAATGGTATTGATGCGCTCAGGGGTCAATCTCCTGCCCTCCTACAACAGTAGGTGACCTAAATAGGTGACCTCCTGTCGACAATACTGAAATTTGAAAAGGGATACCTTATGACCATGAGCAGCTAGATGGATCAACAATTTAACCGTACTATCTCTGCAACCTTGTTCTGTGTCTGCTGCAATGAGCAGGTCATCAACATATTGGAGCAATACATTACCTGTGGGGAGCGACAAGGAATCCAGATGACTTTTCAATGCCCGACTATAAATACTCAGAATTTCTGTATAGCCTTAAGGAGCATGACAGAATCTAAAACCTCTACCAGCTAAGGTGAACCTGAACAGATATCTGCTATCAGGATTAATGGGAATACTGAAGAATGCATTTTTCAAGTCAATGACAGAAAAGAATTTAGCAGAAGAAGGAATCATTGTCAAGAGAGTCGTAATGTCAGGAACCACTGGAAACTGGTAAATCACTATTTTGTTAACTTCTCGCAAATCTATCACAAAACGGTAAACATCTTTGTGATACTCAGAGGGACCCGAAGGTGTCCTTTTAAGAATAGGAAGAATAGGGCTATTACTACCATTAGCCGTCGTCTCCTCAACCACTCCTTTCTCAATCAAATCCTGCACAATTTTCACCAAGGCTCGCTCACCTGCCTGTGGTATCTTATACTGAGGGATTCGAGCTAAAATGGCACCTTCCTTGACATGAATCGAAACAGGTGATATCTGCAACAAGCCCACATCTGTGTTGCCTGTTGCCCACAGTGTGGGTGGTACATCTTTAAATTCAGCAGGGAGGGAGGCATCTTTGGACAGACACTGCTTAGCACACACCACATCAGGATCCATTGTCATACAGATGCCGGCTGGGGAGCAATAAATCGTAGCATGCAATTTTTTTAACAAGTCCAAACCCATCACATTTTCTCCACAATTAGATGTCAACAAAAATGGCGAATCCACAGTGAAACGACCAATAGTCAATGAAAGAGGCTTTGAAATGGGGCTCACAACCGGTACACCAGAAAATCCTACTGAAACATTATTATGGCCAGACAGAGCCACCCCAGGGACCAAGGAACAAGAAATAGAGCTGTTTGTTCCACTTGTGTCCACCAAAAACTCCTTAGTTGAACCATGCACGTCCGCACTAACGTACGGAACTCATTGGTGTACAGGTATCAAAACTGGTCCCTCACCCTGTCTCCGGCTGTCCTAGCTGTAAGACATCCCCGTTACCTCATCCGTATCATAGTCATCATGATAATATTGTTTGCCCCGAGGGTCGTCAAAGTAGTTCTGATCAGTAAGACCCTCAGATGTCTCAGCAGTCTGAGCCCTGTCCTGGCCACCTTTTCCACGACCCCGTCCACGAGACCCTCGTCCTCTTGTGACCACTACTTTCTGCAAAAGCACAGGACACTCGCTGTGCCAGAGTCCCTACTCCTTACAATACGCACACTGATTCGGCCCTACTGGCGTAGTATTCCTGCTAGTACGGGGAAGCAGTTGGGCTAAACCACCAGGTTCTCTACCATTCCCTCAAGAAGCCTGCTGTAACAACACATTCATCTTCAAATCCTTCTGCTTTTTCTCCATCTTCTCCTTATGATCGTTTTCCCTGTGCTCATAATACTGTGCCATATTCAAGATAACAGAAGGAGAAGAGGTGGACTAGGTGTTCTCGGAAGCCTGTAATAGAGTTGCGATCACGGGGAGCAAAGTTGAAACAAATCTACTAACAAACAAACGTACACCACCTTCAATCGACAAGTCCTGTCAACTATAATCTAAAAACACACTTTCAAACCGGGTGAAAAAAATCAGATACACTGTCATCTTTCTTCTAACGACAAGCCGATACCTTGTCTCAATCAATCCTTCGGTGTGGAATAAGGGAATGCATATAAGTGATGAAACGGCCAGGCAGAGCAAGTATCTCTGCCTTAGGCATCTCACCAGGCTTCCTGTCCTGGTCCCATGTTTTAATTTTGGTCCCAGGTACCACCCAATCCTGCTACGTGATCCTGTTTGTGTACCTGTCTCCGAATATCAACAGGGACCAACAAACCACAGAATATTTCAATATCCGCAAGTGTCATTACTGTCGGAGAAGCGGCCTCAGTCAATTCTTTATAATACGCAGTAGGATTTTTCCTAGGGTCAGGTAACCGAGTTTTAAGGGACAAGACCTCACTCCTTTTCCATGGGGTATAAACCCACTGTTCCTGGAAATGGGCTGCTACCCCTGGTCTAGTAACAACGTCGTGCTGATCCCGTAGCTCTGGTATTTCAGGGTGATATATGGGGTAGACCTCCCTCATCAGAAACTGAGATACTGTCTTCGAGCTCTTCTCAAGCAGCATACCCCAATAAGCAGCCAACGTCGCAACATTACCAAAAACTTGACCAGGCACCATATCAGCAATGTGTACATGATCCTCGTTGTCATAGATAATCTGCGGTGCTGCATCATTAAAACACTGCTCCCAAAGTCTGATCAAAGTAGCTGACATGTGCTTAAGGGCATGCTGTTGTGCAAAAGGCTCATAATCTTTCATCACATTCCACACATCCTCCACACCATAAATGGGTTTGCGGGCCCACTGCGCTGCCTGATTAGCAACTACCTTTTTCTCTGCTTCTCCCACATCAGATCGCACCAATGTTCGCCCCAGGCATTCCTTAAATTTTGTCGAGTTTCTATCCTCAGGGCCACGTACTGGTGTCTCAATACTCTGTAATGTCGGGGAATGGAGGAACACAGTGGGAATGAAAACAGAGGTAGGGGCATTAACGCCGCCGCCTGCTTGGTTGTGGGCGTAAGGGGTAGCAAAAGGGATGCCGAAGCAATAGGTGTTGCAGGAATGCTAACAGTTGTAATTACCACAGACGGCAGAGACAAAGAAAGAACAGGAGGTGCCGTGTCCAAGGCAGACTGATCAACAATAACAGAAGCAGAAACAGCAGAGACAGAAGAACAGGTAGCTTTGTCTGTGGGGGAAGGGTGGGATATTCCCTATGCTGGGCATACAGAGGTGGTGGTTGAGCATCTAGCAATTCTTCTACAAAAGCGTAATTTTCTTCTCGGGCTACATATGATTTATCAATATTCAGTCGAAACCTCCTATCTTCACGTTCAATGTTTGTATCCTTCCCTTCCAGGCCTCTTTCTCTGCTTTAATTCGCCTCTGTTTAGCCTCCTTTTGCCACATTCTGAGGGAATCAAACATAGACTGCCCGCTTCTTCTCACAAACAACTTCTCCTGTAATTACCCAATTTTTTGTTCATCAAAAATGCTTGTAATGGCCACTGCAAATATTTGTGCCATAACATACTTAACAAAATAGGGCCAAAGCCATGTTTTACATACATATCAAAATTCGGAGTGCCTTCCTGAGGCGCTGATTGACTTTCTTCCAATCTAGCATCAGCAGAACGATGACAACAAGAAACCAAACAAGCATTTGCAATACAATAGGTCTCGCATTAGTTAAATGGAGGGATATTGGCTTTGCAAATGGAATAGAAATGTGGCATCCACATGCATGTGAAAGCTCATTAAAGCATGGGTGACATTGGCTTTGCACTTCATGTTCCTCAGTTCGTATAACTGGAGTATGTAGAGAAATAGCTGGGGAGGGATGAGTATTGTGCTAAAGATATTCAGCCTGAGACAAACAAGATAAGGCAGTATGAGGAAAGAGAAGGGGGATAGAGGGGGAAAGAGGGGCAGAGGAAGGGAAAGGGGGAAGGGAGGGGGAATGAGAGAATAAATGAGGCGAGAAGAGAAGCCCTGAAAAGAGAGCTAGTGAAACAAAGAGACTGGAAATATAGCATTAGATCTACAGTTATGAGGGAAATATGCATGCGAACGCAGAGGGAGTAAATTGGTTAAATAAATATCCACTGTAATGTGTAAGTAAGCAACAACATATGGAAGTGGTCTGTGAGAGAGATGTGACATGAGGACATCAAGGACTCCATGGAGGGATGCAACTTAGAGGAGTGGGTGATAACAAAGTGAAACGGATAACAGATGCAGAAAAGGAGAGGGAAGTGAGGGGAGAATGGAAGCAGAGGGCGGGAAAGGAGGAGGGCGAAGGAGTGTACAATGGTGTTCAATTAAGTGTGAGCCGCTCTCACTGAGCTGTCATACAGCCGGAATGTCAAAGAGGGTCGAGGGGTGCTATGTTGAAAAATTATGGATTTCAACTCCTCGCTGTAAATGAGGTCAATATGTCTGATTCATAAACAGACCGAGCCAATTCCAATTAACCCAGTTAGGAGGAAAATTAGCGTGAAGCCAACATTGTAGACAAACCTCATTGAGGTATAATTGCAGCCATAAAATAAGGTCAATCCAATGAGGAGACATAAAGAAAGACTCTCTTCTATGGACATTTTCGGGTGCTTGGTAGATGGCAGGTCTTTGCTACAGAAACACTGAATATGATACGCTCTATTATTTTCCGTACACAACCATTGGTGAGTGTGGTGTATGGGTGTGTGTTTGCTGGATTTTTTTTGCATGTTTGTATGTGCATAATGTGTGCATGAGGATAAGCGCGTTAGCGTTAAGTCACTCTGTATGTGTGTGTTTGGTCGGTTCATGTGTGTGTCTGCGCACACGTTTACGGCTATGTTTTTTGCAAGTTACTATACGTGTGTGCTTGTCTGTATTCGTCGTGTCTGACTTGCAATATGGCTATGGATGTGTGTATTCATAAGCAGGGTAAATGTGGCGGTTTGATATGCATTTTAACTGTTGTTACTTGTACGTGCGTATTTCTCAGTGTTTGCATATTTAAGTGCATGTGTGAATGAATGCCCCATTGTATTTGTTCTATGTGTATGTGAATATAGGTGCATGCGTGTTTGTTGTGTGCATCCAACAGTATGTGTTTTGTTTATGTATATTTGATAATAAAAATAATAATAATAATATGAAAAAGAAGTGTGTGCCTGTGTGTTTTAGTGAGGAGTGATTGTTTGTATGTGACTGTGTGTGTGTGTGTGTGTGCGTGTGTGCATGTGTATGTGGGTGTGTGTGTGTGTGTATGTGCCCGCGAGCGGGTGGCAAAGAGATTAAAAGGAAAAACATTATTTGCTGGATTCAATTCAAGCAAAAAAAATATGATAATAGTAGCGGGCTCTAGGTGAACAGACAGCCGCATCCAATAATACGGGTAAACAAGGCCCGGATGCGCGCTCCAGGTGCATCGCCTTAGGCTGTGCGCTCAGAGAAGGCTTGCTGTGAACCAATTTTCTGGGGCAGAAGTGAGTTCGGGGTAGAAGATGGAGGAGATCGTACTCTTTAACTTGTAAAGATGCTTACAAAGCTGCTCCTAAAAGTTATCATTCAGCGTGTAAAGAGGCACGCATTTTTTAAGTTGCTAACACAATAACTAAGGCATCTAATCATCCTCGGGCTCTATTTTCGGTAGTGAAGAAGTTAGCTGGCTCTGATACCATCTCTCCTCCTCCTGTCCTTGATGAAAATCAATGTAACAACATTGCTGACTTCTTTATTCAGAAGGTTTAACTTATTTACAAGTCACTCTCTGCTCCTTCCCCATCCTTGTGTAGCATGGCTTCTGCATTTGACCCTACATATAACAGTAATTGTGACCAGATAGCCAAGATTTCTTCCTGGCACCCATTTGAAGAGGTGTCTTTCCAAAATTGTTTAAACAGTATTAAATCTGGATCTCCTCTTGATCCTTTGCCTATTAACATCCTTTGTCAGCTCTCTGCCACATCTAAAGGTGTCCTTATCGATCTTCTTAACGCCTCTATGCAGGAGGCCTTGGTAGCCCACGAGTGGAAGCAAGCCATGGTCATCCCTCTGTTGAAAAAGGCCGGAGCAGATCCTTCGGTACTATCTAACTTTAGACCTATATCTCTGCTTCCAGCTTTCTCCAAAATTTTGGAGAAACATATCAATACTCAACTGACACAACACATAGACAAAGTTGGCTTTCTTCATTATTCTCAATCCGGGTTCAGAGCCAACTTTTCAACTGAAACTGCTCTGCTTGGGGTTACTGAGAAACTGCACCAGCATTTAGATGGAGGGGAAACTGCAGCACTCATTCTATTAGATTTGAGTGCCGCATTTGACACTGTGTCGCATAACATCTTGCTTAACGCCCTTAGGTCTCTTGGGCTGGACGGGACTGCCCTATCCTGGTTTGCTTCATTCCTTGATGGTCGCACTTTTCAAGTCTTTTCTGCTAAGGCTGTGGTTCCCAGACTGTGCGCCGCGGCACCCCAGTGCGTCGTAATGAGGTGCCAGGGGCGCCGTGCACAGTAGGGTGACCACTTTTATCTGTCGTTTTGGCCATCACAGGGAGCAGCCGCTGCTCCCTGTGAGAGGCCTCACACCTGCTGCTGGAGCCGCCTCGCACTCCTCCAGGAGCACAAGAGCAGCCCCTCCCGCCCATTGAATTTCTGTATGGGGCTGATTGCCACTTACTGAATGACAATGGGGCAGTCAGGGGTGTTCAAGCATGTGGTGGCGGCCTCCTGCCTCAGTGTACAGAAGGGCATTCTGTTACATAAAAAGTAAAACGCCCATGCTGTAATGTTAGAGAACACTTCATTTAAAGAAGCCTGTGAAATAAGTTTAAAAGAACAGGTTATCGTTCTTTCGCGGTCTCATCATTTTTTAACTGAAGTATTTTCAATAATATATTCAACAAAGCCATGGTTGCTGCTTTTTTATTTTAAGGAAATAGCAACCATTGACAAAGCCAATAGTCCTGGCTTGTTGTTGGTGCAATGATACTTGCTGTATTATATATCTGGATGCAATGACATAAACAACATAATACCAGTCGCGCGGAACACTATGCTTAGTGCAGATTCTTAGCCTAGGTGTTTTAAACTGCGCTCTTAATTACAACAAACACCCCCTTTGAAGAGACCCCCATTTTTTTTTACCCCGCTTAAAGCCCTGGAAACAACACCATGTTACAGTAACCTCCCATCCTGGCACTGTGCATCATGCATGACTTCTACGTTTTCAGTCTGCCTATGTGCAGGGGTATAGGGAATCTCCCCCACCGCACCCCACCCCTTGCTGTAGTTCATTTTTGATGGGCCTCTTCTGCCTGCAACTCTACAGACAAAGGCTCAGCTCTTAATGTGGAAAGGTGGGTGAGTAAATAAGTGAAGGAATGTCTGAATGGCTGGATGGATTATGAAAGGATGAATGCATGAATGAAAGGGGGAATGGATAGATAATGAAAGAAAGGGTGGATGGATGAGTGAGTGAAAGTATGGATGAGAGAAAAGGTAAATAGATGGATGTATGGGTGGAAAGGTAGATGGATGGGTAAAAGTGTGGATGGGTGTGAAAGGATGGATGGATGAGTGAAAGGGCAGCTGATGGGTGAGTGAATTGGTGGATGGATGTGTGAAAAGATGGATTGATGAATGAAAGGGTAGATGATGGGCAAGTGAATGGGTGGATGGATGAATTGATAAGTGAAATGGTGAATGGATGGATGAGTGAAAGGGTGGATGTAAGGATTGATGAGTTAGTGAAAGGGGGTAGATGGACAAAAGGATGGATAGATGAGTGAAGTGAAAGGGTGGATGGATGAGAGAACGGATGGCTGGATGAGTGAACGGATGGTTGGATGAGTGAAAGAATGCGTCCCAATTACTTTAAGGAAGATAACAGGAGGTACATACCACCCACCCACCGGTAAAAAAATGGTGGGGAGCCACGGCCAACTGCCGATTAGGTCAAGGGAGCCACTGGTCAAAAAAGTTTGGGAACCACTGTGCTAAGGCATCATCCAAGATCTGCGTATCAGCACATGGAGTCCCACAGGGATCCATTTTAAGCCCCCTGCTCTTCAACATCTATGTCAGACCTCTGGCAGAGATTGTGGAAGAGGCGGGTCTTTCCCTATATTCGTATGCAGATGATACGCAGATTGTCTTTTCGCTTTCCACCACTAAAGACGCTACGACATCTGCCCTTCAGTGCGGCCTACGGCAAGTGACAGAGTGGATGCGCCTTAACTTTTTTAAGTTAAATGGGGATAAGACTGAGGTCCTTATCCTGGGCAAGCACAAGGACCTATGGGGCCTTCACCATTGGCCTCAGGAAATGGGTTCCTTTCCCCTACCTGTCACCCATGTCCGTAATCTGGGCATCGTTATTGATAATAGTCTCTCTATGAGACAACAGGTGGCAGGTGTTGATGCCATCTGTTTCACGATCTTGAGGTGGCTTTAAGATCGTTTTGGTGTAGGAATTGCCCTACACCATTTGCAAAAAAAAGGGCAGATAGCTGCTCCTTTGTTTGTATGTAAATCACTCCATCTGTGGAAAGAGAACACACAAATAAACATCAGCACACCATTGTTGTATCAACTGCACAGTGTCAGGAAAACACATATAGTGAGAAGGTAACATTACCCTTAGTATCTAATCTCTTCAAAGAGTGAAATAGCATCATAATTATCATGCTGCAAAAATACGTGTGACACAACTACATGCGTAGGTCACACACAGTGTCATATGGCGGCAATTTGTCGCTTGTTAATAAACCCAGAACCAAGTGTCTTGATTAAAAATGCAGAAGTTGTGAACTTTGTGGGTCACATGCTCACACCCACTCACATCACCTCGTAGTACATCATGAGTCTGATCAAAATACTTTTTCTTACCCCGTATTGAGAGAGGAAAGAAATCACATGGGACCGCACTTAGATACGGGTGGCCCTGTAATTTATTTGTGTTGTCGGACAAAGTCATAGAGCACTGTAAATTCAGTGCAATATTCGATGGAGATGACCGGCAATGGAAATAAACAAACATAACAACAATTCGTAAGGGCCAAAGATTCGGCATCACTCCAAGTGGGAGTTATAACTGCTCATACCTGCTGTCAGCAAGCAAAGATTGCGTGTAACTCACATCCTTACTGGTCCTGCCCTGTCCAAAGACCTATTAGTCGCGGGTTCCATCGGCTGTTGAGCGTCCGGTAACACACGCTTCCAGTTTAAAAAGGCAGGGACGGGGACGCGAGCACTTCTGGGGTCACGTGGGGGCACGTCAAACTACAGCTTGCATCATGTGGATTGAAGTTAAAAAATGCACAATTAGCGTGCACAGGACTTAGTATGTAAAGAGGGTTCATGAATATATTGTAGAACTCCAAATTACGTGTGGGAATAAAGAGATATTTATAATTGCAATTATCCCCAGTAAAAATTGTGTTGGATAGCGAGTGTGTACCTCAAGAAAACATGGGAAATGTAGTTTATATCCCGGGTACAATATTGTATCCGAAAAAACTTTATGGATCTAAGTTTGAAGAACACGGCAAAGGCATACATCGCCATCATATTGATATTAAGCCCAGCCAATGAAGGCAGCATAGGGTGTATTGGATAGTGTAAAACACGCCAAATAAATGAGGTAGATATTGAGCCCTGTAATATGGCTCTAACACCATGAGCCAGGATATACTAAAAAATGCACAAGTATATGGTTATTTGTGTAGTTCCCTCCAATGGTAACACTGTTGATCAAATGTGTGTGACATATAGCCAAATGTGATCCTAAAAGACCCTCTATGTGGATTGGTAGATGTTGCTGCACTAGGGAGGTGTTGTGCAACAGATATAGAGATAGGATGTACACAAACCACTGTATGTCAGGGCGGTATTAATTGTGTTAGTATGGAAGACCGATTCAAAGATCGTCCGGATGTAGCAATGGTAAGGAGATATATATACACATTCACCCATCAATCATACCGAAAGGTGTGTAGATGTAAAAACCGCAGGGTGGATACACACTATGTGTGAGAATAATCTCTGTGTGACAATTTAGCTCTTTTTATTCAATTGATTCCAAGGTATGGAATCATTGAATCCATGGATGTGAGTTCTCAAACAATACATCTATCGCTGTTCTCTCTCTAGGAGTTTGTTGGTCAGATCTCCATCACCTGTGACTTTTTTAATTACAGTCCACTGTACATCTATATATGTGTGTTTCGTTTCAACATAATGTGCAGTTAGTCTTGTAGCTGTTATGGCCCGTCTGATGGTGCTTCTGTGTTCGCTAATGCGCACCTTAACTTTTCTTCCAGTCATGCTGATGTACATTAATTGGCACGGGCACTTAATCATGTAGATGACTTTATCGCTATTACAATTTGTATGGGTCCGTTGTTCCCATGCATGATGCATTCCCAAATCGATCTCTTTGGTATGTTGTGTCAAAGGACATACGACACATGACCCACATGGATAATGGCCAATGACTGAGGGTTGTTGCCATAGTGTCAATTGTTGAGTTGTTTTTTTTGGTTTAAATCTGTATGTACCAAAGTATCTCGTAGGCTTTTGTTCCTACGGAAAGAAAACATTGGCTTGTCAAACTTCAGATTGTTGGATGTTAGGATTTGCCATTTCTTGTTAATGGTTCTTTTAATATCATTGGTCGATGCATTGTACGCTGTGACGCATATAATCATATCTTTTGCCTCCTTTGGATGTGTATCCATTAGCGCCTCTCTTGGAGTATTTCAGGATCTTTTCTTGGCTTTTTCAATAATTCTCTTTGGATAGGCTCTTTCTTCCAATTTTTTTGCCAGTACTTCTGCTTTGCATTTGTAATCGTCCAAATCCTGGCAATTCCTAAGGAATCCGTAAAAATTGTCCTATAGGAAGATTTTCCCTAAGGGATCGAGGATGCGCACTTTCAAAATGTAGCAAACCATTTTTATCAGTAGCTTTGGTATACAGGGAACTGATCAGGCCATAGTTGCTAGTCTTAATTTTCACATCAAGAAAAGAAACTTTGTCAGGATTAAAGGTCATAGTGAACTTCAAGTGTGGATTCAGTTGGTTAAGCCACACATGAAAACTGGCCAGAGTAATAGAGTCTCCCTTCCATACCATGAGAACATCATCGATGTAGCACCACCGCTTACAGATGTTATTAGAGTAAGGGTTGGCTGACCAGATGTGTTGTTCTTGTATCTGGTCCATGTACAGACATGCTATGCTAGTCACATAAGTGCTGCCCATCGAAGTGCCATGGACTTGGAGATAGAGCTGTTCCTCAAATCTAAAGAAATTTTCCGTTAGTGCCAGACGCATCAGAGTTTTTAACCCACATCACTGGGGCATCCCAGGTCCAATTTTCTTGTTCTAGACAATTTTTGATGACCTGAATGCTCTCCTCTTGTGGAATGCTAGTATAGAGCGCTTCAACATCCAAACATACCATTATGTTGTTTTTGGTGTCATATGTAACTCCTGATATCAAATTGAGCAGGTGTTTAGTGTCCTGTACATATGACTTGATGCATGTGACTACTGGGCGAAGGAACCAATCAGTGTACAGAGAGAGGGGTTCAAGAAGAGACCCCACTCCAGACACGATAGGCCTGCCAGGAGGCGGTACTTTGCCTTTATGCATTTTAGGTATTACGTAAAATATAGGGATTCTAGGATCGTCAGGGTTGAGGAACTCATGTTCTTTTTTGTTTATCCAACCTCGGTTCAAGGCATCAGTGGTCATGGTACTTATTGTTTTTTTCAGGGATGTTGTAGGATTTCTGTTGATCTTTTATAGAATTTTTCATCTGCTAGAAGGCTCATACATGCCATTCTGTATGCCATAGTACTTTGAATCACGGTTGCTCCACCTTTGTCCGCGGGTTTTATAGTAATGACACTTTTTGCACTCAGAGTCTTTAATGCGTTTCTCTCTTTTTTACTTAGGTTGTCATAAACCTCATTCTTAGTTGGTAGTTCTTCAATCTCTTTCAACACACTTTCCTCAAAATCCACTACTTCTGGGGGCATTGATGATGTTGGAGGAAAGAAATTGGATTTTCGGCGTAGCGCTGTGTGTGTATCGTCAACAGTTGGTGCTTCTTTTTCCATAAAAAAATTCTTAATCTCATCTTTCCCCTCCCCAATGTTTCATTAGTTCATAAGTTTATGATAAAAGGATCTGTGACTATGCGTTTTGAGATTGCCAAATCTCGAACAGCTCAGCGCTCTGACATTTTGTTGTACATATGCATCCTTCGTTTTACTTCACCCTTTAACCCAGGTTTATGTTCCACTTCCCTGATGCATTATGTTCCCTGTAGTTCCCTCTGTCCTCAGACCCCTTGTAGATCACATCCTGGTGGTGGTTCCCTGTGCAATAGCTTGGTTGCTGGACCCTATGTTCCTTCTGACACCTTTATAGCTGAATTCTGGACTTTTCTCTTTCTTGACTCCAATCCACACTCCATTCCAGGCTTTCCGATTCCCTGTCATGCGTCTCCTGGTTCCCCTGGTCTTCCCTTTTCCAAATCCAAGTTCAGCCCTCCCTTCACTGATGGTGGAAGGGCGAGATTTTGATCGATACCTTAGCACTATTGATCTAAACCTCGATCTGGTCGACTGAACCTTTGTTGCCTGTCTTTAAGGTACAAGGTACATCTATTTCCAAGTTAGTTCACCCAATAAAGGACTCTGCTCCCAAAGATCACAAACAACTTCTAGCTTTCAAAAGTTTATTGTAAGGATATGATAAGCTGCAAATACAGGCATCTCAGAATGAGATTCACGAGGTACACAGGTCCAATTACATACATGTGCTCTCGGAAAGCCCTCAGACGAGCAACGGAAATCACTAACACAAGTTCTAAGAATAATAAAGCTATCAGCATTGACGCATATCTCTCCTTCATTTAAGTTGGAGGAAAACGCACAGGTTAGGCTGTCCCTACCCTGCTCTAGATGGTATCCCTACTTAACCAAGTCCCAACCTAACAAAGGTGTCAGCAGTGGATGACCCCCAAGGGAAGTCACTCACTCTAAGTCTCTTGGTGAAAACCTATAGTTCTCCAGTCATGACCCCTCTCTGCCTACCCATCCGCTCTCTAAAAGGTCCTCAGGTATCTGCTCTAACTCCACCCAGGGGTGCTGTCCCTAATACAAAACAGTCAACAACATTTGAGACGCCCCTTTCGAGACGCCCCTCACGTGGTGTAGCTTCTGGCTTTTTCCATGATGCTTTGTATTGGGCCTCATACGTTAGAGTTGACCTTGCTTCTCAGACTCTTCTCCGGCCCGCTGATACCCCTTAAACATTCCGGAACCCTCCTCCATGTCTGGGCCGTCTACTGAACAGACCTCTATTCATTCATTTATAATTGGATCCCCCCTTTTCCTTTGCAGACAGATATCTGCAGCCAAGAACCCAACTCTCATAGACTTCCAAAAAGGCTTGCAACATTTCTCAGCCCAGACATGTACGTGTAAATCAACGTTAAAACATTTCAGGCCTACAATATTTCTCATAATGATTATAGCATTCAACTTCTTCATTAATTAAAGCATGTTAATACTCTTATTCTATTATTCAGTAAACATTTTTATAAATCGTGGCCCATTAATGCAATGACCAAAACATTAATACAATCTTTGTCGTGAAACGAAACACCTTCCCTTTTAGCTCTGGCCCTGAGGCCTACCACATTCTGCGTTTAACCACCTACCATCTTACATTTTAACAGCTACACGACATGGATTCAGGAATAATCACATCTAATAAATCATATAGTGTCACACATTTCTGTATTAGTTCCACTTCTACTTAATCTCTATATTAGCTATACATTTAGAATATAATTGCAGATACTATTAGCACTCATGGCATTTCTCCTCATGATTTGTGCTTACTACAGGTAAGTGTGATGCACTCATACATTTAGGTCAGTTTGCGCTCTCTCAGTTCCCCCCTTTGATGACCTCTCGGGGTCATCACTAACATTTAAACTGCAGTTATTGGTAGCATAACTTGCCTCTGCGCTTCCAGAGCCCTCAGACTCCTGTACTGATTATCTTGTATGGCAGCCAATCTCTGCAGCTGCTCTCTTTGGGCCCTTTCTGACCTTCTTGCTCTGTACCATTTGAATACCCTCACCAATCCCCACAATATGATCCCACAGATCAATATTATGATGACAGGTTTTAGAATATACCACACAAAGCTTTTGCCTAAGGTGGAAATCCACCCACCAACTGCACTCATTCCGTGGCCCACCTTTTCCCAGACATTTTCTTTACTCAAGTCTTCGATCTCCTTGTGAATATCAGTTATGTTCCTAATAACCTTCTCAAGGGGTTTTGAATTGTCTGGAATGTAAGTGCAACATTCCTGGACCTTCAAAGCCTTGCAGACTCCGCCCTCTTTTGCTAGTAGGACATCTAATGCAAGACGGTTCTGAAGAACCATAGCCCTTATCGATTGCATCTCTCCTTCTACCAGCATTAAGGACTGAGCAGTGCTGGCAGACAACCTGTCGACGACTGTTGCCAGCCGTCTAATTTTAACATCATTAAGGATTAGACCTAAAAGAGGGAACATAGCTCCGAAGACATCTCCAACCATTTCAGCATCTCCTACATCTCTCCTTCCCCTCGAAGATGTCTTGCCCTCAATGATCACTAAGTCTTGTGCATGATATATTTTGGGGAAGACAATTGCTAAGTAACATGATCCATACCAGTTGTCAGGTAGTCTCACGTAGGCATTTCTTCCACATACAAAATACACATTTGGAATCACTTGCATTCCCTTCAGGAAATCTTTAGTATAGTACTCTATATTGAAAGCATGTTCACAGTCGACTTCTCCAACGTATATATTTTCATAATACGTTTTGGCTCGGTGAAGACATAGCTTTCCTCTCTGCGTTTTATCTAAAGCTATTGGACCACTACTACCCTTTCTCTTGTGTGCCTTTTCTTCCTCGGTCCAATCTGTTTTCCATTGTCCTGATTTTTTCAAAATCTTTTGTCTCCTGTAACGATCATCCACCTGCCCTATGAACTTCTTCTCGACTTCTGACACCTTGCATGTCAGGTTATTTCTACGGGCATGTGAAGTGTCTAAGGTAATCCAAGGAATGAAGAACTTGGCCAATCTGTCTTCACTCTTCCAGTAATCCCATTTGTTCATCTGCTTATAATTTGGGACTTCTGGCAACACTGAATCATAATTGGAGAAATAGTATTCAAAACTATCTCTCTCATAAAATATACTAAGCAATAAGCTACATGTAATGCCATATGTCAGCGGGAGGTGATGATATCGAATTCCTTCGTCTACAGACGCCGGCAACTGCATGCAGACGTAGCAATCCTTAACCTCCATGGCATCCACGTATTCATATAAAAGTTTAGCATAAGCATTTGACCTAAAGTCTCCTTGGGACTCATCTACGTGTAACCTGCGGGCTTCTGCAGCTAATAACGCTTTCTCTTGAGTGTTTTCCCCTTTTTCACCAGCAACAGTGGGTGTAAGCGTTTCTACAGATTTCACATCAGTTACCTTTGCCTCTTCCTCATGTCCCTTTACATAAGAAATTGTTACTACTAACGCTATTAATATTATCACTCCTACTATTAGTGTACCTATTATACATTTAGCTCTGCGGTTCTGGGTGCCGGCCTCCATTTCGTCAGACAATATGGCTCTCTCTTATCTTAGCCAAAAGTTCTTTTCCTCTCGTTCCTTTACAGTCTCTTTTTAATCCTTTTGTCCTTAGAATCCACACAATTGGAAGCTGACAACCTTCTTCGCAAAAGTCCTTTAACAGTTCAAACAAGACAACCCTAGCCCTTCTCCATCAACTCAAGGGAAGTTCCCTAATATTCTCTGCTTCCTGGGCGCTAGGTAATCTTCTTTTTCTGGTTGCTTTATTTACAAAGTCCTTAACAATCTACTATCAGATTTGTTGTTGCAGCTTCAATAGCATAGTTCAATATTTCCAAACGAAGATTGTGCTCTTCATGTGCTGTTATCGTTGTACCAAAGTCGGGGAATTGCAATTCTGAAAGAAACATGTGTTTTAACTTGCTGAGGCGGGGAGGTCTGGGGAGCATGAATGTTAGTGACCCTTCTTGTTCGACACCGGGTACCAACAGTCGTATTTCCACGGTGATAATGGGCTCAGAACTGGACACCACCACCGCTCGGATCCTCCCTGTCTCCGGTTTCACAGACATTTGTCACCAGATATGTCCACTCAGGTGTGGAGTATCTTCTGTTAGGCACACGCACTCTTCTTGACCTTCTTCGGTCCGGTGCTTCAGCGCCCTGAGCACCTTCTTCCGGGTCTGAGTCTTCTGATATCGGAGGAAGGGTTACTTCTGGAGTTGATCTCAGGCTAGAGCTCCTTCTTTGCGGCCAATTTGCTTCTCCACGTGCCCTTCTACTCCTTCTCCTTCTTGTCTGTTCTCTCTCTCTCTCAGACCTGTCTGTGTCTGACTCGTACTCCCAGCTACTTTCCCCTTCTGTAGCGTCGTCTGTTTCACTGTTGTACTGACCGTCCTCAGCTTGGTCAGACTCTTCCCCTGCTTCCGCTGGCACCTCTACAGCTTGGCTAGCCCCCTCTATGGCTTCTCGGTCCTCTGCTGGACGTCTATCCGAGAGAGGAGCTGTTTCTTCCAGAGGTGCTGGAACCCTTCGCGTATGTGACGCGTGGATCCAATTGGGCAGGCCTCCCACCTTCACAGCTGTGTTCGTGATCAGGATGATCTGGAAGGGCCCACGCCAACGAACATCCAGACAGCTTCTTCTCACGTGTTTTTTCACCAGGACCCAGTCCCCAGGATACAGGTCATGGCACGGGCCCTGGCACGATGGAACCTCGGCAGCCTGCACCTGAAGGGACACAGAACGAATGGCGTCAGACAGCCCCTTACAATAGTCCAGGATCATATCATCTGTGATATTTAACAGTGCAGCAGTTGGGACAGATGGCAGCCTCATTGCTCTCCCCATTAACACCTCATGTGGTGACAACCCTGTTCTTCTGTCTGGGGTACTACGAAGGCTAATGAGGACCAATGGCAGGGCGTCAGGCCAACTCAGGGTCGTTGAGGAGCACACTTTCGCTATCCTGGCCTTGATCGTGCCATTGATCTGCTCCACAATCCCTGAGGCTTCTGGTCGGTAACTGCAATGCAACTTCTGATCAATATTTAGCGCTACACAAATCATCTTCACAAGCTCGCTGTTAAAATGCGTTCCCCTATCTGATTCCAAAAAGGCCGGCACCCCGAAGCGCGGGATGAGTTCCCTAAGCAGTAACTTGGCCACGGTGAGGGTGTCGCACCTACGTGTAGGGTATGCCTCAACCCATCTGGAGAACACACAAACAACCACCAGGACATAGCGGAGGCGGTTGCACCTTGGCATTTCAATGAAATCTATCTGCATTCGGTTGAATGGACCTCCAGACCTTCCTATGTGACTCAGTGTAACTGGTGTTCTTTTTCCTACGTTCAGCTGCTGACAGGTCACACAACGCTGGCACACTGCTTCTGCTGCTATTCTAAACTTAGGATTGTACCAAGTCTGTCTAAACACTCTCAGCATAGCATCTCTCCCTAAGTGTACGGGACCATGTATGAGTCTGGCCATTGGACTCACCATCTCATTGGGCAACACTGCTCTGCCGTCTGCTGAGACCCAAAAATGGGACTCACCCATTACACATCCTGCCTTTTCCCATGTTTCCTTTTCAATATCAGGAGCATTTTCTTGCATGTTTGACAGTTCATCCCAAGTATCAACAGTTTCCAATATCATGGCTAATTCAGTTCTTACATTTATTCCGCCCACTTCCACCTCTGTGAAAGAGTACCCTTGCTCCGCGCAATACCGCGCAACTTCATCTGCATATCTATTGCCTTTTGAAACAAAGTCCTCATTTCTGGTATGTGCGGTGCACTTTACAACTGCGATACCTGCTGGGCATTGCAACGCCTCTAACAACAGGCGCACAAACTCTCCATTGCGAATGGGAGAGCCTGAAGAGGTCATGAACCCTCTTTGAGACCATAACTGCCCGTAATCATGAACTACCCCATAACCATATTGGCTGTCGGTGTATATGGTGACTCGAATTTGATTGCTTGCTAAGCAAGCACGTGTCAGGGCAATAATCTCGGCTACCTGAGCGGAGTGTACTCCTTCCAGGCACCCAGCTTCCACAACTCCAGTAATTGTACAAACAGCATAAGCTGCTCTCAACTGCCCAACTTCGTCTCTTACACATGAGCCATCGACAAAGAAAATTTCATCTGGGTCGGTCAGTGGCTCATCTACGATGTCGGGTCTGGGTTTGGTGCATAGTTCAGTCACATCGAGGCAGTCATGGTCTGTACATTCATCATCATCCTCGATATCATTTGGGAGTGGCATCAAGGTGGCAGGGTTCAAAACAGAGCATCTCTTGAGGGTCACATTCTCTGCAGCAAGAATAACTTGCTCATATCGCGTGAGCCTGCTGTTGGTCAGATGCTGTGTTTTGGTCCTGGTCATCAACAGTTCAACAGAATGGGGCACGCACACCTCTAACGGGTGCCCCATGACGATATTTTCACATCTTTCAATGCTGACACCCGTTGCAGCAACGGATTTGAGACATCCGGGCAACGCTGCGGCTACTGGGTCTAAAGTAGCCGAGAAATAAGCAACTGGTCTACGGGCATTCCCATGGATTTGGACCAACACAGACAACGCACAACCCTCTCTCTCACAACAGTAAAGAAAAAATTGTTTATTGTAATCAGGCATTCCCAATGCCGGAGCACGACACAGGTCCTCTCGCAGCTGTAAGAATGCCATCAAACAGTCTTTGTCCCATGGTACCGGATCGCTCACCTCCTTGTGCGTCAGTTTTTGCAAGGGTTTTGCTTTCAGTGAAAAGTTCGCGATCCACTGTCGGCAATAACCCACCATCCCTAGAAACATCCTGACCTCTCTCTGTGTCTTAGGCGCATTCATTTTCATGATCGCCTCTATCCTGTCTGGTGACACCTTTCGTTTGCCTTTCTCTATTCTGTGTCCTAAGTACTGCACTTCTGTCAGGCAGTACTGCAATTTTCCCGGGGACACCTTGTGCCCATTGGCAGCTAGGTGATTTAACAAAGCAATGGAGTCCTCCCTGCAAGCTTCTTCTGTTTCTGACGCCACGAGGAGGTCGTCTATGTACTGGACCAGAACTGACTTCTGGGGCAGCACTAGACTTTCAAGATTTTTCTTTAAAAGCTGGTTAAAGATCGATGGACTCTCTGTATACCCCTGAGGGATACGACACCATGTTAGGACGCGATTTTCCAGCTTAAATGCGAAAAGAAAATGGCTTTCTTCGTCCAAAGGGATCGAAAAGAAAGCCTGACAAAGATCGATCACTGTGAACCACTCTGCTTGAAATGGAATCTGAAACAGTATCACTGATGGATTCGGTACCACTGGACAACACGAAACGACTATGTTATTAATCTTTCGAAGGTCCTGCACTATCCGAAATTTCCCATTTGGTTTCTGCAGACCCATAATCGGGGAGTTGCATGGACTACCCACGATTTCTTTCAGTATTCCCTGTTTAATCATGGACTCGATCACGGGTTTTATGCCTGCAATCGTTTCTGGAGTCAATTTATATTGGGGTGTTCTTGGGAACTCAGCATGCGGTTTCACTACAATTTTCACTGGGTCCACCCCTTTGACCAAACCTATCTCTTCCCCAGTGAAATCCCATACTTCTGGTGCCACTGTCTCCCTCAAGTCCCAGGGGAGCTCATCTACTGTCAAAGTAGGATACAGCTCCACACATATTCTTGAGTTTGCAACCTTGAAATCTGCGTCATCATCATTGGTCAATACCTCCACTCCCTGAGGTGTACAGTATATTGTACAATTCAATTTACACAACAGGTCTCTCCCTAGCAGACACACAGGGCTTGAATCGCAAACCACAAATTGGTGCTCATCGCTGTACTTCCCTATTTTCACCTGTACTGGTTCTGTCAATTGGCTGGTTATTCTCCTATTTGCGACCCCTACCACTTGTATGGTCTCTCCAGACATAGGCAGATCTGGAACTGCAGCTGATCTGATCGTGGACCTAGTGGCTCCTGTGTCCACCAGAAATGTCGTAGGGCACCCTGCTACTTCTGCTTCGACATAGGGTCCCCTCTGGTCCACCTCTAAGGCTGCCCCAAGGGTGCAGTCTTCTCTTTCCACTCTCTGTCCGGTTAATGGGTCCACATAATAGCACTCTTCACCTTCCACAAACAGGGGCATTTGTCTATAGGTCTTACCCACAGTCCCTACTCGAGGAGGCTGCGGGAACTGGGCTCGGGGAGGAGCCCCCCCCCCCTTTGAGCACCTTTCCTTGGTATGGCGTCACCCCTCTTGTAGGTGCGCTCTGGACCTCTTCCTCCTCTATCTCTTGTTCTCCTATCTCTACATTGTAGGGACACTCGCGTTTCCAATGCCCCACCTCGTTACACTGGTGGCACCTAGTCGTTTTCTTCAAGGCAGCTATGTCTATTCTGGGTATAAAGGTAGAACTCTCCTCATTGCCCTTGTTCTGACTGTACTGCTTCTTTCCTCCTGTACCTGTTCCTTGCTGCTGTTGCTGCGGTCCCCCCTTTCCTGCTGCCTGCATCTGTACCACCATCAACTTTTCTTTTAGTTTCTTAGCCTTGGAGTCTATCTCATCACAGCAGTACCTGGCATATCTCAGTATTTCATCTAGGGGTTTACTTTGCCAACAAATCGAGTGTTGCTGAATCATTAAACTAATATCCGGTCTCAGTCCCAGGACGAACTTGGACACAAATTGCCCTATGTCCTTTGGATCCATTACATCCAAGCCGCTATACTGTTTAAACGCCTTCAGCAATCTCTCGTAATATTCGTGGACTGTCTCTTTGGGTTCCTGTCTGGTTCGGTCTATTCTGACCCAATCTATGTCTTGCATTGGCACTTTCTCTTTCAGCCAAGTCATCACTCTCTCGAATTTTGCCATCACAATCTCGGACGGCCCATTAGTCTTAGCATCTCTCTCTGGCTCCGTTGTGGGCCACTCAGCGCTAACCTTGCATGCTGTCCACAGATCTCCTGGTACTACAATGTCAAACAGCGTGTTCAGATCTATCCATAGGACCTTTGAGATTTTTACAAACCTCTCGACTTGCTTGTACCACTCCACGGGGTTTTCCCGCAATTTGGGGAAGGAGGTGGTAAAAGCAGCTAAATCTCCCCTACTCCAAGGGACATGCACATAGTTCCCATTTGCGACTTCCCGCAAAGGGTATGCCTCTATTCCCTGCAGTCCTGGTGTCATACCAAGCGTGCTTCTCCTGCCGGTCCCTTTCTTGGACCACCTCTCTTCCCACTTATCTAGTGCCCTCCATGTCCTTATTCCAGCGATCAGTTCCCTTATGTGCGTTTTCAGCCCAATCGTTCTCCTCTCATCTAGGTCTCGATCTGTGTAGTGTAGCCTGTGGTTACCCTGTAATGCTTTGGTTCTTGACAGATCCACCATATATTTGCCTGCTAGTTCGACTAACTTCTCATGGACTGCTCTCGCCTTTCGAGTGATGTCCTTTGCCATATACAGTATTTCATCCTGTTCATACATTTCCATTCTTTCTAAAGGCAGGGTACCATCTACCATGTCATCCAGGTCTGACCTTAAGCTGGCGACATCAAGTCTCTTGGCTTTTATCTCAGCTCGCAATATGTCTTTCGAAGGGGGCTCACTGGTCTCCCTACCATCCCAACTTCGAGCTCTGCGTTTGGGCTCGGGAGAGTTAATGGGTGCCCTCCCTTGCTCCCATCTCTCCAGGTCCCATGCTCGGCCATCCGATCTTGGAAGGTGATGGAACACGGGCCTGTTACCCCTACTCTTGCTCTGCCCACTCTCTTCTTCTTCTCTCCTCTCACCGTACACCTCTCTGTTATTTTCCCTCTGGTCGCTACTCTCCCTTTGCCTCGTATCGCTCAGTATCCGATACGATCCTTCCTGGTTCCCCATATTCCCTGGGCTGCGCTCATTTCCGTCATCACAGGGTCTATGGTGCGACCTCTCACAACTCCCATTCAGTTCTCTGGTGCCAGGCACACAGTGTGGACACTTAAAGCTGTTTCTGTACTCTTGTGCTCTCCTCTCCCCTTCACTGAGTATTGGGCGCGCCACCCCTTCACTCCCGGGGCCCCCGTTTTCCAGGTCTGTTCTATCTCCACTCCGGGCCCAATGGGTGACTCCCCTACTCTCTCTCTCTCTACAGTCCCACTCCGGGCTACTCTCCCCAGCCCCGCAGTGAGTCCGAGCTCGGCTGTCCTGACTTTCCCTTTCAGCTTCCGCAGCTATGATGTTCTTTTGAGCCTTCACTGCCTCATCCCACTGCTTCATGTACTCATTTAGCTCTTGAAAGGATTTTCGTCCAGATCCCCTCAGATCCACTGGCCATCTAGGGCCCCCAGGATCTCCTCCTGGGTCCCCTACTGGGTGCACCGGAGTGCTCCATTCTCTTGGTATCGGCATCTGACTTGGGGAATTAATCGTATCGTTCCTTCTTGCCTTCTCTGCTCTTTCTCTGTCCTTCCGTACCCGTTCTTCCCCTCTTGCTCTCTCTTGGTCATATATCGATATTATAGGACCTATGGTAACAGGTACCTGTAGTGCATCTGGTAATGTGTAGGATGTGGCGCTTTCCGTTTCCGGCGCTCTTTGTACCACAAACCTACCGACCACCTGTTGCACCTGACTAGGCTGGGACAACTCTTTCTTTGCCTCAGGATCCCACTCTGAACTGGGAAGCGGTCTATGCTCTCCTGCATTGCCCCCCTTTTCTCCTTCTGTATGCTCGACCTCTCCCCCTGCTCTATTATACGGGGGTGGCCTGTCTGTCAATAATCTGTTTATCAGGCTGTCCTCTGTTTCGCTCTCATCATCTTCTTCTAGGGGGCTTTTATTTACGGGCACCTCTAATACTGGGTACAGTTTATTTACTTCCAGGTTATGCACTCTCCATCTTTTAGCATCCGCATCCCACCTGGCATCCTGCACTGCCCTTACCGATCGTTTCACCCTTTCTTGTCGTCTGTTCATATTCTTTTCATGCGCTGCCCTAATCCATGCTTCAAGGGCTTCAAACTGGGTCGGTCTAGGCAAGGGTCTTATTGAGGTCATGACTGATTTTAATCGATGTAACACCTCTAATCTGAACGTCCCGTACTTCGGGAACGTCAGTTCCTCATTTCCTTCCGTAATCTTACTCCATTCTGATATCCAGAGGATCGTATGCAACCCAACATTCACTGCCATGTAACGAGCTGGCGTACCCTCCGGCGGGGCTTCTTCCCCTTCATACGATCCCCGCTTCTCTTTTTTAAACACCGCTTTCAACCATTTAAAACACTTCATAATTATGCGCACAATATCCAGCCTCGCTACTCTGCTTACTTCCTGATGACAATCCACCAATCCTGTCGCGGCTTTGCTAACTTGGCCTATCGCAGCGCGGTCTTTCTCCGGTCGGCCAATCACGTCGCGACCCTGTCTGACGTCTTTGCTAGCTGGCCTATCACAGCGCGGTCTTTCTCCGGTCGGCCAATCACGTCGCGACACTTTCTGACGTCACTTTTCTCCACTTCGCAGCAGCACCCCTCCTTTCTCAACTCGTCTCCCGGTTATGCATGCGTCCCATTCATACACCATAAAATGACTACTTCCGACCAAGCGGTCACTTCTCTCGACTGTACGTCCACAGTCTATATGTAATTGTCAACGTAACTGACGAAATGTCTATCGTCTCTCTGATAGGTTGCTTATACACACAGTAACTTCCGACCAGCGTCCGTTACTCACGCACTCACTCTTACGTTCCCCCTATCTCGGTCTTTCGGGTGATCAATGGTACCTCATGACCCCCTTCACACTAGTTGACAATTACTCTGGGTGTCCGATACACCCGAACCACTTAAGCTCTCCTTGAACTTAAGATTTCCACCGGTTGCGCGCGCTCACAACCTGTTCCACGGTCACTCTACAGACATTCAACTCCGCCAGACATTACAACATAGATACAATACAAAACACCGCAATCTAACACGCATAACCCTTTATACTCACTCTCGACCGATACTGCTGCTTTTTCTGTCTCACGTCATCCGGATCTTCTTCGGCGGGCTGTTCTTCCGATCATCGATTTCTATGGGCCTTGGGGTAAGCTAACCTGGCCTAGGTTACCGTCCTCAAGAAGGCAACCATCCTCTATAGCTACCAACTGGAAGGGCGAGATTTTGATCGATACCTTAGCACTATTGATCTAAACCTCGATCTGGTCGACTGAACCTTTGTTGCCTGTCTTTAAGGTACAAGGTACATCTATTTCCAAGTTAGTTCACCCAATAAAGGACTCTGCTCCCAAAGATCACAAACAACTTCTAGCTTTCAAAAGTTTATTGTAAGGATATGATAAGCTGCAAATACAGGCATCTCAGAATGAGATTCACGAGGTACACAGGTCCAATTACATACATGTGCTCTCGGAAAGCCCTCAGACGAGCAACGGAAATCACTAACACAAGTTCTAAGAATAATAAAGCTATCAGCATTGACGCATATCTCTCCTTCATTTAAGTTGGAGGAAAACGCACAGGTTAGGCTGTCCCTACCCTGCTCTAGATGGTATCCCTACTTAACCAAGTCCCAACCTAACAAAGGTGTCAGCAGTGGATGACCCCCAAGGGAAGTCACTCACTCTAAGTCTCTTGGTGAAAACCTATAGTTCTCCAGTCATGACCCCTCTCTGCCTACCCATCCGCTCTCTAAAAGGTCCTCAGGTATCTGCTCTAACTCCACCCAGGGGTGCTGTCCCTAATACAAAACAGTCAACAACATTTGAGACGCCCCTTTCGAGACGCCCCTCACGTGGTGTAGCTTCTGGCTTTTTCCATGATGCTTTGTATTGGGCCTCATACGTTAGAGTTGACCTTGCTTCTCAGACTCTTCTCCGGCCCGCTGATACCCCTTAAACATTCCGGAACCCTCCTCCATGTCTGGGCCGTCTACTGAACAGACCTCTATTCATTCATTTATAATTGGATCCCCCCTTTTCCTTTGCAGACAGATATCTGCAGCCAAGAACCCAACTCTCATAGACTTCCAAAAAGGCTTGCAACATTTCTCAGCCCAGACATGTACGTGTAAATCAACGTTAAAACATTTCAGGCCTACAATATTTCTCATAATGATTATAGCATTCAACTTCTTCATTAATTAAAGCATGTTAATACTCTTATTCTATTATTCAGTAAACATTTTTATAAATCGTGGCCCATTAATGCAATGACCAAAACATTAATACAATCTTTGTCGTGAAACGAAACACCTTCCCTTTTAGCTCTGGCCCTGAGGCCTACCACATTCTGCGTTTAACCACCTACCATCTTACATTTTAACAGCTACACGACATGGATTCAGGAATAATCACATCTAATAAATCATATAGTGTCACACATTTCTGTATTAGTTCCACTTCTACTTAATCTCTATATTAGCTATACATTTAGAATATAATTGCAGATACTATTAGCACTCATGGCATTTCTCCTCATGATTTGTGCTTACTACAGGTAAGTGTGATGCACTCATACATTTAGGTCAGTTTGCGCTCTCTCAATGGTTTCCTGATTCCTTGCACCTGGTTCATTCTTGCACCTGGATCTTTCCCTGTATCTGTGCTCCTCCCCTGAGCCCACAGCTGTTTCAGCCCTGTGAGGCAGAGTGCAGTGGTTTGCAACTGACTTGATTGTTGAGTCCCCTAGTGCTCTGTCATGTCTTGATTTATTTTCTATCTCATTGTTCTTAGTCATGTTTGTACTGCTCCTGAACCCTCCTATTACATGAAAACTCCTTGCCTTTTGTTTCGTGTATTCCAGTTCTAAATCTGACCCTTATCCTAGTCCTGCTTTTCTAGCTCAGTTCCTGTGTCTGTGTTTTCCTTGCCTAAGTCTTAGTGTTCCAGTCATGAACCTAACGTGTATTCCAATCCTACTCCTGACCTTGATTCCATTCCAGTTTTTTCCTGAGTCCAGTTTTTGATTTGGTGTTACTTGTTCAGTTTCCCGGTTGTTCTATCTTGTGTTTCTATTGGAATTTTATTAGTCCTACTTCCTGGGGTACTAGTCAGACTCCAACACGTGTGCCTTTGGCACAGAGAACCAACTTGCGTTCCTTCACCATAAGAGATGCTGGGCTTCTTTCCGAACTCTGTGAGATTAATCTGCTCCTTGCTTATGTGTAAGATCTTTTCACACCACAGAGAGATCACTATCCAAGGAGCATACAAACTATCATTTATGATAGTTTGTGTGTCATCTCCCTTGTTCCCCTTTGCTGTAGAACATGTGTTATCTTCTTTACAGACCGTCAGTTTTGTGATCAAAGCCCGTAAGTGCCAACTCCGGTCCTCAGCCTCTGTGCTCCCTTCCTTCCCAGCCTTAAGGTAGTTCATTTTTTTATGTTTTACCCCAGCACTGGAAATCCCTTTTTCCTATATAGAGCTCACACCCCCTATTCCGGTCTTTTCCCGAACTAACCCAGCTAATCCCCTGACATTGGGGGATGGGGTCCCCAGGTCTGTTAAGGCTTGGGGGGTGGAGGCTGCGTGCCCCCATCACTTTATAATTAAAGTCCTTGGGACATGGCATTACCAGGCTCATAATTGGCGCAGGTAGGGTGGCCGCTTTCCCCCTCCCTTTAAATATTAGGCCAGGCCCCAGGGGATGATCGCTGGGGCTATGCACCACACTCCCCTTTGAATGTTATGCTGGGACCCTGGGAGAGGATAGGGTCCCAGGGCCAGTAAAATGATGCATAAAATAACACAGCTCCCTGAGGCATCTAAAGGCTCATGGAAGAGCTATACAAGTCCCTCCCCCCATAAAAAAAACAGTAACAAAAGATATGAGTGTCCCAGGTTGGCACTTGGACACCCAAAATATTTTCAAACTAAGCAAAAAATAAATAAATAAATAAGAGGCAGGAGTCACTCATTTAATATTCACTGCTCCTTCTGAAGAGTGCCCCATATTGCCTTAAGGCATTTAAACAAAATATATGCTCGTGCTAGAAGAGGCAGGGCAGGCACTAAACATTTTTTAGTGTTTTGGGGGCTGCAGGAGGTGCAGCAGCTCGCCTACAACATTGAACAAAACAGTCTAGCGCCAAGAAACCGCTGGTAAAAGTGTGCTCTATAAAAAACTCTTATCATATCATATCAGTAAGTGTCCTGAGTCATTGAATACATTAGCCCAGGAGAGCTTACCATATTTCTTTAGAGTACCCCTAGCTGAAGCTGTATGTTCTTCAAATGCAGTTCAGTGCTCCTTTGTGGTTGGTTCTATGACTGCATTTTGTAGTCTGAAAACTGTTGATAAAAGACTCAAAGACATGTTGATTTTTTTCAAATAAATCTTTATTAAACATTTCTGTAAAACAATCAATTTTCGATGTGTCTTTCCAAATGCTTAGGACTGTTTTGACTGCAGACATCAAAAGCTGCGCCACAGGCATGGCTTAACTGGATCACCTTCCTAAGGGGGGCTGACAACATCACAGCGAAACACTCGCCGAAAACTCACAGGCAGTCGAACATGTTGGGTTCCCTAGACCTCTACTTATCATCGCACAAACCCCCATAGGCGGCTAATCTAGGCAATGCACGAGGTGGCACACCTCGCTGGTCCGAGGGCACACAAAAGGGAAACAGCCTGCAGAGCTCCTTTCTTTTCCTATCTTTCCCTCTCCTCTCTATCCTCTCCATCCTCCGGGGCGTGGGACAGAGATGCAACCAAGCAATACGACGGGGCGGCAGACGACAAGGACAAGCAGGACTTGAAAGACTGCCAATCGAACTAGCTGAATGAGACTGGAAGCTAAACAGCTAACCCCCCCCCCGGGCGTTTTTCTTCTCCTTTCCTTTTCCATCTTCCTCCACCCATGTATATACCATGCTCCATGTAAATATATATTTTTTTCTATATACAATAAAAAATTACTGAAATAAAAAAACAATCAATTTCATTAAACATTGCACATTTGATGATATGCATTGGTCATATCCGACATAGACAATGGGTGTGCTTTATATATGTTGATATGCTAACCCCTTCATATAGCCAATTGGCCAACTTTTTATATTTTTGTGTTCTGACCGGTTGACAAAGTCAGTAGGTCTGCCTTACTTTAAATGACACCCTTTATATTGTAGCATCACATCAGAGAGATGGGCACAACCACAGCAGTTTGGACGATGGACTTTGCACCCATTCCCCCACTAGCATCAACCCCCACCAGAGGCCATGCCATGCGTCCATTCCACCCAATATGCGGTGGGGGTTGGCTGCCCCTGGTGGATTTCTACAGAGACTGGCCACAGGCCAAGCCCTGTGGCCGACCCCACGCTGTGCATTGCTGAATGTCACGTGCAGCATAGGGTTGGCTTCACATATGGTAATAAAATATTACTTTATGTTTAAAAAAAACTAGAAAAATTCACTGGAAAAAAAACTAATTTTAAAGTCGAAGTTCAGGTTAGGAATTATAATTATATCTTACATTACATTTTTTAAAAACCTAAAAATTCACTGAAACAATAAAGGTTAAAGTAACATTATAGATAGGTGAACATTTCAGAGACAACATACCATTTTAAACTAAGAAACCTCACATATTAAAACAGTCATGACATGTTCAAAGACATCATTGATCGCATTAGTGATGACATTTCAACTGACATCATTGATGACAACACTGTACATGGGCGGGGCCTGAGTTATAGTTACCTTAGAGCACGAGTTAGTTACTTGAGAGAACTATAACTGATGAATTTCAGTGTTTTTTTGTTTAAAACCTTATTCTGTCACTGAAATGTTATCCTAACTATAAAGTTACTTTAACCTTTGTTTTTTTCAGTGAAAATAAGTATATATACAATTACAAGAGTGTGCTCAGTACGTGTTTAAATGATTCGGGATCAAGTTCGCGCTATATAAAACTTTATAAATCAAAATTCACATGTACTTCAGTATGGCACAGAAGGAGTTAATACTTCCTTTTCCAGTTTTGATAAGTAGAACACAACATACCAGACAGCAGATCAGTAGCACTATCATCTTGATGTCATCAAACAGTGTATTTATGTTTTGTAAAGACAACAACAAAAAATATATGTTGAACAACCAAAGAGAACTGAGATGTAAATGGATATTCAAACACAGAAGAATAGATATCATCTTGAGAATCTCATATCTCTTACTTCACTACCTCTAAGAGTACCCACTGGCCAAACGGTGATAAAAAAGTTTCATGTCAAAATCAGGCAATGAACTCATAACAGTGGCCTGATTTACGCAGTATATATGAAGTTTGTATGATTAACGTCAATTATTTCAACTATCCAAGGCTACCTGGGGTTCGACCATAGGGTGAAATGAAACAATTTCATTATGTGTAAAATAAAAATACAAGCAATGGATATGTTGACTGTTGAATGAAGGAGAAGCCAATATTGTCCCTTCCACTTCTGATAACCGTTTGCTGTCTTCCAAGGCTCTCAAATCAAAGAGTGAAGGAATACTTGAGAACAAAAGGAAGTCTCTGAAGTCTAAAACATAGATTACTTGACCACCTTGACATCTAAAGGGGATCTAAGACAACGGTGTCTCAGTAAGTTCTCAGCTCAACGGTAGCAAGTACTCAACCTCTAGGGCCAATCTACACAGTGTGATATTTGCATATGCCCCAAAGCCCAAAAAACGCTTTTAAAAGGAATTGCTGTATATACATCCAAGCCCTTTGGAGCCATCGGGCTTGCAACAAATGCATTCTCGAGTCAAAGTTTAGGATACAATGCACATTTTTTTGTGTGAACACAAAGAACATCCTCGCCCATGTCTAAAAATGCCAGCGCCCCAACAATTGTTAGGTCTATTGGTGCAAATGAAAAATGGGCAAGTATAATAAATTCTAATGAATTCTCCCCCACCCAGGAAAACTGGGTGGGGTGAGGGGGAAAGCTCCTCAGCCTTGTTGAGTCTAGGACTTTGCCTGGTGGAGCTAGCACAGGTCTGGTCTTTTAAGTCAAAGACCACCAGATGAAAATTAATTGAGGGAATCCTTATTTTTACACAAATTTAAATTGCAGGTTTTATCTAAACAGCTTCAGACTGTAATCCTTACAGTTATTAACAACAATAAACATTTTATTTTGATAGTTTTTTCTATAGTTTGAACATGACCCTTGAGGGTATCAGAGCGCGTGTACAAATTTACAGAGAGCAGAAACAAAAAAACAATAATATATTCGAGAAAAAATACAGGATATGTTAGTACCCAAAAAAGGGAGGATATGCTTCACAATGTTCAGAGAGCAGAGGTGATAAAACAATAAAAACAAGACATAATGTCAGGACTGATAGGTCGAAAACACAAGAGTAGCGGGTGAGCAGTAGTCATTTGTGTGATTGAGGAATGGGTAGGAAGAGAGATGATCTTGGGATCTAGGAAAGCAATGTGTTACGTTATTCAACGCCAAGATATCCTTCTGCATGAACTTATGCTTTACAAATACACATGTTATGTTATTAAGTATATAAGATGATAGATAAACAATAATCACAGCATGGAAGCACTTGTATACTTTATTGTTTTTAAACTACATCAAAAGCGTAAACTTAATATCTTTGGGAAGCATACTGTCCCCCTCCGTCCACCACTTGATCATCCATTTACTGCGGCAGTGAAAGTCTTGGAAATGCTGCTGAAGTACAAAATAATTGAATCAATTTACAGTTTAGCTCTTTGTAGATGTGCCCCCCTCCTCAAAGTTGAGCTTTATTGATCTAATGAGAACTTCCATTAACCACATCGCTGCGGCGGCTATTCCGCCACAGCGCTAAGGCGGTGGGGGGACGCGCGGCGGGCGCATGCTGGTGACGGAACCGCTCCATCACCAGCCGCGGTTGAGCTGTGCTCATGACGGAGCAGTTCCGTCATGGCCCCGCCCGCTCAATGGAACGCCGAGCGCAGGCGCGGCGGTTGGGCCATGATGGAACCGCTCCGTCATCAGCACAGCGCCACCGCGGCTGATGACGGAGCGGTTCCGTCAACAGCATGGAAAGGGTTAACTGAGTTATAATGAGTGTGTGCTGGCTGACTGCATGATGGGCCTGCCTTCCATTGCAAGGGCATGTCTTAATGCAGATCGGCCAGCACCAGATTTGAATCCAGAGAACTGATTCACATACAAATGATCCTTTGGAACCTGGTGTGAAACCAATATCAAAATATACTTACAATAGGAAAAGCGCACCTACATTTTCACACTAAAAGCACAGTTCACACCATCCATCCAGAGGTGGAGTGGCGGAGTACTTTTCGAGAAATCGGATTGAGATTAGCACTCTCACACAAACCTCCTTTAAAGGATTCCTATTCTGAAGATCATGTTGTTTTCTTACTTACACACCCTTGCTGTTGTTGACCCAGGGGATGTCAAGCAGTTGGTTGCCTTATTCTGGACAATAGATACCAGGGCAGCTGGCTGTGCCATCACACTGGTACAGTGGAAGGAGGAACCACCTTAGATAAAGGATATTGGAAGAGAAATGAATTGAGAGGTGTGGCTGATACCCTCCCCCCTCAAACAGGACAAGAGGGCATACAGGGAAGATGAAGAAGACGAGATAAGAGCTCTATCACACTGTAACCAGCAAATAAGTGGTCTGTGTGATTCTGTAAAGAAGGCTACACGTTTTTTTCCACATCTATGCCTTTCACCAGGATGTGTTCAACATCCTGAGAAATCCATTCATTTGGAAAATATAATTGAAAATCTCCTCTGGAGATAACATCAATCCTAATATCTGCACAGAAAAGCAACAACGAAGATGAAAGGCTGCTCTATTTGCTGTTTCGTACAACTCTGATTATTTCTGCTGTGAACTGGAATGAGTATAGTAAAAAAATGACCTTCAACAATATTAAAACTAACATTTCTTTTAACGTAATAATTTCCAAATACCGATTTATAAATATCATCAAAATAATCTCCAATACACATTCTCAGAACCCATCCATAATTTCGCCTTCTCACGCAGAAATCGGAAGCGGAATAAAATATATGGAAATGAGTAGTCCAACAAAGTAAAGTGAAAAGTCCCGTAAACTAGTAAAACTGTTAAAACAAACAAATGTCCTTAGTTGAACATTCATCAAACTGAGTGACCATCTACCTCTCGCCAAAATACCAGAGAACAAGGAATATCATTTCTTTCCCCTTCAATGATGGTTTTGACACCTTGAGAAACTACAAGCAATTATCCAGCAAGCATCCCCCTGCAGAATATGTTACTGGTTTAGTTTCACATCTTTTTGGGTTGCACAAACCCCCAATATCTTTCCTGTGGGTTCGAGACAATCGGCATTCTGTACATTCATATGTTTTTTTTTCTTGCCACAGCAGGTATGGGCCAGATCTTCAGGGTCACCCCTGAGCGTGCTGGGAAAAGATGCCCCCTGTCCCAGGTGATGCCAACCGCTCTCCTGCTTGGGTCGCGCATTGAAATTACCATGATATACATCCATGCACCAGATGCTAATTTCATAAATATTTAACAGAATCCGCCTGGCGCTCGGTCCTCCTGTACTCCTCTTTCCAATCTGATTTTTTTAAATATGTTTGAATTGAAAAAAGGGAAATACAGCGATGTCGTTCGCCTTCACTAAAGAACGAGTCCTAAATTATCTGTAGATTCAATCTTCCTTATTAATGTTATTTATCTTTCTTTCCCTGCGGGGCATTGTATTTAAATCCACAGTAGACTATGCATATTTTATAGGCTTCCAAATAAAAAAAATGTATAAAACATTTTAGCTTTTGAATATAAATGGGTCCTCTGTTAGACTCGAAGGAATGTGGACATTGCTTTGATCCTAGAATTAAATTGGGTGGGTTTGGTCAAAGAGAGGAATCAGGGATGAAGGACGCAAGTGGGCAGCTGAGGGCAAGAACTGAGGGGTATATTTACAAGTAGTTAGTGACACCAGAATGCCACTTCTAGCGGCGTTCTGGTGGCACCATGCCCCTCTCAATATTTACAAAACCGGCGTAAGCCACTGTTTGGGGGTTAACGCTGCCTTTTAATTACGGCTCCTTTGCACGCATCACTTAACGTGAAAAGGGCATGCAATGGGTGTTGCTGTGGGTGCTCCACCACAACACCCATTGCTTTTTGATGCTGCTCCAGATTTACAAGGATGTGTAAATCGGAGACAGCGCCATTCTAGAGCATGTGTCAGAATGGCGAAACGAGGAGAAATACTTTTATTTCTCCTCGTTTTTGCTTTTTTTCTATGCGTGTTTCATTCTGCAGCACACATAGAAAGTGCAGATTGCCATAAGGATTGTTTATGTGCAGGAATGTGCACCTTCCTGCACATAAACTATCATTAAATAATGACGAGTTGCTACTTCTATGTGTGCTGCTGAATGCAGCACAAATAGAAGTAACAAATCGCCATTATGGATTGTTCCTGTGCAAGAAGGAACACCTTCCTGCACATAAACAATAATTCCCTGTAAAGCAGGCACCCTTGCACCAATGTGGATGGGTGCCTGCGTTGGCGCTAGGCAGCTAATTTTAGCCCAGCACTGGCAAAAAACATGGCAAATGGTGCGCCATATTGTTGTAAATACGGCGCATGACTGCGTTTTCAAAATGTCGAAGAGAGGAGCTGCCAAATTTGGTGCAGCTCCACGCTCCGACAATTCCTTGTATCTATGCCACTGAGTATCACAGAAAGACCCCTGGCGTGGTCTCAGATCAGATGTGAAGAGTCCACTCAATCTTGCTTCTCTATTTTACATAGTTGTACTTGCACAATTCTAATGGAGAAAGTAAAACTATAAATATCGGAGAGAAAACAAAAACAGGAAGGGGAGGAGGTCCCGACATTTAACATGTAATCATTTGAGATTTCAGTGCACAGCCTGCCATGCACCTGTCCCCTACACATTCCACGTATGACAAGAGCCTTCTGTGCACCACCGGCCATGCACCTGTCACCTACACATTCGAGGTCTCCCTCCACCACCGGACATGACCTTGTCCCCTACACATTCCACGTATGACAAGAGCCTTCTGTGCACCACCGGCCATGCACCTGTCACCTACACATTCGAGGTCTCCCTCCACCACCGGACATGACCTTGTCCCCTACACATTCCACGTATGACAAGAGCCTTCTGTGCACCACCGGCCATGCACCTGTCACCTACACATTCGAGGTCTCCATCCACCACCGGTCATGACCTTGTCACCTACACATTCCACGTGTGACAAGAGATTTCTGTGCACCACCAGCCATGCCCCTCTCACCTACACATTCCAAGTGTGACAAGAGATCTCTGTTCACACCCTGCCAAGCATCGCTCACATACACATTCCATGTGTGACAAGAGATCTCCGTGCTCCACCGGCCATGCCCCTGTCACATACACAGTCCTCGTGTGACAAGAGATCTCTGTGCACCATCAGCTATGCCCCTGTCACATACATAGTCCTCGTGTGACAAGAGATCTCTGTGCACCACCAGCCATGCCCCTGTCACATACACAGTCCTCGTGTGACAAGAGATCTCTGTGCACCACCAGCTATGCCCCTGTCACATACATAGTCCTCGTGTGACAAGAGATCTCTGTGCACCACCAGCCATGCCCCTGTCACATACACAGTCCTCGTGTGACAAGAGATCTCTGTGCACCATCAGCTATGCCCCTGTCACATACATAGTCCTCGTGTGACAAGAGATCTCTGTACACCACCAGCCATGCCCCTGTCACATACACAGTCCTCGTGTGACAAGAGATCTCTGTGCACCACCAGCCATGCACTGCTCAACTAGACTTTCCATGTGTGATTAGAGATCTCTGTTCACCACCGGCCATACCCTTGTCACGTACACATTCCAAATGTGACGCAACATCTCTGTGCACCAGCAGTCATTCTCCTGTTACCTACACATTCCACATGTGACAAGAGATCCCTGTGTGCTATCGGCCATGCACCTATCACCTTCACATTAGAAGTCTCTGTGCACCACTGGCCATGCCCCTCTCACACATTCCACGTGTAACAAGAGATCTCTGTGCAAATATATGACGTTGCAAGGCAAACAATTACAACACATGCTTTTACAATACGCTTTTTACATTCCAACTACCAAAACATCGCATGATTTTACAACGCATGCCATTACAACACATTTTTAAAATCTACCATTAAAAATGCATTCCATTACAATGCATACCATTACAACAAATATCATTACAATGTATAATACTTTTAGGGTAACAGTAGGATTGAATAGTGTGGGTATAAAAATTACTATTCCCACTCCAGTGAGTGCAACAATAGGGGAAGTGTTGGATAGTGTAGGGGTAAATATTACTATTCCCATCCACCCAAAACCCATACCCACCCTGAAACTAAAAAATCTCCATTACTTACCTTACAATCCATTGTAATGGCATGCATTGTAATGGTATGCGTTGTGATGGTATGCGTTGTAGTGACGTGCGTTGTAGTGACATGCATTGTAACGGCATGCGATATAAAGGCAGTTGCGATGTAAAGGCAGGTGTGATGTAAAAGCTGTGCGATGTAATGACTGCTTTGTAATGGATGTTTCCTTCTCTGTGCACCACCGGCCATGCCCTGTCACCTACACATCCCATTTGTGAATTAAGATCTGTTGACAGGGAAAGGGTGGTACAAAAGTGTTACGCTGTGATGTCAGTGGTTTAAGGATGTGGGCTGTTACTTCCACTCTCCCTGTGATTTTGGTAAATCGATATCTAGGAATTTGTGTTAGTAGAAAAAGACCTTCACTTTTCGTCGGTACACATTACAACCTCTGCATGGACGTGTGGTATATTCGATTTCATAGGGTGGGGGAGAATCCCCGAGCTATCTTTTCTTATAACACCCACAAATCTGCCAGTTGGTGCTGTGCTATATATAACACGCTCAGCCGGTTACAGCTTTTGGGATAATAGCACTTTGCATACTGCCATGTGAAGTTCAAGTTGTTTTAAGCAGTTGCTAGGCAAGTACCTTAAGCTTCATAACACTTAATTTTAACACGTGTTACTTGGTGCAATTCCCAACATAAAACAAACGAGACTCACTTTACATTAGAAAATAGATGTCTATTAATCCAGTAAAACCATCCGAGCACTACTGCCACTTCCAGTGTTTCCATTTTATTTAGTGCATCACTCGCATTTTCCCTGGTCCTGGATGTGTAGGACATTGATGGGAAAATAGAAACTACAACTCCCAAAATGCAAAGTAATGTTTAAAAACCAGGAGCATGTGATGCACATGACTTGGAGTCACTTTCAAGTACTAGCCGTTTTATCACTGAGCTGGGGTCACTTGGCAATATGTAAAAGAAATGTTACGTTATGTGTATTTGTCAGCCACGAGGGTATCTGTTTATGGTGCAGGTTTTCAAAAGAATGGCACATCCAAACACAATTCATTTAAAAATCTGCATTTGATGTTCACACAGATGTCATAAATTGGGTATTGCCAGGCATTTCATGCTCAAAGTAAATACTGACACCAAGGGGGCGTGGCTTCGAAGTCATAGATGGCGGACGCGTGAGCTGAGAGCTCTGCGCCAGCCCGGTTCATTATCCTGCTTATCGGTGAATCCGCCAGGGCAGGGGGGCGCTCTCCAGGGGTCCTAACCCACGGGAGTTATTGGAGACTCAAATGTTGCCCCTTGAGGCCCGCACAACAATTAGGAACTGCCGGAGAAAGGAGGCAGGCAGCCACGGCCCGTGGAGGGAGTTACGGTGGGGCAGGGAGGTGGGTGCTAAATACCGGCATATGGATAATTGCAGGTAAGTAAACAATTTAATTAATAAAACGAATTTCGTAGCGCGCCTTGCATCGCAAAAGGCATGAATGGGGGCAAGTGCATTCGGCTACGTACAGACAGCGTGATGCGACTTCTGGCCGAGACTTGGGTTCACGTGGACAGCCTGCGCCTACTGGGAGGAGCTTGCTGCAGCGAAAGGCGATGAAAGTGCGGTGCAGTGTGGTGGACGATTGTTCCAATACCATGACCGCTGAGGGCACAGAAGAAATAAGAGCGGTACAGCTGCCTGATTCACCTCCCCCTGAACTGAGGCGGCGTATACAAACGAAGGCCTACCCCAAGTGCTGAAAGCACGATCTACAAATCGGCTGGTGGGGCCAAGTGTAATATTGCCTGCGGGGAGTGGTGGCGGACGGAGTGAGCTGGGGCACATACGCCTGACAGAGTGCGGGCTACGTGAAGCAGTCTCCTGCCAAGATTGGGCTCAAAGTTGCTCCCTTTGCTCCCTGCCCATCGAAGGACTGATTAAAGCGGCCGACTGATTGGGAGTGAGGTGCGGCGACGCTCAGACTCATCAAGGTGAGATTGCGCACCTATTTATGCTGGTCAGGCACTCTGTACAGATTGAGGGGCACTGATTTGCGTGGAGGAGCCGTATCGCAGCGGTCTGCTTGAGACTGGAAGGGCTGAAAATCCACGAAAGTGAGTGGCACGCTCCGTGCTCCTCCAGGAGGCTGCCTTGGTCCAGAACAGTAGCAATCGGCGATATAGAGGCAGTTATAATAGCTGGGCAGTGCCTTACTTGAGAGCACACGGAGACGAGGTGAATATTGAAGGTGCTCCCACCAGCGATCCTGCTTGTAAAGCTTAAATACACTATCCACGTCGGACACCTCGGTGGGCCTACGGCTGAGCGCTGCTGGTGTCTCAGCAATGAGATTGATGAGACTTGAAGTCGAGAGCTGAGTGCACACTTCACTGCTGCAGTCTGGCGCACTGTTAGGGTTGGCTGAAGTAGTGACCCCTCCACCCATGCATTACCTGTTGGACTACTCCAAGCTTGAATAACACAACGATCATTGTTCCTCACATGGTAACACAAGCACATAAAACTTGCTCCCTGGACAACATATTGGCACTCCTTGCTCCCCTCCACGCAATGGGTCAGCACTTTGGTCTATTGCCTTGCCATTTCTACACTATCAGTCAGAAAAACACGTAGCTTTACCAAAGTGGGGGCACTCTGCACCGGTGATGCGAACAGGCCCGGCCGCTGGATGGATGTGACACTATTGGGGGACCCACAGCTACATATGTAATAACTACCTGGATTTTCCTGTCTCATAGTCAACAGTGGGGAAGCTATTGCCGGACAGTATAAATGGTGTTCTGGAGAGCACAGCTCAGACACTGGAGTGGTGGAACCCAGAGACATTGGTAGTAGCTCCACATCCACCTAGAGAAGGATGCACGCGTTCTTTGATCGGAGACCACACCTTGCTGGAGATGGGGAAACCTAGAGAGACTAGAAGTTGTGCGCACTTTCACTGTGTGCGCATCCCTGTGTGTGGGCACACCATAGGTTCTATGATAAAGCCTCCGAATTGTTTGTTGCTTAATGTTTTTTTATTTCATCAATTGTTTTTAGATTTTCGGTTCATATCTGATTCATTATAGTTTCTTTAAATATTTCCTTTGATAATCATATTCAGAATATTTTTTTTCAACCGCTCCGATGCATTTCGGGCTCCACGGCCCTTTATCCAGGAGCACTATAAGCAAAAATAAACAATATATCCCATATCACTACTCAATTTACGTTATTCACACTGATATAATGACATACGTGTAACATATCCATCATGCAAATGTGAGCCATGTGTGTAGGTTGTCAAAAAAGTACGATTCGAAAAAAGTGAAGCCGGCGTGATTTTTGTGCACGTTTAAGTTCTAGCGAGCGCGATTAATATGGTAGATCCCATACTCACGAAAACTCCGATGTCTTGAGTTTTTGAAATTCTAAAACAAAATGGCAGAAAGATCAACAGTCGACCGTATTTCCCTCAGTCCACCACCATGATAACGGTTGTGTAAACTAGCGTAAAGCTACTTACATGATAAACGCGTAGCGTTTTCTACACGGTCGGTACCCCAGTTAGTATGCGCTCGATGCAATCGGGTAGTCGGTGTTTGTGATCGCGGAAGTGTTGCTCTACATCATGTGATGTAGATCACGTAAGGGGTCACGTGGGGATGGAGATCGAAAACGGGCTACCGTGGTTAGTTCCCATTGCGGTTAGGTGCCATCTTAGAGAGTGATGTGATAGAATCGTGTAAAAAATGTAACGTTGTATACCTAAATAATAACACAACCTAATGCACAATGTAACATAAAGTCAGAATAAACAGTATTGCAGCAAAGATACAATTAGTCAGTAAAACCATATATATGGTTAGATGAAGCAACTAAATTCTGTCCGGTCATTGAGTCCATAAGGTTTCATGGCTTGAAGACGGTAAATCCAAGCTATTTCGCGTTGGAGTAGGGTTCTATTATTGTCTCTTCCCTCTTGTTTTTCTATGGTTTCAAGTACTAGGAATTTTAATTGTGCAATGTTGTGTTTTTGTTCCAAAAAATGTACTGCGACGTTAGACTTCATATTCTTGGTGCGTATGTTTGATTTATGTTCATTTAGACGTGTCTTTATTTTCCTTTCCGTTTTCCCAATGTATATCTTTCCACAGGGACATTTAAGTAGATATATTAAGTTCGATGAATCACATGTGGCATTCACATGGAGTTTAATTGTTTGACCTTTCATGGGGTGTGTGATCACATTGCCTTTAATCACGTTATTACAGCTGTTGCAATTCATGCATGGGCGAGTTCCTTTTGTTGTTTCATGAATGGGTGTTTCTTTTGATAGGATTTCCTTAATGTTGTTGCTTCATGTGTACGCAAAGATTGGAGGCTGACTGAAGATGTTATTAAAATCAGTTTCAGATGTCAGGATTGCCCAATGTCGTAAAATGATTTTTCTATATGTAGAACTAGCTGTAGAGAATTTAGATATCAGGACCATCCTGTTGTCATTGGGTTTTTCAGTCCTTTTCAACGTTTGTTCTCTTGTAATTTTAGATACTCTCTCTTCAGCTTTTTGAATAATTTCTTGTGGGTATCCTCGTTCTAAGAATCTGTTGCCCATTTCTTTGATACGTGCTTTGCTTGACTCTGTATTTGAAGTAATTCGTTTCGCTCTCAGCATTTGAGAATATGGGAGATGATTCTTTAAGGCTCCCTGATGAAAACTAGTAAAATGTAATGTGTTATTCCGGTCTGTTGTTTTACGGAAAATATCTGTTTCAAATCCTGTAGGTTTTTTTGAGATGGAAACGTCCAGAAATTTGATTGTATGTTCTTCTATTGTCCATGTCAAATTAATTCTATCATCTTTGGTGTTGAGTTCAGTTAGCGCCATCACGAGGCTTTCTTTGGTGTTTTTCCATATGAAGAATAAATCATCTATGTATTAGGTGTACATTTTTAGGTTGTCGGTCCAATTTTTGTTGCTGTATATATGTGTGTCCTCGAATTCTTTCATATACAAATTCGCATATGTGGGCGCTGATGGTACTACAACATCTAAAAAATCAACCAAAGAAACCACCACAAGAGAAAATATTCCAACTACATCGGAGCCTTTTTTAGAGGAAGGCCAGAACGAAAGAGAAGACCCAGGAGGGGCCAAAGAAAAAGAAAAAGAGAAAATCCCCCCCAACACCAGAAGCACGGTTCAGAAAAAGGACAACAGCCTCCAATCTTTGCGTACACACGAAGCAACAACATTAAGGAAATCCTATAAAAGAAACACCCATTCATGAAACAACAAAAGGAACTCGTCCATGCATGAATTGCAACAGCTGTAATAACGTGATTAAAGGCAATGTGATCACACACCCCATGAAAGGTCAAACAATTAAACTCCATGTGAATGCCACATGTGATTCATCAAACTTAATATATCTACTTAAATGTCCCTGTGGAAAGATATACATTGGGAAAACGGAAAGGAAAATAAAGACACGTCTAAATGAACATAACTTAAACATACGCACCAAGAATATGAAGTCTAAAGTCGCAGTACATTTTTTGGAACAAAAACACAACATTGCACAATTAAAATTCCTAGTACTTGAAACCATAGAAAAACAAGAGGGAAGAGACAATAATAGAACCCTGCTCCAACGCGAAATAGCTTGGATTTACCGTCTTCAAGCCATGAAACCTTATGGACTCAATGACCGGACAGAATTTAGTTGCTTCATCTAACCATATATATGGTTTTACTGACTAATTGTATCTTTGCTGCAATACTGTTTATTTTGACTTTATGTTACATTGTGCATTAGGTTGTGTTATTATTTAGGTATACAACGTTACATTTTTTACACGATTCTATCACATCACTCTCTAAGATGGCACCTAACCGCAATGGGAACTAACCACGGTAGCCCGTTTTCGATCTCCATCCCCACGTGACCCCTTACGTGATCTACATCACATGATGTAGAGCAACACTTTCGCGATCACAAACACCGACTACCCGATTGCATCGAGCGCATACTAACTGGGGTACCGACCGTGTAGAAAACGCTACGCGTTTATCATGTAAGTAGCTTTACGCTAGTTTACACAACCGTTATCATGGTGGTGGACTGAGGGAAATACGGTCGACTGTTGATCTTTCTGCCATTTTGTTTTAGAATTTCAAAAACTCAAGACATCTGAGTTTTCGTGAGTATGGGATCTACCATATTAATCGCGCTCGCTAGAACTTAAACGTGCACAAAAATCACGCCGGCTTCACTTTTTTCGAATCGTACTTTTTTGACAACCTACACACATGGCTCATATTTGCATGATGGATATGTTACATGTATGTCATTATATCAGTGTGAATAACGTAAATTGAGTAGTGATATGGGATATATTGTTTATTTTTGCTTATAGTGCTCCTGGATAAAGGGCCGTGGAGCCCGAAATGCATCGGAGCGATTGAAAAAAAATATTCTGAATATGATTATCAAAAGAAATGTTTAAAGAAACTATAATGAATCAGATATGAACCGAAAATCTAAAAACAATTGATGAAATAAAAAAACATTAAACAACAAACAATTCGGAGTCTTTATCATAGAACCTATGGTGTGCCCACACACAGGGATGCGCACACAGTGAAAGTGCGCACAACTTCTAGTCTACTAACAATACAGCAGGACGGCTGTATTACCTGTAGGAGCACCTGACCTGCCTAAAACAAAATAACTAAAAAGGAAATACATTCTAATTGAATTTTTTGGGGGCTGTGCACCTCTCCCACACCAATACGAAACCTAGAGAGAAACAGGTAGGACCACCCCCTGAACCAGGATGATAGTGTGATGGATACAGCACCCAAAGAAACTGGCGGCAAACTACCGGAGATACCGGTACACCAACAACTGGCCTTGGAAGCCATCGCTGACACCAGGCGACATTACATCAAGACATCAGTACAGTCGCAGTGGGCTTGGGATTGTTGTGGGATGAGCATGCTAAACTTACAGATAGAGTGAAACAGTCAGAATCGATTCTGGGAGTGCTTGCCCTGGCGCATCAGGCTCTGGCTGAACAAGTCAGAGATTTATCCAGTAGGGTCAATATACTGGAACGAAGGGTGGAAGATGAGGAGGGGCGAAACCGGAGGAACAATGTGAGGGTTCTTAGACTTTCGGAAGTAGTGGAAGGCCCTGGACATGGTTAACTATCTGGATACCTGGCTCCGAGAAGTGGTGGCACCGGAGGGACTGTCACAATTCTATACACTGGAGCGGGCTCATCGAGTGCCTGCCTGACCGCCGGCACCGGGACGACCGTTGCATGCTGTGGTAGCCAAGTTACTCCACTTCCGGGAAAGAGACCTGTTGTTGAGGAGGGCAAGATCAGATGGGCCGTACATGGTGGAGAAGAATAAAGTGTCCTTATTTCCGGGTTACACAGTGGAGGTCCAGAGACGTCGAACCTCCTTTTAGGAGGTGAAGAGAGCCCTGTGCGAAGAAAGGGTTCAATATTCCCTGATGTTCCCGGCTCGGCTTAAGATAATGTTGGAGGGAAAAACTCATTTCTGCGAAGATCCCAAGGCTGCCTGGGAATGAATTGAGGCCTACAGAATGGAGGGTAACCCCAAACCAAGCGGTGGGAGACAAACGAATGGAGCAAAAGACATGGGGAAACTACTGCGGAGACGCCAAAGATACAAGAGACTCACCTCACAGAGTCAGAGGCCGCTAGATTAAGATGCAGATGGAGGGTTCAACTGTTTGCAACCACTTACTCTGCTTTTGCAAGGGGGGCACTAGTGTGGATCCGGCCAGGGGTCCCCTTTCAACTAACTCTGAAAATGATAGACCTCGATGGGAGGTTTGCAGTGCTAATGGGCAAACTGAAAGGCAGGGAATAACAGTGGGCAGTGTATATGCACCGAACCGTGAGCAGATTCCCTTTCTAGAGCGGCTCTTGGGAACACTGGCTGTGATGGCACATGAGAAGTTGATATTGGGGGGATACTTTAATTGTGTATACGACGTGGGAAGGGTTAGTTCTACTCTCCACTGTGTGGTACACTGGCAGCCGCTACAGCTAGAGGAATTGGGAACTGGACCATGGGGTGGGACCTGTCGGATGTTTGGAGACTGCAAAACACGAACCAGAGGGAATACTCCTATTACTCCCAACTTTATGACGTACACACAAGACTAGATACGTTCTTCTGCTCTTCTGCACTGTCCCCCATGATGTTTGGGGCCGAATACGTAGGTAGGTCCATTTCTGATCCTAGTCCCCTGCTTATGAGATATGCTCCCACCCCTAAGAGGGCCCCAATCCCATTGTGGAGGCTGGACCTGGTCTTATTAGAGGATGATGGTTTTCGACAGCTCCTCTCTGCAGCCTTAGTAACATACTTTACAGAGAACAAGGGAACCGCTAGCTCCTCTTTGGTTGAATGGGAAGCATTTAAAGTAGTGACCTGGGGACACTGTTTGGGGCAGGTGGTGGGAATTAGGAGAATGGTGACTCCGGAACTAGAAGACCTAGAAGTACAGATCTTGACATTAGACAGAGAGATTGTGGGAGGGACCATGATGCAGAGGTGAGGAGCCTTTATAACTCCACTTGGGATACGTTGCGAGCATTAGACCTTAAAACCTACCAGTCAAAACAACAGGAGGAAGGTGGTAAAGCCAGGAGAATATTGGTCTGGCTGATTAAACTAGAACGTAGAGGTACGCCAATCCCTAGTATTACTGACGCACAAGGACAGATACTCTCCAATTCGAGGGCCACCACGATGCGTTTATGGACTACTCTGAGATTCTCTGCGGGTTACTGGGACTTGGTCAGGGGGAAGACTTACCTGTATATTTAGACAGGTTGCGATTGACACGACTGGACAGAGACTCCAGAGACTCGTTAGGACTGCCAATTAAGGCAGGCGAGATAAGAGCAGTGTTGTAATAATATAGTCAAATTCAAGTTGAATGAGTCTTAATTTATTAGCAGCACGAATAACATCCTCCAGTATCTCAATCCAGGCTGTACTGTGCTCCAACAGTCATAAACCTTAGGTAACCAGCTTTAGAATATAGAACATACTCAAAGATAAACATGCCTCATGCACTGGCATGCGACTACAGTACTACACTTAAAGAGATAGTAATAATAACAAGAATATAACACATCTCCCTTATTACAAAATAAAAAATAAATAAATAAAAATAAAACTTAAGTTAAGAGCTAAATAATATAATTTAATACATGAAGATAAGGTCTTAACATATAAAGTCAATTAACATATCTTTTAGGAATATTGATTACACGTTTGGTATCTTTCACTCTATGAGCAATAGAATCATCTCCAAGAAATTCATTTTGCTTATTAAATGGGTTTCTTTTATCATTCATGACAGTACATTTTGCTAATTTTTTAACATTCCAAAATTTGCCATCTTGTGTCATGACACTATTGGAGAATACTTTTTTAACTTGAATGGGATCACTAAACTTACTAGAACCTTTGGATAGCAAACCCGGTCTAAGGATTCTCACCCACTCTCCCACCTGAAATTCTTGAGATTTAGTGTTCCATTTTCTGTCATACCACTCCTTAGTCTTAAATTGCTTATTCTCTACACGTCTGGCAACATCTTCCATATTAACCTTGTCCATTAAAAACTGATTGCATTTCTCCTTCAACCACCATGGTAGCATTCTTGATGCTGGATCACGACCCTTGAACAACTTAAAAGGACTTACTTCAGTGATAGTGTGAAGTGTAATATGGTAAGTCCATAGTCTCTCTCTCAAAGCACTTACCCAATATGCTCCAGATTTGACTGATTCTACCACAAAATTCTTCAAAACTCGATTAAACCTTTCAACTTGGCCATTCTCATGCGGTTCGTATAATGAAGTAAACCTGTGAACAATGTTACAATTCTTAAGAAAATTGGCCATTTCATTAGATGTCAATTGAACACCATTGTCAGAAACCAAAACAGAAGGACAACCTTCTCGAGTAAATACTTCTTCGAAAAAACTAATGACAGTTTCAGTGGTAGCCTTAGGGACAAACTTCACCTCAGGCCACTTGGAATGATAATCCACTATCACTAAAGCGTAACGTGAAGACTCAGGTAAAATATTGAAAGGACTTGATATGTCAAAAGCAATTGTTTGTAAATATAAGGGAGTGTAGTAAATAATTTTTAAAAGAATTTTTTTTAGTTTTGTTTGAATGGTGTAGTAAACAATAACAGGAATATGAATGTGTAGAAAGAAAAACTACACCAAATGGAGAAATCACTTAAATAAACAAATTTTGAGGAGAGTACAGCTTAAAAGGCATACAACGTTGGAAAATTAGACAAAATGCTTACTTTAGTTGAAAAATGGAGAAAAATATATATAAACGAACTGAATGAGGAGTTCACAACGATGTCTCCGTGTTTCCGTGAAGTTTTGCAGTTCACAACAGTGTCTCCGTGTTTTTGTGAAGTTATGCTGGTTAACTATGGCAACAAGAAAATGGCTGCTGGACGCATTGCGTGGTGCGTGATGGACGTCTTAGCGCATGCGTATTACCATCTGTTGACATCAGTGAGAGCTGCTTACAAAGATTCCAGCAGCCGCGCACGAAGATTCCAGGAGCTGCGCACTAAGATTCCAGGATCAGGTAAGACGCGAGCCTCAATCTTTTGAAATCAAACAAGGTGATATTAAACATCAAATTATGTTTTGAGACATCAAATAAAATATCGAGGAAACAGTAGAGAAAAAATCGGAAATAGTAAAATATGAGATGAATGAAATGGTCCGTTTGTTCTGAAGTCAAATTATTGAGAAAATGAGAGAACTTAGTAAAACGAATGAAAATTTACTGCCGCAGGTGCTATCAAAGCACATAAATAAAATACAGCCGCTGGCAAAATCAGAATGCATAAGAAAATTTAAGTACCATCAATCAGGAGGAAATCGAAGAAAATCGTACCAAATGGGTTCCAAACACCACTTAAATAAATCCGTGCTGCAAGTGGTGATTTCCTTTGTCGCCAAAATTGTTGTAATAATATAGTCAAATTCAAGTTGAATGAGTCTTAATTTATTAGCAGCACGAATAACATCCTCCAGTATCTCAATCCAGGCTGTACTGTGCTCCAACAGTCATAAACCTTAGGTAACCAGCTTTAGAATATAGAACATACTCAAAGATAAACATGCCTCATGCACTGGCATGCGACTACAGTACTACACTTAAAGAGATAGTAATAATAACAAGAATATAACAAGCAGCAATCAAGGAAATGGCTAGGGGAAAAACGCCTGGGCCAGATGGCCTTTCGGCAGAATTTTATGTTGCCTTTATGGATATATTAGCCCCGAGGTTAGAACAAGTCTATGCATGTGCGCTGCGATAGAAACAACTGCCGCCGTCCATTAGAGAAGCATTGGTGATTCCCAGGCCAAAGACCAAGAACGACCATGCCATGCTGCCTGAATTTAGACCTTTATCCATGCTGAATATGGACTTTAAAATTTTGAGCAAAACACTGGAAACTAGGCTTCTACCACATGCAAAGGTTGGTCCACAGTGATCAAAATGATTTTATTCCCACATGTTCTACGTCCAACAATCTCAGGAGACTGTATCACGTCATGTTCCACCCTGAACTGGGAGTGGGAAGTGGGAGAGACAGACCTGGAAAAAGCCTTCGATTCCCTACGCTGGGATTTTTTACTAGCTGTAATGGAGACGATGAAGATGGAGGATGGGGGATGGGTGGTTGGAATGGGTTTGCCTCTTATATGAAAATCACAGAGCCCGGGTGGGCACAGGTAATACAGGTTCTACACCTTACCTCATCCATAGAGGCACCAGGCAGGGATGTCCCTTATCGCCACTGCTTTTTGCACTAGGAATTGAGCCACTGGCAGAACGCATTAGACAAGAGAGTGGGGGACTGGGAGTGTCTCTTTATGGGACCAATCACATTATCTCATTATACGCAGACGATGTGTTAATATACCTGCTAAATGGGTCTAGTGGGGTACAGATAGTACTACGGATATTAGATCACATTGCTGAACACTCGGGTTTGCAAATAAATAAGAAAAAGACCTTTGTGTTCCTGCTGCACTCCACCCTTGCTAGACCTCTGAACCTCCCGCCTGACCTGGAATGGGCACCAGTTTTCTTTAAATATCTAGGGATTCAGATATATCATAATCAGGTTGATCTGTGCGAAGGAAACCTTGAAGGAGCCCTGAGAGTGCTTCGGGTAAGTGTGGCCTTTTGGTGCACGCTCAACCTACCTGTTACGGCTAGAGTGGCGCTGTCTAAAATGGTGGTGTTACCTCGCCTTTTGTACTATTTTGTTACCTTACCTGTGGTAATACCTAAAAGTTGGTTTAAGACCTTAGACATGATATTGAGAGACTTGGTATGGGATGGCGGCCGCAACAAAGTGTTGTTACAGACTTTGCTACTCCAGCTCACGAGAGGTGGATTAGGGGCTCCTGATTTCGAAGCCTACTATCTTGTGGCCCAACTTCAGTTCTTTGCCAGATGGCTGGACAGAAGGGGACTAGATACTCTGTCACTACCCGCTGGTACAGTACAGGCGGTTTTACTTCCTAGGATGCTTAACCATTGCCTGAAAATCAGAAGTATGAAGGTACTGCTCTCAGTGGCAATGACATGCTGGTACAGATATATGGCACCCGTCAAAGGAACGCTGCTCTATGCACCAAGTATCCCACTTGAAGGGATCCCACAGGCAGGAAATGCCCCCCCCTTACACAGAGACAGCTGTTAGGTTGGGAGGATGCAGGAGTACAGACGATCAGTGATTGTTATACAGATGGCGTATTGCTGCCACTAGACAAATTCCTGGAATACCTTGAACTACCCATGGGGCAGTTATAAAATTATCATAAGATACGGGGGCATCGATAGAACTCTGGGGGCCGGACCTAAAAGAACCAGGTACACATGCGGCCCTATAGGCAATGGTGACTTTGGGCTCCGCTGGACACCTGGTGAAATGGCTTTATGTAGCAACAATGGAATCGACACCACGACCACTGCCTTGCCTTCTGGAGAGATGGGAGGGTACGTTAGGCAAGCGACTGACTGAGAAGGAATGGAAGAAGGCTCTAGGTGGCCCAAAAAAGGTATCCAGGAATACGGCGTTTAAGCTTATGCATTTTAATATCCTCCATAGAACTTACCTTACCCCTCATTGACTGAATGTAGTATATGTCAGTGATGATCAAGCATATGCCAGGTGCTTGCAGAGAGATGCTGACTTCAACCACATGGTTTGGTCTTGCCCAAGGCTCACAGATTTTTGGACTAAGATTGTAGACATGATTAACAGAGGTTTGTCTCGAAACCTAACGTGCTCCCCAGAGGTTTGTCTCCTGGGTCTATTCCCGAGACCCAAATCCCAAAGACTGGGTCACAGGTTCACAGACCTGGCTTTTCTCATGGCTAAAAGGAGGATAGCCCTTGGGTGGAAGAAGAAACAGGCCCTGTTGGTGGTCACCTGGGAAGATGACGTCTCTAGATGGATCAGGACCGAAGAAAAAACTTTGCTTAGGGAAGATAGAATCACAAAACGGCGTAAGCCGCTAGCGGAACCATGGACAAACTTAGCGAGAGCATGGGACACACGACACGCACCTAAACAGTCTTCACATTCTGCCTTGACTGACTCTGAAGAATAGGTAGAGACACTTACGCCTGCACTTTTGTACTGATCAGGCTGTGGTGGACTGGGTGTAAGCGCTGAGGATTATAACATTGTTCCCCCCTTTGTTCTTCCCCCCCTGGTCCCACCCCTACCACCAAATGGCGTAGTTTCATAACTCATGGACGCTCACAAGGATTGCAGACCCCTGGTGGTTTAACCTTAGTTGTAGTTATATGTTCATTCATATTGAAACAACATATATTTGTTTGTGTTACTTTTGTCTTTTCATTCCTTTTTCTTTTAATTTTCTTTCTACTTATAATATGTGGCTCACACCATCCTTTATGCAACTGCTGAACACTTTGATATACACCGAAACTCAGCATCTTGGGCACATGCACAACTTCGAAGGACAATGACATGTACTGGCCCAACTACTCCTCATTGTTCCCAAAACCACAGTGAGAGACTATGTTATTATCGCAGGGTGTCGAAATGAGGAACTATCCTGGTCATAACTAAATATAAACAAGAAACAACAAGGACATTCCAACCTCCTATCATATGATTGTACAACCATTATAATAGGACAAATATCAGCTAAATGTATTAAGTTATGTGATACTCTTAGTAGGGGACTGTACATGTGTCAAGTATAAAGATATATATTTTTAAAAAGTAAATACCGACACCAAGAGTTTTTAACAGGGGTGGTAAATTCATTTTATTCCGAATTGTAATTGTATTGGACTTTACCGGATGTTTTCTGCCTCTTAAATTGAGGGGTTGAAAATGATCAGGGTAAAGTTGTGCAGGAGCCGTGGTTGCCACAAATCTCAATATTCCTCCGTGCAAGGATCGGAATTTGTCTCGATCTTTAATCAGGGCTTTTCTTTCTAATGGGGCAAATTAGCAGGAGCATAAATGTAATTTCAGGCTCAAAGAAAAGGGCAACTATATTTGTGTTTATCGATTGTTGACAGCATAAAAACAAGCATCAGAAAACGAGTACTAAAAGCAACTAAATGCGCATACTCCTGGCCAAAAGTGAACTTTTAAAAAATTTAATATTACTTTGATATTCAGAATACTAGAAAAGGTGCTTTATTTTGGGCTTCCTTACAGGATGCTGCCCTTTCTGTCAGTAACTGTGTTACTGTGGAGAAGTGTGGCTCACTGGTTAGAGGAGGTAGACCCTGAAGCAGAGGTCAGACCCGGGACCAGGGTTCAATTCCCAACACGGCAGGGTCTTGAGCCCAAAATATCCACGGACTCGATAATTCTCGTTTCGTTGCCTACTTGAATCATGGGTTCACACTCTGCAGCTCTGGGCATCAGCCTGCTTAATCTCCACTACAGCCCCCCTGCGGCGGGATGCCTGGCTTTCACCTTCGGGATGCCCAGTACGGGTATCTCACAGGGAAAAGCCAGGACGGGTTCCCAAGGCAAGCGCCGAGATGCCTACGGGTAATTGAATTGAGCGCTATATAAGAACGCATAATAATAATAATGGCAATGCTGCTGTATTCCGGATACTCCCTGTCCCCGTCAAAGGCAAGGCAGAGCTTGAGGTGCGTAGCACAGGCACTCCAGGGTGTGAAAAACCTGCCCATTGATCACCTGTCATTACCACATAGTCTCTCCCCCTCGTCCTAGTCCTTATCTATGAGATGTAACACATACACCTCTAAAGAAAGACACCTATAAACCCTAATTCTGCTTTTTATTAAAAAAAAAAACTCCCCAAACGAAGATGTATAAAATGGTAACACCTCCTTAATCTTGTTACTTTTTTTGCTCACAACGAAAACCTCAACAATAGGATGAGTGTACTTTGAATTGTTTATACTGCCTTTAAAGAAGCTCACCAATGAGTCCTTCTCCTGGTCTTGCTCAGACCCTATTCTAACATTTAATCCCCCAATATCCATTCCTGCCTGGGATTGACATTCATCAGATGCTTATGGTTGAATTTGGGGATGCTGAAGGTTCCAGCCCCTTTATGGAAGAAAAGACCTTCTGAACATCGAGGCTAAAGAAAAATGTGAAAGAGGGTGGGTTGGCAGAAGTCATGGCTCATTAACATTTAAATATGGGTAATCCAGATCACATCACCATTTCTACTGCTCATGTTGGAAACCTCAATATCTTTGATTGTTATCTTTCTTGGTTACTGTGGGTCTTCCAGTTCTTTCGGGTATTCAACAGACTCTTCTAGCAGAATAGAAGGAAGCAGCAAAAACTTCTGGCCCAAATTATATCCTTTTCAAGATTTTGATCAAGACTTATTTCATGGTTTTTTTTTTTTTTAGAAAGCTTTATTGAAAAGGATATGCCAAGTAAAACATCATTACAAAACATATGCCATTAAAAGAAGGTAAAACAAAGAAAGCAATTAACAATATGCAGTGCAATCCCAAAAAGGAATATATAAACTGTACCAAGAGAAAAAGCTTTTAAAGTTATTTTGTTTTGAGGGAGGGGAGGAAAGAAAAGGAGGGAGAAGTGGAAGGGGGAGGAAGAAAAGAAAGGCAACCTGAAATACAAATTCAAAATACATCAAATTCAAATTAAAGTGCGATGCAAGGTAATAATCACAATTAAAAATATATAAGGAAAAAAGGTAAAAATTCAAGGAACATGTCTAGAAAGGAAATCAGTTAAAGGTAACCATAACAAGTCTTTTTTGATCGGTAAGGGTACTGTGGTAGCAAAGGCACAATCAAGCCTATGGTGATGACATAACAGGTTCCACCAGGCACTATATGAAATCTTTGAAGTATCTTTCCAATTGGTTGTGATTATCTGAAAGGAAATGGCTATATATATATATTTACGTACATTACATTAAACATTCCAAATAGGTGAGGATTCACTCAAAAAGATATGAACAATCTCAAAAGGGTAATCTGTGGCTAAAATGTAATTTAGTTTTGACCAGATATGAGCCCAAAGGGATTTAACCAACGGGCAATGAAAAAAACATATGAATAAAATCACTATCAAAATTTGAGCAGGACCAACATTTTTTGGATTCGAGTAACTTGACTTTATGTAGGTCAGAAGGAGTAAAAAAAAAAGTCTGTTGTAAAAGAAGTATAAAGTCTGTGTGGTGCTGGCAGAGTGAGAGACGGTATGTATTTTAGACCATATAGAATCCCAAACCTGGAAGGAGAAGTCCTGAGCTAAATCTTTTTCCCATAAGAGTTTAGACTTGAATCTATCAACAGTGGGGTGGGAAAGTATTTTATAAATAGCAGCAGCTTTGAAGGGAATAGAAAAGTCTGGTGGAGGGGAGAGGATCGGGACGGTACTGGTCAGTGAGCTATTTTTAGACATAAAAAAAGTTAGGGCATCTTTAAGCAAGGGGTACTGGGCAGAGTGTGTGTTGGAAAGGTCAAATGAGTTACGAATATCTGAAAAATCTCTCAAGGAGTTATCTTTAAGTAAATGATCATAAGTAATGATGCCTTTATCAATCCATTCTTTCCAGAATAGTGCTCTCTTATTAATCTTTAAAAATGTATTATACCAAATCGGAGTTAGGAGGTGAAAGTCAGCATGCGAGAGGAAAGAGCGAGACAGTGAAAAAGCAAGTGTCTTGGAGTGTTTAAATATGGGGTGAGAAGTCGCTTCGGAGGCTGAGATAAGCGAGTAGCTGTAAGGAATGAAAAAGGTGAAAGTTGCGCTAGCTCTATTGAACTCCAAGCTGTTAAAGGAGGAAGACTTATTTAATGTTTTAAAGGTGCTTTCTTTTCCACACAGTCTGGCAGGACAAACTATCAAAGCCTCAGAAGCAGGGGCATAACACGGACCCCGCCACACAAGTACTGTTTAAAAGGGGGGGGAGCCCCTTTTGGACCAGACGCCACACTGTTTAGAGGGGAGCCCCCTATGGACCAGGCTGGCAAGCTACTGAAAGTAGAAAAACATCAGATGCAGCGACCGGCCCCATGAGGGTACGCAGCGACCGGCCCCATGAGGGTACTGCCTCTGCTGCGGGGCTCCTAGCAGGCCCGGATAGAGACTGCGGAGTAAGATCTGTCACAAGAATCAGATGAGGCCAAAGAATCAAAGACAGAAGGTGGTTATTTAAGCTCTCGGCTTTTCCTTTCATTAGGTCTCGCCTACACAGCGCGCATGCGCTGCTTGGGAAAGAGACTTTTAGTGATCAGCACAGCTTTCCAGTCAAAAACGTGCACACGTTACATTGCTTCCAATGGCAATGCATGCACGTCTGGCGATTCACTTGCGGGATCGAGCAGCTGGCGCCATATGTTAATAATTATCACGCCTTTCTGCCTGCTCCTGCAATGGAATCGTGCAGGCTTCCTCCTCTCTCCCCCTGCTGCCTCGCGAGGCGCTCGCTCGCTTGTTTTAAAGCCAATTGTTAAAATGGGCGTCCCCAAAGAAGATCGTAAGGAAACGATGCAGGCTGACAATTGTGCTGTCAGCCCAAACCTAAGACAAAGTTTCCACTCTACCCTGGTATTAGTCAACAGAAAGGCTAAAACTCTTGCATGCTTGCCCATTTTCATCTCAGGCCTGTGCTGAAGTTGTGATTGCGTTCACGTGCCACGCTCTTCCCGCAGCGAGAATTCACAGAGGGACCTTGACGGAGCGCTGCCTCGTGAAGAGCTAAGTGAAGTAATAACATTTTACATCTCAATGAGTTTCACTTCGGAGCTCAAGCAAAGCAGCAAATAGCAGAGAAATGATTAGTTTGAGACGACTGCAATTAGCAAAATCCTGGAGAAAGTCACTACAAACTCCGTCAGCATCGAGGGACGCGCCTAACTGAAGGTGGCACGCGGCAGTCATTCCCACCAGCATTGTAGTCATTAAAAAGAGTTTACATAAACAGCGTAAGGCTCCTTGTAGCTTCCTCTCTTAATTCAACTGAAAGTAATATTTATTTATTTACAGCTACACAGCAGGAAGGGTTACTACATTCTTAGAAATGTTCCCGTCTACATTGCTTGTGGCACACACCAGGGCACATGTTTCAGATGTTCTGGAGTGCGGTTTCCATTAAACTACCACCATTAATGCATGGATTCTGCCAACAACTGATGAGTGAATTCCAGCTGGGGCAGACCGTAGAAGCTGTAAAGCAACAAGCGCACAACTCCAGAGAATACCGGTGTTTTACGTCATCGCCAGTAAGGAGTAAAATAGATGGTGCTGCCTTGGTACAAAATGGAGTTGTGCATAGAAAATAAATAACAAAATCATAGCGGCTAGGCGCAGACACCCAGGGATGATAATGCACTTTTAAAAATAAGTAAAAATACGGAGTTTTATACAGCGCGAACTAGACCCGAAGGTATCGGGTATCAGAGTGCTTTACATAGCACCAGTTGCGTTACATGAGTACACATTCATTTTTTTTTTTCTCTTAGGCACGGGGAGAGTAAGTGATTTGCCCAGAATCACAGGACGTTCAGCGTCGTTGCTGAGACTCTAACCCAGTTCTCCAGATTCGAGGTTAGGCCACCTCCTCTGTAGTACTTTCCCTTACCCTAGGCCAGGCATAGGTAGGACGAACAGGCCTAGTGGTGGTCGTCTTCGAACCACAAGATACCTGCTAAGCTAAACGCTACTCTAGTCTTCAATGGATTACCTTAATAGTGACTGCCCAGTAGTGTTACAATCAACCAGTGTTAGGCCCAGGATTACAAACACCATCCTTTGCCACTTGCAAAACCCACCAGTTCACTTCGAGAAGTTCGGGTTCCTCATATTGCGTGGGCGCAGTTGTATCCAGCAGGCCTGCAAAGGCGACTTTACACTTTGGGACGGTTTCAGATTTTAATTTGGCCATCGTCTGTCTAGACTATTCTAATGCTGTCTACACTGGGTTTCCAAAACATTCATTGCCAGTTTTCAAAGAATTCAAATTCAAACCACTAGATTGTGCCTGCACATTTGAAAAGGGAAACACATGGGGTCTTGTTTAAAAAAAAGCGAACATTCATATGGTGTGTGTTTCTCTACAATGTGCTTCAATTTCTGCATCATACAAGTGAGTGTATACGATGTGATTACATTTCTGCATTATACGAGTGAGTGTTTACGATCTGATTTAATTTCTGCATCATACGAGTGAGTGTTTCTCTATAATGTGCTTACATTTCTGCATCATACGAGAGAGCGTTTCCGTAGATGAGCTTGCATTTCTGCATCATAAGAGTTAGAGTTTCTCTACGATGTGCTGCAATTTCTGCAACATAAGAGTGAGTGTTTGTCTTCGATGTGCGTTAATTTCTGTATAATACTAGTAAGTGTCTTCGATGTGATTCAATTGCAGCATTTTGGAGAATGCTAAAATCCTCTTGCATATACATGGTCTCCATTCATAGTCTTACTACCCCATATTTATTCTATAGATTATCCACTCAGTGGACAATCCACAGTTGCATTTGTGGCAGAAATTTGCATTTGCACTGATTACTATTTTTAAGTGCATTTGTGCAAATAGTGAAAAAACACTTAGAGTTTGTTAATATCGAGAGAGGTAAATCGAATTTGGTGTCGGAAATTACAATAAATCCAAATATAGTGGAATGTGTTTATAATATTTACAGCTTGCATATTTTAATATTTACACATCCAGAGAAGGACGTTTAATATTTACACCCCTTTCCAACTAGTACACAGGTGTAATTGTTGCATTCACACTGGAAGCTCCAGGCTACTGTACATTGCTGTATCTTCCTCCTGAAATTTCTGCATGTGATAATCACTTACAATTCTCATCGACAATCCCTACACAACGTGTGACCTGCCCTTTAATTTACTAACATTTAAAATACAAGAAAAAAATGTATTTGAAGCACAGACGGAGGCAAGTCACGCCTCGTGCTTACTTCAGTCAAGGGGACGACCTTTACCTAAGCCCCAACAGGGGTATTTGCTCTTGAGACGCAAATTCTCTAATAATAAACATATCTGGGAGTTGAAAGCATGAGTCAAAGATATCTCCCAGCATGCCTCCAGGCAGGTCGCGAGCAGGAAGGCTCGAAAGGTCTAGCAAACAAGCTACCTGCGCCCGTGACACTCTCTGCCTAGGGTGACCAACTGGCATGGGTGAGAATTCAGGACAGGGAGTGTAAAAATTCAGGACGGAGGGTCAAAATTCAGGACAAAATTCAGGACAGAGGGTCAAAATTCAGGACAAAAATTCGGGACGAAAATTCGTGACAAAGGGCAAGTTTTAGTGACACTACAAATTAGGTTGTGCAATAGTATGTAAGTAAATAGACAACAAAAGTAAATACAAGTCAAAATAAGTTTATATTAGGTTAAAAAAATAGTACAGAACACTAAGCAAAATTTGACCACGGAAATAACAGATTTTTGACACAGGTAATATTAGTTTTGGTGCTAGTGTTTGAAATTATATTTTTTCTCTGAACTAGCACACTTCAGAAGTTCTTTGTTCTTAAGAGCCAATTGATAAAAGTCAGCACACGAATGCTTCATGTTCGCCTGGATCTGCAATTCTGCCTTAACAAGATCCACATCACACCTATTTCGTGTGTCAGTCCAGGTGAACTTCAGTTGAGAAAAAATCCTTTCAGTGGGTGCATTACTGCCTGGCAAGCTAAGTATTAATGACATTATTTTTTTTATGTTAGGGACATCACACGGCAACTTTGATAGAACATTCAGCCATTTCTGCGCACATGGCAAGTCTGTGCCTGCCACAGCTCGCATAGCGGGAACAATTACACTGTACTCGTTAAATAAATGTTGCAGTTCCAAATGCTTGGTCAAGTGAACTGCAGCTTTGCAGAGCTGCTGGAAAGTGAGAGGTTCTCTTAAACAGCATGGTTCTATTGCTGCCAAATAATGGCTCTCTGAAAAATCAAACCATTTTTCCAAGTACTTTAAGGAGCGCTCCAAAAATTTCAAAAAATCGCCCTTCATGCTTGAGCTCAACTCTGAATCATGGGACACTAAATAGCTGTGCACTTGGAAACCAAAGAACAGATTCTCCACTCTGTCCTTTAAGTTGTTCCTTAATATTTTGAAGATGCCTGGTACTTCTGGGGCACTCAGCTCTTCCTTCTCCAGCTGCAGGATACAAGTGTTAAAAATTACCAAAATGTCGTGCACAAAAAAAAGATAAACCTCGCCTTGTGACATAGTGGCCTCCCCACTTTCAAGTCCTAGAAAATCCCATATTGCTCTGGGTGTTTTTTCGGGCCCAAGGGAAAGGAAATAAGATTTTAGTGCTTCCCAGCACTTCAACAGTCGCGCAATGGCTGGGAACAACGTGAGCCACCGTGTTGGGACATGCCGACACAAAGGCTGCCACTCTAGGTCCACAAAAGCGAAAAACTCTTTCAACTCCGCTGTCCGCTTTGCAGAAGAAGAGAAATGGCTGTAGACTTTTAGAACAAAGGATTCTACATCCATTGAAAGTCCATTAATAGCATGTTTAGCACAGTTATGCAAAATGTGGGCAGAACAGTTTGCAGGCAGAATGTCTCCATTTGCTCCCTTCAAGAGCTGGTACACCGAATGATGTCGTCCATAGTTGACACTTGCGTTGTCCCCACAGTATGCTGCGACCTGCTCCATTTTCAAACCATGATTATGTAATTTGGTTGTGATCTGCTGTGCAATAGCTGTAGCAGGCTCTGCTGCATCCTCGTAGAAATCCAACAGAGTGTAGGCCACACCGGAGGAGAAATTAAAGTGCCGCAACAAAAGTGGGTAGAGTTTAATGTTATACAGATCAAAGAGAGAAAGAGGACTGGGTACGCTAGCCCGTATCCCCTGTGTTATATGTAGGTATCAATGAGGACTAGCTAAGTTTAAGGGGAGGGGGGAATATTAAGTGACTCAGGTACGTCAGACAATAAAGAGGAAAAAAGCAATGTTTTCCTTTGAAAGCCCTCACCCACCGACCTAGTCGGTGGCATGCTTCATCATCGGGCCCACCACAGTGGCACCGAATGTGCCCCGGGTGTGCTGCAACGCCAGGTGACTGCGGAGCTGGTATATTGCTGCGTGCGCAGTGAAGGAGTGAGAAGTGAAAGTTTAAAAAGCTATACAAGGGGTCCCAGCACCCGAGGGTTAACAAGTATTTAATAAACTGGGCCTCTGTTAGCTGTTTAAAAAGGCAAAAGGACAAAGTGGAGTAAATGATGAACTCCCATGTCCAGTGTGGTCTACATGTTTCTGCCAGTGCCTTTTCTATTATAAGCTGGCTTTCCTCAGGACCGAAAAGTAAAGTGATAAAGTGCAATTAAATAATAAACTAATAAACTATATTAAGTGTTTGTGTTATTTCTTTGGCTATGTGTCGCGCTCGCTAAGGCGCTGTAGCTGTTAGAGGGGGATTCCCTCAAGCTTTTCTACATAAAACACATAGGACAAGGACAAGACGTACAGGGGAGAGTCATGTTAGGATGGCATTTCTTAGAACTCATGGTGGCCGGCTTTTAGGGTGGTGTACGGCTTAAATCCGGCTAGGGTGAGCTCATAACACTTGTATGAGACTAGTGAGAGTATAGATACAACCGTTAGTGGGTGGTGGTGGGCTAAAAAACGAAATCACAAGGTGAGGTACAGGAAAGTACTAGTACTGGGTCCTCACTCTGTTATTTCTTGGTAAAAAGCCTCATGGGTCGCCTGGCAGAGAAAGAGACCCTGTGGAGATAAACGAGGTTCACAAGGCTATCTAACCTGTAAGGAGAGAAGAGTTTTGGCTTACTCCATGTTGCTGGACAAGTGGTTTTACTCACGAGTAGTTCGGTCTGGTTCCTCCTTGGACCTATTCGTCCTTCTGCGGCGCCCGGTGTGAGGTGAGTGGGCCGCCTGGCTTTGTATTTATATTGTTTGTTAAACTCGATGCACCTGTTCAGGTTAGAAAGAGGGAGGGGTGCGCGGTAAACGCTGTCTCATGGTGGCTCTGGCTGCGCATGTGCAGAGGAGTAGTGCGCGTTTCTAGCGCATGCGCGTTGGGCTGCCGTAGCGTTCTGTATTGGGCGCATGCGCAGGAGGATACGCGCGTGTGAACTGGTTCTCAGGTTGCCGGTAATCTGTAGTTTGACAAGGTCTGTTACATGAACGGTGGGTTGAGAACATAGATCACGTGACGATGTCAGCATATGTGCGTTCTGCCGCATTGGGCGGAATTGAAAGGAGAAGAATGGACTGAGAAGGGGGGCGCTCATGCAGGAGCATGATGGCACTGCTACCCGAAGGGTTTAGCAAGGGTGTCTATGTGGCCAGACTGTTCCATGGGATGAAATCATTAAGGCCTTGGGTATGGGTGGAAAGACGGTAAATCCAGCGTTGTTCTTTTTGCAGTAGGAGTTTCTCATCCCTGAGGTTGTCAAATTTCTCAATGACGGTCCACGTGAAGTCATTGGGTGTGTGGTTATGGGTCAGAAAGTGGTCTGTGAGCTTACTGATGTTTTTCCCACATCTTATGGTACTTCTGTGTTCTGTCATTCTTGTGCGTACTCTTCTGGTTGTCATGCCAACGTACCTGAGGCCACATCTGCAGGTAATCAAGTATACTAGATTGGAGGAGTTGCAGTTTGTGAACTGTCGTTGTGTCCAGGTCTTACCTGGTTCCAAACTAAGTGTTTTTGACGGGGATGTTAGGTGGCATACACTGCAATTGTTACAGGGTTGGTGGCCAGTGATTTTTGGCAAACCCCATGCATTGATGATGGTGTTGTCTTTGTCTTGATTTTTTGGACGGGGTCTGGTGTTCACCAGTTGGTCTCTTAAATTGGTGGCTCTTCTGTAGGCGAAGCGAGGCTTTTCCCACTGCCTGGTGCCAGAGTTTATGATTTTCCAATTGCACACGCAGCAATATACCAGCTCCGCAGTCACCTGGCGTTGCAGCACACCCGGGGCACATTCGGTGCCACTGTGGTGGGCCCGATGATGAAGCATGCCACCGACTAGGTCGGTGGGTGAGGGCTTTCAAAGGAAAACATTGCTTTTTTCCTCTTTATTGTCTGACGTACCTGAGTCACTTAATATTCCCCCCTCCCCTTAAACTTAGCTAGTCCTCATTGATACCTACATATAACACAGGGGATACGGGCTAGCGTACCTAGTCCTCTCTCTCTCTTTGATCTGTATAATACTAAGCAGCGCGCAGCTGTGAGAGCACCCACTACCCCCAACATGGCCGAAAATATGGGCCTAACCTACACTGCTGAGGACATCAGCGAAATCCTAGCTGATCCCTCACTCCTGGCAGACTTCAACATTTCAGCAACTGTAGCCCAATCAACTGACTGGGATTCACTCACGGAGAAGAAGAGGAACAGGATTCGGACAGTTCTGCATGGGGTCATCCTGGCACAATACCTACGAACCAATACAGCTCCCACTGGCCTCCTGGTCACCAACGCCCCCAGGATTTTCTTGGATGACGCAGCATTCCGAAAAGACTGGGCCCAGATCGCCTGGCACTGCACCAGGGACTGGTTAGTCCTTATCATCAAAACTGCAAAACGTCTATCGGACGCAATCATGATAGAAATCCAGGCAACGGAGTCACACTTTAAAACTACGGTGACAGGGATCAAAAAGAAACTCGAATACCAAAACCGCGAAATAGCGGCATACAAAGATTACCTAACCCAGACCAAAATTAAAAAATTTGAAAAGGATCTGAAGAGATTCAGTTACTCCAAAACCTACCCGTACTCAGAAGACGACTACACCCCCGCCAAGAAATCATCTGATAATTCAGACAACAGCTCCATCTCAAGCACCTCAAGCAACTCAAGCTCAGGACCCAACACCCCGAGAGGGAGAGGTAGACGTGGACAACCCTGGCAACAACCATGGCAAGGGCCCCAAAACCACGATTTCGGCCCACCACCGCCTCTCTTCGGCCATCTACCACCCCCATACTTCGGATACCCACAGATGTATCCTCAGGGCAACATGCCCTTCTTTCAAGGAAATCAACACCAGCGATATCCTTTTTTATCCCAGGGCAGGAGAGGCCGGGGCAAGAGACGGAACCCAGGCCAAGTACAATGGGCACCCGAAGCAGAGCCAGTGAGCTCCAACACGAGAAACAAAACCAAGGAACAAGCGGGAACCAGCAAGTAACACCACCCTCCCCCCTCGTGTTCAACCTGTCTGACACACAACTCACACCGGAGGAAATGGGAGTACTGAATAAAGGCCTCTCATTTGTCCCAACGCCAAGACTGGACATGTTTAAACTACATGTAGAACTCGCTGAATTCTTTAGAAAGCTCAAACTAAAGGCTTTCTTTGAGAAAAAGGACAACACCGCCACGGAAGCGGGAGGCACGCCCAATGAGACGGGAATGAGAACCAAATCAACCTTCACCCCCCCACCAGGCAGCATCCCGGTAGAAATCCTGACCTTCGAACAGGCAGTCTACACGGAAGTAGAACAACTCCAACAGACAGTCCTTGACAGTCACTCTTCCTCACTGCATCAAGCCCCTTAGTGGCAATCTGGATCAGGACTACATGAATTTAACAAAAAATTTAACTCAGGCGATCGATCAGATTGCCCCGGAAAAGTTACAAAAAGCCAAAGGGCTGAGGAAAGGCGCTCTCTGGTTTACCCCTCCTTTGAGAGAATTTAAGAAAGAGCTCCGCCGTGTGGAAAGGCATTGGAGGAAAACAAAGGAGGAAATAGATCGTGAACACTACAAAACTAAATTAAATGCCTATAAGAAACTGATTCTGACAGTCAAAGCAGAATACCTTGATACTCGCATCAAACAGGCGCAAAATGTTCAGAAGGAAACATTTACTATTTTGAATGAACTGACAAAGATACCGGTCAAAATCGAAACAAAATTTGACAGCAACACTTTTCAACAGTATTTCTCAGAAAAAGTGCAAACGATTCTTTCTGAGATTAAAAATAATAAAGTTAGTGGTTTTACTCCATTGCAGAATATTGATGTTTCTCAAGAATGTATTATCTCACGCTTTCCTGAAATAAATTCTATTAAGCTTGAACAATTGATGAACAATATCAAATCTGGTTCTCCGGCCGACCCCTGTCCCCCTAGGATTTTCCGGGCGGCACGTCCTATCTTGGAGGAACATATCCTCTCATTCCTCAATAGTTCATTGCAGAAGGGTTACCTTCCACCAAGCCTTAAGGAGGCTCGGGTTAGACCTTTGCTAAAAAAAACAGGAGCAGATTCAGCCAATCTAAAAAATTATCGACCGATCTCCCAACTACCATTTCTATCAAAAATTTTGGAGCAACACGTGCTGCAAGATCTATCTTCTCTTCTGGAGTCCCACAATCTGCTCCATGGATGTCAGGCGGGCTTTAGGGCACATCACAGCACCGAGTTAGTGATGCTCTCGGTGTTGGATGAGCTCAGAGGCATGGCTGACAGTAGGAAACCAAGCGCCCTGATACTTTTAGATCTGTCAGCGGCGTTTGACACTGTCAGCCATGACCTGCTCCTGGATAGAATGGCCAGTCTGGGAATAAAAGGTGTAGCCTACAAGTGGCTAGAATCCTTCCTAACTGGGAGACAACAGAGGACTCAACAGGGAGATGATCTCTCAAATGTAGGTATGGTGGAGTGTGGAGTCCCGCAGGGCTCAGCACTATCTCCACTACTTTTCAATCTCTACCTAAAACCCCTGATTGAGTCGTTAGTGCACATGGGCTGTCGAGTGTTTAACTACGCCGACGACACTCAATTGCTTTTTAGCATTGAGAACACTACTGAAGCCCAGGCGCATATGCTAGAGGTTCTTAGGTTTACAGTCAGTTGGATGACTGCCAACCTACTGAAAATCAACCCTGAAAAGACAGAAGTCCTGGTGATATCTACAGGAACATCACCCTGGGGTGATGGATACTGGCCACAAGAACTTGGTCCCACTCCAATACCAGCAGCAAATGTAAAAAGTCTCGGCATAAAAATTGACAGGGATCTGTCAATGTCTGCCCAGATTTCTACTGTAGTTGGCGTGTGTATCGGTCTAATTAGGCAATTACGCAAACTTGTCCCTCTCCTTTCTCAGTCGATGCTCCGCACGGTAGTGTCAGCCACGATTATATCACGATTGGACTATGGCAATGTCCTTTATTTAGGCCTGCCAAATAGTCTGATCAAGAAACTACAAGTGGTTATGAACGATGCAGCTCGCCTGATTTTTAAGCTTCCCAGGAAAGCTCATGCCTCCCCCCTATTACATACACTTCACTGGCTTCCGGTGAAGCAGAGGGTGGAATTCAAGAGCCTGTGTGTTGCACATAAGGCAATATACGGACAAGCACCAGTTTACATCAAGGATCGTCTGACGCGTTACAATCCGAAACGATCACTTAGATCCTCGGATGCTCAACTATTGGTTTGCCCTCGTTTCAAATTGGCAACAAAGGGTGGAAGATCTTTTTCCACACAAATTCCACAGTTGTGGAATAAGTTGCCAGATTTGCTTCGTAAGGAGGCCAATCTCCTACAGTTCAGAAAACAACTGAAAACAACATTATTCAGGGAAGCTTTTGGCCTTTAATTATGAGATACCTTATTTCTTTGCTAGCCTGGAAAATTGGTTGTGTTTCTTGGTCTGAAAGCGTCTTGAGACCGGTGGGTGAACTGGCGCTATACAAACTAAAGTAACAATAACAATAACAATAACAGAGAGACACCTTTAACAACCTGTCCAACAAAGACAGAAGCACCATCCAACGCCTCCAGCATGACCCCAAACTTGTAATAAAACCGGCGGATAAAGGTGGTGGCATAGTCCTGATGAACAAGACAGACTATGACCAGGAATGTAAGAGGCTCCTTAGTGACACTAGGAACTACAAGCGCCTCCAAAGAGATCCTACTGAGCAACTACAGACCACCATCAATCAACTGGTGAAATATACCAAAGACAATGATCATATATCACAGCAAGAGGCGGACTACTTATGTCCCAAAGAAATAAAGACTCCTTATTTCTACACGGTCCCCAAAGTGCACAAAGGCACCTTTCCACCTCCAGGGAGACCCATTGTGTCTGGAATCAAGTCATTGTTAGAACCGTTATCACGATTCTGTGATTTCTTCCTCAATCCCCTCGTCCAACAGACTCCCACCTACCTCAAGGACACTAAACATCTACTTAATGTAATCCAGGAAATCAACTTTGATCCGAGCACTGAACTACTTGTGGGACTAGATATAGAATCCCTATACACTAGCCTCCCACAAGACGCCACGCTTAAGGTACTGCACGATGTCCTCATGACCAACACTTGGACTTACAACACCCCCCGCAGCTTTATCTTAGACTGCGCAGCTCTAGCTCTCAAAGAGAACTATTTCGAATATGAGGGCACCTATTACCTTCAGACGAACGGTACATCTATGGGCAGTGTTTTTGCTCCCAGTGTGGCTGGATTGTATGTGGGCCACTTCGAGGAGACATACATACAACACTCAACCAACCCTTTTTCCATCAACATAAGAATGTGGCGTCGCTACATAGACGACATTCTCATAATATGGAATGGCAACCAGGAATCACTTGACAGATTCATGCTATGGGTCAACCAACTAGACCCGTACCTGCGCTTCACATGCACTAGCAGTCCCACGGAGCTACCCTTCCTAGACCTGAACATCAGACCAGAAAATGGAGGACTCTCCACCACTACCTTCTACAAACCCACAGCAAGAAACTTCCTGCTCAGGTTTGATAGTTTTCACCCCCGACACCTGAGGGAAAACCTGCCCTATGGGCAATTCCTGCGCATCAGGCGTAACTGCAGCAGCATAAAAGACTACAAACAACAATCCAGCGAGTTGGTGCACAAACTAAGGGACCGTGGTTATCCCTCCAGGATAATCAACAAAACCTGCAAAAGAGCCAGGAATCAAAACAGGGAGGCTCTCCTAGAAACCGTCCAAAAACCGGAAGAAGATCCTGTCCTAACTTGCGTAACAACGTACAACACAGCATCTAACCAAGTGTCTAACATCATTCACCGCAATTGGAAAATCATAAACTCTGGCACCAGGCAGTGGGAAAAGCCTCGCTTCGCCTACAGAAGAGCCACCAATTTAAGAGACCAACTGGTGAACACCAGACCCCGTCCAAAAAATCAAGACAAAGACAACACCATCATCAATGCATGGGGTTTGCCAAAAATCACTGGCCACCAACCCTGTAACAATTGCAGTGTATGCCACCTAACATCCCCGTCAAAAACACTTAGTTTGGAACCAGGTAAGACCTGGACACAACGACAGTTCACAAACTGCAACTCCTCCAATCTAGTATACTTGATTACCTGCAGATGTGGCCTCAGGTACGTTGGCATGACAACCAGAAGAGTACGCACAAGAATGACAGAACACAGAAGTACCATAAGATGTGGGAAAAACATCAGTAAGCTCACAGACCACTTTCTGACCCATAACCACACACCCAATGACTTCACGTGGACCGTCATTGAGAAATTTGACAACCTCAGGGATGAGAAACTCCTACTGCAAAAAGAACAACGCTGGATTTACCGTCTTTCCACCCATACCCAAGGCCTTAATGATTCCATCCCATGGAACAGTCTGGCCACATAGACACCCTTGCTAAACCCTTCGGGTAGCAGTGCCATCATGCTCCTGCATGAGCGCCCCCCTTCTCAGTCCATTCTTCTCCTTTCAATTCCGCCCAATGCGGCAGAACGCACATATGCTGACATCGTCACGTGATCTATGTTCTCAACCCACCGTTCATGTAACAGACCTTGTCAAACTACAGATTACCGGCAACCTGAGAACCAGTTCACACGCGCGTATCCTCCTGCGCATGCGCCCAATACAGAACGCTACGGCAGCCCAGCGCGCATGCGCTAGAAACGCGCACTACTCCTCTGCACATGCGCAGCCAGAGCCACCATGAGACAGCGTTTACCGCGCACCCCTCCCTCTTTCTAACCTGAACAGGTGCATCGAGTTTAACAAACAATATAAATACAAAGCCAGGCGGCCCACTCACCTCACACCGGGCGCCGCAGAAGGACGAATAGGTCCAAGGAGGAACCAGACCGAACTACTCGTGAGTAAAACCACTTGTCCAGCAACATGGGGTAAGCCAAAACTCTTCTCTCCTTACAGGTTAGATAGCCTTGTGAACCTCGTTTATCTCCACAGGGTCTCTTTCTCTGCCAGGCGACCCATGAGGCTTTTTACCAAGAAATAACAGAGTGAGGACCCAGTACTAGTACTTTCCTGTACCTCACCTTGTGATTTCGTTTTTTAGCCCACCACCACCCACTAACGGTTGTATCTATACTCTCACTAGTCTCATACAAGTGTTATGAGCTCACCCTAGCCGGATTTAAGCCGTACACCACCCTAAAAGCCGGCCACCATGAGTTCTAAGAAATGCCATCCTAACATGACTCTCCCCTGTACGTCTTGTCCTTGTCCTATGTGTTTTATGTAGAAAAGCTTGAGGGAATCCCCCTCTAACAGCTACAGCGCCTTAGCGAGCGCGACACATAGCCAAAGAAATAACACAAACACTTAATATAGTTTATTAGTTTATTATTTAATTGCACTTTATCACTTTACTTTTCGGTCCTGAGGAAAGCCAGCTTATAATAGAAAAGGCACTGGCAGAAACATGTAGACCACACTGGACATGGGAGTTCATCATTTACTCCACTTTGTCCTTTTGCCTTTTTAAACAGCTAACAGAGGCCCAGTTTATTAAATACTTGTTAACCCTCGGGTGCTGGGACCCCTTGTATAGCTTTTTAAACTTTCACTTCTCACTCCTTCACTGCACACGCAGCAATATACCAGCTCCGCAGTCACCTGGCGTTGCAGCACACCCGGGGCACATTCGGTGCCACTGTGGTGGGCCCGATGATGAAGCATGCCACCGACTAGGTCGGTGGGTGAGGGCTTTCAAAGGAAAACATTGCTTTTTTCCTCTTTATTGTCTGACGTACCTGAGTCACTTAATATTCCCCCCTCCCCTTAAACTTAGCTAGTCCTCATTGATACCTACATAGAGTTTAATGTTACCTTTGTTTGAGGCATCACTGCAAACAGAAAAATACCCATCTTTTAAGTCTTCTTGTGCTTGCTGCAACGATAGAGGAGCAAGCACATTCACAGTAATGCTTGATGCCTTGGTGCGGCCACAGGATGCTTTCATCGCAATGGAGGAGTCGGGATACATGACTTTGCTTAGCTTGATGCCACAATCCAGGGAGCGGTAGGATATGTGATGCTTCACAGCATGGTACACCTGAGTCACCTCTGCAGCTGTGACCTAAAATGTAAAAAAAAATACACAAAGGTTTAAGTACGCAAAGAAAATCTCCATTGGTGAAGAAAACCGTTACCGCAATGGCGCTTAGCACTGCAAATGTAAACTAACATGTCAGCTGGTAACCCAAAAGCAAGTATGATGTGCTCTTAATATAAACAGAGTGAGAAAAGCAACCTGACTTGGTAAACACTGCTGCACATTAGAGTGTGACAAAGCAAGAAGAGTGTACAAGAATTACATAAAACCTATGTCACATTATGAGGAAGCAAGAAATGACTTACTTTGGCTACTTCTGGCTGGAAGCTTGGTTGCAGGAAAGATGAAATTGTGGCCATCTTCGCCCTGCCTGATGCATTTTTCTTATGTTGTGCTCCTGCCTCATGCGTTTTGATATCACGTTCTCCTCCATGGGCAATGGAAAAGTCTTTATTGCAGAGGTTGCACCTGGCCTTGAACATATCTTCTAACACCTTGCAGATGTTGCTGTGTGAAAGTTCCCATTCTGGCCTGTACTTCACAAAGCGCTTTTTTGCTCGTTTCTTGGGTGGCTCTTGCATGGAGTTTGCCTGCGATGTAGATGTTGCATCCGAATATTGCTCGCTATCCGATGTGAAGAATACCTCTGCAGCACCTTCGACTGACTCATAATCAGACATTGCGTTTTTCCCTTAAAGTACTCTGTAAAATACCCCACACAGTGTTAAGTTGAAAGCTCAAGTGAAAACACACATGAATTAGTATACGATAGGGCCTGCATTAGGGTAAACTATATAATACACCTTTGTATGTATATTTAACACACATTGACTCTTGGAAAAACACTCAGTCAGTGGACAATGTCACCAGTGATGTCACTGACCATAGCATGAGTGATGTAATACGTGAGGTCATAAGCAGTGCAGCGCGGGGGCGCTCACAACATCTATATATACACAAACATATATACACACACACATATGTATATATAGACAGAGGTATGTATATAGACAGAGGTATGTATATAGACAGAGTTATGTATATAGACAGAGGTATGTATATAGACAGGTATGTATATAGACAGAGGTATGTATATAGACAGAGGTATGTATATAGACAGATGTATATAGACAGAGATGTATATAGACAGAGATGTATATAGACAGATATAGAGATATCCATCCATATCCATCTCCATCCATATCCATCTCCATCCATATCCATCTCTATCCATATTTACCCATATCCATCCACATCTATCCATATCCATAGATATCTATAGATATATAGATATAAGGGAGTAGGATGATCAGGTGCACATTGTGGTGGTAGTAGATAATTTTGCAAACGGCCTGAGGTGGGTATGCTCCATAAAACTGACTCTTGCAGCATCACTAAAGTCCTCTATAAGAATTTCATAAGGGAGGGCTTACCAAAGTTCATCATAAGCGACAATGGCTCCCAGTTCATGGCGGACAACTTCAAAAAGTATATGGAGAGGGATGGCATAATGCACAAAACCACCACTGTGTTCCGCCCTGCCGGAAATGGTGCAGTGGAACGGTTCAACTGTCATCAAGGGCATAGTGCAGCTGGCAAACAATAATGGTTTAGCCTGGAAAAATGCATTGTTCAAAATGGTGTGGGTGTACAGAGTGACTTCAAATGAATGAATGGCTCAAGTCCCCTTGTCTTAATGAGAGGTAGGACATCCCCTGGGCACCCAACCCATAATGCATGCCGACTGTGTTATGAGGTATCGGCTGGCGTTCTGGAGCGCCTGCTGATAAGCCTGTCAGTTAAGAATTTTCCAGCCCATGTTTACAGCATCTTTAAAATTATTTGCATCAAGCGCGAGCAGTTGTCACTGGTCCAATGTGTATTAAAGTAAAGAGTATGGGCCCTACATAAAGGAGGGACTTTAATCTCTATCCACTGCTAACCAAGGTTACAGGCACTGTGTGGTTTAAAAAATCTTTCTTTAAGAAGCAGCCTTATGTCATACCATTTAGTACCAGTACAGCAGACCAAATGCGCTTTAAAGGGTCCATTAAGTGTAGTTAAAAAAACACACATCACTTTACTCAGTACCTGCAGCTCTAACAGTGATTAACAATAGATATTCCAGAAAGGAATGATGTCTGCTGGGATGTTAAGACTGATTGTGACATCATTCCCCAGCTGGCACAGATATAAATTGCCACTCCTCACAATACATCACACAACGTTACTGTCCATTGAGCTCAGGAAAACATCTCCCTAAGTTACAAATATCTTTTCTGTGGATGGTGTTCATAGCGTTCGCCAATATCACCCTCATTTTAGTCTCGAAATGATGGTTGGTATGTCTTCTAGACCAAAGGTATTGCCACCATGCTAAAAAGAGTTTGAACATTTACACAACGGCAATTCGGTGGTTGCCTCTGGATATTCAGTCACCTCAATGCAAAACGGATGCTAATGTTCTAAATCTGTGCAAGTACTCGCATAATATTGCTTCAACCAAGAACATGAATCAAGGCTTGTCCCAACATATCGGAAAAAAACTCAGTGCCACAATAAGGAACTTTTGGTTCTTGCCGATTTGGAATCCAGAAATTAAATCGGAAACTTTGGAATAAACATCTGTGCATTAATGGAGCTTTTACCTTGTATGGTGCCAACTTGGCCTTTGTTGATGCTATACACCAACAAATTCAAAGCACCAATGCGCAGGATCAGAGCCACAAGAGTTCCAAAGAATGAGGTCTTTAGTACAAATTCAAAAGTCCTTCACGGGCAATATTCGAAGTGAAAGCCATAAAGGTTTATTCAAGTCAAAATCGTTACAAAAGGCAACAAGCATTGGCACAAACAGGCATGCAGTAACTTAACACAGGCCAACATCGCCACTACCCCCGAGCAAGTACAAAATAAAAACGCATCGATTCATGCAGCAAAAGAACACACAGGCCGACATCGCCACTACCCCCGAGCAAGTACAAAATAAAAACACATCACACACAGGCCGACATCGCCACTACCCCCGAGAAAGCACAAAATAAAAACGCATCGATTCATGCAGCAAAAGAACACACAGGCCGACATCGCCACTACCCCCGAGCAAGTACAAAATAAAAACACATCACACACAGGTCGACATCGCCACTACCCCCGAGAAAGCACAAAATAAAAACGCATCGATTCATGCAGCAAAAGAACACACAGGCCGACATCGCCACTACCCCCGAGCAAGTACAAAATAAAAACACATCATTCAGCACTGACTCAACACTTACCGAAGCGTAATGAGAAGGTGTTTGCTCGGCTGGGTATGGTGGGTCCACGGCAGTCGGGTGATTCTGGTCCGGGTCTTCCTCCTCTGGGCTGGCACTCAAACAGGAGCCTAGAGGTCAGGGGTCGAGTCCTGGTCACGAAATATGCAGAAAGGGGAAAGGCTCGAAACGTGCTCTGCACGTCCAGAAATACCGTGGCTGGGCACCCTAAAGCAGTTCTCATTGGCCTGACGCACTCCTGCAGTTACCACCGAGCTCTAGGATTGGCTGATGGCTTTCAAGCCAATCCTAGCTCGCTTTATTTGTTCTCCACAGCAAACTGTTGGCATATGATTGGCTGTCACCCAACAACTGCTGAAATTACGGACAAATGGCGTCCGTTAAGGAAACCTTCACGGACAACGGACAGAGGGCTGCAATTACGGACTGTCCGTGAAATTTACGGACGGTTGGTCACCCTATCTCTGCCCGGGGTAAACCAACATGGGCGGAGGGGCTGACGTCCCCCTGAAAGTCACCGGGCTGAAATCACAGAGGGACAGGAGTCTGTCGTTCTAGTGTCCTGGAAACCGGTCTGGAGTGTTCTGGCATTAGGAAAGTTTCTCGGTGTGCCCCGGGACGGACTGGGAACCTAAACCGGCCCTGGCAAACTGCTCGGCTGGCACACCCTGGCGTGAGGAGGGGGTGCAGCCAAGCAGTTTGCAAGTTCCGGTTTCGGCCTATTTTGTTGCGGGGGCCGATATTTCCGAACTCCGGTAACAAAAACGGCCCCCAAGGGTCCAAAACCGGCCCACCAGGGAAACGCCCGGTACCCGTTACGGCCAGTCCGGCCCTGGGTGTGCCTAGGACATGCACAGTGTGGCAACATACTGGAACTGCTTTATAATTTCAGGGCCTTAAACCACTCTTACAATGACTGAATGACCTTGTACGTAAAGACAAACTTTTATGGTCTATTACAATATATCTTTTGGAAATAGTTGTCCCCCAGAGTACCCCAGAGTTAGATCCACAAGATCATTTGAGAAGTCAAACTATGCCTATCGATTGAGGACATTTCCGATTAAACAAGCATTGGCATAGCCAATAGGTCTCGCCTTTAGGACCTTATAAGTGTTTAGCTATGCAACACTTGTTGTTGTTGCACCAAGGATATTGTGCTGGATAACTAAACACTTATAAGGTCACATAGGCGAGACCTATTGGCTATGCCAATGCTTGTTTTTATAATGTGATGCTTTCTCGTTTGCTTATTACTTGTAAAACAGCATGGCACAGTCATTTGCCAGCTTCCTTTGTCGATATGGCCTCAAGGCGGAGGTGTGTTAGACAAAAGGTGAAGTGAGGGCAGGGAATGGAAAACTCAGTAAGGGATTATTTCTACAGCTCTGCAAGTGCAGACATCAGAGTTAAACGCTGGGAAATATATCAACAACTCTCCTATGCTAAAGACGTCATTCCAAACAGAAAAGACTCCTTCTATGTGACCTTTTTTCCACTGAAAGCGTAGCTTGAATGGCAAGGAAAGTCTATCTACAGAATGCTGCCCTGCTGCAATTGGCAAGAGTGTTCCACTGAGTGGTGTATTGTTCACTACCTTACAGTACATATTTCACTAAGGTAAAATCAACATGCGGGTTGAATCCTCATTGCTAGCCAAAGTGACCTACACTCAAATACTTAAAGTTAATAGAGATTAACTCCAAAGCAGTAACTTTAGCTTATTTTTAGAAAGCTTACTGGTCTAGCATCTGATTGCTTTATTAAGCAGTTTGGTACTTTACCAGTCTGAAAAAATGACTGCTGTCCGTGCTATTTAAAAAAAAAAATATATATATATATATATATATATATGTGTGTATATATATATATATATATAAAAGCACTGTGAAGGAAGAATTCATTTTTGCTGTGAAACAGGTTATATCAAAATATAATTCCCAGTGCCTTTGACTCCAAGGCAGACTCCCATCCCGGCTACCCTTCTTTACAAACTGAGTGATCTTATGCAAACCAGGCCTCTCCACTGCGCCTCCTTTTGTATTACTGCTCCATTTAAGAGCATCTATGAGTGATACTGCTCATAGTGGACTTTAAAAAAAATGCTCATATTGCATATCGCACACTAAATTGTGTGTTAATATTCTACAGATCAAGGTTTTTGAAAATCTGTTATTTAAAAGGTATTCATTTTGATAGTGGATCTGTTCCACTGAACCTGACATGAGGATTACGAGAGAGTTAATCCAATCCAGTTCAGATTCTAAGGATTTGTTTTTCCATCAGTGTTTCGTTCCCATTTTTTGGCAGTACAGAAGTTGTCCATGATCACTGTATCCCCTTCCAGGCTTTACACTAGATTGCTATGAGCGCTGGATGATGTGACCCATAGGTGGAGGTGTGGTAGATAAAATGATATGTGGTGGCAGGAGATGGAAAAGTGGGAGAGGGGGTCTTTAATTACTGATATATTACATAGCTCCCCACAGAGTGTAACCAATACCTCCGAAGCTCCTGCAGTGCGGGCTGTGGACGTCTTCTCTGGAAAAAATAGTAGCTTGAAAATGAAGAAGGACTCAAGCAGCTGTGCTACTGACACCGCTGGGTGAAAACAGGCCTTGGTTGCTGTGCTCTTGCAGTGGAGGTACAGCCCTCTCTGGTGCAGGTGCTGGGCTTCCTTGGTGGTGGTGGTTGTGGGGGGTGTTCTAGCAAAGACCTGTGCTACAGACAGTGGCGGCCGCCACAAACAAAGGGTGGTGAGTAGCTGGAGGGAACGCAGGAGGGGTCGCATTGCATGGGGGGGTCAGTAATAATATATATATATTTTTTAAATGTACCTGAAGCTGCTGGCCGCCTCCCGTGTCACGCCTCCTCTCCTTTTTTTTTTTTTTTTAAATTTCCTTATTTGCAAGTTAGGTCACAATATTTATTACAGTCAGACATATAGCATATCTCCACATCGTGACTTATATTTCAGTATATATTTCAATCATAACATTTTCCGATTTCTGCGAGTTATAACATCCCAACTCCCCTATTCCCTCCCTGATCCCTCCCCCCCCGGCACCTACTCTTCCACATATCAGCATTATGTTGGTTCGTGGCAATATTTACATTACAGTCGGTATCCAGTGGGGATTTCGTCCCCCGGTTTCCTCGTTCATGTGCATCAGATAGTTTCCTAGTGTGTCTGCAACTCGGTACCCGAGTACATTGGGCCTCAGGCATAGCATCCCCCCGCGTCAGGTGGTACACTCATCCTATTCTTCCTGGTCTTGTACGCCCTGCTCGAACGCTATAAGTATTGCGTTCCACTCCATGGAGATGGGATGTTTCCTGAGTCCTCTGCGCTCTTCCCTACCTAATTCCTGTCCCTCAGCCTTGCCCCATCTGATCACCTCCCCGCTCCAGGTCTCTATGTCTGGCGGTCTCGTCGATTTCCACCTCATCGCCACAGACCTCTTCGCTAACAGTAATGCCATATCCACAAATCTGGATTCCACACTTCTCTTCTTCTCTTTATGTCCCACCCCCAGCAAGCAATATAAGGCGGATGTGTAAGGTCTATCCGGTGCTATGTCATTCAATATGTGGTGTATTGTACTCCAGTAATGTCCCAGCTTGGGGCATTCCCAGAACATGTGTAACATGCCTGCACCGTCTTGCCGGCATTTGGGGCAAGTATCAGACGCAGCCGGGAACATTATGTGTATCCTGTGGGGAGTCAAGTATGCCCTGTGTATGATCATCAGTTGTATGTATTTGAATCTAGGGTTCTGTGACACTTTCTTCGGCAGTCTCAACACCATGTCCCAATCCTTGGCGCTCAGCGCCACCCCTATATCCTCCTCCCATCTCAATTTCAGGGGTTGTAGGGGGTCAGCCCTGCCTTCCCGCATCCCAGCAGTCAACCATTTTGTCAAGTGTCCTCCCGTCCCCATGAGGTACTGCATAGTGACCAACGTGTTAGTGGGAGGCTCCGCTCCGTCCCTCGCCCAATGGGTGCCTATGTAGTGCGACAGTTGTGCATGCTGCAGAAAGAGCGCCCTTGGTGCCTGGTGGATCCTGGCGAATTCCTCATATGGTAGCAACCTGTTAGCCGAGAAGAAATCCCTGATTTGTGTTATCCCCGCTTCCTGCCACATCCGCAGTCTTCTCTCCGTCATCGGGCCTGTCCCCAGCGGGATGCCCAACAGTGGTATCGAGGGTGCATAATTCGACCGCCCATTGGTGTACCTGACCGCCCTCTTCCAGTAGGTGAGAGCCAGTTTGAGTAGGGGTGGAGTCGCCGTCGGTGTTTTGGCCCCTGGCAGTAACAGCCGATGTATATCCCCCCCGGTGTCTAGCGTCCTCTGTCATGTTTAGTTCGTGCAAGTTGCGGCCAGACAACCAGTAAGCTAGCCATTGCAATTGGCATGCACAGCTATAGGCGAAGAAATCAGGCACTCCCAAGCCGCCCTTGTCTGTGGGTAGTTGCAGCCTGGTCATGCTTACGCGTCTCCTACCCTTCCCCCAGATTAGGTCGAGTAATATAGTGTTAAGCTTCTTGAAGAAGGGCATAGGGACATAGACTGGTAGATTCGTAAAGAAGTACAGTAAACGCGGCAGTACCACCATTTTTGATATAGCCACCCTCCCTACCACCGATAGCGGCAAAGTAGTCCAGAATTGCACCCGTGCAGCTAGGTTATTCAGTGCGCGCCCTAGATTCCCATCCAGTAGGTCCTGTGGTTCTCGGTATATTTGGATGCCCAGGTACTTAAAAGTTACAGGCGCCACCTGGAAACAGTGCGGCGGAAACTGAACTTGTGTTCCCGCCACCGGGCCCCGAAAGCCAAACCCATATGACTTTGTCTCGTTGATGGCGAGACCCGATAACTCTCGGAATACCTCACAGACCCGCGGCAATGGTGTCATTGGGTTATTTATGTCTCGTAGGAACAATAGTATGTCGTCGGCATACGCCGATATGACATGGTGGGTGTTGAGCCTAGTGATCCCCACCGCGGTCGCTGTAGATCGAACTTTCAGCATCAGGGGCTCCAGGGCGATTATAATTAGCAATGGCGAAAGAGGGCACCCCTGCCTCGTGCCTCGCGCCACCTCAATCCGATCAGAGATACAGCTGTTGGTCCGAACCCGTGCTGTAGGCTTCCGGTATAACAGGGACACCCAGGCTATAAATCCGGCAGGTAGCCCAAATTTGGTCAGGACCGCGAGCATGTAGTCCCACCTGAGTGTATCGAAAGCCTGTCGTAGGTCCAGTGAGATACAACCCTCGGTGTCCCTCCCCCTTTCGGTTGGAGACATGAGTTGGCTGAGCCTGCGCAAATTTAGCGCCATGCTCCTGCCCGGCACAAACCCGCATTGATCGGGGTGTACCATATCTGGGACGTGTTGAGACAGGCGCACCGCCAGTATTTTGCTGAGAATTTTGGAGTCAGTATTCAAGAGTGACAGTGGTCTGTAGTTGTCTAGTCGCAAAGCTTCCCTACCCGGTTTCAGAAGGGAGACTATTAGGGCTTGCAGTGTCGTGTCGGGCAGTCCACCACTCTTCAGTGCCTCATTATACATCTCATGAAGGCGGGGGGCCAGCAGGTCTATGTAAGTCAGGTAAAACTCCGCCGGGAGTCCGTCTGTCCCGGGCGCCTTGTTCCTGGGTAGAGCCTTAATTGCCATTCTAATTTCCGCTATCGTAATGGGTTTTGCCAGTTCCTCGCTATGTGCCGCACTCAGGCGTGGGACGCATATGTCGGAGAAGAATTCCTCCCATGCCCGTTCCGAGAGTGGAGGGTGTGGGCCATACAATGTAGCGTAGTAACGCCGGAACGTCGCGTTGATTTCCCGCTGCCCCTGTACTAAGGCCCCGGAGGGATCCTGTATCTCTATGATGGGGGTGGTTACCGGCGCATCTCTGGTCAGGCGCGCCAAAAGTGCACCCGCTCTGTCCGCCCGTGTGTGTTGTCGCGCGGTGCATTCTCTATAGTCTATAACCCTCAACTCTTCCAGAAGTTCCGCATACTGTATGTTAGCCTCCTGTAGTTGCGTGAGGGCGCCGCCCGTGCCTGCAGCCTCGGATTCCAGCGCCGCTAAACTGTCCTCCACCTCTCGCAGCCTTCTCTGTACCTGGTGTTTAATGCCCACTTTGGTGCCCATGGCCACCCCGCGAATGGTCGCATTGAAAGCGTCCCACTCGACCTGTCTGGTGCTTGCCGTACCCGTGTTTTCCGTGAAGTAGTGCGTGGTAGCGTCTGATAGGGTGGACTTAAAAACCAAGTCTTCCAAGAGGCTCGGGGACAATCGCCACGTTGGTATGGGGGTGGGTATTCTACCCCATTTCAGGGATAATTCCACCGGGTTGTGATCCGATAATGTCTTCCCCATATGTCCCACCTTTACAATCGACGGTGCAAGTGTCTTGGAGCAAAAAATGCGATCTATCCTGGTGTGGAGGTTGTGCGGTGGGGAGTAGAATGTGTATTCCCTGTGTGAGGCATGAAGTGCCCGCCACGTGTCAACTAGGTCCCATCCCTCAGCCCAATGTGCCAGCGCTTCCGCCTGCCTTCTACTCTCAGTTGCATGTAAAGGGGGATGAGATCTGTCGAGCGTGAGATCTAGCACCGCATTACAGTCTCCACCTATAATCCAATCGTACTCCACCCAATCCGCCAGCGTCCTGCCCAGTTCCACAAAAAAACGTGACTGTTCCACGTTAGGGGCATACACGCAGCCAAGCACTACACACACACCATTCAGCAAACCCTTAGCAAGCACGTAGCGGCCTTCCCTATCAATCCTGGATTCAAGGAGCTTAAACGGGACCGTGTTATTAACCCAAATGGCTGCTCCCTGGGAGAATGCAGAGTACTTAGTGGCGAATAACTGTCCCTTCCATTTCCGTAGCATTTTGGCCCCCTCTGAGTCACTCAAGTGCGTCTCCTGGAGGTACGCTATGTGCACCCGCCGCCTATGCAACTGCGCCAGAACTCTGTGCCTTTTGTGTACTGAGCCCAATCCCCGTACATTCCAAGTGCAGACCATATAATCATTAGGGGACGTCATTACCCCGGATGTTCTCAATATGTTCCAAAACCATTGACCATAACATCATTGACCACAAAATGGAAATTTTCAGTGCCATAGCTGCGAACATTACCCCAACTTGTAGGTCCCCCTCTACAACCTCAGAGGACCAAACCGTAACACCCAACATGGGTATATGAATCTTGGAACCGTGCCTAGGCTTGAAGGTGTGAGCCCAGACAAACTTTTACAACAAATTACGACTGAAAGTCTCGTAACCATTGTCCCCTATGGTCAAAGGTGTCCCAGTTTCCTAGTCCCCCCCCCAACAGCCTGGAGCATCCGCTACATTACCAGTCCGGCGCAGCAGAGGCCAGGATCACATGTCCGCCGCCATCTGTGCTGTAATTTGGGGAAACAACTGGATGCTTGCCTCCGTGTCCGTGGCCGCTGTATGGGAACTTGTCCGACTCTCCGACGGTGTCCCGTTGTGTGCGTCATGTTCTGCCAGTGCGTTGGTGGTTAGTTGTGCCACCGCAGCCGAGCCATCTTCGGCCTCCCAGCCCTGATGGTCCATGCGGGGTCCCTCCGCACCCGGGTGACTAGGGCGACCCTGGGGCTCTGTGCTATTGTCCGTCCTCTGTGTTTCCGGCACCTCCTGTTCTTCACGTGTGGGGTGTATCGGGGTAAGTGTAACCTCCAGCCACTCCGAAGCCTCTTCCGGATTGTCGAAGAAATACGTTTTGTGGTTGTGAATGACCCTAAGGCGTGCCGGGTAGAACAAGGCGTATTTCATATTGCGCTCCCGTAGTGTTTGCTTCACTCCCCAGAAAGATGCTCTGGCCCTCTGCACGGCTTGCGTGAAGTCTGGGTAGATGGATACTGAGTGGTTCTCAAATTGTACGGGGCCTTTTTCCCTTGCGGCCTTCAGGATGGTGTCTCTGTCCTTAAAGTGGAGTAGGCGCGCTATCAAGGGGCGAGGGGCAGCCCCGCCTCCTCTCCTTTTTTTGGTCCCAGCAGCCCCTGGGACAGAATCCCAGCCAATCACTGTGCTGCAGAGTAGCGCAGGGATTGGCCTGAGCGGGCTGAAGCCCCTCTGCTCATGTCAGGGAGTCTGTGGGGTTCTCCAGCCCAGGTGCATTGTACCTGAGATGGCCGGCCAAAACACATATGCACACTTAGGGAGTGCACATAGCATTCCTCTTCCCCCTCCCATGCCTCAGCCCCATCCCTCTCTACAGCACTGGCTCAGAGCCGGCAATGAAAAATAAGACGATGCTAGAACCTCACATTAATTTTCATTTGCTGGATCTGAGCGAGGCCGTGGGGCAACACTCCACCATTTTGGAAGGTCCGCCGCTGGCTACAGAGTGCACTATCCAGATGGCACAACAAGCAGAGTTAGATTCATTTTCTCTCCTGAAGTCCACGGCAGGCGAGCCTCTCTGCCTGGAAAGTATACAAAATGAGGGTCCCTGTGAACTGTATAATCAATATTCACATTTATTTAACGCAATAATAACAAGACAATAGACACACTGTAAATTAATCACAATGAGCAAATACTACAATTTATAAGTTGTAATAACAGTGCCCCAAAGGAAAGAAGTGAGGTAGCGTGAAGCTGTGAAGAAGAAAGGAATAGATAAAGAATAATAATAGTTGTGACAAATAGATATATCAAATTCTTGAATTTTAACACAATGAATCGTCTTCAGGTCCCTGAGCCAAAGAAAGGATTCATAAAATATCCCATTATTACTCAAGAATGTCTATATTGACACTGGTATATAGTATCCAAGGAATATGGGCGGTGTCAACTGAGGAAGAGAGGAGGTAGCCGTCGACGTTTCGACCCCACGCTACAACAGTAGGCGTACTTGTGACCTTATGTCGGGGTCTTCATCAGGACAGGGGTGTAAACAGGGGTGCACTACAATTTCATGGTACGTAGAAGTATTTTCATACGTTAATCAGTTGAGGGAATCCACTTTTCTAATTCATCAAAATCTGAGGGTAGATCGCAAATATCATGTAATGAGTCGGAACCGTAACGTGTTATGAGAACCCAGACCTAATTGGGACGGGTAACCGCGTTATATATGGATCAAGTCGCTCGCATCAAAGATTTCTAGTAACGGCGTTTAGTATTTCTAAATTTCTCTCCGTGCTCTCCGTGACTGGAGGATTGATTGAGCTCTACGTACTCGTAGGCGCGAGTACGTAGAGCTCAATCCTCCAGTCACGGAGAGAAATTTAGAAATACTAAACGCCGTTACTAGAAATATTTGATGCGAGCGACTTGATCCATATACAACGCGGTTACCCGTCCCAATTAGGTCTGGGTTCTCATAACACATTACGGTTCCGACTCATTACATGATATTTGCGATCTACCCTCAGATTTTGATGAATTAGAAAAGTGGATTCCCTCAACTGATTAACGTATGAAAATACTTCTACATACCATGAAATTGTAGTGCACCCCTGTTTACACCCCTGTCCTGATGAAGACCCCGACGTAAGGTCTCAAGTACGCCTACTGTTGTAGCGTGGGGTCGAAACGTCGACGGCTACCTCCTCTCTTCCTCAGTTGACACCGCCCATATTCCTTGGATACTATATACCAGTGTCAATATAGACATTCTTGGGTAATAATGGGATATTTTATTAATCCTTTCTTTGGCTCAGGGACCTGAAGCCGATTCATTGTGTTAAAATTCAAGAATTTGATATATCTATTTGTCACAACTATTATTATTCTTTATCTATTCCTTTCTTCTTCACAGCATCGCGCTACCTCACTTCTTTCCTTTGGGGCACTGTTATTACAACTTATAAATTGTAGTATTTGCTCATTGTGATTAATTTACAGTGTGTCTATTGTCTTGTTATTATTGCTTTAAATAAATGTGAATAATGATTATACAGTTCACAGGGACCCTCATTTTGTATACTATATAGCACCCAGTTCCCTTGTGGATTTTTTTGGGGTAAAACCCTTCCTTTATCAATCTCTGCCTGGAAAAGCAGACCTCTTCAGATCTGGGAAGGGAGGCGGCTGGTGGAGAGCACCAGTGTCCTGGGCATTTTACTTAACAGTTAATCGGTGTCCTAGTAATTGAGCCTCTGGTCATAATACAGCCATAGAAAATTAAAATGAGCCGCCATGTTCCCTGTGTGGATGATAAAAATACAGCCATATTTGAGGGGAACGCGGCCCCACACACCCTGGGCCCTGGTGCCACTGCATGAATCATAACCTCACCTCTGAGGGCCACCTTTTGATTATCCTCCTATATGTTTTTGACTGCCTTACAACGTGTCTACCCTCTCTCCCGCTTCTTCATATTATCTCCCTGACTTTCCCTCATCTCTGTAAATTGTATCTCCTGATAAAGAGCCACATTATCAGCTGGCCAGATTTAGATCTCTGAGATGTTGTGGCTCGAATTACTAGTGCATACCTGTATTGCCTCACCTAAATCGGGCTATCATCTTTTATTAACCCCAGAATGGGGAATAACTAGGCAGACCTGGGCATTTCTAGTTTGCTTTTGACATGATTATGCCTGAATCTGGAGACAAATCTCCAGAAGTTCCACCTTTACTACATACCTACTATCCCCAGCCCTCAAGCACAAAATGTACTAAGAGGGCTGGGATGTATCTCCTACTTCAAGCAGGTGGTAAATCAAAGCTGGGGTACTTGAGCAGAGGTCCAAGTTAAGGTGTAGGCTAGAGGGTCGGAGAGCTTTTCCTTCCGGAATACAACTCCACTAGCCTCATAATGGGGCCCAAAGCCTTTGTAATGGCAGCTACACTTGAACATTGATGAAGGTCGTCTCTGTTCCTCTTACCTTGCTCACATTCCCACCCTCCCTCTTACTAGTTATTTTCTATGCTCTGTTCTGTCCCTTCCACACTCCTGCACCACTTCACTTGTCTGTCAAATTCTCTTCTATAACTGTATTCCTCTGTGGGTGTATTTGTATCTCACACCCACACGTTGTCTAACAAAAGCACACACACCCTACACTGCCTCTATTTCTCTCCTTTTTACTACCTTTAACGTCTCACTCTCATTTTTCCCTCTGTCCTTGACTGTAACTTCTCTCCTCACTGTTTTCAATTGTGTCTGTGGCTATACTCTCTAAATTGATGCTACTCTGTATAACTGAAATACCTTCCTCTCTAACTCTTAATCCTCTTGTTTATTGTCCCACCTCAATGGCCATCACTCTTCATAGGCTCGTCTTGTTCGGATGCTCTCTTTCAGTATCTCTCTGTCTTGCTCTCTCAGACATTCATCATCATCATAAACTGTATTCGATGTTATCAATAAAATCATACAGTACAATAAAAACAATAGTACAGCAATACATAAAAACCTCCATGATAAAAAGCAAGAACATACCATAATAGTTTCATCAAACATCCTAACTCAGCATTGTATCTGACAAACAGTTTTATAGACCCCCACCAGAAACTTTGACACATTTTAACAAACTGTATGTGAATCTAAAAGTTGCAAAAATAAAAAGGGTGGCCTAGCCTGATAAAAACCATGAGTTAAAAAAACGGTTTTAAGAGCTTTTGAGGAAGATGTGCATACAACGGACAAATCATAACAATGTGCAAAGTTTCACAATTAAACGGCAAGTTGCAAGTACATAAAAGGGGCTCCGTATACTTATACCATGTTCTGATGCGTTATAAGAGGTGGTGAAACACACCTAATCTAAAAAGGGCAAAGGACGACGCTGAACAATATGCATGTCATAGGGTAAATGTGGCTCAATCCCAGGCACTGATTTAACCATAGTATAGTTGCGAACTAAGGTCTTGGTCAAGGACTTTGCTTCCCTCTCTACTGTCGATCTAAGGAGATAAGTCTCCTTGAGCCACGCAATATCATGTTTGGTTTTACTGGAAGGTTTTAAGTATAATTCGGATCTGCCAAGGTGCATGAGATGCTTTCGAATATATACCAGCCTGGGATTTTAGATACATTATCCAGTTTCATGCAATCTAATATAATTAATCCGTTCAAATTTAACACATCCTTTAACCAGGCATTACACCAAAACTAGAGATGCCGCAACCGTATGTAATCTACTATGTACGGCAGACCCAGCTCATCATGAAGAATTTCTGTGCGATTTGTTGACCCAAATCCAAGAGCCCTCTGAGAAATGTAGTCTCTGCAATACCCAGAGGATCGATTTTAACATAACCCTACATTTTGCTGCCAAAAGTTGATATTGGGATGCACTTGGCTCTATAGACATCCAGCATAATTTTTTATGTTTTTGACCTATACGGGAAGAAAATTCATTCTCACCAACATAAGCTCTTATCAAGTTACCAGTGTTCTTCTTAAGGAGGGATCCCCAATAAAGTTATTAAACAATGAAAATACCTAAATAACTAAAATTGTCAACCGTAGACAATGTATGTCCCTGCACTGAAGAGGTTAAGCTTTTTTTTTTTACCCAAGATCATTACATGAGACTTATTAAAATGAGTGCGCAAATCCAGAGTGCTCATGAAGTCAACAAACAAATCTAAAAGCGGAGGTAGGGTTCCGGCTGTGGGGGCAATTAAAACAGCATCATCTGCATATAAGAGAGTCAGGAGCAATCTGCCCCGGCTCTTGGAACGTCTATGCAATGTACAATGAGGGCTTTTCCAAGGCGATTAACATACATAATAAAAAGAAAGGGGAGCAAAATACATCCCTGCTGGACCTCTTCCAGAGTGCAAAATGCTTAGTACATTCGCCATTGCCCCTATAGCAAACTGTAGCTGTTGCTACAGCGCGGCTCCAGAAATCATTTCTAATTAACACTCACCATTACCCTGAAACCTTAAAACACACAAACCATGCATCGGTGGGGCCCATAGCACTGCGCATTTACCCTGTTAACTTACACTCGGCTTCAAGGCTCTAGTGAATCACAGCAGAGAAACGCTGTAACATTTAGGTGGAGCGTCTAAACCTATTTAACTATTATTTACACCTTTAAATTTAAAAACATTTTACCATGGTTTTATTCAGACTTAAATTATTCAGACACACCACCATAATGGCAATGGATCTTCTAGAATGAAAATTAGGCGTAGGAAGAATTCAAAGACGAGCTCTTACTTCTTCATTTATCTAATTTTATTCAAAGCAAAACTTTATCATGTCTGACATTTAGGCATTAGTAAATCTTTATTCAGAAAAATCTTAAACTTTATTTCAAAATGATCATTTTATTTAGAGCTCAAGCAAAGAAGCGCTTTATTTTAGAGAACAGTTAAAGATTAGCAAAGAACAGATAGTTCCAAAGTCATTCTCTCCTAACATCCCTAACTAACACCCTCATCTTATCCTTCAATCCTGCAAAGCAAACAAGGAAGAAAAACCATTAAAAGTCTTACATCCAGGAATCAGTCAGCAATCGGGCAGCATCTCCAATGGAAATTGAAAAAGCGACCCCAACTAGACAAAACCAGGGGTTTTTATACCCTAAATCCCTAACTTAATCTATCTAAAATGTAACTAACACCACTTATTTGGGCTGTGATTGGACAAAATCGGGGTGGGTGAGCATCTCTTCACCATTACAACATCATTTTCACAGCGTGTCAGCAAGAAATAATAAGTCTTTGTTTTAGGACAGTCTTTGGCCTAGCCATTTCCTTGAGTGGCAACATCAGGCAATATTCCCATGTTCTCAACGTTCAGTCGCCCAGGTCTGGCACCCATCCTAGGTTCCGGGCCACATCAGCCTTGAACCTCCTCGAGCACAGGCAGTACACTCTGACTTGCAGGTTTTGGCACGCCTGCGCAGTTCAGCTCTTGCTCACAGTTTACCCAAGCGTCCATCTTTGCACAGGCCTCAGAGGCCACTTTTGGAACTATCGTGAAAACAAACACAGATTTATATTAATTATTGAATTTGAAACCCATTCTGTTTACCTCCCACCTAACTAATGTTTCCCAGTTAGTTGTTACCTAGCAAATAAGCCACATAAATGCATTTTATACTTACATTTCGACCTCTCCACCACATAAACGAATACAATAAGCACATTTAAATTGCGTTTTGATTATTTTCCAAGCTGTGCATTAATTCACAACACAATGACAATACATATTAGCTGGGTTTATTTGCAACATGCAAGCAAAGTTAGCTCTCCCCATGTGTAATAATAAAAATAATGTGTGCACTTTATTCTATGGTTGGTTAATTTCGCAAAACATGCAATCAGTCAATATTAATGTTATGGGACATTAACTTTACGAGGGGTACACAAAATGTTGTGTTTGCCACCTCGCTCCATCACTGTCATACTGCAATGGAGGTCTCTAACGAAATTAACCAGACCCCCATGGCTCTCAGTTCTGCCCAGAGTTTCTCTCTGTTAACCAAATCAAACGCAGAGTTGAGGTGAACGAAGGCGCGGTGAAGAGAACGGTTCTTTGCCCTAACATATTTATAAAAAATAAGATGGAGATTAAGGTTCTGCTCAACAGCACCACTCCCCTCACGAAAGCCATACTGAAAGTCTGATAATATATTCTGTGCCTTAGATCACTCAGTTAACCTGTTCACTATAACTCTGCCTATCATTTTTACCTCTATTTCTATTAAGTTAATGGGCGTATAAAAAAGGATTGCTTCTGCTCCCCTTTTTTTTATAAATGGGAACACTAATAGAATGTCTTCAAGACTCCTCGATAGAAGTACTAATAACAGCATTATTATAAAGACTTAAAGTGGGGCCCAGAAATCCACACGTCTTAAACAGGTCCCCAAGGATCCTGTTGGTCCTGGAGCCCTGCCCTTTGGTAAGGATACAATTGCATCTCTAACCTCTTCCCATTCTAGTGACAAATTTTCATCCTGACCCAGAGGAGGAAATTCATCGGCAGGACAATCCTCCTGATATAAGGCAGAAAAAGGATCCTCCCGAACCTGAGCTGGGATTGAAGCTGACAAGTCAGTCCCTTTATCTTCTTTAAAGAAGGATTGGTTCACAACGTTTCAGAACCGGGTAACATCTTTTAATGAGCTGGCCAAGGTTAAATCATCCCAAAGCTCTTGCTTAATTTCTAACTTCCTATTATTGATAGCTACTTTGTGCGCTACCCTACATTCTCTGACTTGCTGCCCATCACGTGGGATTTTTTTTAATTCAGCAAGAAGTGACTTACGTGCCCGGGTACAGCTATTATCAAATCAGCGGCAAGAGGGGGATGGGCTTAATTGAGGCTGAGTCGAAAGGGCCTTACTGATATAATGCCTGACCTTATCATAAGCCAACAAAATACTGTGACTGGGAGCCCCTTCATTCAGGCAAGTCTGAATTTCTATGCCACAGAAATTGAATAACTTCTTGGTAAATATCATGGGGGAAATATGTTCCCATTTCAGTCTGCACCCCGGATTGATGGTCTTAACGTGATCCATAAAGAGATGATAAGATTCAGCTGGGTCAATTTCCCACTTAACACTAGCGACAAAGGGATTATGGTCACCAAGTGAGTTCCACTCTACAGAAAAGGAATTAAGAGAGGGGTATATGCACACAGAAACATAAATGTAATCAATAATATAGCTACCACCAATACCCTTAAACGTAGGAGGTGTTCCATCCCTGCATAAACTATCTTGACACTGAAGATTTACCAGATTAAATTCTATGGACAACTCATTCATTTTAACCCCCGAGCGCAGTATTTCAAATGAACTTGACCCTTTAGAAAATCTCCCTCCCTTCCACTCCCCAGGCCACCCTGCCCAATTTAAATAACAGTCTGAACAGGGGTGTAAATGGAAATCCCCCAAAATCAGGAGTGCAATATAGGTGGCAGGGCTACCACCACAGAACGTATGGAGGTAGATATCAAGAGAAGCCAACACTTCCTCCAGCTCCCTGCCATGGACAGTATTATAAACATTAATACAGAAGATCCTGGTGTTCTCCTTGCAGGAGAGGAGAACACCTAAAATGTGTGAGAAAGTGCCTTTGATCATTTCAGCTTTATGATATATATCCACTTTGACAAAGGTCGCAAGTCCCACACTTGGTCTTCCCCCTACTAAAGGAGAGGCATTTATCGAAAAGGAAACATAGCCGCCGTTCAAATGCAATCCTCCCTTCATGTCCCACGTCTCCTGCAGAGTTACAATACCATACACAGCAATTGACGAAACCCAATCAGGGTTGTCAAATTTCTCATGCAGTCCGGCAATGTTACAAGACATACCCTGGAGCGATCTGTTCATGGTCAGGCCTTCAGAGGTGACCTTGAGGCTAGACATCGACTCCTGTCAATTTTGGCCATCCGGGCCACTTAGGGTTTCATAACAGGTGGACACAGCAACGTTCCAATCAGAATTCCTAATGCTAACCCGTTCTGAGTGTCTCGAAACCTGCTGAGACGAAACTCCCTGACAGACCAACTGGGAAGACAAGGATTTATAGAAATAATCCAGCAGTAGGGTAGAAATGCCAAGAGATGGCAAAGACCCTGGGCCCAATTTTCTTAACAAATGACCGGCCCTAGAGTTGTTAGAAAAGTTGATTTGAATACAATTGCCACTAAGAAACTTGGGAGTATTCCCTATCCAACCTACTCTGCGTGCCATCATTATTTCCTTAAAAAGCAGTGATATTAATTCAGAAGAGGCCTGACCAAATAGCCAGTGGGTTACCTTATTGTTTAAAGACTGAAAATCTTCCAGTTTAATGGCTGCTACAGGCGGGACTTTGACCAAAACCAAAATAAAAGGTGTACTGGCGGGGGGAAGATGTTATATATAATATTTTGAGAGAAAGAGCCAACAGGGAGTGCCCCAGCTAGGGACACTAGAGGATGCGGTGGATCTCCATGACCAACAGTTTCTTTCCTAGAGAGGGGCCCGCACCTCCCCAACTAAATTATCAGTAGTTTCCGTAAGGTTCAGTCCCTGAATCGTCCCCATGTTGGCCACAATTTTGCTAATAACTTCCGTGATGCAGTTCACAGAGCAGTTTTGGCTACAGAAAAAGACACTGACTCTCTCCAGGCCACTACTCTAGACCAGAAATGCATTTCTGATTATTAATCACCGGAGTTAGCAGGATATTAGGGGATCTATTCAAGATAATTTCTATCTGTTCTCTCAGAATACCTAGAGTTTACCAAAGTACCCACTCCATTTTCCAAAATATCAAACCTAGAAGAAAGATTATCTAAAGCTGTTAAAACTTTATTAAGGAAACTCTTGGGGGTTTTCTGACTAGAGCTCTCTATAACAAGGATCTGCTTTCCTCTGTTCAGCCTTCGTGGAGTGCCTTAAATAGAGCTTGTGGAAAGTGTGGGCTCCTATTAGCTTTTTATCTTGACCCTCCCCACTTGATTTAATGGTGCTATCCCCCGCAGCCCCCCTGTTTTGAAACTCTTGTGGAGCTGTGTCAATCAAAGTTATTGCCGTAATCTCCCTCGGATGGATTACATTAACTCTTCCCAGGACAGCGGGAATGGGAGCTCCAGTTAACGACAGTTTTCAGAATCCGGTTTGGAAGAAATTAATTGCTCTTCGACAGACAGGAGGATTTAATCAGAGAACCCCCACTGCGTTATTCAAATAAGACAGACTCGAGGTGCAATTCCTTGGTATTTTATCAGTTGCCTTTTTTACCTCGATTTTCCTTTTGCCAATATTGGAATAGTGGATCTTAGGCAAGGTCTTATAAGGATTCACACTTGGCCCCGTGAAACAAAAACCCAACATTTTCACAGCAACTACGGATCACAAAGATCCCAACAGTACCTTAGCCCGAAGTAAATGTTCGAGTCCCTTGCCAAATTCACAGCAACAAAAGCCAAGAGAGTTGGCCGAGCCTAGCCTTGTCCAAACGTGGATGGGCGCAGACGAGCCCGCCCATTGCCTGGTCTTCGCCCGGGTGCGTCCCGTGCGCGTCCCGCTCTGTGGGGTGTCAGCGCGCTTATCTAGCACTGTGGGAGCAATAAGGTGAAGGTGTGGGCTCCTGGGGAGTTATGGGGCTTGTAGTCCCCCTGCGACTGACAACTACAGCAGCACTCCACACTCCAATGTCAGGATGTCCAAAGAGGGGAATGACAGACCCTTCAAGATGCCACTCCAAGAATCAAACACAGCCAACGCTGGTATCAGGCTTAAAGCAGCAGCAACAGTCCCCCTCTCATACATTCCTCCTCCGCCTTTCTCTTTTGTTAGACAGCAGTCGTTGATTTGAAGCTCCAGCACTGTGAGAGTAATGCTTTCCGATCTGCGATTTTTCACTCATCCCCATGGTGAGCACCTGTGCTTCTTTTCCCCATTTAAAGCACTGGAAGCTTCCACTGATTATTTAAAAATATATATTTTTATTAAACTTACAGATGCATAGCAAATATCACAGGTCAATGGTCTCGATCATAACTTGTACATTATCATAAGCAGCTGCATCACTTACTTCACTTTTAACTCTTATCCCCGTTTTACTTGTTTGGGTAGTTCCGTTTTGACTGGCTCTGGTACTGCACCATCACTTCTTCACATCTTACATTGTCTACCTCACTACAACATTTCCATTGACCTTTTATGCAGTAAATGTTATTGTGATCATGCAGCATGATTAATTATGTGCGCACTTGCACATTTCAGAAAGTTGCATTTTCATAGTTCCCCTTAGTATGATGGGAAGGATTACAAATACGATGATTTAACATTTTGTACTTGAGGGCCGGGGATAGTTGGTAGGGGGTTGAGATGCAGTTTCTGGAGATTTCACATCAGCAGCTCAAATGTGTTGGATTACATTCATTTTACCTTTATTTTAGGACTCTGTACCCAATTTAATGATGGCGCGTTCTATGATGTCATGGGCTAAGGGCAGCAAAATAAATGCGTGCCAAGAGCGGCAAAAATACTTGCACTACTCCTTCCAGTTCTCACTACTTCATATGTTCCTGACACCTATAGTAATGTAGGCATGGTATGGTAAGGTTATGTAAGTCAATCTGGTATCACCACCCAATACCCGTGATAGTCTTTGTGAGCAAACCCTATATCCTCGTCTCCCTTCCCGCCCCCCCGGGGCCTCTTCTGAGAACATATTAGTCTCTGAACTTCATTTAACCTCTCCTACCTCCTCCTCTCTTCCTCTTGGTCCACCTCACTGTGCCTCCTGCGTGTGCGTTTGTGTGCATCTGTGTGTTTTAATATATACTTGAAACTGCAAGAGCTTGTGTGTAAGAGACAACTGTGCCTACACCACACTTTGCATAACTCAGTTGTGGAAGATAACAAAAACTGAGCAGCGGCAAGAGGGAGTGATTTGCCCAGGGCCTTACAGTCTGTTCAAGAGGGAAACTCTTTACAATCACATATGTGAGCAACGACTGAGCTTGAGCTTCAGTTTCATTTGAGGAGTGAACTGTCTTTGGTACCATAATGCAATTAATTCATGAACCAAGCTCCTGAGACGACTACAACGAATCCAGAACGTCTCGGCACGACTAATCCTCGACATCCCCCGACACAGCCACATCACACCCCACCTAAGAGGACTGCACTGGCTCCAAGTCAACAAGAGGATCACCTTCAAACTCCTCATCCACGCACACAAAGCGCTACACAACACCGGACCAACATACCTCAACAACAGACTCAGCTTCCACACCCCCACCCGCGACCTCCGCTCTGCCACCCTCGCCCTCGCCACAGTTCCTCGTATCCAGAAATCCACCGCTGGCGGCAGATCCTTCTCCTACCTCGCCGCCAAGACCTGGAACGATCTCCCCACCAGCGACCCAGGACCTGCTGGCCTTCAGAAGACTTCTCAAGGCCTGGCTCTTCGATCAGTGACAGCCCCCCCCCCTCCTCCCCGAGCGCCTTGAGACCCTCACGGGTATGTAGCGCGCTTTATAAATGCTCGATTGATTGAATGATTGATATTATTTTTGTCTATGGGATTGTAGCGAATTAGAATTGGGGGAGAAAATTATATGCCTGTGTTCCATATTAAAAGAATTTTGTCAGTAAAGTGCGAAAATATATTTAAGTGTTATTTTGCAGATAAAGATACAACACAATTCTTTTGGTCCATGGAATAATGTTTAATGTGTGCCAACTTGCAGTTTCTACTTCAGGTCACTTTTTAGCATTCAGGGGTCTGTAAAATGAGGGACATAGCAGTAGCCTCTTAACACCAGTGCTGTAAGTCAATCTAACAATAATAATATTATGTTTTCTTTCCACAGCGCTTAACATTTTCCTTTTCTAAGTACTGCAAATAGCAAGTGTGGATACTGTTTTTTTTAAGGCAGAAAGGCATGGCATAGGGGGTCCCATCAACATTTCCTGCAGTAAGCCCCCCTTAAGCTTTGTTATGCCTCTGCTCAGAAGACGTATCCCCTTCTGATGCCACAGACAAAAGAGTTGAAAATGAGCTGAACCAAGAACAAGTGGCTACTTTATATCCCTTCAAATCCAGAGATTTGCTTCTTATTCCTTTCAATCTCTTATGAAGGATTTTAATCCCTGCTGTCTGCCCTTGGAGGTTGCTTCAGACTGCATCTTTGATGGATATCATAGAAAAACAGAACAGATTCACATTGGATATTGCTCTTAATACCCTGAAAACTCAATCTCTGGGGCTATATCAGCCGTAGCCGCTAGACGGAATTTTTGTCTTTACACATGGAAGGGAGAGCCTGCCTACAAGATCCTCCGGCTAAAACTCCAGTCCTTGGGGTAGCAGGCAGCTGAGGGTTGCTATTTGGCAATTCCTTTCAGTTCACAACTTCCTCCTTCAACATGTGAAGGACCTGCACCAAAATATTCCCTTTTCCGGCATGCTGTTTAGTGCTGCTAACAAAATGAATCCACTGACCACTCAAGGTGTCATCTCTGCGGGAGGTTGTCGTCTTTCCCTACACAATAACTGGCCCCAGTACATTTCAGATCAATGGGTCCTGGGCATTGCTCGCTATGAACATACAGTCAATTAATCCTTCTCCGGCTATCTTTCAGGCCACACAAGCCCTACAGATGGGTGGCCAGCACTAGGTCAGAAAGGTTGCTATGGTTGCTGTTTCTCCTACTGCACAGGGATTGCGTACTCAATTCTCTTACTAGTGCCAAAACCATCAGGTAAGTTCTGTTCATAATGGACCTGACAAATGTGAATGTGTATCGTATTCAACTTTCTGGATGGATACTCTCCAACTCATCATTCCCTTTATATCCTCAAGGAATTTTCTGACATCCATAGTCAAGATGGATGCTAAGTTCTAAATTTTCATTTATCCTTCACACCAGCAATACCTTAGACTTGCTCTACCAGGGGGACAATTTCAATTCCAGGTCCTTCTTTTCAGTCTAAAGTCTGCCCAATGAGTATACCTCAGGGTCATTGCTTGTATGGTCCCATTCCTCATAGAGAGGGCATTCATGTTCTGCCTAATCTGGATTTTTAGTTGGTTGATAACTCTTCACTGCAACTGGCAAAGCTTCACGCAGAAAGAGTATACAAAGTTCTACTATATCACAGATTTCTTTTGAATCTGGAAAAATCTCATCTGCAACCAAATCACAAGCTTGAATTTATAGGAGGTGGTTTCGATACCTTCATTGGAAAAGTGCCTTTTCCTCCTCTACTGATTCCGAAAATTCGATCCCATCTCACAAAGTTAACAGAGACCACAACAGCACTAGATTGTCACTGATGTACGGAGACATGTTTGCATCAGTTTTTGTGGTACCCTGGGCAAACTTTCATACGAACCTCCTGACTCTTCTGGTTCTTTGCCACTGGCAATCATCCAAAGAGAATTTCGACACCCTAGTACCAATAACTCGTAACATATGCAATGGTCTTCAATGCTAGTTGAGAACAGAGAATCTATTCAAGAGAGTGAATCCCAGTTGGCAGAATGACAGTTTGGGAGCAACCTGGGGACTAAAGAGTGCATAGGGTTATTTCAAGTCAGAGTAAGCTGTTTGGGGCTAGATGTAGGTGGCTAAATACTGGTCGGTAAAGCCGAAATTCGGTAAATTTCAGCGTTACTGACCGGTATTTAGCCATGTGAGATGTAGGTATTACCGAATGCCATCGGTAATAACAAATCGGTAAATTAAGGGAAAATCGGTTACCGATTCCTTATTTACCGATCGGCCGTGATGTACCAAAAATCGGTAATACCGAATTTGTGCATAATCGGTATTTAAGAATCGGTAATTACCACTGACCCAGAGCAGGTGGTTATCAGGTGCAGTGCATAAAAACAGCCCCAAAATGAAACAGTGTGAACACAATGGCGGCCCTCTACATCATAGCAAGGCGGCTACATTTGCGACCAGCAGGACTGAGGGTTGGGAGACGGGAAGAGCATGTGTACAGACTGCGTGTCACAATGTTCCAAATGACTGAGGCAGAAATACATGACAGGTACAGGTTACACCCAAAAACCATCCTAGATCTGATACGGGACCTGCAACCATACCTGGAGCATAAGACACCAAGGGCGCATGCCATACCAACACATGTGCAGGTGCTCTGTAGCCTGCACCTACTTGCTTCATTAAGTTACCAGGGTGTGATAGCTGCAGCAGGTGGTGTGTCACAGAGTTGCCTGTCCTGTTTCTTCAACTCCTTTTTGGATGCCATGATGCAGAGAATGCATCACTACATACGCTTCCCCAGCACACAGGTGGAGCTGCAGAAGACAAAGCTGGATTTCTACCAAAAGGCACAGTTCCCACATGTAATAGGCTGCATCGATGGGACCCACATACCAATCTGCCTACCTGCAGCTACAGAATACATATACCGCAACCGCAAATCTACTCACTCCATCATTGTGCAGGTGATATGTGATGCAAACTACATCATTACTGACATTGTGGCCAAATTCCCAGGGAGTATCCATGACTCCTACATATTCAGGAACAGTGGGATCTATACACGTCTGGCTGCTGGTGAATTTGGAGAAGGATACCTTCTAGGTAAATCAATGTGACACACCCTGATGTATACCTTGGAAGAATGTACTGGTGACCCAAATTAATGGCACTTTCTTTCCCATTTAGGTGACAGCGCATATGCCGTCCGGTCATTCATCCTAACTCCATACCTCAACCCATCCACCCCAAGTGAGAGGAGATACAATGTGGCACATAAAAACATGCGCAAGTGGAGGTGCCCATCAGTAGTGCCCCATCATCTGCTGCAAAATAATAGCAACATGTGCAATGCTGCATAACCTTGCCACCAAGAAAGGAACAGCAGTGGAACTAACTGGCTCTGAGGACGAGGGTAAGGACTATCCACAGCCAGAGCACAGCGCAGCAGCACCGGATGGGAGACACAGACGGGCTGAGATAACACGCAACAATTTCTGAGTGAGTAAGGAGACATAGCCAGTTACTGAATTTGAGTGATGGTGTTTAATGATCAGAGCACACCACCAAGATCAAAAGCAGTGTCCATACAAACATGGGTTACATCACCCATTTCAGTTCAACTATATCATGGCTGCCTCTATTTCTTGCGCCCACGCACTGTACTGCCACGTTCCTTTGCCCCACTGTCTGCACTGCCAGTTTGTCCAGGGCCAGCGCTGTGGCGTTCACTGTGCCTCCTGGTCTCTGTGGGAGAGGGCGTCATGCTACTATGGCTAATAGCCTCCTCACTTTCACCCCCATCAGCTGTAGCGGCCACCTTGTCTGTTTGCAGCACTTCCGGCGCAGTGGTCACTGTGACCAGCTCCCTAGCCACATCCCGACTACAGTGTGTCATCTCCTCCTGCATGGCTATTGAGCGTCTGCACATAAGAGAGGTTGCAGTGGACAGGCTGTTCACCGCCTTGGTGTAATTATCCAGATTCTGCTTCTCCCTGCACCTAGACAGACGGTCCTGCTCCAACTTGCTGCAGAGCTGCCTCACAGCCGCCGCCACGTCACTCATGCCCTCAGCCATGGTGGTGTTCATGGCACTGATGCCCTTTTCAATGCGATGCATGTGAGCATTCATGTGTGCCATCTCCCGCTGCACTGACCTGATCGCTCTCCCTTGCAGGCGCTGGACCTTCAGCATGTTGCCTTCAAGCCCAGCAAACACACTGCTCTATTCGGCCTGCATGTGAGGACTGGCTACTCGTGCCCTGCGGCATCTGGAAGATGTGTGGACGCGCTCAGTTGGGGACTGTGATCTTGCCCTGTTGCCGTTCTCAGCCACTGTTGACTGTGGGCCCCCTGTGCTGTCCTCCTCGTACACCTCCATCTGCTGGAGGGTGGCCACTGCATGCCTCCTGCCTGATGGTGGAGGTGGCGTAGATTGTGGCGGTGGTGATGGTGATGGTGGTGATGGTGGCGTTGAAGGTCCCTGTGGTGATGGTGATGGTGGTGGTGGTGGGGTTGCGTGCCCTGCAGGCGACTGGTCCTCCTCCTCTTGTCTCCTCTCTGGCCTGGGTGCCTTCCCTCTGCTCCCCTCTGCTGCACTGCAAGATGTCTTGCCTGTGAAGACAGAATGTAGAAATGCTCACTTATCTGGCAGCATTAGCATTGTAATAAACATAATGCCTGCCAATCACACTGACTGTCCTCTGTTTGCTAATTGCTGTCACATACCTTTAGGTTTGCTGGACTGACTGTTCTGAACATGTGTTACTTCTGACTACATCTCCCATAATGCATTGCTGGTTATGAGTAAAACATGTACTGGAGTGGGAGTCCTTGTGCCTCTCTGAGGATTGGGGGTGGGGAGGGGGGTTGCACAGCATGCTGTACATGCATCTTACCTTGTTTGTTGGCAACTCTTGCAGAGCTGTCTGCGTCACCAACCCCACTCACACTCTCCGGCTGGAGGGTGGACTCAACCAGGAGCTCCAGGGCAGTTGGTGCAGGTGCTGTGCTCCTCCCTCCACCAGTTTTGCTGGCCTGCTTCTGCCTCTCTGCCATCCTCGCCTTTGCAGACTTCCTCAGGTCATACCATCTTTTCTTAAGATCCTCTATGGAGCACTAGGTGACTCCGATGGCATTGTTCTTATTCTGAATAGCCAGATCTGTCTTTTTTGTGATACTGGCACATGCAGGGACTGCTTGCCAAACAGCTTGTAATGGTCCTTGGTACCATCTTCGATGAGGACCTCCTGCTCCCTCTCGCTATATTTATGCTTTCTTCTTCTTTCTGCTCCCTCCTTTTCCCTCTCCTGGTTTGCCATTTTGCTTGGTTTTGGATGCAAAAATAGGCTGTGTTACTTCTGGCTCCTCTCTGCTCTGCTCCCTGCCTCACAGTCAACTCCAGGTTCAGTGCAGCTGCCTGGGTGTGGCCACTTCCTGTTTGGGAGGTAATTGGGATGCACAGGATTGGCTGATTCCACAATTACCGAATTTTTAAATTACTGATTCGGTATTTACTGATTTGGTATTGGGATTCGGTATTTACGAATCTGTATTGGTGTTTCAGTAATTTTTTTTAGCGATCCATTCCAAATCTCTATTTTTTACCGATTAATACCGATTCGGTAATTTTTACCGAATCTTTACGTACATCAGATATAAGGAATTCTTAATACCGAATCGGTAAAATTCGGTATTAAGGAAGTGGTATTTCACGATTACCTACATCTAGCCCTTGGTCTTTGATCTGGAGAGAGCTGTTAGCCATTCTTCAAGCCCTCCTGTTCTTTGCTCCATCAGTACTGAGCTAAGCAATTCTGATAAAGACAATCAAGTTGTCATGTCATACATAAAACACCAGAGGGTGCGAGATCTCAATCCCTGGCAAAAATGGCTCATCAGATGTTCTCATGTGCAGAATCCATCCTGATCTCACCAGTTACATCGCAGGTATTGAGAATGTGAAACCAGACTCCCTGATATAGGCATTTCTCTCATCCCTGGAATTTTATCTGGCTGCAGAACTGTTGCGGGACATCTGCATCACTTAAGTCATCCCAGACTGATGTCTTTACAAGTTACAGTGATGCTCACCTCCCTTCATACATCTCCATGGCTCATGACATAGGGAAATAGAAGTGGATGCTCTGTTTTTCCCTAGCCTCCTGTGTTTCTGAATGCCTCAATTGTTTCCTCTCATTGAAATATTTCCCCTCAGAGTTCAGAGGAGAAGCCTCGGTATCATGTGATCCCTGTATGAAGCGGAAATCTCGGTTCCCTCTACCTCAGGAACTGTTTGTCACTTCAGGGTGGATCTCACCCTGTGATTCCTTCCTCTCTCAGGTGGCCAGTTCTGCGCCATGCTCAAAGATTATAGTTAATTAACAACAAGGGGTGGTGATGGACAGAGTCTCTGAATTAAGCAGAAAACTCTCACCCAGTCAAGAGATCAGGGCTAGATCCAACACCGTTTTTTAGCTCACTGCATCATCCCAGTTTCAGAACCTGGCTGTATGCAAATTAGTCTGTTCCTGTCCCAGTGCATGATGGGAACAGGGCAAACCAAACTACAAAGCCAATTCTTACACTGGAAAGGAAACAAGCTACCGGGGACCGGTTTCTGGCATTTCAGCCTCTTCGGCCCGGCTTGCTTGAATCCTGATGGTGCAGTGAGCAAGGGACTCATGTCTGAGCATACCCTTCCACGCTTAGGGTGGACAAAATAATTAACAACAAGGGGTGGTGATGGACAGAGTCTCTGAATTAAGCAGAAAACTCTCACCCAGTCAAGAGATCAGGGCTAGATCCAACACCGTTTTTTAGCTCACTGCATCATCCCAGTTTCAGAACCTGGCTGTATGCAAATTAGTCTGTTCCTGTCCCAGTGCATGATGGGAACAGGGCAAACCAAACTACAAAGCCAATTCTTACACTGGAAAGGAAACAAGCTACCGGGGACCGGTTTCTGGCATTTCAGCCTCTTCGGCCCGGCTTGCTTGAATCCTGATGGTGCAGTGAGCAAGGGACTCATGTCTGAGCATACCCTTCCACGCTTAGGGTGGACAAAATAATTAACAACAAGGGGTGGTGATGGACAGAGTCTCTGAATTAAGCAGAAAACTCTCACCCAGTCAAGAGATCAGGGCTAGATCCAACACCGTTTTTTAGCTCACTGCATCATCCCAGTTTCAGAACCTGGCTGTATGCAAATTAGTCTGTTCCTGTCCCAGTGCATGATGGGAACAGGGCAAACCAAACTACAAAGCCAATTCTTACACTGGAAAGGAAACAAGCTACCGGGGACCGGTTTCTGGCATTTCAGCCTCTTCGGCCCGGCTTGCTTGAATCCTGATGGTGCAGTGAGCAAGGGACTCATGTCTGAGCATACCCTTCCACGCTTAGGGTGGACAAAATAATTAACAACAAGGGGTGGTGATGGACAGAGTCTCTGAATTAAGCAGAAAACTCTCACCCAGTCAAGAGATCAGGGCTAGATCCAACACCGTTTTTTAGCTCACTGCATCATCCCAGTTTCAGAACCTGGCTGTATGCAAATTAGTCTGTTCCTGTCCCAGTGCATGATGGGAACAGGGCAAACCAAACTACAAAGCCAATTCTTACACTGGAAAGGAAACAAGCTACCGGGGACCGGTTTCTGGCATTTCAGCCTCTTCGGCCCGGCTTGCTTGAATCCTGATGGTGCAGTGAGCAAGGGACTCATGTCTGAGCATACCCTTCCACGCTTAGGGTGGACAAAATAATTAACAACAAGGGGTGGTGATGGACAGAGTCTCTGAATTAAGCAGAAAACTCTCACCCAGTCAAGAGATCAGGGCTAGATCCAACACCGTTTTTTAGCTCACTGCATCATCCCAGTTTCAGAACCTGGCTGTATGCAAATTAGTCTGTTCCTGTCCCAGTGCATGATGGGAACAGGGCAAACCAAACTACAAAGCCAATTCTTACACTGGAAAGGAAACAAGCTACCGGGGACCGGTTTCTGGCATTTCAGCCTCTTCGGCCCGGCTTGCTTGAATCCTGATGGTGCAGTGAGCAAGGGACTCATGTCTGAGCATACCCTTCCACGCTTAGGGTGGACAAAATAATTAACAACAAGGGGTGGTGATGGACAGAGTCTCTGAATTAAGCAGAAAACTCTCACCCAGTCAAGAGATCAGGGCTAGATCCAACACCGTTTTTTAGCTCACTGCATCATCCCAGTTTCAGAACCTGGCTGTATGCAAATTAGTCTGTTCCTGTCCCAGTGCATGATGGGAACAGGGCAAACCAAACTACAAAGCCAATTCTTACACTGGAAAGGAAACAAGCTACCGGGGACCGGTTTCTGGCATTTCAGCCTCTTCGGCCCGGCTTGCTTGAATCCTGATGGTGCAGTGAGCAAGGGACTCATGTCTGAGCATACCCTTCCACGCTTAGGGTGGACAAAATAATTAACAACAAGGGGTGGTGATGGACAGAGTCTCTGAATTAAGCAGAAAACTCTCACCCAGTCAAGAGATCAGGGCTAGATCCAACACCGTTTTTTAGCTCACTGCATCATCCCAGTTTCAGAACCTGGCTGTATGCAAATTAGTCTGTTCCTGTCCCAGTGCATGATGGAAACAGGGCAAACCAAACTACAAAGCCAATTCTTACACTGGAAAGGAAACAAGCTACCGGGGACCGGTTTCTGGCATTTCAGCCTCTTCGGCCCGGCTTGCTTGAATCCTGATGGTGCAGTGAGCAAGGGACTCATGTCTGAGCATACCCTTCCACGCTTAGGGTGGACAAAATAATTAACAACAAGGGGTGGTGATGGACAGAGTCTCTGAATTAAGCAGAAAACTCTCACCCAGTCAAGAGATCAGGGCTAGATCCAACACCGTTTTTTAGCTCACTGCATCATCCCAGTTTCAGAACCTGGCTGTATGCAAATTAGTCTGTTCCTGTCCCAGTGCATGATGGGAACAGGGCAAACCAAACTACAAAGCCAATTCTTACACTGGAAAGGAAACAAGCTACCGGGGACCGGTTTCTGGCATTTCAGCCTCTTCGGCCCGGCTTGCTTGAATCCTGATGGTGCAGTGAGCAAGGGACTCATGTCTGAGCATACCCTTCCACGCTTAGGGTGGACAAAATAATTAACAACAAGGGGTGGTGATGGACAGAGTCTCTGAATTAAGCAGAAAACTCTCACCCAGTCAAGAGATCAGGGCTAGATCCAACACCGTTTTTTAGCTCACTGCATCATCCCAGTTTCAGAACCTGGCTGTATGCAAATTAGTCTGTTCCTGTCCCAGTGCATGATGGGAACAGGGCAAACCAAACTACAAAGCCAATTCTTACACTGGAAAGGAAACAAGCTACCGGGGACCGGTTTCTGGCATTTCAGCCTCTTCGGCCCGGCTTGCTTGAATCCTGTTGGTGCAGTGAGCAAGGGACTCATGTCTGAGCATACCCTTCCACGCTTAGGGTGGACAAAATAATTAACAACAAGGGGTGGTGATGGACAGAGTCTCTGAATTAAGCAGAAAACTCTCACCCAGTCAAGAGATCAGGGCTAGATCCAACACCGTTTTTTAGCTCACTGCATCATCCCAGTTTCAGAACCTGGCTGTATGCAAATTAGTCTGTTCCTTATAGTCTGTTCAAGATTATAGTTGACAGACTAGAAACGAATGATGATGTCTGTGTGATTAGGGGATTTCTCCAGGAGTGGCACTTTCTACTCAACAATCTCGCAGGCCTTCCATGCATAAGTTTACAACTGTCATTCAAGTTATTTTCTCATTGATTTGCCTTTTGACGCTTAGCCCCTCTCTCATGTTGTCCATTAAAATGGGCTTAACAGTTTCATTTGCCTGCCTTTAAAGTCTTTCGCCATCTGGCGACGACCTGGGTTACATGGGAACTCTTGCTCTTTGATTGCTTAGAACTTTGAACTAGCTCGCCCCAGGTCCTGCGCTCCAGCCCGTTCTCTGGACCATGATCTTTTCCTATTACCCCTCCAGCATTCTTCTTTTTAACCCCTAGAAGATTTCTCCTTGAAAGTCTTACCAGTGATAGTCCTCTTGCTAGTTGCCCTCACTTCTGTTTGCAGGAACGTTGGAGTGCTCTTATTTACTGCCCCTTTCCTTTATTTTAATCCTGACGGGTTGGCAAGTTGGTGCTCTTATGTTTACTGCCCCCTTTCCTTCATTTTAATCCCGAAGAGTGGTTGGGTCTCTGCCCTTCTTTGACTTTGTCCCGGACGTTCTTTCACATTTTCATCTTCATCAAGAGATTGTTTTACCTTAGTTGTGTCCTACTCCCTCTTTTGATAAATAGTGGCTCTCTATCCCTTGTTTGTAGGAAGGGCAGTGCAGATTTATCCAGGTAGCACTTCTTCTTTTCACACGTCTGATTCGCTCTTTGTCCCTTTTGATTCAATTGAAGTCACTAACGTCGCAAACCTCTACTGCTGCTCTTAGCAGGTGGTTATGCTCTGCCATCAACTTGGCAAATTCACTCTGAGGTTGTTTCATCCAGAGCCATTCACCCAGAGGTATGGCAGCCATTTGGGCTGAAGCTAGGCAAGGTCCCAAGCTCCTCTTCTGGATGTTTGCCGTGCTACCACCTGGATCTTTTGTAAACCCTTACGAGCTTCAGGTTCTTCCTTCTGCAGCTAATTTTGATACGCCTGTCCCGAGTTCCTGAGTTCTGTGGCTGTGTAATTTTGATCTCTATATTAATAGTTCACATGTTCTGCATTACTTATTTGGGTTTGTCCATGCTCTTTCTACTGCTTTTTACAGCTCCCGTACGAGGAAGAGACACAGCAGTGTAATGCTCTGATTACTTACTGGTAATCTTCATCAGGAGTCCTACTCTTCCTCGCTCCCACTCCTGCAAGCCCTACCAGCTTTCAGAGACCATTGAGAATATGTTTTCTTGGTGTGTTATTTACAGAACAACTGAAGGGGGTGGGACCCTCTTATATGTCTTCCTCTGGATACTTGCCCTAAGAGGTGGATGGGTTAGACCTCATAGATAAGGACTAGGATGAGGAAGACTTTGACTCCGTCTAATGAAGATTTCCAGTAAGTGATCAGAGTATCCCCTTCAGAGGACAGGGCAGAAGGACACCACCTGTAAGTAAAATAGGAACCGCCTATTGAAAAATTTTACTGAAATAAAAGAAACAACTAAAACAAGCTAAAAACTTAGAAAACAAACAAAACTACAACTACGTTTGAAACTGTTGATGCAAACACCAGCATAGTTCAAAGAGCTGGGCAAGTCTGTATATTAAATAATAAAAAAGGATTGTGATTTTTGTGTTCCCAGTTTAAATTACTATAGTGAATGACAAATTACATGACCTTATTTTCGTGACTATTTCTTAACTTACTACTGGTATTTCATTATTTGAAGGACGATATTACTCCTGCAAAGGAGGTGCAAGAAACTGGTTCTAATGGTAATGTTCAGTGCAGCCATTTCATGAACCTAATGCAGCTCGTGATATCATTCTCTCAAAGAGGGGTTTATGCTTGGGACTAGAGCCAGGTAACTAATCACTCCTGATTTAAACATGGCATTTGGTTAACTCTTGCCTCCAAGAGATCCACCTGACATTTTAACCTCTAGGCTGGGAAACAGCATCTGCGTTCACCAAACACTGGGCCAGCAGCTGTTCATCTCTCATTGCTATGGATTCGAAATTAACCGGCTTCGTTTCAGACGTACCACCATTTAAAGTTAATAGGCAAAGTTTTTTTTTCTCTAAATTATCATCCAGACTCTATTAGAACGTGACCCTGTCTAATCCTTTTAGGGCTGGCAGGGCAAGTGTCATCCAAACGAGCTTGCCCCTCTCTCCCAGAGGGGACAATTGACAGGCCTGTTGCATGCATTGTGTCAGTGTGATAAATTGAATCAGCCGCACCGTCCAATACAAGGAATGGGAGCAGGTAGCCATGGCAACTAGGCATGTTATCCTGGGTTACGCACACGCGCGCTCCATGCTAAACAATACGGTCTTTATAGATTCTTTAAACTGTTACTGTTATTCCTTGGGTATCAGAGGTATTTGTGACCTTGCAGGGCATGCACCGAGAGGACGTTGGTCAATGTTCATACAAAGATGAAGCTTGTAGAAGAATGTTGCAGTATTGATTTAACAAAGGACTCGAAGCTTCTTGCGGTTTCATTGAGGTGTCTCGAGGAACATCCGCGATGCAATTCGATAAGCTCAACTCGTAGAAACTGAAAACAGGACAGTGCGGGCAGCGCCAGACCGTGTGGTAGGCTGTTGCATTGTGTAATCCTGGTAAGTCATGTTAAACCCTAGAGATCAGTTTATTTATCGTCAGGGTCACTGGAACTTTGAGGCAGAAGAGGGCCAAATTATGCGGCAGGGTTGACTAATTTATGCGGCAAGAAAAGGCAAGCTATGCATCATAATGCGGCAGACTGTATTACTTCATTATTTTGTCATTTTTTACACTTGTTAACACTGTCTGGCTATAGGTTGCACCACAGTTTAACACCAAAACATAGCAATAAAAAACAGAAAGGGGTTGTGTGATGGAACCACGCTTGCATTTACCACGCATCCTAGTTCCACGTGGACTTAACCACGCAAGTCTTAGCCACACATATGCCCCTGAGCCCTAAAACTAACCCGCCACTCAGCACTAAAAAGTATCCACATCCCTGCCCGCCGCCCTGAGCCCTCAAACAACCCCAAGCAGTCGCTCTGAGACCTAAAACTAGCACCTCCCTCCTGAAAACCAGCCCCCTCCCCCAAACCTTAAAAAATTCCCTGCCTCGAGACCTAAAAAATACCCTGCCCCAGCCCTAAAACCTACCCGATCCTTCCAAACCCTAACACCTACCTGACCCGCGAGCCCTAAAAACTTTCCCGACCCACCAGCCCTGAAAACAACCCTGACCCCCAGCCCTGAAACCGACCCCAACCCTTACAGAGTACGCCACCTCCCAAAAACCCACCCCAACTCACTGCATCGTTTCCCGATCCTTCCTGCTCCCGCCCAGTAGCAGCTAGACAGCTCACTGCCTTAACCACGCAGATGCGTGATTAAAGCAAATGTGTGGTTAAGGCAAGCGTGAAAGTGCCTGCATTGTTGGGACATGCGTGGCTCTACCCGCGTTGTTAAGACTGTTTCCCACAGAAAGGTGACCAGTCAACCTTTGCAAAGGACCTGTCACTGCGCTGCGACACGTGTCACTGCGAAACACCATCCGCATCACGACCAACTCCGATGACACCCTCACCGGCGCCGAGCACCTTCACTTCCAGATACACACCGACCCCAATACCACCCTCAGAGGCACTCTCATCTACAGACCCCCGGGACCACGCACACAATTCAGCAAAGCCATCGCAGACTTCATCAGTCCACACACCCTCACCTCATCAGACTACATCCTCCTAGGGGACCTCAACTTCCACCTAGAGAACAACAAGGACTGCAACACCGCCGTCCTGCTGGACAACCTCGCTAACCTCGGACTCAAGCAACTGGTGAACAACCCCAACCACTACGCCGGCCACACACTTGACCCCGTCTTCTCCTCCAGCAAGCACATCTCCTTCAGCCACTCCTCCGGACTACACTGGACAGATCACAGCTGCGTCCACTTCAACTTCAGGAGAACCACGACCCACCACCACCCGCAGCAGGCCCCCCTCAGAAACTGGAGCAAGATCACCGCCAACCAGCTCACCACCGCCCTCAGCCAGAACCCACCCACCAACACGACGGACCCCAGCGAAGCAGCCCGCAACCTCACACAGTGGCTCACCACCTGCGCGGACAACCTCGCACCACTGAAGAACCCTCCCAGCAGATCCGGCAGCAGGAAAGCCTCGTCGTTCACCAACGACCTCAAAAACTCCAAGAAAACCTGCCGCACCCTCGAGAAAGCCTGGCGCCACGACCAGACAACAGAAAACATGACAGCCCTCAAGAACACCATCCGCAAACACCACCAGCTGATCCGCACCACCAAAAGGACAACATTAAAAGAACGACTGGACAACAACACCCACAAGCGCAAGGAACTCTTCAGCATCGTTAAAGAGCTCTCCAACCCCAGCGCCTGCAACAACGATATCACACCCTCGCAAGACCTCTGCGACTCACTCGCCTTGTTCTTCCACCGCAAGATCGCCGACATACACAACAGCTTCGGCGCACAGACCACGCACCCAACCACCGAACCAACGCCCCCCACCACCACCCTCTGCACATGGACCCCTGTCAGCACCGAGGACACCACCCGCCTGATGAACACCATCAACTCCGGCTCCCCAACCGACCCCTGCCCACACCACATCTTCAACAAAGCCGACTCCATCATCGCACCCCAGCTCCGGAACATCATCAACAGCTCCTTTGCTTCCGCCACCTTCCCGGAGAGTTGGAAACATGCCGAGCTGAGCGCCCTCCTGAAGACACCCACCGCGGACCCCACGGACCTCAAGAACTACCGCTCCATCTCGCTCCTCCCCTTTCCAGCCAAAGTCATCGAGAAGACCATCAACAGACAACTCTCTGCCTTCCTCGAGACCAATGGATCCCTCGACCCATCACAGTCCAGTTTCCGAGCAAACCACAGCACCGGACCTCTCTCATCGCAGCTACCGACAACATCAGATCCCTGCTCGACAACGGGGAAACTGCTGCCCTCATCCTCCAAGACCTCTCAGCAGCCTTCGACACCGTATGCCACCGCACCCTGACCCAGCGCCTCAGCAACACCGGAATCCAAGGAGCAGCCCTGGAGTGGATCACCTCGTTCCTCGCCGGAAGAACCCAGAGAGTCCGCCTCCCCCCATTCCGATCCACGGCCACCGAAGTCAGCTGCGGCGTCCCACAAGGATCCTCACTCAGCCCCACCCTCTTCAACGTCTGCATGAGCCCTCTCGCTGCCATTGCACGCCAACACAACCTTAACATCATCTCCTACGCCGATGACACCCAGCTGATCCTCTCCCTCACCAACGACCCCGCCACCGCCAAAGCCAGCCTCCAGGAAGGAATGAAAGACGTCGCGGAATAGATGAAGATCAGCCGTCTGAAACTGAACTCAGACAAGACGGAAGTCCTCATCCTCGGACCATCCCCCTCCGCCTGGGACGACTCCTGGTGGCCCCCCGCACTGGGCACCGCACCCAAGCCAACGGACCATGCACGCAACCTGGGCTTCATCCTGGACTCCTCCCTCACGATGACCAAACAAGTCAACGCCGTCTCGTCTTCCTGCTTCAACACCCTGTGCATGCTACGAAAGATCTTCCGGTGGATCCCCACCGAAACCAGGAAGACAGTCACCCACGTCCTCGTCACCAGCCGTCTGGACTACGGGAACACCCTCTACGCCGGAACCACAGCCAAACTCCAGAAAAGACTCCAGCGCACACAGAACGCTTCTGCACGACTCATCCTGGACATCCCTCGCCACAGCCACATCTCTGCCCATCTGAAAGACCTGCACTGGCTCCCCGTCACCAAGAGGATCACGTTCCGACTCCTCACCCACGCACACAAGACTCTCCACAACATGGGCCCGAAATACCTCAACAGCCGCCTCACATTCTACACACCCACCCGCCAACTCCGATCTGCCAGCATTGCCCTCGCCTTCGTCCCACGAATCCGCAAATCCACGGCCGGAGGAAGATCCTTCTCCTACCTGGCGGCCAAGACATGGAACTCCCTCCCCACCCAATTTCGGATGACCCAGGACCATCTCTCCTTCAGAAAGCAACTCAAGACCTGACTGTTCGAACAGTAGCGACTCCCCCCCTCCAAGCGCCTTGAGACCCTAGCGGGTGAGTAGCGCGCTCTACAAATGTTTCTGATTGATTGATTGATACTTTTGAACAGTTGAGCTAGAAAGAAAATATTTTTTGCTAATAGCTGCAGAATATCCAGCAGATGATGGATTGTGTGACAAATGCGGCACTTCATTCATTATTTGAAAAATACTGTGCAATCGAATAATTCCAGTGGCCCTGCTTAGCGTCCACTCTTAGACAGTCTAGAAATACATTGCTATATAGACAACTCAGATAAACTCAGCACACCGGCAAAATGTCTTCGTGCAGGGGGTGATTTTGTTGCATCACACAGACGCCTCAATACCTCTTCCTTCAAGTCTGCACGCAATCTGAATAGTTTAGTCATTACAGACAAATAAGAAACGTAATGAATATGTAACAAGACTCCATCAGTCAGATATTTCTGCAGACTGGAAAATGGAAAATTCTAAATTAAGGTAATTGTGGTAAAAATACAGCAGACAGGTTAAAATCCTGGAATGGTTACCTCAACACTTCATCATTCCAAGGTGGAGAAATCTGGTGACACTGTGTTGGATGGTAGCAGTATTTTTTTTATTATTTTAGCTCTGAGGGCTTCATCACAGATCCCACAGGATTTCCAGTTTGGTTGTCAAATGGGAGACTTTCAGGCCCAGTTTGGGTGGACCTCAGGGCACATAGGGGCTACTGGGCCTCAGCCGTGAGGTGGATGTCCCCAGGTTTGAGCTACTATTGCTCTGCAAACTGGGCCAAGTAAAACCACTTCAGCACTTGACTTTTTGTGGCAGCGATGGCAGGTAAGAATATCTACTAGCAGGGGTACCATACCCAGGGTTTAAGACCCCCCTCTCCCCCCTTCCCCTAACTGGGTGTAAATTATGGTAAGGCAGGTTTCAGGCAGAAGTGCACTGATTGCCTTCTCATTCAGAGTTTGTACACTCAGTCATTAATTAGAATTTTAGTCCCAGTATGTAAATCTCACCAATGTAAGTCATTTTCTACTGCCGGCCACAACAGGGGCCTCTGCACATGTTCGGTGCCTCCTCTCGTCTCTGGAAGGCACATGCGCCTCCAAGTGCATTAGAACTGTAGTACGTCTGTGGAAGCAGCACCCATGGAGGCCTCTATTGGGAGTCTGTCTGGTGGTCTACACAGGCTCTCTAGTTGGGTGGGGTCAAATGTGCCTGGCTTACCAATGGCAGTTTTCAGGGCAGCAGTGCAGCTCTGACACCATTCATGGTGATGGGACAGTAGCTTGGTCCAGTTAGTTTTCACAATGGTGCAGACTGCTTCGCCTACATTTACCGACTTACCATGGCACGGCCTGCTTCGGGCACAAATGTTCAGGCCATAGCAACACTATGCACACTTCAGAAGATTGCCATGTCTCAGCAGCGCGGTCTGCTCAGACCCACTTTGGCTGTGCCACAGGAGGGCAGTCTGCTGTAGGCACATTTCTGACAAGTGGCACAGTGCAGGCCGGTTTCACAGCCAGAGCAGCGCAGTCAGGGCCGGACTGACCTAGCGGGCACCAGGTGTGGGCCGCCAGGGTGAGAGCTGGTTTTGGACCCCTGGGGGCCGTTTTTATTACCTGGGGCCAGTTTTGCAGCATAGCTGCAATATTGGCACCCTGTAACAAAAGTAGCTGCAGTGTTTTCCACGTGCACCCCAATGGTCCCTCCCCTGGTGGCCGGTACAAGGCAATTGCCAGGGCAGGTTTGCGTTCTCAGTCCGGCACTGAGCGCAGTCCACTCGTGGCTAACCGTGGAAACTTGAAACCTCTCTACTATGTAATTATATTTTTAGATTTATAAAAAAATATATGTTTTATGTGCCCCCTCGAAAAGCACTTTAGATAAGGAAGAACACTTTTATTTTTTTAACTCATTTTTGCAACACTTTTTTCATTTTAACAAAAGTATTGTCCACCTTTGTTTGTGACTTACAGCCTGATTCATCAAGCCGAAATCGGCTCGCAAAGGGCCAGATTCTGAGAATCTGGCCCTTTGCGAGCGCTATTTTTGCATTTGGGATTCATCATCCCAAATGCAAGAATCGGTAATAGCGATTTCGCTATTTTGCGAGGAATTACATTTAAGGAATCTCTATTTGAGATTCCTTAAATGCAATTCATCATCCATTTAAAAATTGCGAATTCGCAATTTCAGCCCGCTATTTACCGCGAGGTCAAACCTCGTGGTAAATAGCGAAAACTTAGAAAAATGCTTTTAAAAGCATTTTTCTAAGTTGCATGTTGCACACACACATGTCCTTTGGACATGTGTGTGCGCAACACCTGTTTCAATTTGCATTTAAGGGGTGCTACAGGGTGTCCTTTGGACACCCCTGGCACCCTTTAAATTGCTATCTTATTTGCGATTAGCTAATTGCTAATCGCAAATAAGGAATACTCCCCATTCATTCCTATGGGCCTTTTGGCCCATAGGAATGAATGGGGAGTATTCCTTATTTGCGATGAGCAATTTGCTAATCGCAAATAAGGAATGTGTAGGAATTGCATTTCTTTATGCAATTTCTACATGAATCCCTTTTTGCAAGTCCTTAATAGCGATTCCTTATGAATCGCTATTAGGGGCTCGCAAAACGGGAGAATGATGAATCAGGCTGATAGTCTTTTTGACTTTCTCCATTAAGACATGATTCATAAATGTTATTACTGTATTTGTTTTTCTCAGCATGGGGGTATGTTTTCTTCCTTGCCATGTTGGCAGCATCGTGCATGCTAACATAGCATGTTGCTCCGCCTCTGTTTAAGAAGGGAGCGTGTGCAGCACCATCTCTGCCTGAGAGTGCATTGAGTGCCTAATATGCATTACAATTGGCCTCTGGAGGGCCTTTTTGTCCATCATTTACAACCATTATTCTTGTATTTCTGAGTGCAACTCTAATTTGGCCTTGTGTCCGCAGAGACCATAGGGCTCCATAGATCCTGGTTCTACTTACATGAGGGGTAAGAGGGATACCTACCCTTTCTACCAGACACTATTTGCATTTTTCTTGACTTATACTAACTTTATGTATTTTTATGAATAAATAAAGGTTTTAAATGTTTCACTTTGCTTCCTATTTTGAAGATTCGTTCTACTACATATCTCTTTTCGTAAGCTATTACAATAAGAATTAGTTGCTTTTATAAATTGAGGTTCCCATAGCCCTAGTCCGCACATTTATTATATTTATTCTCTCTTATTCCGGTTCAGTGGGATTGTTTTCCTTCTGTTTTGGAAGGTGCATCCTTTCACTCGTCCTGATGAAGGCACTGTTTGAAGTAAACATGGTTTTGTGAGGTCTAATCATCAATAAATCTCTTCTACCAGGACTGCTTACGATTAATGACTGGATATTATGGACACTGATTCATTCTGATAAATGACATTGCAGCCAGTATACCTATGTGTGTGAGGTGCTTTATGTTTTGTGTATTGTGTACCACTATCTCACAACTCACTTGCAGTGCACCATTTTTTCTTTGTTGCTGTGCTACCATGGTAGTCAGCGCCATCTCCAGGGTTGCGAACAATCTCCATCTTCTTCACAGGTGTGTCTCACCTGGAGGGAAGAGCTGGAGGTGTTTCAGGATAGAGACAGCTCTTCCTTCCCGGTGGGACTCCAGGCGATGTCCCCTTACCTCTGGAAGACTGGCCGCCAGGCAGACGCCATCTCTGGTCGCACAGCACCCTCTCCCTTAGTCAAAGACAACTAAGAAATTGAACAAGTGGGTCAAGAGCTCTGATTTGTGTACAAATAAAGTAGAAAGGGGATGTAGACTCTCTGTCATCAGTCTCGGAAGCCCTTTCAGTTAATTATTTTGTGTCCCTTTTCATGTATCCTCTAGCCACAGCGTTTTTGTCAAGTAATGCGCATTTCATCACAGTACAATTGTCACCAGATTAGAGCAACCGCAACAGAGCCTCAAAGAGGTCTAAGTCCCACTCATGTTTCTGCAGGAAAGTCATGCAAATGATGAGAAGATCCACAACTTCACCTAATCATCTGTTGTACCCAACGTAGTCAAAGTACAAACAGTAACCAGGGAAGAAGGGAATAAACAAGGAAGGATAACCTCCAAGGTCCCACGTCGCACCCCAGTCTGTATGAAATCAGTGTGTCAAAAGAATGCTCTGTAGAAAAGAAAAGAAAAGAGCAGGAGAAGAGATAAGCATCACAGTGAAATCCTCATGTTATAATTAGTATTCTTGTGATAGGATATGGTATCTACCTTGAGAGTTTCCCTTCTTCCGTGTGTGCTGATAACTGGGGTGAATGGAAGAACATAAACTTCTAAACACAAAAGTAGACAAACAGAGATTCGTAAACTATTGTCCTGTTTTAGTGGGAAATATATGCTCCGTAATGTGATAAGGTAGTTTACCTATTGTTAAGCAAAAGCGGCAATAAGAAGAATCCTGATAATGGCAAAACTAAACAAAAACCTTTAGGTGTCCCTTTATACTGGAAACCTCAGACAAAAGAAAACTAAGACCTCTACAAATCATGGTCTTATTTAGATTAGCATTTTTAGGGATTTTATTTGCATCCTGAATTTATAAGAAAAACGTGGCTGCCAAAATAGAGAATAGCGTTCCTTCTCTGTCATTGCAATTGCAGACAAGCGTCTCTGTGTAGTTCAGAGGCAGACAAACAATAAAATCCAAAACAGGGGGTCTAAACTCATACCGTAATGTGGCGGATGCAGGAGTTGCGGGCAGGCGCCTGAAAACGAAGGAGTCAATGCCAGTGGACGTCGCAACGAGAGTAAGGCAGGAGATGAAGAAACGCGGAGTGCCAGCAGATGCCGCGACGAGAGTGAAGCAGGAGGCGAGGAGAAGCGAAGACACGCCGAACTGGAAGCACTGGAGAGAATCTGGAAACACACTAAGCTGACCCGACGCTTGAACGTGAAGCATTCTCCTTCGGGGGCAGCACCCCTTTGTGCTCTAAGGCTGCTCCCTGCTCATGCTCCAAAGCAGGGATGGGCCACGTTTGCAGTTCGCTAGCGACTAGTGTTCTACAGATGTGACAAGAGTCTAAGCTTTCTACAATTTAGCACACTGATCACGAAAAAAGACAAAGGGCTGATCTCATCTAATGGCACCTTCTAATTCTGAACAACAGAGACTGCAGTCCCACCTTTCACACCCACCAGTTACCATATGGCAGTTGTCAGGAAGTCTAATCAGACGTTCTGTGCAGTAAAAGGAAATACTCAAATTCTAAGTAGAGTGGTGTCTCCTTTTACCCAACTTCGCTGTCTAGGTCTCCTCCCTCCAGCTTCAGAAATGTCAGCAATACATTGTCTAGGAAAATACCACCATCTCCATCTTGTGCACATGAACATGTTTTCAAAAATGGAGCACTCAGGCCTTCATTACTTTGGTTCACTCATATACACAATGTATGCACCATGCAGCCCACACACACATACAAGCAAACATGCACTGGGATGTTAGCTCTAGGATCTGGGTTAGCATGCAGCAGCAAAACACTACATGGGTGGGCCAGCAGGCCTCCTTTCATTAGACACTGATAACATTGTCTGGTCACAACTACTAATTCCCAAAACACATCATGCTACCCTCGCCAATCTACATGCTAAACCCAAACCAGGGACGGTAGTCCACTGTCAAACAAATGAGGTGGGCTCTCCAGGTACAGAACAGATTCAGACCTCAGTCCTGTTAAGGAGGAAGAGCCTTCAGACACACACTAGAATAGTGTGAGGCTGGAGCAAAAATCAAAATCCAGAATACCAGATACTTTAAGTTTGGCAAACATGGCAGGGGAACATGACTATACATAATGCAGTGGACATTCCCATTTCAACACAGCTTGCTCCCAAATCAGGATTACAACATGCACTATTACCACACTTTTACCTGCGCCCTTTTTAGCAGGTAAAACTTGTAGGAATTTGTGAAGTATTAATAACACACTATCTGGGTTTATACTGGGTAAAACATCTGATATTCATGCATTATGCCTTATTCTGAAGTGCGGACTGTGGGTGTAACACTGCACTTAGCAAATGAGGCAGCATTAGTAGTTAACCCCTTCACCGTGGCGCTAATTCTCCCGCGGTGCTGGGGGGGCCGCGTGCGGCGCCGCGGTGCTCGTGACGAGCTCAGCTCGTCACGCTGCACAGTGGCGCTGTGCTCATGACGAGCTGAGCTCATCATGACCACGCCCGTTTCTGTAGAACGCTCAGCACAGCAGGGGAATTATCCCCGCATGGGAGCGCCTCATCATGAGCACAGCGCCACCATGCCTCATGACGAGCTGAGCTCATCATGAGCATGCACGGTGTTAAACAGAGCTGTATTACTACCATAATTATCATCCAGAAAAGAATGATCCCTTTTAAAGGGGGAAATTCAGTATAAAACCTTATATAAACGTCCTTATTTGTACAATCTACCTTCTGATCCACTGCACTGCAGCTGGAGAATTCATTATGCCTTATCATACAAGTCTCATGTAAATCCCACTATATCACTGGTATAATGTTACCCAGACAGTGGTGGAATAGGCACTTGCAGGGATAAGAGCTGAAAGCCCAGCAAGATGGTTCAGAAAGTTGAATGACCTCCGTTAACATCTGCAGTCATATGAGAATGCCGACTTGGAATCCTGGCCACATTAGCCTGTCATCCTTGCAAAGTTGGTAAATCGAGTACCATTAAAGTGGGTAATTTTACCATATGTTATTTACAGTGCCATGAAAAAGGAGCTATAAGTGCTAAGCTCTATATAATAACAAAGCATTACTGAAATGGGATCAAAAGATAGGGAGCACTGAAGAGTGCATTGTGTACGAAGCATAAATATGGAAGTTATATTGGAAGTGTGATCTATAACAAATGGTGTGTCACAATACAGATGGCTAGAGTCCTGTGTCTGAATAAATAGTTGAACATTGGAATGTTGGGAGCCCCATTTAAAACAATGGAGTGTTCTGGGCTTCTAATGGCTGGTATAAGCCTGGAGCGCTAACATTCTAATGCTGTCCTTCACAGCTGTTGCTGTGAACAAAAGCCTCATGGAGCCTGAGGGGATTTTAAACCCCCTTTATTTGGTAGAACATTCTGCCCTCTAGTGACGGAATCTTCTAATAGCCTTATAGCCCTCTGTAGCCTGGCTATACCTGCATTAAAATCCCGACCCCTTGTTAACCGCTGGAGCGGGCCTTTAATGTCCGATATAGCCCGCTACGGTGGGGCTATAAGACTATATTAAAGAGATAATTGTAGTACAGAGGGAACAATTAATATTGGAATGTTGCAAGTGCTCTTCTAGAAAATGGAGTGACAGAGGTTGAACAAAACAGGCAACCGCATATCGGTTTAGGTATATATACCACATTTCCCAATAATAACATTCCACTGCTGTGTTTTCAGACTTTTTCTCCTCCTTGGTTTTAAAATCGTGAAATAGCAAGACAAAGTGGCCCATTTTCTGTCCTCCATTGCACCGCACTTGAGAGGATTTATTTGAAGCGACAGGGAGGTATTTCAGGACAGTAATTTGTAAACTGAGCAGTGTTGTACCCAACGGTGTCATTTGGAGCTATTCCATTTTTCTTCTTTGCATCTCGCAGTTTCATTTTGTTCCTTTTTCCGCCTCTGGTCGTGAAAATGCCACCGTTAAATATAGTCTTTAAGCGTAATAAAGAGGGGAACTGGGGTATTTGAGACAGAGGCCTGCAATGTATGTTTCTGTTAAATCCCATTTCTGCGCGGAAGGAGGAAACATCAGTGTATTCACTGTATAAAATTGAGACATATAAATCTGCATAGAATTAAAGCTGTAACATACAGAATATGTGTTTGATGTGTCTTTTACCCAAGTTATACATGTCAGGTATGATGACAAGATGCTGAACTCCACTGTCAAAATAGCTTTTTTCGTCTACATATTGTCAAAAATCAGAGCACATACAAATATACAAGGCACAGTAACAAATCTACATCTTAAAACATTACATAAATACGTAGGCATAACAATGATACCTGAATGATCTTAAATCATTGCGGGGCTTACTTACAAGCCTCTCGCGCCGCCAGTGCGTCACTTTTAAAATGGGAAAAAGTTACGTACCGGCGGTTCAAGGGGCTTGTAAATAAGCCCCTGCATATTTTTAAAAAATATATCAACAGCATAAATAATAACACTTGATGGTAATATTTGAAAATATCAGAAAGCAGCTCTTCAGTTCTCAAACTGCAGCTCACACAACAAGGGCTTAAGATAACATTCCTGTGGTAATTGAAACAGGACCCTAAAGCGCAGAGTGCATCACTGCCACCGTGAACCGTGTATCACATGAGTTTATCGCTGATCATCCTCTGCATGTAGCGAGAGAGAAATGCATAATACCAGATATAAAGCTAGCTAAAAGATATATTCGTAAAGGTGAGGAACCACTTTAAAGAAAAGCGGCAAGCCCTTTTGATTGACGACAGGCCAGAATCCTCTTACCCAGGATTCTTTAGCCCTTGCGCTGGCTCTTAATTAAAGATTTCTTTCCAGATATTTTATCAGTACTAGTAATTGTATTTGGAGTGTCATATTGGATTGTCACATAATTAAGAGAGACCAATTTCGATGCATTTTTTTTAACATACCTCAACCAAGTGAAATTATTAATAGAATTCAGTTTAATACTGTCCTTGAGTTACGGATGCCCGTGGGGCCTTCACAACGCCATAGTTGGACAGTGGATCTAATGCTTGTGTCGTTACTTACAATTGCTCTTTACATCACTGTGAGTAGGTCTCTCTGTACCTGCCGGCCTGGGTTGCTACTTACCTGTTGTCAACAGGGAGAATTACCTTACAAACAATGTATTTTACAGGTTGGGACCACCCACGAAGACCAGGTTTGGGGGGGGGGGTAGATTGGGTTCTATAGGATTGTTGAGTTTGGTTCTTCACTATATAAAAAAGAGACCGAGACCCACTCAGGGCGCTGAGGCCGCAGCCTTCTGGTGAGCTATGTACATTTTTTATGTAATCATCTGATGTGCCTTTCTGAGTTGAGTATTCATAATATGCATTCCAACGCTAATGCTGCTTATTATTGGTTTCACTTGTTTTGCCTGATACACCGATTGCGGCCGGCCCTACAGTGGGTTGTAGGAACACCGCTGTGTATATGTAACATAAACAATAAAGGTCTTTAAAAAAAAAAAAAAAGAATTCAGTTTAATACAATCAGTATTGCTTTCCGGGTAAACTTAGCATCATCAATTGGCCATATACACAGCCATAAAAGAAGTAGTGCAAGATTGAAAGTGTCCTCTAGATACTGCACACCCAGTTGCCCATGGTAAAATGAGATGTGGGCTTCCTTTGGTAAACCTAAGATTCTCCAACAGAAGTAATGTTCTACAGCCTAGGCTTTTAAACTAACATAACACCCCACACTTGCTCCTCAAGCGGCAACCAAGACACACTTAACCCCACATATTGCATTAATGCTTTTCAATGGTCTATTTCATACTTTAGCAACAAAAATGAACACTGCACTCAGAGACTGTATAGGTTACCTTTTTGTCTCTAGTATGAGAGTAGCTAAGTTAGTTTAATTATATAAGGATAATACAACATATGAAAAACAGGGAACATTCTTCAGTATGTGATTGTTGATAGCCAAGACCTTGGACTTGGTAGATGTTAGGCCCAGTGCCAGGATAAACAACTTAGAGGGATTTGTTGTGAGATCTAAGTTCCTTATAACCCTAACATACAATCCATCAGCTTCTTAACACTAATTTCAGCTTTAGATATTAAAACAGTGTCATCTGCATAGAGTACGGAATAGATTCAATACCCACTCTAAACATATCCTGGCCCTGTGTTCTCAGTTCTGCTTCCCAAAAATTGGTGTAGGGAATAAACAACAAGGGGGCTAGGAGACACCTCTGGCGTACTCCAGCCTAAAGACTAACTGCTAAATACTTTCCCTTTTGGCCCATACTTCAAGCCCATGCGTAAGAATTTCAGAAAGTTAAAAATCTCTTAAAATACACCACAATTTACATCTATTCACATTGTTGAATGTGTACATTAAAAGGCTGTTCTACTGTGCACTTGCCTTGTTGAAACCCATATTGACAGTCAACAATGATGTTATTTACATTTGACCTTTCTACAATGATTTCCATCAAAATTCTTTTAATAATCATAACAGAAGAATCATTTAAAGATCTTGTGCGACAGCATTTAGGGTACTTCTCTCCCCTTTCTAAAATACCAGAACAGTTATAGAGGTGGGCCAGGTATTAGGAATGTTGGTGTTGCTTAGGGAGTTTGGTAGACCTGTCAGCCATAGGGTGGTCTAATCCCCTAACTTTTTGCCTTACTCTTCCATTCTTGCTAATCTTGTTTTTGTTGGTTTTAGGACTCTGTGCACTTTACCACTGTTGACAAGTGCTAAAGTGCATGTGCTCATTCCCTAAAACATGGCAAAATAGGCTTACGCCCAATTGACATGCTTAATTTACTTGTAAGTCCCTAGTGAAGTGGTAGAACAGGTACCAAGATCCTGTAAATGAAATACTACTACTGGGCCTGCAGCACTCATTGTGACACCCACTTAAGAAGTTCTTTAAACATGTCCCAGGCTTGTCACTGAAGCTTGTGGGTACATGTTTTAAACAGCCTTTTCAACCTGGTAAAAGAAACCTTGTGCCAGGCCTAAACCCTTCTTTAATACATGTAGGAAACCCCTAAGGTAGGCCCTAAACAGCCAATAGGGCAGAGTGCAGCATATTTAAAAAGTTTGATATGTATGTTTAATTTTAACATGTCCTAGTAGCAAAAAACTCTTACATTCATTTTTTTCACTGCTGCAAGGCCCGCATGTCCCATAGGATAACACTGGGTTACCTTATTAGATTTAGTAAGTGCTAACTTTCGATTGGGAGCAGGTAGGATAGCTGAGACTGGTCTCTAAAGAATTGTTATTTAAAACCCTCCTTAATGATTACGTTGGATTTTAAGTCACAATTCTGAAAATGCCACCTTTAGAAAGTTATACAAAAGGGGATGATGGACGGAGCGTTTGAGCAAATCAAACACTCACCCCCAGTCAACTGATCTGGGTTTAATCCATCACCATTCTCTAGCCCACTCAGCCACCCCATTCCAGACATGGCTATATGCAAATCAGTCTGACCCTGTGCCTCATGGGAACAGTCCAGCCCGAACTGCCAAGCCATGTCTTCCATGGACCGGAAACAAGCATCCTGGGACCGGTTTCGGATTCATAATCCTCATCAGCCAGGCTATCTTGAATCCAGTGGCCAAATGAGCAAGGGACTCACGTCTGAGCATACCCTGCCACACTTAGGGCGAACAAAGCGATACAAAAGGGGATGATGGATGGAGCGTTTGAGCAAATCAAACACTCACCCCCAGTCAACTGATCTGGGTTTAATCCATCATCATTCTTTAGCCCACTCAGCCACCCCATTTCAGACATGGCTATATGCAAATCAGTCTGACCCTGTGCCTCATGGGAACAGTCCAGCCCGAACTGCCAAGCCATGTCTTCCATGGACCGGAAACAAGCATCCTGGGACCGGTTTCGGATTCATAATCCTCATCAGCCAGGCTATCTTGAATCCAGTGGCCAAATGAGCAAGGGACTCACGTCTGAGCATACCCTGCCACACTTAGGGCGAACAAAGCGATACAAAAGGGGATGATGGACGGAGCGTTTGAGCAAATCAAACACTCACCCCCAGTCAACTGATCTGGGTTTAATCCATCACCATTCTTTAGCCCACTCAGCCACCCCATTTTAGACATGGCTATATGCAAATCAGTCTGACCCTGTGCCTCATGGGAACAGTCCAGCCCGAACTGCCAAGCCATGTCTTTTCATGGACCGGAAACAAGCATCCTGGGACCGGTTTCGGATTCATAATTTAGGCCCAGATCCTTGTACTGGGGTGAATGTATGACATTGTTCTACATTCTGTCCATCAACTGTGTTTTTTGCAATTTTCACCCCGAGTGGGCTGGGTATGCTCATACGTGAGTCCCAGGCTCTCCACACCACTGGAGTCAAGCTATCTAGGCTGATGAAGGCTGATAGCCAGAAACCGGTCCTTGGATGCTTGATTCCGGTCTGGGAAGGACATGGCTTGGTAGTTCGGACTGGACTGTTCCCATGAGGCACAGGGTCAGAGCTGATTTGCATATAGCCAGTGTCTAACCCAGGGTGGTGTGGAGTGCAAAAAAACAATGGATTTAGGCCCAGATCCTTGTACTGGGGTGAATGTATGACACTGTTCTACATTCTGTCCATCAACTGTGTTTTTTGCAACCTTTAGAAAGTTGGCATTTTCTTGTCCCAATCAGTTGATGCCTGCAGCCTGTATCCTGGGTCACATCACTTGGTATAGCTGTAATGTTGTCTTTGTGCTTTTCTCCCAGACAGTGAGGCGAAAGGGGAATAGACGGTAATCTCTAACTTTATAGGGGGGTAGAGCTGTCACCTACCACACTTACACATCACAAAGTCTTTGCCTCAGCACACTCACAAAGGGATTCATACTAGTTGTTTGTGCCCCCAGACGAACTGGGGCCACGGCAGGGAGGCAGGAAATCCCAAACACCTCTGGGGGTATAATCCTTTAGAAACTTTACCTACTTCAAAGGTGGGGCCAAGTATAAATACTGGACCTTCAGACACAACTCTTCAAAACACCTCTGGACCTAGGGAAGATACAGAAGGACTGATGAGCAGCTCTGCTGCAAGGACTGCAACTCTACTGACCTGCTGCCTGAGTAAGAAGGACTGAAATGGCATCTTGTACCCAGGTCCACCATAGTGACTACAAGGGCTCGTTGGCTAGCCTCCTGATCAGAGGACAGAAATGTCTCCAACCTCTTGAACCTTGCGCCTAGACTCTGCTTGCTGTGAGTCCTATCCGACAAGTGGTGCCACCCCAGGCTTGGACCCTTAGAAGGGGCCTTAAGGTGCTCTGCCAGACCTTCTGTGGTTTTCATTTGGCTTAAAGCTTCGCCACACAGCTGCCAGTCTCATTAGAATCGACGCCGAGAGATGTAAAACCCCACAAAGCCTCGCTGCAAAGCTTCTAGATTCATCAAAACCGATGCAGAGTAACACAAAGACCCACTAAGCTTTATCACACAGCTCACTGGAACTGGCACAGAGCAACACAAATCCTCGCTGCACAGTCTCATAAGACTCGATGGGGCGCCTCGAGGTCTCGCAAACTATGCCGAGCAGGTCACACAACAGATAGGTCGCTCCTCCTCCGCACAGCACCACCTGTGTGTCCCTGCCCCAGCTGCCGCTGCTGAGGAAGTTCGAGACCCTCCTCCACCCGCTACCACCTGCGCCTCATCCAGGTGGCCAGTGGTAGGCCGTAGGTTTGCTCATCCTCCATTGTATTGCCTGTATTTTCTTTCATTGCTCCCGTTGTAGTGACTGCATTTTCATTGTCGTGTCTGTGACTGCTGTTGTCTGTCTCCCCCGCTGCCTGTATGTGGTCTGTGCCCGTTCTCTCCCTCAGTTCCCCTCGCTGCCCCCGTGTCTCTCTGCCCGGTTTCTCTTCTGCTCCCCTCGCGGCCCCCGTGTCGCTCTGCCCGGTTTTTCCTTCTGCTCCCCTCGCGGCCCTCGTGTCTCTCTGCCCGTTTTTGCCTTCTGTTGCTTAGCTGCCCCTGCATTTCTGTGACCTTTTTGCCTTCTGTGCCACTCATTTCCCCCTGTTTTTTGTGACCTTTCTGCCGTTTCTTATGACCTTTCTGCCTCTGTGCCACTCGTTTCCCCCTTTTTTTGTGACCTTTCTGCCCTTTCTTGTGACCTCTCTGCCTCTGTGCCACTCGTTTCCCCCCATTTTTTTGTGACCTTTCTGCCCTTCCTTATGACCTCTCTGCCTCTGTGCTACTCTTTCCCCCCATTTTTGTGACCTTTCTGCCCTTTCTTGTGACATTTGTGCCTCTATGCCACTCGTTTGCCCCTGTTTTTTTGTGACCTTTCTGCCCTTTCTTGTGACCTTTGTGCCTCTGTGCAACTAGTTTCCCCCCGTTTTTTTGTGACCTTTCTGCCCTTTCTTGGGACCTTTTTGCCTCTGTGCCACTTGTTTACCCCCGTTTTTTGTGTGACCTTTCTGCCCTTTCTTGTGACCTTTGTGCCCTCTGTGCCACTCGTTTCCCCCGTTTTTTGTGACCTTTTCTACCCTTTCTTGGGAACTTTCAGCCTCTGTGCCACTCGTTTCCCCTGTTTTTTTGTGACCTTTTCTGCCCTTTCTTGGGACCTTTCAGCCTCTGTGGCACTCGTTTCCCCCCAATTTTTGAGACCTTTCTGCCCTTTCTTGGGACGTTTCAGCCTCTGTGCTACTCGTTTCCCCCCCCCCATTTTTTGTTACCTTTCTGCCCTTTCTTGGGACCTTTGAGCCTTCTGTGCCACTCGTTTCCCCCGCTTTTTGTGACCTTTCTGCCCTTTCTTGGGACCTTTTTGCCTTCTGTGCCGCTCGTTTCCCCCTGTATATTTGTGACCTTTTGCCCTTTTTGTGACCTTTCTGCCTTCTGTGCCACTCATTTCCCCCTCAATTGTTGTGCCCTTGGCCTTCTGTTTCCTTCGTCGCCCCTCGCCGCTGCATCCCCTGCGGCCCGCCCTCTGACTTCCCATTCGCTGCCCCCACCTCCCCCCTCCCAGCTGCTCCTCCCTCCCACCTCCCCATATAGGCTGGCCGCTGCGCAGTGAGGAGAGCGACCCTTGACCCTTCCAGGTAGGTCGCTCCCCCTCCGCACAGCACCGCCTGTGTGTCCCTGCCCCAGCTGCCGCCGCTGAGGAAGTTTGAGGCCCTCCTCCACCCGCAGGCTACCACCTGCGCATCATCCCTCTAGGCCAGTGGTAGGCCGTAGGTTTGCTCATCCTCCATTGTATTGCCTGGATTTTATTTCATTGCTCGCGTTGTAGTGACTGCATTTTCATTGTTGTGTCTGTGACTGCTGTTGTCTGTCTCCCCCGCTGCCTGTACGTGGTTTGTGCCCGTTCTCTCCTTCTGCTCCCCTCGCTTCCCCCGTGTCTCTCTGCCCGGTTTTTCCTTCTGCTCCCCTTGCGGCCCCAGTGTCTCTCTGCCCGTTTTTGCCTTCTGTTGCTTAGCTGCCCCTGAATTTCTGTGACCTTTCTGCCCTTTCTTGTGACCTTTGTGACCTCTGTGCCACCCGTTTCCCCCCCGTTATTTTTGTGACCTTTCTGCCCTTTCCTGGGACATTTCTGCCTCTTTGCCACTCGTTTCTCCCCGTTTTTTGTGACCTTTCTGCCCTTTCTTGGGACCTTTCTGCCTTCTGTGCCACTCGTTTCCCCCTGTTTTTTGTGACCTTTTTGCCCTTCTTGTGACCTTTTTGCCTTCTGTGCCACTCGTTTCCCCCTGTATTCTTGTGACCTTTTTGCCCTTTTGTGACCTTTCTGCCCTCTGTGCCGCTTGTTTCCCCCTCAATTGTTGTGCCCTTTGCCTCCTGTTTCCTTCGTCGCCCCTCACCGCCCACGCCGCTGCGTCTCCTGAGGCTCCGCCCCCCTGACTGCCCATTCGCTGCCCCCGCCTCCCGCCTCTCAGCTGCTCCTCACTCCCACCTCCCCATACATGCCGGCCGCTGCACGGTCACGCCACTGGCGCGCGGCAAGCCCGTCTGCGCCCGTCCGTGCCTGGACCGCGCCCCGCGCCAGAACCCCTGGCCCCCGCACCCGCCTCGACGACCGCCGCCACTACGACGCCAGCACTCTGCATGCTCTCAACTCCTGACGGACCCACAACTGCTTCAAAGCCATCCCCAAATGCACACACAATCCTTTCACCTGCCAGAACTGCAGCTACACCAGCCACAGAGCCGACGAACCGATCGCCAAGAAAGACCTCAACCACCTCCGATGCATACTACTGAACACCCGCTCCGCACGCAAACAGGCCGTCAAGCTCTGGGACCTGCTCAACACATCTCCACGGAGGTCGCCTTCCTGACAGAGACCTGGTTGAACAACTCCTCCGCGGCTGATATCACCATAGCCATCCCAGACGGCTACAAGATCACCCGCAGAGACCGCACCAACGGAGTCGGAGGAGGAATCGCCATCGTCCACAAGAACAGCATCAGGGTTTCGACTATCACAGACAACGCGCTTGGCACCACCGACACATGCATTTCCAGATACACACTGACCTCAACTCCACCCTCAGAAGCATCCTCATCTACCGACCCCCCGGACCCCACCCAGAGTTCAGCTACTTCATCAGCACGCATGCCCTGACCTCCACCCACTACATCCTCCTCAGAGACCTGAACTTTCACCTTGAGCACAACGACAGCAACTCCACCACCCTGATCGCCAACCTCGCCAACCTCGGACTGAGGCAACTCGTCACAACGCCCACCCACTCCGCCGGCCACAAGTTCGACCCCGTCTTCTCCTCAAACCCGCACGTCTCCGTCAGCCACACCACCGAACTCCTCTGGACCGACCACCGCTGCATTCACTTCACCTTCCAGAAACCTACCACACACCACAGCACCCAACAGATCCCCCGCCACCGCTGGACCAAAGTCACCGAAGACCAACTACATGCAAACCTCGTGCTCAGCCCACCCATCGAACCCTCCAACACCGACGTCGCTGCCCACAACCTCAGATGCTGGATCGAGGACTGCGCCAACACCCTCGCCCTGCTGAAGAAACCCCCCCACAGAGACACCAGCAAGAGGGTCAGCTGGTTCACCCCAGATCTCCTAGATTCCAAGCAAGCCTGCTGGAAACTAGAGAAGAAATGGCACAGTGAACAAACTCCGGACAGCCACGCAGCACACAAGGATGCCATCCGCAACCACCACCACCTCATCAGGGCTGCCAAGAAGACCTCCTTCAAAGACCGCCTCAACAACAACACACACGACAGCAAAGAGCTCTTCAACATTGTGAAGTAACTCTCCAACCCCAGCTCCAACACCAAAGACATCCCGCCGTCGCTAGCCCTGTGCGACTCCCTCGCCACCTTCTTCCACCGCAAGATAGCAGACATCCACAACAGCTTCAACACCCAGACAGCCCCAACAGACAGCAACACAACAGACCCTCCGCACACCATTGACCAAGTCCCCTTGCTAGCCTGGACCAGCGTGAACGTCGATGACACCATCAAGACCATGAGCAGAATCAACTCCGGCTCTCCGCCAGACCCATTCCCGCACCATGTCTTCAACAAAGCAAACAGCTCCATCGCACCCCACATACGCAACGTCATCAATCTTTCCTTTGAGACTGCGACCTTCCCAGAGAGCTGTAAACACACCAAGATCAAGGCCCTATTAAAAAAAGCCAAGGCAGACCCAAGAGACCTCAAGAACTTAAGACCCATCTCTCTGCTCCCCTTTCCGGCCAAGGCCATTGAGAAAATCATTAACGGAAAGCTAACCCGATACCTCGAAGAGAACCGAATCCTGGACCCTTCCCAGTCAGGGTTCCGCAGCAACCACAGCACCGAGACCGCCCTCATCACCGCCACCGACAACATCAGGACCCTGCTAGACAACGGGGAGACTGCAGCACTCATCCTCCTAGACCTCTCCACCACCTTTGACACCATCTGCCACCGCACACTACGCGCACGCCTCCACGCCGCAGGGATCCGAGACAAGGCTCTGGAATGGACCACCTCCTTCCTCTCCGGCAGAACCCAGAGCGTCCACCTCCCCCTGTTCTGAAGCCTCCGAGATCATCTGCGGCGTACCCCAAGGATCCTCCCTCAGCCCGACACTGTACGACATTTACATGGCCCCGCTCGCACACGTCGCCCGACAGCACAACCTCAACATAATCTCCTACGCTGATGACACTCAACTGATTCTCTCCCTCACCAAAGACCCCATCACCGCCAAAGCCAACCTCCATGAAGGAATGAAGGCCGTCGCCGACTGGATGAAGATCAGCCGTTTGTAGCTAAACTCGGACAAGATGGAGGTCCTCATCCTCGGCTCCAACCCGTCAGCCTGGGACGACTCCTGGTGGCCAACGGCAGGGGGGGCAGCCCCGACCCCCACCGACCACGCACGCAACCTGGGAATCATCCTCGACTCAACGCTCTCAATGACCAAGCAAGTCAATGCCGTCTCCTCCTCCTGCTTCAACACCCTCCGCATGATCCGCAAGATTTACAGATGGATCCCGACAGATACTAGAAAGACAGTCACCCAGGCTCTTGTCAGCAGCAGACTCAACTACGGAAACGCCCTCTACGCGGGAGCCTCGACCAAGCTTATCAATCGACTACAACACATCCAAAACGCCTCGGCACGACTGATCCTCGATGTACCACGACACGGCCACATGACCCCCCCACCTGAGAAACCAGCACTGGCTTTCCGTCAACAAGAGGATATCCTTCAAGTTCCTCATCCACGCACACAAGGCACTCCACAAGACCGGCCCAGCCTACCTCAACAAACGGCTCTCCTTCTACACCCCCAACCGCCAGCTCCACTCTGCCGACCTCTCACTCGCCACCGTCCCGTGCATCCGAAGAACAACCACCGGTGGGAGATCCTTCTCCGACCTCGCCGCCAAGACATGGAACACCCTCCCACTGAGCCTACGACAGACCCAAGACCTGCTGACCCTCAGACCTGGCTGTTCGATCAGTAGCAGCCCCCACCTCCCCCCCCCCAGCGCCTTGAGACCCTCACGGGTATGTAGTGCGCTTAACAAATGACTGATTGATTGATTGAAGGAGATAAGGCATTTTGTTCAGCTGGCCTAACATGGTCCCTGTATCTGGCTCGCGCTCCATCGCAGTCGTCCTGAACTTATGACTTTGCCCTGGTGTAGCATGACCAGATAACCACAGGTGCTGCTTTGTGCTTTTAAGCACTGATTTTACTTAAATATTTTAAGTTGCATATCCCCAGTTCTACTTATTGGATTGTTGTTATTTTGGTCTCAAATAAATTATTAAATTTGACACTATTGTTCTAAATTGGTGTGGTATTTTTATTGTGTTGTGTTTTCACTTTGTTATGGTTTACAGTTCTGCATAAATAATTTACACATTGCCTCTAAGGTAAGCCTGACTGCTTTTGTGCCAAGCAACCGGAGGGTTAAGCACAGGTTAATTTGGAGTTTGCTTGTGACAGGTGTTGTTGTTGCTAATTGAGTAGGTTTTCACCCCTTCAACCATTAACCCAATTTCCTAGAGAGTTGAAAACAGTGCACTAAAGAGGGCCCATACTTCGGTATTAGACTCAAAGAAGGGGGTGCTGTCTGATCCTGAATTCTGATACCAGTGGCTAGCAAAACGTGAGGGGGCCCCCCTGCAAGGTACGTGGAGGGGCCCCCTCTGGTTCAAATCAGGAGCTCCCGGACTGGAGCACTGTGCTGAGGGGCCCCCCTAGAGCTTAGGGGCCCCCCGCACCACGGGGGCTGCAGGGGCCTTTGATATGTCCCTGCTTGATACCAGCCGCGGCCCGTGGAGGGAATTCTGTGGGGCAGAGAGGCGGGGCGGGGAAAAATGCAGGGCGCGCTACGAAATTAGTTTTATTTATTAAATTGTTTACTTACCTCCAATTATCCATATTCCGGTTTTTAGCAATCACAACCCTGCCCCTCCCCCACCCCGCCTCACTGCCCCACGGAACTCCCTCCACGGGCCGCGGCTGTTTGATACGAGGAATGTTATCAAGACCCAATTGAACTTATGATAAACTGACACTTAACCAAACTCCATGATTGCATGGTTATGATAATAATTAATCAAACAGTCTGTATTATAAATAGTTTTACATTGATCTACGTCTTTATCCTCCGCAGTATGAGCAGATAAATGATTCTCATCTGTGACCTTATGGATTGCTGCTATTGATTGCTTTGCAAAATGTATGTGATTACTTCTTAATAGAGGCATGAACCAAATCGTTCCAGGCTTTTTCTTGAACAGCACATTTTCTGTGTATTGCCTTTCTCTGTATAATAAATTTCTGCATCTTAGGACCTCCTCCAAATTTCTAGGATTCCGATGTACGATTGGCTTAACTGGGGAACGTTTCAAACCAACTGGGTATTGCACGAAGGGGTGGCTTAGTATTAGCAGGGTCCTCGTGATATTACAATAGTGCAATCAAAGTGTCATAACTGATCATCATGACTGACGCAAGAGAAGACTCTGCTAATCATACCAAGATTTTGTTATAGGCTAAAGAGACAGCTTTTTAGTTTCAATCTCAGGGTTTAAAAATTTGCAACAGAAATGTATTACATTATTAACAACAATCTCTTTTTATGGACTTTATCATTTCCCAAGTGAGAGGCCATCGTGAGGCTAATTATTATTAATCTGTTCAGCAGACAGTCCTTACAAAAATATAGACTACAGTACTACAACCCCCTTGAAGAGAATGTCAGTGGTGTATTTGCGGCAAGAAATACGTTATCATTATTATATCATTGCAAGAGAACAGTAATTCAGCCAATATAAGTTCTGTTTCTGATAACCCATTTAAGGCAGAGATAGGCATAGACTTACAAGACTATTTGTTTCAATGGCACAGTCAGTGGAACTTGCTAGTTCAGTATTAATGTCTCAAGAAAGGATAATATATAAATGTTTGTTCTCAAAGTGATTGTCAGGTACATTTTCCAACATAGTTCCTATGGTAACCAGATTTGTTTGAATTAAACACGAAAAGCTGTCATTGTAGAAATGTATCAACAGCAAAAATATCCTTCTTCCTTTAATAGACCTCCAGAATTCGAATAATGAAAGAATGAGTGTCAGCTGAATTTATATCACAATTTCATCTAATGGGCAACCAGATGAGTAAACAAGCCTTTGCTCTGAAAGTTGGAGGAATGAACATTGCATAACCCTCTAAGTGGGCTGGAAATGTCTGCCATGTTTCTTGTAGCTGGTGCCGATTGATAAAGATAATCCAACCACTATGGGAAAGACTGGACTGAAGATCTGCTATATTCTAAAAAACAGTTTCATTTTGTGACCCAGTCCCTGGGGCAATGCTAGCTCAACTTGCTGATTAGAAGGTTTAATCTTCTTTGATGGAATGCAAAATGTTGGTGTCTATAATGGCGGCCTATCAATCATTATCCTCAAGTCCTGAAAGGGTGGAAAACCAATTAATTGTTGTAAGCCAGGACAAGTCAGCTTGTGATACAGAGGCTCTCCCTGGGGCTATGATTCTAGCTAGTGATGTTTGTGAGATGTTAGAAATATGATTAGCCTGCCTATAAAAATAAACTAATAAAACGAAATTGATAGTTTTGGACTTACCTATCCTGTTAGATAAATAGGCGAACAGTTAATTTAACACATCTGAAAGTGATGACTAGACAGTCACCTTCTTCACATTGCTTTCAGTTCCTTACACACCCCAATTTTCTTGCCATCCTTACATCATGATGCATGATCTTGTTGCCATCATTAGATTTAAATTAGTCAGCCACATTGTTAAGACCAATGAAGTGTCATGTGGATGTAATTGTAATTCAGTGGGGTTATTTTTTGATTCTATTGGATTCCAAGCACTCTGCATGTGGCGAGTCAGCTACCCAGGGGCACCTGTAGGTGCAGCACTATTTAATAATGATGGCGTAATCGCAACAGAAGATTTGGGCTGCACTCTTGTCTGATTAGCAGGGCTACTGTGTGTTCCCAGACTGAATTTTGGGAAAATTAATGGACCGGGCAGTCTGACAGACGTTTCCTCTTGGCCTGGGTATTGCTTGAATTACCATGGTGGAGTTTGACACTCTCTTCTTTTTCTAATATCTATCTAGCGTGGGCTGGATTAAATTAATGTAACTTTCATCAGCAGTTTTCATATAATTAATAGGGTCAAAGGTTAGCGGAAGATTGATTTTTTTTTGCGTTACCCGGTTTTCACTAGCTATTTATGAGGCAATTGTGACTTTCTTTCATGATATAATACTTCCAGCTGATGGTCGGTGAACATCTACACAGAGCCAGCTTATGAAATGGGTGAGCTGGGCCCAGGCCAAGGATGCCAGTCTTTAAAGAGGTGAAAGGAACTGTTTCCATAAAGGTCGTGCAAATAGCAACGCCCCGCTACCTTGGCTCCAGTGATTTCGTTTAAAGGGCTTTCAGTCATTAAGTCTCACCTATGTAGTGCTTGGGCTGTCTCTTTGAGACATGCTGTTTTCAGGTATGGACATTAAGCTCTGCCCATTTTCTGCCCATCTTTTCAATTGGCTCCTGTTACAGTCCTATGTAAATGGTGGCTTTTGATTTGTCACTAGGCATAGTTGTCCCTCGTTAGTACCTCCTTTTCTCCTGGTGTAACCTCACATGAGGGCTGCCTCTGTTACGTGTGTTGTTACACTACGTGTTTTAATTGCAGCTTGTGAGCACTATTTTCTTAAATAACTTTCTCTTGCCTGCAGTTGCAGGCAGGACACGGTCTCCTGTAATGCTGTTTTGTTTTTTAACAAGCGCAGCATGCCTCAGCTGCAATGATGGCGGACGCACCTTTCTTTGCTTATTTGCGGCTCGCTGAACTCTTCTGCACACCTTAATTTTAAACATCTTAAGCTAAAGCACTGGTGCTGCGATTGCTTCAAAAGTAAATTAGTAGAAAAAATAATGCGGCTGCACAGCTATTTTTCCTATATTTTTACTTTTGTTCCAATCGTGGCACCCGCGCGTTAGCTTTCAACATCTTAAGCTAAAGCACAGGTGCCGCAAATGCTTCAAAAGTAAATAAATAGAAAAAAGTGTGCAGCCGCCATTTGTTTTTCATTTGTTTACTTTTGTAGCAATGGCGGCACCCATGCTTAGCTTAAGAAGTTCAAAGCTAAAGCGCTGGTGCCACAATTGATTCAAAAGTCAATAAATAAAATAAAAAAATGCAGCTGCACTGCTTTTTTTCCGATTTCTTTACTTTTGTGACAATCGCAACACCAGCGCTTTAAATGTAAACTTCTTAACCTAAAGCATGGGTGCCGTGAATGCTTCAAATGTAAATAAATAGGAAAAGAAATCATGCAGCTGCCATTTGTTTATGATTTGTTTACTTTTGTAGCAATGGCGGCACCCGCGCTTTAGCTTTAAAGATCTTAAGCTAAAGCGTGGGTGCCGTGTTTGCTTCAAAAGTCAATAAATAGAAAAAATAAAATAGAGCCACACAGCTTTTTTTTCTATTTCTTTTACAATAGCAACACCTGCACTTTAGCTTCCTTTACCTTCATTGTAAACGTATCTTTATCGGAGACTTGAAGCGCCTATCTTGATTTTTATCATTAACTCAACTCATTCACTGAGTTTTCGCATTCATGCTTTAAAGGCTGATAAATGTGTCAGAGCAAAATATACATATATCACATTCTCTCAATTGTGTGGTCTGTTCAGCAAGAGGATTGGAACTAATTAATTGTTAGATCTTGGTCTTAGCGCGCATTCAGAGATAAGTCAGAATGGAAGCTACAGGTTCATTCAGATCACACAAAGCTCTGCTGGTGCATATCAATTAACCCTGGGCGAAGCACTACGCTACGCTCGTGTAGTTTGCGAAGTTTGCGCTACTTCGAAGTACGCGAATTGCACGAAGCACAGTGCAAACATGCGTAGCGTAGCGGTCATTTTTTGCTTGCTTGCGGTCCTCAGCGTCAAGTTGGCGACCGCGAGCGAGCAAAATGACATCCTGGCAAGACTTTTTCCTTGTTCGCGATCAGCAACATCAAGTTGCCGATGAGGAGCATGGAAAATAAACCTCCCGGATAGATTCTCAACGCGGGGAGATCAGGTTTCTCATTGTGAGTGGTCGCATATGCTCGCGACCGCTGGCGATGAGAAACTACCAGTCTGCGTTGAGAAAGCTGCCGCTGGAGTAGAAATCTACTTGAGCGGCAGAAAACGACCGCTTGCACTGTGCAACATGCGGTTTGCACTGATTGCACAGTGCGGACAAGCATCCAGCAGTGTGCAATCAGTGCGAACAGCATTTTGCACAGTGCACTAAGCAGTTCGCGTAGCTACGCGTAGCTCGCATGGTGCGAAGGGCACCACGCGCAGCTACGTGTAGCGCTACTACGCCAACTACGCCCAGGATTAATCTCAACCCCTGACTGCAGCGTATTCATTTATTCCAACAATGCACCATACATGCAGCTCTGCTAGTGCATCTCTATCATTAGTGACCTGTGCAAACAGCTCTACCGGTGCATTTCAATCATTATCTTCAGGGTCGACAGCTCTTTCATTGCTAGATCGCCCAAACAACTGTGACAGTGTACCTCCTCCTGCGTCTGGAGCACACCCCGATCTTTCATCACTGAACCTGCAAACATCTCTGCCAGTGCATCTCAATCTTAGTCTGCAGGGCGTCCTGTTCTTCCATTACTGGGACATCAAAACAGCCCTGCAAATGGTATCTCAATCAAGGTCTACGACGCACCCTGCTCTTTCATTGCTGGAACATGCAAATGTCTCAATCCTCATTTGCATGCCAGAGGTCCGACATGCAATAGCTCTCTCAGATCTCTTGAGTAAGAGCTCTGTGACCCTGAACGTCAAACCTGTCTCTTACCATCTCCTTATAACAGCACCGGGACTCACGCCAAGCTCTGCCAATGCACATCAATCGGGCAGTGGCAAAGCAAGGGTGCATGACATGGATCCTAATGCAACTAAAACCAGCATTTGCAATGCAATAGGTCTCGCATTACTGAAAGTTTGAGCTATTGACGTTGTTAATAATAATGCAACGCCAATAGCTCAAACTTTAAGTAATGCACGTGAGGCGGTTGGTGTTTTTAGCACCCTATCAGCCACTTACCTTGCCCTCGTATTTATCTCTAACACCCTGCTGACACACATCACCAACCCTTCCCTTTCAAACAACTTGGAACCAGCCTAACAGAGCTAGGGTGATTCAGGTGAGCTGAGGAAGTGTGGAGATGTCTGTTCAGAGGCAAGTCGCTGCTTTGCTGTAGCCAGCTAGGTGCTGGCCTGTGAAAAAGGGCTGCTCTCTCTTTTTCATTCTCCAGCAATAGCATAGGTGCAAAATTTCTTTCTGCCCAGGGCGCTACTGGAGCAAGGGCTGGCTCTGCATCTCCCTCCTCAAACCCCCTCCCTAGTATAATACTGAGCCTTGTGGGAGCTATACAATCGATCTCCTTCCCCTGTGCCTGTTGAAACCATTGTTTGTTCCCTTCAGCCAAACTTTAATGACTTAGAATGTGAATACTAGTGTAGGTAAGAGCTGTCTCTTTCTCTAGGGCCCCCCATCCTGCTCTAAAAAACATTAATGCTGAACGAGGTAAGGCATTTCTAACTAGCTGTTGAGTACGGTGGATGAGCTGTGGCTTTCATTTCATCCATCTTACTATAGAAAGGCGATTTATGTCAGTGAAGAAAAAAGTAAATAAAAGGGAAAAAATGAAAGGGGGGCCAGCATTGGATGGACAAGCCCACTCCTGACTCAGGCATTGACAGGGTGCTGTCTAGGCACATATTGTGCAGAGAGCAGAAGCCACTGAGGGTATTGGGGCCCTCCTACAGTCCTCTACTCAAGAGTGACAAAACAGCTGTGAGTGGACCCGCAAGTCTTCTGGTTCAGACAAAGAGTCACAGTCAAAGCGTTGCATGCTGTGGGATCAGACCTCTCTGACAGAGGCGTTGGGGATGTGGGCGGGGCTAGGGGAAGCTCCTCCATGTGGGTGGAGGAGCGTCACCCCACTGCTTTCTCGCAGTGCGAGAAGCAGAAACATAAAATGGTATTACAAATACTGTTTTTTATTTCTACTCTCGCACTGCGAGAATCCAGAAAGGTTTGGTTGGGGGCGGTTGGGTGGGCTGTCCTGCTCTAGTTCAGGGTAGGAGGATGCTGACTGGTCGGCCCTCTGAGGCCGATCAAACCAGTCATGCACACTCTGCCTTTTCTCCATGTAGGATGCATGCAGCCTACATGGAGAAAATGGCCTCCCATTGCCATTGCCATTGCCATTGCAGCGTTGTGATTGGCTTGGGGGAGGGGAGGGAGGCTTCCTGCTTCCAGGAGAGGAGCAGACACGACGCGGGACTGGGCCAGCAAAGATAAGTTACATTTTCTTCTTTATTTTTAGTTTAAATTAAACCTCCCTCCCTCCCCGCGCGGCCCCTCACCCCCTACACCCTGCCCCTGTCCTCCCACCCGCGAGTCATACCTGCCGCGTGGGACTGAATTCCATCATAATTGGTAGAGAACAGAGCACAAAACTATGAAAAGTCTCCTCACACCCCCTCCTCTTAAGTGCACACCTTTTCGTTTAGTTTCTATTTTCTATTGTATCAAGGTTGCCCTTTCTAATTTCTCCTTTACCCTCGAGATTTCTGCGCGTTTGCTTGTTGTTTTACAGTAAAATAAATAAATCTGTAAAGTGCGAATTACTCACCCTTACGGGTCTCAAGGTGCTGGGGCGGTTGTGGAAATTAAGTGAGCTATTGCCCAGAATCACATGGAGCTGCCGCCAGGGATCGACCCGTGAAAGTTGTGCTCTAAAGTCAGCTGCCCTGGCCGCTGCACCACACCACTGTCCAGTACGTGACCATTCCACCTCCCACCCATTCCTGAATGGGGGCCCTGAGGCTGAGCCTTAGATCTACTCTGTTCACAATGACAAATTCTTCCAGGCACCGTCACTTTTCTACTCTATCCTGCTGCTTCTAGGTTAACTCGTGCAGCTTTGTTTCCTTTCCCTTTCATTTGCGAACTCTCTCTGACCCTCTCCTTTCCTTCTCCTCAACTGTCAATGGCAGGTCTTTTAGGTGACAGTTGGTAAGAATTCTTTATGCGTTGGAATAGCCTACAATCTCTGTAAACAACACCAGATGCCAGACTGTAACTGGGATTGTCCTATTGCCCCAGAAAATAATGTCCAGAAGAAAGTAAAAGACTGAAGACCAGAAAAACCGTTCAGCTGTTCAAGCCACGCAACAAGGCGAAGAGCAAGAACAACAGGCAGGAACTGGAGAAGACGAATCACCCACAGAGTCCAGTGAGCGAGCATTCTAGCAGGAATATTTGGTGCACAACTGGACTCAACATGGACGTCGCTTATAAAGTACTGATTAGAATGTGATGTCATCATCTAGTGGTTCGGCTGTCTAGGAATGGGATTGAATACTGAACAATAGTCAGAAAATAAATATTAATTTAAATAAAGGTAGTTCAATAGAACTACATGACACAGGACATCATGTAATGATGCAAGATGGCACTATTACAAATTACTCTGGAGCCAAGCGTGTAGATGAGATGGTATTTATTTATATAATTAAGGCAGGAGAGCGCCGGGCGTCCGGTGCTCTCAAGGATTTTCCCCCGACTTGCGCTGCCTCGGCGAGTCTACAAAATGGCCGCCTCGCGCGCTACGTCATGACTTAGCGCGCAACAACTAGAGCGCGACTCTACATATCTCCCCCTTTTTGCACAACAACAGAAACTATCAGTCACTATGCGAGGTAAGTTATTTTCTTTCTCCCAGTTCAAAGTCTCGAAATCGGGCAAGTCTCACCACGCTCTCCCTGCTCGTGTGTGCCTTACTGGAGTAGAGGTAACTTCCTTGGGACTGTTCTCAGCAGGGCTCACCGTCTTATCCTCTGGAGTTCCGGGTCTTACTCTCCGCGGGGTCTCACTCTCCTCTCCTGGATGTTCTTCTGCTAATGGGGTGTCACTGTCTTCCAGCTCCTCACAGCTTCCTCCTGCTCCAGGATTACCTTCTTTTTCCGGGCCGCAATGTTCATTCTCCTGTGGCATCTGGTCTTGATATGTTCTCCTTCTTTCTTCGAGGGACCATTGTAGGATCTTATTACATTTGGACATGCGGTCTTGGTACCACACATTCCCGCCGCTGAGCAGAGCCGCCCTGTCATATACTTCTTTTACTTGTAGGGGTTGACTGTATTTGCTGTCCCCTTTTTTCCGCAGCACCGCCAGTTTGACTCTGACCCATTCCCCTCTCTCCAGGGATGTTTCTTTCACATTCCTCCTCCTGTTATAATGTTCAGCGTATATCCTCTGTGCGTTTTCCAGATTGTGCTGCAGTACCACACGGGACCATTTGCTTGTCACTGTCTTTTCCTTCCACACCAAAATGTCTTTGGTAAAGGGGCTATACCCCGTGCTTGGGGGAGTGATGCTATAGGCCCACATCATACTTTGGATCTCCTTTTCCCAATCCTTGCCCATCGTGATGGCCGCTTGGATGGAGCCCATTAGGACCCTATTAAATCGTTCCACCTGACCATTTCCGGCGGGGTGGTATATGGAGTTGTGCTTGGTTTTGATGCCGTTTCTCTCCATGTACTTATACCATTTCTCTGAGGTGAACTGTGGGCCATTGTCGCTCAGGATGGATCTTGGTATGCCTTCTCTGAGGAAGACAGAAGTGAGGAATCAAAGCACTGTTTCAGTGTTCATTTCTTCTTGAATGTGCACTTCCGGCCACTTCGAGTACCTGTCTACAACGACGCAAAGGTATTTTGGCGTGCCCTGGGTGTCTAGTATAGGCCCCAGAATGTCTATGGACACTTCCTCCCAGAGATTTATCGGGGGGCAAACTTCCCCCAAGGTTGTTTCAGGGGTGTAAGGGTCTTGTCGGCACTTTGGCACTGATCACAATCCCTCACGTGTCTCTCTATTTGGATGTCCATTCCAGGCCAGCAGTACATTTGTTTTTTTCTCATTTTAGTCTTTACGGTACCTACGTGTGCCTCGTGTAGTACCGCTAACAGGTGGGGTACTAATCTTTGTTGGCGGGACTACTTTGTCCCCTCTGTACAGGAATGTGCCTTTGTCGTCTATAGACAGTTCCTCTCGCACTTCATAAAACTTCATAAGGGCTGTCCGTAAATGTCTCTTTTCTTGCCATCCTTGAGTGATGCATTCTTTGACTTCTTGGATGTCTTGGTTCTCTCCATATGCTTCAGTCCACTCCTGGATACTTATCACTTTCTCCGGGTCTTCCGTTAAGGCTACCATCTCCTCCCTCTCTTCTGAACCGTCAGAGGCTTCTTCCATTGCAGCATCTCTACTGAGGTAGTCCGCTACCTTGTTCCTATTTCCTGGGATGTACTCTACATCATATCTCTATTCGAGCAGTTTCAGTGTCATCTTGGCGATGCGAGGCATGGCGCTCGCGTGTCCGCTCTATGTGAGGACCTTGACTAGGGGTTTGTGGTCAGTCTTCAGTTGGAACCTCGTACCCCATAGAAACTGGCGGAACTTCCCCATGGCTCATACAACTGCCAGCATCTCTTTCTCTATGACGCTAAATTTTTGTTCAGTGGGAGATAGGGCCCTTGATGCAAAGCTGAGGGTTTCGATGGTACCATCCTTCCTTTCCTGCATGAGGACTGGTCCAGTTTCTTATCATGATCTCTTAGGTCCTTCCCCATCACCAATATGTCGTCCTGGAAGTACTGCACTCTTTCGATATCTTTGAAGAGGGGGTGCATTAATTTCTGAAACACGGCCGCTGCTGACGCAAGCCCTAAAAGGCATTTGGCCGAATTGGTAACATTCGAAGGATGTTATAAACTACGTCAGTTTCCGGCTCGCCGGGTGCAATGCTATTTGGTGATAGGCTGACGTGAGATCGATAGTGGACCTTTAGTCTTCACTAACATCTTCAATGCGTGGTAGCGGGAATTTCTCCATGACTATGCATTTATTTAGTTCTCTCAAATCCACGCAGAGACGGACTTTTCCATTTGGTTTCATTGCTGCCACCAGGGGCGCCAGCCACTCTGAGCAATGTATCGGTTCTATGATTCCATTTTCCCCCAATCTGCGCAACTCTTGCTGTACTGCTTCTCGCACCACTATGGTTACATTCCTCACTTTGTGGGAAATCGGCCGGGAGTTCTCCTTGAGTTCTATCCGATGTGTGAATTTTTCTAATTTGCCGACTTTTCCCCCGAACACCTTGGGGAAGTCTTTCTTCATCTTTTCAAAGTCCGGCCAATGCTTGGGTGCTGTCATCAGCACTTGCGTGTCTCCTCCTGGATCCAGCTGTATGCCTAGGTCACCTTGATCTATCCACCCCAGGACCGACGGTCCCTTCTCGGCTACATACAACGTGCACTCAGCACTCCACCCTTTGAACTCGAAGGTTAGGACTCTGTAGCCGACCATGGGGATGGGTTCTCCTGTGTACGTGACTGGTCTTATATCCGGTGGTTCCAGCCGTGGGCCTAGGCTAGGTCTGAAATTCTCATTCCACACTGCTCTTTGGACGATAGTATACGGGGAGCCGGAGTCTGCCACAATTTTGAACTGCACTCCTCCAAACGGATGTATGACATTAGAACGCATGCTTTTACCACGCATGCCTCTACAACGCTGTTTTACAACCGTTAAAAGGGTTAAAGTGTTTTCTTCTCAATGTCCGTTCCCTACCCAAACACCAGTTGGAAGTATGGGATCTGGTACATACACTGCAACCAGATCTATGCTTCCTAACGGAAACGTGGCTAAAACCCCACACCGTTCCGGCCATAGCACTAGGGGTTCCCCTGGGATATAAGTTTTTTAATTTATATCGCCCAGAGAAAACAGGTGGCGGCTTAGCCATTATGTATAAAGCACACCTGAAGGTTACTATACTGGAACAAAAATGCTGCCCAAAACTTGAAATAATGTTTTTTAAAATTAATACTGCCTCACAAATTTTTTGGAAAGGAGCTCTCGTATATCGTCCACCAGGATCATGTGTGGACTTCTCTTTTTCTCTCCTAGAGCTCTTAGCCCCATATTTTAAAGCGAAAGAAGATTTTTTTCTTCTTGGTGATTTTAACATTCATGCTGATATTTTAGCACATCCAGAAACTATATCCCTGATCACTGATTTATCTACTCTTGGTCTAGAACTACAGAATAGTGGGCCTACACATATAGGAGGACATTCCTTAGATCTAGTTTTCTCTAACTGCTCTAGAGTACGGTGCCTTCCTGTAGTCCAAATAAATTGGTCTGACCACTTTATAGTGGAATTTTCCTTATTAGGAATTGACAAACCCTCCCAAAAGAACACTCTCCCACCCATTTGGCGCCGACAGTGGCACAAAGTAACTATAGAGGAATTGCAGAGGGTATGGATACAGCCTACTCCTATAGAAAAGGATGATGTAGAACTTTTTTTATCCAACTTTAACAATTTGCTCATAGAAGCAATTGATAAAATAGCCCCTCTGAGGCTGCACAAACAATACCCCGCCTCCAAGCAGGAAGCTTGGTATACTGTAGCTCTTAGAATAGAGAAGCAGAGATGTAGGAGGATAGAAAAGAAATGGAGAAAAGTGCGAACGGAAGAAAGCAAGAAATCATATCACGAGGCTCAATCTAACTATTACAAGAATATTAAACTTGCACGGAAGAACAGCCTTACTCAGCAACTCGCAGAAGCGGGTAATTCCTCTAAGGAATTATATAAAATACTACAGGCATTTGTAAAACCAGTAGCTTGCGAAAGCCCAGATGATTTTTCACAAATTTTGTGTGATGATATTTCTTTGTTTTTTGAAAATAAAATCAATTTGATTTATGAAAAAATAATGAAGGCTTCCGGTCAAAAGAAGCAAATAGATACTATCTTCACTCCTTCTATTCCGCCAACACAGAGAGACATCTCGTTAATGACTATTCCAGCAGTCAGTGATTCAGATTTATCCTCCCTTTTTAGTCATATTAAATCAGGATCCCCAGATGATCTTCTGCCTGCCAAAATAGTTGCCCCCTGAGTATCTTACTTGGACCCTCTATCCAAGGAATAATAAACCATTCCCTAAGGGAAGGACGTGTGCCCACAGACTGGAAAAAAGCGGTGGTGAACCCTATCCGAAAGAATACGGCACTTCCCTGGACGGACCTCTCAAACCTTCGACCCATCTCCCTCCTGCCCTACCTCAGTAAAATGACCGAGAGACATGTGAACACCCATCTGTCTAAATACATCGAGGCAGCGGAGGGCCTGGACTTTTCTCAATCTGGTTTCAGGCCTAACCACAGCACCGAATCTGCCCTCCTCTCAGTGACCGATAACATCAGGATGACACTAGATGGAGGAGGCTCTATGATTCTGGTGCTGCTGGACTTACCCGCTGCCTTCGACACGGTGTCACATGAAATACTTCTCGGTCGCTTGAAGGAGGTGGGTATAGGAGGTGCAGCTCTGTCCTGGTTGGATAGCTTTCTTTCGGGCCGCTCGCAAGGAGTCAGATTGGGCTCTCATCATTCCATCCTAAGGGAGCTCACCAAGGGAGTGCCACTGGGCTCATGCCTAAGCCCCACACTCTTCAATGTGTATGTGGCCCCCTTGGCAGACATTGCTAGAGCATATGGGTTCACCCCGATGTCGTATGCTGACGACACTCAGCTCTTATTCCCCTTTCAGACTCTCACGCCCGCAATACAGAGATCCTCTGCGGAAGGAATGAGGGCTATATCAGACTGGATGGCTTTAAACTGCCTCCAGTGCAACGTAGGCAAGACGGAGGTCATGCTGTTCGGGGAGGCCACGCTTCTGTGGTCCCCAGAATGGTGGCCCCCGGACTTGGGACCAGTACCAACTCCCAAACAGACTGTAAAAAATCTTGGTGTGTGGCTTGATAAGACACTTTTGCTTAAAGAACATACAAACCAAGTAGCAGGATCCTGTTTTCATGTCATCGGACTGCTACGACGTGTCTTTCCATCCCTACCTGACAACCACAGAAAAACACTGTCCAGGCACTGGTAATTAGTGGACTGGACTACTGTAACGCCCTGTTTATCTCGGCCAATGAGGAACAACTACAGAGACTGCAAGTAGTCCAGAATACCGCAGCGAGATTTGTACTCAATGCCCAGCCAAGGACTGCCTCACGTCCTCTCCTGGACAAACTTCATTGGTTGCCAGTCAGGCAACGTGTAAAATATAAAATCTGTTGCACAATACATAAATGCCTGTTTGGCACAGGACCCAAGTACCTGAAAGAAATATTCAACCCCTACAGTCCCGGGTGCACTTTGCGCTCTAGCAGCCAGCAATTGATACAGGTTCCAAGGATCAGAAAAGCTAGACAGGGAGGCCGAGCTCTTTCCTATAAAGGCCCCATTTTATGGAACTCACTGCCCCATACTCTGAAACAAATCACTAATCTTCTGTCCTTCAGGAAGACATTAAAAACATTTCTCTTTTCGGCCCCATAATAAACTGTAATATTTACTCTTCCACAGCTCATGGTCAATACTAGGTCCTCTGGGAAAGCACAAGCGCGGAGATACCCCTTTGGGGGTCGAGTCCTGCGCTATATAATAAAATAAAATAAATAAATAAATGCCTTTACAATGCATAGTGCTTTGGGGCGCTGGATAGTGAATAGTTTAATTTACTATTCCAACTCCAGTCCCCGTGGGTAGTAGGGAAGGTGTTGGATAGTAAATTAAACCTATTCCCTATCCTAGAGCGCCCCCCAGCGCAATGCGCCGTAATGGTTTGCATTGTAAAAGTTGCGTCGTAAAGGCACTGCGTGGTAAAAGTTGCGTTGTAAAGGATGTTCCCCCTCCAAACACCATGTCACATTGTGGATTGCGGGAGCGTTTGCCATATATGCCCAGTACTTGGCCATTTACACACAGTACGTTGTCTTCTTCATCTTGTTCTCTATCTTCTACCTCTTCCGGATCTTGCTCTACATACTTCACCGTGGTACGCCTTGTTTTTGGGCTAAATACTTTCTCATAGTGTCCCACTATTCCGCAGAACATCCACTTCGCCTGAACGCCGGACATCTTTTGTCGTGGGCCGCGTGGGATTGACTACCGCACAGGTAGCACGCGCTCGTACCTTCTCTGTTCTGCTTCCTTTGCTGTACGGGTTTTCCTGCCCATCTGTTGGGTCCTTTAGTTTCCGCCATCATAGCTTTGTTCTTTCCTGTCGGCTCTGCGTCGTCAACTTTGTTCACCATGGGCCTTGGGACAGGTTCCCTCTTTGCTGCGTCGGCACACCTTTTAGCCAGTTTGGCCTTTTTCACCATGGCTATTACCTCTTTCAGCGTGGCTTCTCCATTCACCCATAGTTTGTCTTGGACTGTCTTATTGGTGGTGTGCATGACAATCTGGTCCTTTATGAACTCGTCATGCAAGGCGCCGAATTTGCACGTCGCGGCCAGCTTCCTTAGTGCGGCAACGTAATCGTCTATTGATTCACCTGCTTCCTGTTTCCTTTGCTGGAAATTGTATCTATCAATGGATGTGCACACTGCTGGTCGGTAATGGTTGTTCAGATCTTCTATTGCTTGTCTGAATTCGTCGTCATCTGCAGCTTGCCTAGTCATGGGTACTAGATTCTGGAATACCCTAATCCCTTCCGGGCCTAAGTTGTGCAGGAGTATCCTCTTCTTCCTTTTACTGGGGAAGGCTTCTCCATTCTCGACTTCCAAGGCTTCAATGTAGTTTATGATGTACCCTCTCCAGTCCTCCCATTTCATCAGAGGCTCTCCTAGTTTGGGCAAGAATGGAATCGGCGTCGTCTGGGATGATGCCTGCGCACTCATTTCGACGCGTCTTGCTGGTTCCGCTTCCTGACCTCTCGGGCTGCCCGGCGCGCTTGCTCCCTCTCCTTGCGCTTGGTTCAATTGGGGTCCCCCTGTGCCCCCTACTCCGTCTCTCACTGGCTCCGCCAGGGCCTCTAACTTGTGGGGTATATTCTGGGCTAGCGAATCCTTTGGTGTCTCCTCCTCAGATCTTCATTCCCCCCTCAGTGCTGCAGGGGTCTCAGTGGGGTCTGTTCCTGTCTCCCCTCTCCTGTCTCAATGTCCCCTTGTACCTGGCGCAGTTGTTGTGCTTCTACTGCTCGTCTTTGCTGCCCTGTGCCTCTGCCACGCTCTCCTGCTACTTCTATCTGTTGGTCCCTCCTGGCTCTTTCTGCACTCCTGTGGTGGTTGTCTGGTGCCAGTGTATGTCCTTCTCCTGGCGCTGGGTTCTTGCCTGGTTGGTGACCTTAATCCTTGTCTCCCATTTTTTTTGGCTTCCCGGCCTCGTCGCCACTGTAATGATGCAAGATGGCACTATTACAAATTACTCTGGAGCCAAGCGTGTAGAGGAGATGGTATTTATTTATATAATTATGGCAGGAGAGCGCCGGGCGTCCGGTGCTTTTAAGGATTTTCCCCCGACTCGCGCTTCCTCTGCGAGTCTACAAAATGGCCGCCTCGCACGCTACGTCGTGACGTAGCGTGCAACAACTAGAGCGTGACTCTACACATCATGAAAAGGAAGATGAAATCAATGTCGATCGTGGTGTTAAATATATCGTGAGATTTTAACGAATCTTCCAGCATGGTGGGTACTGGAAATCCAGCATGCAGGAAGGAAATGACCAACACTGCAGAGCCTGACCAGAAGAAGAAGCACTTAAGAATAAAAAGTTCCTGAGGATGCTGTGGCTTCCTAAGGAAAATAATGTCGAAATGCGGTCGGAATCACAAAAAAGTAAAGAGCTGTGGCTTCCACGTTCAACCACGGTGCAATAATTTAGTCTTACTGAGCATGTGTGATGCACACACCTAGAAAATGGCAAGGCCGGCCTCGCCAAAATGTTCTTTTTTTAATTCTTTAGTGCAGCATGGCTAAAGACCATTGACAAAGCTAATAGGTCAGAAAGGCAACATCTATTGACTCTGCTAATGCATGTTTTTCTATTTGAATTTACTTGACTATATAGGTTTCCCTTACAGCGTGCATGCGTTGTCAGCAAAAGCTATTATTACAAAAAGAAAAGGTTACAAATCTGCTTAGAACCTGCCCATTGCTTACCAATACCTACCACTGGTAGATTTCCACTTCACTTTGCCTCCTTGTTTCTTACTAGTCATGCCTCCTGGTTCCTGTTGCCTGCTTACCACCTCCTGCATTCTTCTTGTGGCTTCTGTCCCTGTCGTGGAGCATGGACAAAGCACAGGTTCCTGTTTGCAGCCAGTGTCCTTCCACTGGCTGTGTGCTGCTCCAGGTACTTTTCTTTTACTTTTGGCCATGCACTGTAAAAGAGTGAATGACACTGTACGATTTTTCTCTCCCCCGACTCCAACTCCGCCGTTCATTTTCCTCACTTCCACCACTCCCCCGTCATTAATTTTCCCCTCCCAACTGGACACCCCCATCCATTTCCCCCCACCGTCAGTTTTTCCTCTGCCACCCCAGCCATCTGTTCTACACCTTCTGTCTATTTTGTTTCTCCCACCATCCTTCCACGTGTTGCTTAACCATTTCCCCCCATGCTGTTTTTACAGATATACCTACGGCACAACATGTCTTAAATGTAAAAAAAAATGCGATGACGTCAACGCTGGCAGTGTCATAGCGCTTTTTTCAAACTTTTATTTTTATTTGAAACCATGCTGTAGAGTAGATTGCCCTGCTGTGCAACATGTCTAAAAGAAACCAATAGATCTCACACAGGAGAACCCTTAATGCTACAGGCATTACCAGGAATTCTTATTGTTACCACACATTTTAGGCGAGATCACATTCGTAGCTTGTAGCACCAGTATTTTTGTAGAATGATAATGTATTTTACATGAGGTTCTCGATTATTGCAATGAGTGTTACTGAGAGGTGGGCTTTCCAAACAATCAAAACTCCTGACTCAGACAGTGAACAAATCAATTAAGAGCTTTTTGCATGTAGTCATTTTTCCATCACTTTGCTTATGTCTGGAATATGATCTCATTTAAGCCCCTATCCATTGCCATTGAGCTTCAAAGGAATGTGCTGCCACCTCAGGCTTTTCTGATTGATCTACAAGCTCTGGGAGCACAGTTCTCCTTGACTGCCTCCTTCATCAAGGCAGGCATGACCCTCTAGGCTCCTAGGAAGTAGCCGCCATTGCCTGCAGACTCCAGAAGTCTGTGTCCCATATGCCATATCCTAGACCCCAATTTGTGCGTGGCTTTGCCTTTTGTCGAATAGTTCCCTCCCTCATAGAATCTTTTGTGCTACCGCTCAGGTCCATCGTTTGTTCCTTTTGCACCTCTCGGGTCAACAACACACATCTTGCATCAGTGACTGCGGGACTAAGGGTGGAACCCTGTAGCAGGATCTTAAATTCTAGAATGCCACAGGGCATCTGCACCCCAGCCAATTAGATACTGACTGCCAAGTATGATGCTACTGATCAGTGAAAATTAATCAGTTACCTACCTAGCTGTTTTGGTATCGGAGATTCTTCTGGATTTGGCCTGTTGGATGGCTCAGTGAGAGGAACGTTCTCTGTGATCTAGATTAACCTGGAAGTTGAAAGGTCAAACCCTGGCAAGGCCAACTCAGCCTTGGAAATCCTCTTGGTACATAAAGTAAATGACATTAAATTGGCTGACAATATCGCCAGATTTTCTTACACCACCTCGATAAGGCTGAATACTGGTATGAAGCGCTTGATGAAAATTGTATTACTATTATTTTAATAATCAGTTGCACCAGTTTGGGGTGGGGAACAGACCTTTCCCCTTTATTAGAGTAAAGAGTCCAAGAAACGACTTTACTCTTCCAGTTTCTGTTCAATATTTGCATATGACTTCTAAAAAAAGGAATCCACAGCCAGTAAACCGAATTTGAGATCTAGACAGGTGGTGACACCCAGTTAGGTGGGCAATTAGGAACAGACGTTAGCTTTGTCTCAGTTCAAAGACAGACATCACTTGTTAGACTCAGGCAAACCTCATATTACAAAATTGGGCCGAGAGAGATTATTAAATACTTTCCTGCCTAGACCCTACACACTACCCTTTACACTACTGGTTATTTAGTCTATCACCTTCTTCACAAACATAAAAGCAAGTGCTCACCTTCACCTCAGAAGGAGCGTACATGCACCAATAATATATAAGCAAAGCAAGTAGACCTTCAGCTCATTCAATCTTCAAGTGTATTCCCAACCTCCATGGCCACTCTAGACACACTGTGTCACCAGAGCCTTGGAGGGATGTTATACTGACAAGCACAATTCGCAGCAATCGACCGGAAAGAATCCACACAAAAAATGACTCTAGCTATTGAAAAGTCTAACTGTACGTACATTGGGCCTTATTTACAAGGAATTAACGCAACACAATGCTGCAAGCCATTTGGCTGTGCCGCACTGTGTTCATTACGAATAAAAGGAATGCCTCATTTCTACAACGATATGACGGATCCCTTTGCTCTCCCCTGCGATGGTGCACAATTAGCTGCCATGCAGTGACGCAGGCAGACTTCCACCATGGTGAAAGGGTGCCTGCGTCACGAGGATGATTGTGGTGATTTCTTTGTTCAATGTGTGCTGCAGAATGCAGCACACATAGAAAGAGGAAAGTAATGAGGAGAAATTAAAACATTTCTCCTCATTTGTGACTCCCTACTCCTTTCCTGGAGAGGCGTAGCATTCTGACGTATTTCCAGGTTTATGATTTCTCGTAAACCTGGAAATGCGGCAGAAGCCATGGGTTTCGTGTGGGAACACCCAAAGCAATACCCATGGCATGCTCCTTTCACGCAAAGTGTTGTTTGTACAGGGGCCATATTTACACGGACACGAAAAACCACACAGGGTGGCTTTACGTGTCCTTGTAAATATGGGCCAGAACTATTAGGTGAAGAACAGCTAACTTCTTCCTGTCACGTAAGAATCCATGGAAAAAATAATTTAGGAGTATAAAGGTCTGTGTTCAGCTTCTTAAAGCATATTAGGTCAGCACAGATAGCTCTGCCATAGCGTTTATGTAAGCAAATGATGTTGTTTACTTCCTGCGTGCCTCAGACCCAAGTTGTTTACAGTGACGCAGGTTGTGAAAGCTGGGACCAATTGTTACTTTGCTCAGCTTTGACTGTGAAATATTGCAAGGGTTTGATTTTGCTGTACTGAAAACAATGTCAGCCCAGGAAGCCTTTGTCGCGCTTTCTCTTCACAGCTGTTGTATCAATTTTCGGCGCTCTGCTACGGCGTTCTTGATTTTGTCTGCGAACAATGCGCGCTCTAATAAAGGAACCCAGGCCTTTCATACTTGTCACAGCACAAGTGCTCCTTCAGTAATCTGATTTAAGGGCTGATTATTAACCAAAAGCAGCCGTTGCAAACTTTGTCAGACCAGCCCTCAGCCTGCATGTAGTGAGCGAGTGCAGCGAGTGGGTTCGGCCCATGTCAGGGGGGGGCTGGGGAGATTCTACCCCCAAGAAAGTTTGGGAAAAAATGCAAAAACACATTTTTCATTATAGAATCTTTTCCAATGATTGGATGGATGGATATTAGTCTCATGGCGTTATAGCTCAATGAATGAATAGTTGGATAGGTAAGGTATGGGTGGATACATTAATTCAAGAACGGATGACCATGATTAAAGACTTTTAGTTATGTTTAGAAAAAGGTCTCAATGCACTAACCAAGGGTGGGTGCTCTGGTTTTAATTATAGCTTCTGCATTAAAAGCATCGTCCTCCCCAAACACTACCACCAGTAGAGTCCTAATTGCACAACATTAAACCAGGAAATCTTTCATCAGTCCTGGCTTCCACTTGACCATATTATGTGATCATAGACAGTTACTTTTTAGGTCGAGCCTGGGCAGCGCATGAGCTACTCTGCGAGGCATGCTGTATTCAGGTATGTACTTGGAGCTCCCCCACTCTCTGCTCATATTCATCATTGGCTTGTGTCATTGTCCACTTTAAAATGTGGCTTTTCATTTGTCAATAGACTTAGTAGTCCTGCCTTAGTACTGCCTTGTCTTATTCTGTAACCTCCCATGAGGACACATCCTGTTACCTGTGTTGTTACTCAGTAGGCTTTAATTACAGCCTCCAAGCACTATTTTCTCAAATAGCTTAGTCAGACACGCTCTCTCCTAACACTTTAAAAATAATTTGTATACCAATGGGCGCCGAACACATTTACAATGGGTCTCGCATTTTTGAGAGTATTGTAAATGACAATGCATTTTATTTATATGTTTTAAAAACAACACATAGATAAAAGACATTGTCATTAACAATGCCACTAGCTCAAACACTCATAAATGTTGGATCTACTGCATTGCAAATGCTTGTTTCACAATGCCTCCTTTCCTATCTGAGCCCAGTAATAGCAGACCCCTGACCCTCTTCCCCCATGCCCCAAAGGTCAGTGCTTGTTCATGGCGACGCCACAAGAGACAGCAACGAACCAATACAAAAACGACTTTTAGAAGCAAGTGTCCTCAGACCTGCACGCTTTAAAATATATATTTTTTAATATTTTATTTTTGCATTGTTTGTTAAGCGCTGAAGCACTGCAGGAATTAATGCAGTCGGCCCCAAGCAATAAAACCATCCCCCACCAGCAGTAAAACTAAACCCCACCTAGCCAACCCACTGGGAAAATGCCTGGTGCCCAGCAGGGCAAGTCCAGACCTGGCGAGAGTTCATTGTGTCAGGCGTTAACCCACTTGCAACTAGAAAACAAGCACTGAAAAAGACATATAGATCAGTTTTTTTATTTTGTACATAGGCTGACTGTAACCACGACACTATTTGCATAGTGCTTAGTGCAGGAAGACAGATTGTAAAAAGTGTAATATTTGTACCATATGTGTGAAGACGTTGTTGGCAGAATAAGAGAATAAGAGACACTTTAAACTAATGCTAGTCAGGCTCCCAAAGCCCCAAACCCGATTTTTAATTTCTCAGTATTTGATGCAGAGCACAGTATATAGAACATTTGTATTGCAGATTGGGATACTGCAACCAGCATATGAATAGGGGGGGATGCAATCTGCTAGACCGCTGTCTGTAGTGGCGCGCACTAGTCTATGCACGTCACGTAGCTACATGACGTGCGGCGGCCATTTTGGGGGCGGGCTGCGCGCGCAGCACATTGAGAGGTGCGGCAGCCGCGAGTGTACAGCGCCGGCTCGGCGCTCTTCAGGGAGAGTTATATATTAAATAAATGCACCGTTTATAAGGCAACAGAGTCAGCGGTTTCATTGCCACAGGCATCTTTACAGTGGCGACGAGGTCGGGATTCGACCGGAACATCCAGGAAAAAAAAAAAAAAAAAACGGGAGGCAGCTCACCTACCACGTGGCAGAAGGAGGCACTGCAGAGCCCCATCCACGCAGACACAAGGTGCCAGCAGGACTCCAAGCAACCAGTGTCACCCAGTTTGCAGTGGGACTAGCACAGCTGAGCAGCAACCCTGTGCAGAACAACTGGGAACCACCAGGACTGCAAGCACCACATGAGGTACCGTACCCTGAGGAGCGCGGCAGAGCCATTACCACCCACACAATAGGAAGGTGGCATAGAGACCCCACAGTGGCCATACAGCACGTCGCACTCCGCCCACGCTATCCACAAGGAGGTCCGAACTGGCTACCCTAAAGGAGGGTGAGGGGGCTGACACGGAGGGTCCCCAAGAGCAAACCAAGAAAGAAGAGACGGATAGCACCCCAGGTAGCCCCACAGGGAAAGGAAACAGAGCGACGACGGTCATGGAGGAGAAAATGAGCGCACCAGCAGGATACGCCATTGCACCAGTCCAGTTCCTCCCGAAGCCAGGAGAACCACTGATGAAGTGGGAGGACTGGCGCGAATACATAAATAACTTCATAGAGGTCCTAGAGGACGAGAATGAAGAGACTTTCAAACCCAACAGGAAAAAACATATATTATTACTCAATCTGGGGCCAGAAGGACTCAGAATATACAAAAGCCTGGTGCCCAAACAGAGAGATGGCTCAGACGATGATGTGTACGCCCATGCAATCGACGACCTGAACGAATATTATCGGCCCACGGTATGTGTGTCGGTCGATAGATTTAACTTCCAGCAGAGAAAACAACGGGCTGGAGAGTCGATTGAGGAATACGTAGCGGCCCTGAAGAAACTAGCAGCCACGTGGAGGTATGGCCTGTGGGAGGAAGAGTTTATCAAAGACCAAATTGTAATGCACACCTCCAGCACGAACGTCCAGGACAAGCTATGGGCAAGTGGGGACACCACACTCAAAGATGTAATGGTCATCGTCAAGAGGGCTGAACTCGCGCGGAGGTGCGCTGACGCAACCAAGAAAGAATCGCCGACCGCAGCCATGGTGAACAGGATACAGGAAGAAGAACCTCGCAAGGATCAGAGGTACAGAGGCGCTACGCAAATGGCAGGGCAACACCGGAGTGCAAAAGAAACAGGAAGGAAGTAGCAACAAGAAAACGTGCTACAGGTGCGGAAGCTGGTCCCATGAGGCACACGACAGAAGATGCCCCGCGTTCAGGGCCAAGTGTTTACACTGCGGCATCATCGGCCATTACGAGAAAGTGTGCCGGAAGAAAATGTCCAAGAGCGTGGTGAAATACGTAGACCAGGAAGAAGAGAACCAGGAAGAGACGGTAGAGGAAGAAGTCATCACCGTCCTATGCATATACGACTAGATAATGTGCCTAGATGGGAAAAGGACAAATAAACCCGTGTTGGAAATGAAGATGGGAGGAGTAACCATCAGTGTAGTGGCGGATACAGGTTCCCCCTACACGATAATACAAAGAGCAGTGTTGGAGGAAACATTCAGACCGAAGATAGGACCGGAGCTGGAGAAATTGGACATCCGACCAGTCACATATAATGGCAATCGTATCCCAATGGTGGGATATAGACTCTTGAAGTTTGAGTTCAGAGGCAGATCAGCGTTGTGCAAGCTGTACATCTCAGAGAGAGGACCGTCAGTCTTGGGGTGGCTGGACCAGGGCGACCTGGGAATCAAGTTAGACCCGGGAGGTAAAGAACAAATTTTGCTCACGGAACCAGACACATGGCCCAATCTCACCAAATGGAAAGAGGACTACCCGAGAGTGTTTGGAGGCACGGTGGGAAGACTTGAAAGATTCCAACATAAGATCGTGCTCAAGGAGGACGCTGTTCCAGTTGCCCACAAGGTGAGGAATATACCCATAGCGGTCAGAGAGGCAGTCCAAAAGGAGCTTCAAGAATTGGAGAGTAAGGGGATTATCGAGCCCATCACCTGCGCAGAGTGGCTTGCACCCTTGGTGGTAGTCATGAAGCCGAACGGAAAGGTCAGGCTCTGCGTCGACCTGAGAGAGTTAAATAAGAACATTGTCGTAGAGAAATTTCCCCTCCCAAGGATCGACGAAATGTTGGCAAAGACCAGAGGGGTCAAATGGTACTCCACCATCGATTTGACCTCTGCGTATCACCAAATAGTATTACACCCTGACAGCAGAAAACTTACGTCTTTTATCACCCCATTCGGATGCTACCAGTTCTGCCGCATGCCGTTCGGACTGGCCTCGGCGGCTGCAGTATTCCAAAGGTTAATGCACCAACTGTTTAAGGACTTAACCGGCATCCAGTATTTCCAGGATGACATTCTGGTAATGGGGCGAGACAAAATGGACCACGATCAGAAACTCGAGAAGGTGCTGAAAACCCTGGAAAGTAAAGGCCTCACGGCGGAATGGACCAAATGCCGTTTGGGCCTGGAGTCGGTGACCTACCTAGATCATGAGATTGGGGCGCAGGGTATCACACCAAAAGCAGACAATGTGAAGGCTATCGCTGAAGCTCCGCCCCCCACCAACAAGGAGGAGGTCAGGTCATTTTTGGGCATGGCGGAGTATTACAGTAAGTTTGTGGTACACTTTGCTTCCAAAACGCACCATATGAGGATGCTGACCAGGGAAAGCACTAGTTTTGCATGGACCCCAGAGGCACAACAGGAGTTTGATACCATCAAAAGGGATGTCACGGGAGCAGTGCCACTAAAAGGATACGACCCACAGGGCACCACTGTGCTCACGACCGATGCCAGCGACAAGGGCTTGGGAGCGGTGCTCATGCAAGAGCGCGGACAAGGGCAGATGGAGACGATCAGTTTTGCGTCCAGAGCACTGTCAGCCACCGAAAGCAAGTACAGCGTAATCGAGAAGGAGATGCTGGCCGTGGTGTGGGCCACAGCGAGATTTCGGCAGTTCCTATGGGGCACCAGATTCCTGCTCAGGACGGATCATAAGCCGTTGGTAAAGGTGCTAACCTCGAGTGGGCATGCCAACGCCACTCCCAGAATATCAAAAATGTCGCTGAAACTACTCGAATTCAGATATGATGTAGAGTACATTCCAGGGAATCGCAACCGAGTGGCAGACTATTTGAGCAGGGCAGCAGCGATGGAGCCTGGAGAAGAAGACCCCACTGACCAAAATGAATTGGTGGCCTTGATGGAGGATCAGGAGAAAATCATCAGCTACCAGGAGTGGACTGAGGAATACGAGGAGGACAGCGTCTTGACGGAAGTGAAGAGGTACATTGTCAAGGGGTGGCCAGATAAAAGACATGTGAGCGAAAATATCAAGCCCTACTACGAAGTAAGGGAAGAATTGTCAGTAGGAGACAAAGGAGTATTCACATACAGAGGGGACAAAGTGATCCCTCCGAGAAATCTCATAACCAAGTTACTGGACTTGTTACATGAAGGCCACCTAGGCATTGGGAAGCTGAAGTTAAGGGCCAAACAAAACTACTGGTGGCCAGGCATGGACATAAGAGCGGAGAGGCATGTCAGAGAATGTCCACAGTGCTAAGGAGCGGACAAAACGCTCAAGCCTCTGCGTCCTGCACTAGGACGGTTCGAAACCCCGCAGAACCCGTGGGAGGAATTGTCGATAGACATATTGGGACCCATCCTTGATGACCAGGGCACTCAGAAATATGTATGTGTCCTCATGGATCGATACTCCAAATGGCCGGAGTTGAAGGTGGATGAGACCATGGACACTGAGAACATTATAAAATTTCTGTCGGACACTTTTGTGAGAGAGGGCATACCCAAGTCCATCTTGAGCGATAATGGCCCTCAATTCACGTCAGAAAAGTGGAACAAATTCATGCAAAGGAACGGCATAGCCATCAAACACACAGCGATCTACCATCCCGCTGGGAACGGCTTGGTGGAACGGTTTAACCGAGTCGTGATGGGTGCCGTACAAGCAGCGATTTCATGCAACAAAGATTGGGAAAAAGCCATAGAGAACATGGTATGGGCCTACAGGATTACCCCAACGGGAACAGGATATAGCCCTTTTCAGATCCTGAGAGGGCGAGAACCTTTCACACATGACAATCGGGTCTGGAAGGAGAAGGTTATCACCAGCGAATGGTCCCCCGGGGTGGTACGTGCCAACCTAGAAAAAGCACAGTCGATATATACCAACCACTACAACAAACGGAAGAATGTAAAGGGGACAAGATTGGAAAAGGATGAGTGGGTAAGAGTAAAGCTGGCAACATTACAGAAGAAAGGAGACAGTAAATACAGCAGGCCCATGCAAGTCAAGGAAGTGTACGATCGAGCGGCCTTGCTGAGTGACGGCAACGTGTGGTCCCAAGATCGCATGGCCAGGTGTAACAAAGTTCTACAATGGGAGCAACCTGGAGCTGAGTGGGACGATGGAGAAGAACCGAATGCAGAAGGGGAGCAAGGCAATGGCGAACAACATGGAGAAGGAAGCGTTAGAGAGGAACTAATAGAGGAAAGAGGAAGCATGGAGGAGAACAGGGCTGGACAGAGTGAGGGAAGAGGTGGCGAGATGCCGAACCAAGGGTCCCAAGAGAGCTCGACCCAGGTGACCAGGAGCAGAAGGTCTGTGGTGAGACCAGCAAGGTTTCGAGATTTTGAAATGAACAATTGAACTGTAAGTGACTCTTGTACTGTTTGGAAAAAAAGGGAGATATGTAGTGGCGCGCACTAGTCTATGCACGTCACGTAGCTACGTGACGTGCGGCGGCCATTTTGGGGGCGGGCTGCGCGCGCAGCACATTGAGAGGTGCGGCAGCCGCGAGTGTACAGCGCCGGCTCGGCGCTCTTCAGGGAGAGTTATATATTAAATAAATGCACCGTTTATAAGGCAACAGAGTCAGCGGTTTCATTGCCACAGGCATCTTTACACTGTCTAGGAATACATAAGTTTAGTATTTTTTAATATTTGCCTGTTTTGCAAACCACAAGAAGAAAATGAGAAGTCCGAGGAGGCAGCGAAGTGACTATAAAGGCTTTTTAGTCTACAAAAAAGTTTGGTTGACAAAAGGAAAACTCTTTTCTCTAAAGAACAACACACTGAGGAAAGTGAGGCCTCCTTTGCCGCAGCATATAGGGTACTTACTGCATATCGTGAGTTCCAAAACTTCACTGCATGACTAATTGATGATCATCTTGTGGTAAGTTGTCATGGCAAGAAGATTCCACAAATATTATTGATGTGCAAAAAGTCTACTCTCTTGCGAACTCTGGAAATTCCCTACAGCACTGAAAACTCACAGGAAGAGACACAAGTACCGAACAAGACTGGAGGAGAGCCGGTTTGAACTGATCTGGCTGGAAGAAGTGGTAACAGGGGTGGAAGCAAGAAGACATTCAGAATAGAGAATACCAGTGTAACATTGTGAGGAGGGTGTTTTAGATGTTGGTCAAGTAAGCACTTTGCAAATTTCTTATTCTGTCCTACACCAAAAAAGAATGCAATACTTGTGTGGCAGTTGAACACTTTGCTAGGGTTTGTAGTATAGCATGTTGGTAAAATAAAGATGAAGACAATGGGATTTACAAGAAAGTTTTAGGAACATTGCATTACTGTGAATGTAGGAATGGGAGGTGTGGTACAGGAAGACAGTGGATGCAGAGATCCTGTTGCTGAAACAGTAGTCTCACATGTTGGTCTTGAACTGTTGATTGACTCGTGATTATATCAGTATTGTGTCTGCCAAGACAGTCAACCCGCTGTGGCATTCCAAAATGCTTAATAAACTCAATGTTTAGGTACCTATGAAAGTCTCAAAATATTTACGATTTGTTTGAGGCCTGACTAGACTTTACAATTCATAATCTATATGGGTTAGAAGTTCTACATACCTTGCGGAGGCCAAGACATGTTATACAGGTTCCATCACAGCCTCTTGAGACTGATACTTAGACATAGCAATAAACAGCAAATCATATATGAGCATGAAGAACGTGACTGTATATGCAGGGAAGTGAAAATGGTCAAGGACCAAGATAATGATAAGGTGACTAGAAGTAAAATAAATAATGTGCTGGAGACACACAGACAAGTATTCCAGGACAAGATGGGCGAATGAAAAGGTTTAACATCAGCCTTAAGATAGACGCTTAACCAACTGAGCATTGAGTAGAAGGGAGTGCCACTGAGTGTGAGGAAGGAGCTTACTGAACTACTGGACAGAAAGTTGTATGACTCTACATTGTTTCTTTCATCCATTCTCATGGCATGCGCAAAAAAGTAAAGAGCTGCATGTTTGTATGGACTTGTGCTACCTAAAGCAAGCTACACGAGTGGACTAGCATCCACAAAATGAATGTTAATGTGAAAAAAGTGACGGCTGGCCAATTAACAGCAAGAAAGTTTGCGCTAGTCATCCCAACATCATTTTTCAGTGTTTAGCTGCAAAAAATCTCACAAATACGTGGCTAAAGGAAAAAAAGGAAACAAAACCTGACTGCAGAATGGAGCAGCCAGGACTAAGTTCAACACAGGACAGATACCCCCTCAACCGCTCCAACAGCCAGGATCACCAGCCAGAGTCCCTGGGGAAGAGGAAGAGGAAATGCAGATTCAGTCAGGAGGTGAACCAGCTCTTCGTCAGCCCCAAGGTGACATTGGGGACCAAAAATGCTATATGGCAGTCCATAGTCAACAAGGTGAACTCTGTCGCAGAAGTCAAGAAGACAGGGATGGACTCCAAAAAGCACTGGCCTGATGCCAAATGCAAGATTAAGCAGGACCTGGCCAACAATAGACACACAGCTCTGCAGACCGGAGGTTGGTGCCACGGGCCACACACTTAGCATAGTGCCAAGGGGGCGTGATGGTAATGTCTTTGATACTCTGGAGCAACTGACATGATGGTAACGTCTTTGGTGCTCTAGAGCAAGTGACTAGGATTTAAAACTGTGTCAAGAACTGCTATTACTTCATATTGCTTCATAAAGGCTACCAAGGACATGATGGTACGTCGTGCCTAGGTATTTGGCAAGGACTGCTATTGCTATGATGGCTGGTACATCAGTGACTTGAGTACACGGCAATTGAAGCCATTTGGTTCAGAAGTTCTTTGTTTAGTGTATGGCCATAGCACACAAATCATGTGCTTCAAAATGCTAGACTGTGTGTTGTGTAACAACCAATCGCATCATTATGTTGTTTTCATACCTTTTGCCCTATTTTGTTGTTGTTGTTATTTTATTTTCATTTCCTTTCAGGTGGCAGCTTCTTGTGAGAGTACCACTATTCCTAGCCATTGTGTTTTCACCGAACAGCATATAAGCGTCCACGCCCAGAACATTCCAGATTCTTATCAGGTAGAGGTGTTATTGTTTTATTATACATATTATTTTACATGCCATGTGTGGTGTTTTATACCAATTGGCTCAGTGTATTAATCACATAGATAATCTTGTCCAGATCTCCTTCCCTGCAGTACCCTCCTTAATTCACTTCCCCTTGTCTAGCTATTCTGAGCATCTGTGGACTTAGAAAGTAGAGATTCAGAACTAAGATATGGTGGGCATACTGGAGGTACTACTCCTGAGGAACATACAAAACTGCAACAGTGGGAGTCCAGTGCCCGCTGAGGAGCTCAGTGCCTTGGTGGAACAGGTGTCCGCAGTCATCTGTGAGGAGTCGGTGGTCGGAGTAGAGGGACGGGACAGTGCTGACTATGACCAACTACTTCAACAAGATGGTAAGTAACAACAATGGGGGGAAATATGTCATGTTGTAAAGCCCAGGCACCTATGCCTCAGCACTCACCAACACTGTGTGCAGGTCAAACAGTAGCCACATAGGTACTCTGGGGCTTATTCACAAGAGTTGCTGGTGTGTCATTTTTTCCCTTATTAAAAGTGACATACCGGTGGTGCAAGGGGCTTGTAACTAAGACCTTAATGTGTGCAAACAATGACAAGTGAACAGTCATGTGTCTCCTAACTAGGGGGCCTATTAGGATGGCGGACGGACCTGCGTCCGTCCGCCACCCCCGAGGTGGAGGGACCGTCCGCAGGGGCAGCTGTCCCTCCGGTGAAATTAGGATGTGACCGCCACCCTGGCGGTCACATCCCGTATCTTTAACCTTGCGGCGGGTGCTGCTTGAAGCAGCACCCGCCACAAGGTTAAAAATGCATGTTTTACATTTACATGCACAAAGCAGCAGGCACCACGTGGTGCCTGCCGCTTTGTGCATGTAAATGCTGGGGGGTACCATAGGTACCCCCCATGTGTACCCCCACCCCCCCCCGACACCCTGGGGGCCCGCAACGAGCCCCCAAACACCAAAGACCACATGCTTTTCCACAGCGGAAAAGCCGCCGTGGAATAGCATGTTTCAATGCACATCGTAATTTGGCTGACGGTGTCTTGCAAACACCGTCACCAAATAGCCCTCCACACCCCGCGGATCAGTGGCAGACGGACCTGCCGTCCGCCGCTGGTCCCACCGCAATCCCACCGCCATCCTAATCTGGCGGTGGGTGTTTTCTGTGGCCGCGGTGGTGAATCCGCATCCTCCAGGCCGGCGGTGGCTTCCGCCGGCCCGGAGGATGCGGATTCACCGCCATCCTAATCGGCCCCTAGATGTGTGCATCAGGTAGTGGTGCAAGTCTCTCAGTCATCCTAGATTAACACATATTGTAATCACAGTCATGTGCATTGTTGTCAAAATAATGTGCTTTCTTGTACTAACTATGGGGCATTTATACCATAATGTAGCAGAGCGCGGGGTTACCCCAAAATGATAGCAAGGCGCTCCGACAGAATAAAATTGTAGAGAAGTGCTGTTGGCACACAAAATACAACACACCCTTGCATGTCCCACAGTTCTATTGTCTCTAAAATTGACTTGCACAAGCGCCGTCACCCTTGTACCATGTTGGTAGGGTGTCTGCACAGCAGTTCCAAATGTTGATGTGCAGGAAGGGATACCTTTTTACACATAAACAATCATTTATGGTGTTTTGCTGTTTCTATGTGTGCTGCACAATGCAACACAAGTACAGACAGCAAAAACGATGATATATACAGCATCTCTCCTTGTTTTGCCATGTTAAGACCATGTTTTCCCTGGCATTAATTTAGACACAGACTCCTATTTATGCCACCCTTGTAAATGGGGGGCAGTGGCAAAATCAATTGGTTTTGCAGCGGAACATCCACCGCAATACCCATTGCCCACCCTTTTCATGCTAAGTGTAGCGTGAAAGGGGGCCTTATTTACAAGGTGGCATTAAGCCACATTAAGTGACTTAATGCCGCATTGAAAATAAGGCGAAGGCCCTATTGCCACGGGAACCTCAGAAAAAGTGAGTTCCCTATGGCGATAGGGACTTGTAAATATGCCCCTAAGTGTTGGCACACAGGGCTGATGTGAAAATCCTAAACGCCTAACATGTAACATTCATGGACAGTGTAAACTGTCATACACAGCTTTGTGTAACAGGTGTACCATGTAACACATGAGAATCGAAAGTGTCATGCACTCAGAATTTCAAATGATTAACAACATGTCAACCTTATAACAGACTGCAACAATAGTATTTGCCCTTTCCATTGCAGAGGATGAAATCGTGTCTCCTGGTCAGCACACTGTCCCAGACATCACAGATGAGGGTAATGATGAAGAAAACCTTCCAACCATCGACCACAACACCCTCCAAGAGCTCCTGGATTCCAAAGGAACTACATCTTCATACCCAGGGAGGGTCAGCAGCACCCTGGCATCTCCTCATGCCCGCAAAATAACCAACAGGCACCACCTACCACCACTGCTACACCCCTAGACTCTGAGGGGAGGGCAGTCAAAATATTAAATTTTAAATATCGACCTACATTAATATTGAGTTTTAAATATCGTGGGGGCAGAATATCGAAGTCAAGAATATCGTTGACCAGAATATCGACCCCAAGGTAAGTAATATTGTTTTTTTAAATATCGAAATAAGTAATATCGTAAGCAAAATATCGTTATTGATAATATCGAATTTTTTTAGTGTTATGTATTTTAGTATGTATTTAATATGTATGTTAAACATTTTTTTAATGTATTTTTATACATTTTAAAGTAAATGTTTAGAAATTAGTAATTTTGTTAAAGTAAATTTTGTGTTTTAGTATCAGACCGGGTTGCGGCTTTATAGGGGAATAGGGTGGGAAGTAATTTAATTATAATTAATTAATTAATATGTTTTTATTAATTGGTATTGATGATTAATTAACTGTTAAGTATTAATTGGTAATTACATTTTATTAAATAGTTCATTATATTAATTAGAATTAATGTATTATTCATTTTTATTTATTGTTAATTCATTTATTGTTACTTAATAATTGATTGGTGATTAATTTTTATTAAGTGATTACTTGATAATTAAATTAATTATGTGATTTTTTTATGTGAAGTGGGCTGTGGGTTTATAGGGGAATAGGGTGGAAAATAATTAAATACATTAATTAATGATATTGTTTTTATTTATTGGTATTTATGATTAATTAATTGGTAATTACTTAATTGGTAATTAATTGGTATTAATTACTTAATTATGTTAATTATAATTAATGTATTCCTACTTTTTATTCATTGTTATTCTTAATTAATTTAATGGTAAATAATTATTAATTGGCGATTAATTGGTAATTAATATTTATTAATTAACTAATTTATAATTATATTAATTTATTATTAATTGGTATTAATTAATTGTGTTTTTTATATGTGTAGCGTGTTGTGTGTTAAAGGGGGAATAGTGTGGGATGTGATTTAATGTAATTTAAGTAAATATTAATTGTAATGTATTGGTATTGATTAATTAATTATTTTTTTGTAAATTAATTATTAATATGTTATTTTTTTTTATAAACAATTATGTAATTGATAAGTATGTTAATTTAACCCTTTCGCTAACCAGCACTTTCCCTACTGTTGCACTCTCTGGAGTGGGAATAGTAATTTTTACCCCTATGCTATCCAACGCTTTCCTTACTGTTGCACTCACTGGAGTGAGAATAGTCATTTTTACCCCTACGTTATCCAGCGCTTTCTCTACTGTTGCACTCTCTGGTGTGGGAATAGTTAATTTTACCCCTATGCTATCCAACGCTTTCCCTACTGTTGCACTCACTGGAGTGGGAATGGTCATTTTTGCCCCTACGCTATCCAGGCTTTCCATACTGTTGCACTCTCTGGAGTTGGAATAGTAATTTTCACCCCTATGCTATCCAACGCTTGCCCTACTGTTGCAATATGTGGAGTAAGTATATATATTACTTTATATGTAGATGTTTAATTAATTTTAAAATTGTATGTATTATTCATTATTTTTAAAATATGTTTAATGTTTATATCTATAATTTTGTAAATTATATTTATTTTTTACTTATTTTTACAGGATTATTAAAACATAAAAAAATATATTTTAAACTCGATATTTTTGACAACGATATTTTTTTTCTCGATATTTTTGTACTTACCTTTATGTAGATAAGACTTCAATATTTTTCATGTCGATATTTCTGTGTCAATATTTTTGTAGGTCGATTTTCTGTCTTTCGATATTTTGTCATACAATCCTCTGAGGACCCACAGGTCACCTTCCACTGGCTTGCAGTAGGAGTCCAGCAGGAGATGGTAAATCAGGTGGAGATGGGGTTGGATACCCTGGCAGCCACAGTAGAGGGGGTCCTTGGGTGCCTCAGTCCTATTAGGGACACCTCGGTTGTCATCAGAATGCACTCTGTTGCCTCCAGCTGTCCCTAGCTGACACCACTGGTGTCATGAGCCAAAGGCACCAACAACTGCCCTGCCAAAGTGACACCAACCAGGTGGTCAATGAGATGCAGGCAATATGAAAAACATTGGAGGCCATGGAGCGAAAGCACGACTCTCACATGGCTGCAAACCACCGCAATATTACTGATGTGTTACAAAACCAGCAGATCCTCCTCTCTGCAGTGATGCCTCATGTCTTGTCACAGATGAATGCTGCTGCAGCGACGGCATCCACATCTTGCTCCTCCGATGTGTCTGTGTTTCCCTTGCCTGCTACTTTTACCACAACACCCTCACAGGAGACACAGCACACATCAGAGGAGGAAGATCTGGATGGTACATCTTTACAAAGGAAAAGCCTCCTGTAGCATTCACCTGTCGAATGTCCAGTTTCTGCTAAGCCCTGTGCTGACCATTGATGGAACGGGGTTTTCGCGAAATAAAACCTGCTCAGATTGAACTCCCATAGTGTGAAATCATTAATCATGTGGTGTGCAAGCTAAATGCGAAATGGGCTAACATGAGGGAAAATGAAACTGCACCAGCGCAAACTAAAATGCTGGAGTAGGCCTCAAATGCTTATGACTAATGGAAAATAAAAGGACTAATGCTGCTTGATTGTTCTATACTAATATGTTTTGGAAATACCATTAATTTGGAATGCACATGGGTAAATGCAACACACAGGGCGGGTGCGCTATGGTATAGCATTATAAGTGATTAATAAAGAATGTGCTTGTTTTCCGTAGAAGTATGGTTTTCTGCTCTGCAGAAAAGGCCTGAGAGTCATTTTAGAAAATAAATGTGAGTTTAATCTGAGCGAGAAAGGGAAGGTGGAAAACTGTTCGTCCTTCACGGGTCCTGTGTGACTGCCAAAGTTTGCGTGGAGAAACAAAATATTCTTCGGAAGTGGAACACTTCCTTATAGAGCGGCGCAATTGAACAATCGAGGCATAAAGTTGTTACATGACCAAAATGGAGGAAATATGTACTATGAGAGCAGCTTGAATTTGTATTTCCTGGGCTGGAAGTTGATAAAATAAGTAAAGAGGACAATGGGCAGTCTTACAGAAGTGACACGACGAGAGTGGTGTACAGTACACCTCCTTCCTTAACCAATAGAATGAAATTGTGTGTTATGATACAATGTGGGTTGGTCTTTTTGGGTTTTAGAGTATAATATTAGGTACCTGGTGGGAGGGGTTTAGGAGGTTGCATGGTTTTCTTCTTTGCGAGAGGAGAGGGCTGCATTGCTGTCTTCTATTCCTATTTGGGCTGGCTGTTCCTGTTTGCTAAATCCTGACTAAGGGGCTCATTAGGAGCCCGCCATCCTATCGGGAAATGGGACCGCCCGCCATAAGAGCGCGGATCCCTTGGGGGACATTAAGATGTGCCCGCCGCTGTAGCAGTCGCATCCTGCATTCCTGTCATTGTAGCGGGCGGTGCACTCAGCACCGTCCGCCACAATGCCAGGAAGGCATGTTGTGCACTTCCATGCACAACATGGCAGCCACCGCGCGGTGCCTGCCATGTTGTGCATGGAACTGCTGGGGGGTACCATAGGTACCCCCCATGTGCACCCCCACCAGGATCCCTAGGGGCCCGCTTCGGGCCCCAAATATCAAACACGTCTGCCTTTCCGTGGCGGCAGGCATATCCCCGCCTGCATACAAATATAGATGGCGGTGTCTACCAGACACCGCCACCATATGAACTGCTTTTCCGCCCGGTAGGCAATCAGGTGGAATGACTATTGGCGGAAAACCGGTGGACGGTCTTCCCGTCCGCCGGGGTCCCACCACCATGCTAATGTGGCGGGGGGAAAATAGAAGCGGCGGAGGTTTTTGGCGATCTGCCTGTTATGCTAATGGGCCCCTTAGTCTTTGCTCTTCAACTCTTCTTTAGGGGCCTTGATGCTCTCATGGCCAGAGAGTAGTTTTCATAATTTCCTTTGTAGGTTAGTATAATATCTGAATTCATTTATTGTTTCTTGTGTGGTAAGCGATTATTCTAGCTGTATTATATTTGTTGAGCACTCACATTATTTAGATAAAGCATTATAAATATACAAGTGAGTTTTTCTTTATTAGTGATAATGGATTTGATTTATAATGAGTATTTCTAGATCCATGTATTAGTGAGCACTTTGCCACTGGATTCAAGCAAGCCTGGCTGAAGACGGCTGAAATGCCAGAAACCGGTCCTAGGAAGCTTATTTCCGGTCCAGGGAAGGCATGGCTTGGCAGTTCAGGCTGGACTGATCCCATGAGGCACAGGGTCAGACTGATTTGCATATGGCAATGTCTGAACTGGGGTGGCAGAGTGGGCTAAAGAACGGTGATGGATTAAACCCAGATCCGTTGACTGGGTGTGAGTGTTTGATTGGTTCGGATGCTCTGTCCATCACCACACCCTTTTGTACCGCTTTGTTTGCCATAAGTTGGCAGGGTATGCTCAGACGTGAGTCCCTTGCTCATCTTGCCATTGGATTCAAGCAAGCCTGGCTGAAGACGGCTGAAATGCCAGAAACCGGTCCTAGGAAGCTTGTTTCCGGTCCAGGCAAGGCATGGCTTGGCAGTTCGGGCTGGACTGTTCCCATGAGGCACAGGGTCAGACTGATTTGCATATGGCCATGTCTGAACTGGGGTGGCAGAGTGGGCTAAAGAACGGTGATGGATCAAACCCAGATCTGTTGACTGGGTATGAGTGTTTGATTGGTTCACATGCTCCGTCCATCACCACACCCTTTTGTACCGAATAATATATCAAGAGCAAGTCTATTTTGTAAAACCATAGATCTGATTGCAACCATTTCGGTATTAATCATTAAGAACCCTCCAGCAGTGTCTGTTGATAAACGATCAACTAATGTTGAGAATTAATATTTTATGTGAGTTCAATACAACTCGAACTGACGGTATCGGTGCACAAAATATATCACCTACTATTTCTGAAAAACTTGCTCTTTTACTTCTTGCTAGTCCTTTACTTATTACATTCATTTCATTGTTCTTAGTTATGTGATATATCTTCGGGAATACAATGCCAAAATAACAACTACCATACCATCATGCATGTAACCTATAATAGGCATTTTTAAGGTTATAGATATATGGAAAAACAGGTTCAGTTCCCCCTTTCAGTCCCCATCCCCCTATTATTAGGAAGGTATGTTCACATTCACTAGTACCAATGAAAATACTGTTATACTCTGTTTTTAGTCTATGTAGACAGAATGTCCCCAATGTTGACAAGTCTAAGGACATTGCAGCATGAGTCTCGCCTTTCTTATAGCCCCCCTCTAGAGTAGCCCATGGCGGTACATGTGACTTCTGCTCAACAGCCTTCTTTTGGAAATACTGCCTTCTTTCCTCTACTAAATTTAGAAAATCTTTCTCTTCATCATGCAAAAGACATGTTAAGTTATTTCTATGAACATATGTTATATCTATGGGGTTCATTGTTAGGTAAAATTCACCCATACTTTTCTACTAAGCACTGGATTTAAATTTCTAAAAATAGGAATTTCTGAAAAGACTAAATCTAAATTTGAATAATAATATTGTAACTTGCCGGTAACATAGAACAAACTAGACACAACACTACAGATGCTCCATAAGTTAATGGAAGATGGTGATATGTCACACCTTCTGAGACAGAAGTAGGTAGTTTCATACAGACATAACAGTGACTCACACCTATCGTATCAACATATTGGTAAAGGAGTTTAGTAAATACATTTAATAACGAATCACTATTCGATTTGTCATGATAATACATGCTCTTATCCATTTGCTCTAAGTCTGTAGTAGTAGTAGTGTTCTTAGTGACTGCATTCATTCTTTTACTTGTATTTGTGTTATTTTGATTATTAGTCACCATTGGAACAGGTATCAAAACAGTACACAAACACCACATCAACATTAGTATTGTAATACTACATAAACAACACTGAACACATCTCTATTTTATACTAGATTTCGGATTTTCAGTCACTTTCACTTCTGCTATTTTTAGAATCTAAATTATTTCTGAAATGCATTTTCTTTGCACACAAAAAAGTAAAAATCTTTGTGTGATCCCACACTTCAAAAACCTTCAGCTTTAGTTAGCCCTTTTTCTTTAGAATTTTTCTTTGTTTTATAATATTCTCAAAAAATCCACCTTTTGTGCAAAAAGTCTTTTCTTTAAGGTGGTCTCAATTCCCTTTCAGCAGATCCTTCAATGGTGACACTTTCTTGTTCTCCATTTAGATCAAGATTTTCAAAATCTTCAAGGATGATGTAGGTCCACTCTGGAGCCTTATATTTTCTACTTGGAACCCTCACTCTTTTTGACAACCTTAATGATCTTCTTGATTGTTCTTGCTCAAATTGACTTGACACCTCATTTACTTGTTCTAATTCTATCCCTGTTTTTCTTCTTTCTCAGCCAGTAGTCTCCCTTTCTAACCCCTTTTCTCTGTACTGCCCTTTCACCTTCTTCGCCTATTTTTCCTTTTAATTTATATTTCTTTTGGTTGGACTTGTTCTGAATTCTCTGCCTTTTCTTATTCTGTTGTTTGTATTTGTTCTGTACCCTCAGGTCTTTTCTTTTCTTCTTCTGATTGAGCTTGCAGTGGATTTTCGGTAGTTGATTCCTCTATTCTTTGCTCACTTTGTTCTGGTTTTTCAGGCTCTGGCTACTTCTCAGCCTCTACAGCAGTTTCTTCAGTCCCAGAAACCGGTGCCCACTGTACTCGACTTGTCCTTGGTTGTTCATCATCAGTGTGTTCTTCAGAGTCTGTTTCTCTGATTTCTTTGACTTCAGAAGTGTCAGCTTCTGGTTCTTTTCTTTGCTCTACCAGTTGCAGCTCCTGTCGTTCAGGTAGACTTGAGACTTTCTGGGTATGACTAGCATGAATCCAATTTGTCAAGACAGCACACTTCACTGCTGTTGTTGTGACCAATATGATTTGATGTGGTCCTTTCCACCTGGGTTCCAAACACAATTTCCTCTTGTGCTTCTTCACCACGACCCAGTCTCCAGGACACAAATCATGAGCTTGGTTCGGCTGTGCTGTGGTTGCATCTTCTCTAACCTGGTGAGACACAGAACTTTCTAGATCAGCTATTTCTTTACAATAGTCCAACACTAGCTCATCAGTTATATTCATCAATTTGTTTCCAGGTACAAGTGCTAGTCTCATTGCTCTTCCCATGAGAATCTCATGTGGACTTAATCATGTTCTTCGGTTAGGAATGCTTCTAAGGCTCATCAATACAAGGGGAAAAGCATCAGGCCATTTCAGTGAAGTGGATGCACACACTTTCCCTAACCTGGATTTTATTATGCCATTGATCTGCTCAACCACTCCAGAAGCTTCTGGTCGATAGGCACAATGTAATTTCTGCTCAATTTTTAAAGCAGTACAAATCGCTTTGATTACCTCATTGTTAAAATGAGGCCCTCTATATGTTTCCAAAGTGACTGGAAATCCAAATCTTGCAATGAGCTCCCTCAATAGTAGTTTGGCAACTGTGAGGTTGTCATTCCTCCTCGTGGGATAGGCTTCTACCCATAGAGAAAATAGACATACAATGACAAGGACATATTTCAATCCATTGCACGGTGGCAACTTAATGAAGTCAAGTTGCAATCTCGTGAATGGTGGTTCTGCTTTTCCAATTTTTCCCCAACTGACAACTGTCTTCCTACCTGGGTTTTGCTGTTGGCAGGTTAAGGTTAAACATATTTGGCAGAGACTCTCTGCAAATACTCTAAACTTTGGATTATACCATGTTTGCCTGAAATGTCTAATCATGACGTCTCTCCCAATGGGTGTAGTTCCATGATATACCCTAGCCATTTGTGACAACAAACTATCTGGCATTATTGCTCTACCTTCTGGACACACTCATACTTTATCGTCCTGACACAGTACATATAGCATAACCAGACATCAATTTTCCATTCTCTCTTCTCAAGCATGACCCATCAACAAACAATACAAAATCTGACTCTTCTAAATGAACGTCAAGGAGGTCAGGTCTGGGCTTTGTACACATTTCTGTCACATCCAAACAATCATGATCAACCTCCTCTTTCACTTCTTCACAATAGGAATCGGGCAACAAAGTTGCTAGATTCATCATGGTGCATCTCGTCACACTTACATTCCCAGCACCCAATATTACTCTTTCATACTTAGTCAGCTGACTAGGGGTCAAATGTTGAATACAAGTCCTTGTTAAAAGGATCTCGACAGAATGTGGCTCATACACATTTATAGGATGTGCCATCTCAATCCATTCACTTTGTTCCAGAATTACACAAGTACCAGCCACTGAGTTTAAGCAGCCAGGTAATGCTGCAGCCACTAGATCCAGAGTAGCAAAAAATGTATGCTACTGGACGTCCGGACAATCCGTGTCTCTGTGTTAACACTGAAAGTGCACAACCTTCCCTTTCACAGCAGAACAAAGCAAACTCTTTGGTATAATCTCACATTCCCAATGCTGGTGCTTGACACAAACAACTTCTCAGTTTTATGAATGCTTCTTCACTTTCATCATCCCATTCCATCGGATCCATTACATCTTTTTGTGTCAACCTTATTAAGGGTTTTGCTAGCAGTGAAAATCCACTGATCCATTGGCGACAATATCCAGCCACTCCTAAAAACATTCATACTTCTTTCTTGGTTTGGGGCAGACTCATGTGTCGAATCACTTTTATTCTTTCTGGTGTCACTTTTCTGACTCCTCTTTCTATCTTGTGTCCCAAATATTGAACTTCCTGTTGGCAAAACTGTAACTTTTCTGGTGACACCTTGTGCCCTCCTTCTGCGAAATGGTTCAGTAAAGCTATTGTGTCCATGACACAAGCTTCTCGTGTCTTTGATGCCAATAATAGGTCATCAATGTACTGAACCAAGACTGAATTTCCTGGCATAACCAAAGCGTCCAAACATTTTTTCAGATTCTGATTGAAAATCGATGGACTCTCTGTGTACCCTTGAGGAACTCCGCTCCCTGCCAAAACACAGTCTCTGAACTGGAATGCAAATAAATATTGACTATCTGGGTGCAATGGAATCAAAAAGAATGCTTGGCACAAATCAATCACAGTGTACCAATGGGCATCCCACGGTATCGGATAAAGAATCTCTGCTGGGTTTGGTACTACTGAACAACAGGGTACTACTATTTTATACATTTTCCTCAAATCTTGTACTATTCTATATATTCCACTAAGCTTTTTAAGTCCCATTATTGGTTAATTACAAGGACTGCTCAATATTTATTTTAGAATACCTTATTCAATCATTTGATCAATTACTGGGGCAACTCCTGCTTTGACTTCAGGGCTCATTCTGTATTGTGGTGTGTTTGGATATATCGCACCTTCTTTTACCACAATTTTACCTGCATCTACCTTTGCCATTAGACCAATTTGTTTTCCTGTAAAATCTCACACACCTGACCTCACTGTGGTTCTCAATTCATCAGGCAAATTGCGTTCAGTAAGAAGTGAAAACATCTCATCCACTTCTGTTCCTTGTTTTGCTAACATCATCTTGAAAGCAACATCTACATCATGTGTTTGGAAAGCAACACCATCAGGCGTACAAAAGATGGTACAGTTCATCTTACACAATAATTCCCTACCTCACAGGTTTACTGGACTTGAGTCGCATACTACAAACCGATGCATGTCTCTGACATTCCCAATATTTACTTCTATTGTTTCTGTGACTGGGGTACTGATTTGCTTATTTGAGATTCATACAACTTAAATAGTTTCTCCCGAGAGGAGTAGGTTTGGAATTTCTGCTGCTCTCACAGTTGAACTGGTAGCGCCAGTATCCACTAGAAAAGTGATGTCATTTCCTTCAACCTTTCCAACAACAAATGGGCCAGACTGATCTACCGCCAAAGATGTGCCAAGCACGCACTCTTCCTCCCCCCTCAGGCACCGTCATTGGGACATTTCTGAATCACTCTCATTACTTTGCATCTATTATTGTTGAACCGTCTGTGCATTCTTACCACTTTCTCCACGAAATCCGGTGTTCACACTGTATCTCAGCACCGGAGCTTTCACTTTGTTGGGCACAAGGTCTTGTGGCACTTGCAACTGAGGAGTAACTAGCTGTTGTTGTTGTTGTTGTTGTTGGTTCACAACCACCTCACTCTGCATCTGTGGATTTAAAATATGATTTAACCTATTATTCTGTTGAATATTTCTACACTCATTCTTCCAATGTCCAAGCTTTCCGCATCCATGACAATTATATTTATTTTTCGCTTCAGTTCTACTCATTCGTCCTTTCCCCTTATTTCCATTTGATACCTGACTACTCTGATTTTGCCCATTCATCTCGTTATCATTTTGAAAACCAGAAGCTGCTTCTTGGTGTTCTGCCAACTTCACTTGTGCCCACATCATTTTCTCTTTTAACCGTTTATGCTGTGCATCAATGTCATCACTAAAATACTTTGCATTCATTAAAATGTCATCAATCGGCTTACTTTGCCAGCAAAGCATATGCTGCTGAATCATCTGACCAATTTCTGGTCTTAATCCATACACAAACCTATTGACAAAATGTTCCATATCTTTGTCACCAATATTTTCAAATCTACTATACGGCTTAAACACCTTTTGTAGTATGCATACCCTGACTCCTTTGGTTCTTGAGTTGTTCTATCTATTTTAACCCAATCTGTTTCTTTAGGGGACATTTTCCCTTTCATAAAGGTAATCACTTGATTATATTTCTTCATCACATCCTCTGAGGCGCCCCTGTCTTTTTGAAAAAAATCTTTTTATTAGGAAAAAAAATCAAATAATATCACACACATCAACACAAATACAAAAAAGCAGTCATGAAAATATATCAAATGTGGCCAACAAAAAATCATAAACAATACTAAGGGGCACATTGTTCAGACATGGCCATATGCAAATCAGTCTGGGCCCTGTGCCTCATGGTAACAGTCCAGCCCGAACTGCCAAGCCATGTCTTTCCTGGACCGGAACAAGCTTCCGAGGACCGGTTTCTGGCATTCCAGCTGTCTTCAGCCCGGTTTGCTTAAATCCAGTGGCAAAGTGAGCAAGGGACTCACGTCTGAGCATACCCTGCCACACTTATGGCGGTCAAAAGCGGCACAAAAGGGGGTGGTGATGGACGGAGCATCTGAATCAATCAAACACTCACACCCAGTCAAAAGATCTGGGTTTAATCCATCACCGTTCTATAGCCCACTCTGCCACCCCAGTTCAGACATGGCTATATGCAAATCAGTCTGACCCTGTGCCTCATGGGAACAGTCCAGCCCGAACTGCCAAGCCATGTCTTCCCATGGACCGGAAACAAGCTTCCGAGGACCGGTTTCTGGCATTTCAGCCGTCTTCAGTCCGGCTTGCTTGAATCCAGTGGCAAAGTGAGCAAGGGACTCACGTCTGAGCATACCCTTCCCACATAGGGTGAATAGCAAAACAAACAAGATGATGGACGGAATGGTAATTAATTTGTATTAATAGGTAATGATTATTAATAAATAATTGTTATTTGTATTTTTATTTGATTAATTATTATAGAATATAAAATGTGTAATTATTGTTAATTAATTTTTAATTGGTATTAATATATATATTTTGTATTAATATATGAAGTATTTACTTTCCCTACTGTTGCACTCACTGGAGTGGGAATACAAATTTTTACCCCTACGCTATCCTATGCTTTCTCTACTGTTGCACTCTCTGGAGTGGGAATAGTAATTTTTACCCTCCCTCTATCCAACGCCTTCCCTACTGTTGCACTCTCTGGAGTAGGAATATAACTTTTTTACCCCTACGCTATCCAACGCTTTCCCTACTGTTGCACTCATTGTAGTGGGAATAGTAATTTTTACCCTCCCCCTATCCAACGCCTTCCCTACTGTTGCACTCTCTGGAGTGGGAATAGTAATTTTGACCCCTATGCAATCCAACGCTTTCCCTACTGTTGCACTCTCTGGAGTGGGAATAGTAATTTTTACCCCTAAGCTATCCAACACTTTCCCTACTGTTGCACTCTCTGGAGTGGGAATAGTCATTTTGACCCCTACGCTATCCAACACTTTCCCTACTGTTGCACTCACTGGAGTGGGAATAGTAATTTTGACCCCTACGCTATCCAACGCTTTCCCTCCTGTTGCACTCTCTGGAGTGGGAATAGTAATTTTTACCCCTACGCTATCCAACGCTTTCCCTACTGTTGCACTCTCTGGAGTGGGAATAGTAATTTTTACTAACCCTGGGCGTAGTGGGCGTAGTGGGGCTTCGTGGAGCTACGTGAAGTGGGCGAGAAACTCCGCCCACCTCCGCACTCCGCGTAGCCCCACTACGCACCGCAGGCCTCCCTCCCGCCCTCCCTAAATACTTTAAATTAATGGTGTAAAAGAATTAAAAGGCACTTACCTTGCCCGCCGCGTCCCCGCCGCGTCCCCGGGGCTCGCTATCTTCATGGCTGCCGTCTTGTGTACTAATGCGCATGCGCGGGCGACCGCGCATGCGCATTTCTCGTGAGAAATGCGCATGCGCGGCCGCTCGCGCATGCGCATTAGTACACAAGACGGCAGCCATGAAGATAGCGAGCCCCGGGGACGCGGCGGGCAGCGGCGGGCAAGGTAAGTGCCTTTTAATTCTTCTACACCATCAATTTAAAGTATTTAGGGAGGGCGGGAGGGAGGCGGGTGGCGACCAGCTACGCTCCGTCTGCGGAGCGTGCATAGTGCCGGATTCTACGCCTGCTACGCAAAATGCGTAGAAGCCGGCACTACGCACACTCCGTGCACGGAACGTAGCCGCCCGCCCAGGGTTAATTTTTACCCCTACGCTATCCAACGCTTTCCCTACTGTTTCTCTCTTTGGAGTGGGAATAGTAATTTTTACCCTCCCGCTATCCAACGCTTTCTCTACTGTTGCACTCTCTGGAGTGGGAATAGTAATTTTGACCCCTACACTATCCAACGCTTTCCCTACTGTTGCCCTCTCTGGAGTGGGAATTGTAATTTTTACCCCTACGCTATCCAACGCTTTCTCTACTGTTGCACTCAGTGGAGTGGTAATAGTAAATTTTTACTCTATCCGCTATCCTACGGTAAAAATATTTTATATTTGTTATTAATATTACGTTCATATATATATACATATATGAATAGATCAATTTGTATGTTTCTTTTACTTACATTAATTATTTATTAATTTTAAGGTTATTTAAGTATTTTAAGTATGTTTAAGTTGATTATATTTATTATTTCATTAATTTTTGATTATATTAAAGCATTAAAAAAAAATTGATATTTTTGACTATCTATATTTTTTACAACGATATTTTTGATTCAATATTTTTGAACTTACCTTTTTGGAGATAGGAAATTGATATTTTTGTATTCTATATTTTTTACTCGATATTTCGGTTTATATTTGTGTCATCGATATTGTTTGAGTGATCCCTTCATCTCCATATGAACTTAATCTGTCTGGACTTATCATACCAATAATAATTTCCTCCAAATCTACTCCCAACTCGCTTACATCCATAGTTTTTGGTTGAGGTTTCTTCTTTTCTAATCCTTTTGCCCATTCTTCTAGATCTTCTGGTGACAATCCAGTGGAATTTCCTACCACTGGGGTAACAGTTGTTACTTTCCTCCTTGCATCTATGGGTGAAATTCTCTTTGGAGTTTCAGTCACAGTCTCAAGATTTGGGAGATGTATTAATTAGACATTCGAATCACTCTCACTAGTTTGATCTTCTAACATCACTATCTCTTTTCTAGCACTATTCTGTGAAACTGTCACATTTTGCAGTTTTGGTGTACCTCGTTTGTCACTATACAATCAGCCGCGGTGCGTCCATTGGGGCGTAGGGGCGTAGCCCCACCAGCCCATGGACCCGCGGCTGCCAAGTAAAATAATTTAATTAAATGTTCCTGGATTCCTGACTCCTCATGATATTTTTCCGAGCGTCGTTTCCGAGCGCCGCCGGGCAGCACCCGACTGAAACGGGAGTGCTCAGGGGGGTGGGCTGGTCTGGTGTGTGTGATTGACAGGCGACGCCGACGAGTCGAGACGAGTCCTCTCCTTTAGAACGCGCAATACAGCTTGGGGCAGAAACTTGCCCGAGCATGCGCATATTAAGCTGCCCTATTATAGTGACTAGGGGGGGTGCAGGTTTATTCGTGCGGCAGGCAGCCCTGGCATTAAAAGGGCGACAGGGCGAGCAGTTAGTGTGCCCTCCAAGCCAATCCTGGCGCTGCATGCAGCGCCAGGATTGGCTGGTCACTGCGCCCCAGAGCAGGGGCAATCCATATTGGATGCCGCGCGTGGGTGGCTCTGGCTCAGTCGCAGTGCACAAACAATGGCCAATCACTGTATCTGACTTCTTGTAGTCATGCAGTGATTGGCCATTGGCGCGCGGCGCTGCTGTCGTCCTACGTTGGATCCGGTACCGGTTCACTCCGACTCGCCTCGTGGTTGTGTGTGGAGTCGACTCGTGTGGAGTGGAGACAGAGACATTACTGTGTGCGTGGTGCGTCTCTAGGTGCTGACTGCGTCGCAGGTGCAGGGTTTCCTCGCTGGCCAGGTTTGTGTCTGGTCGGTGCAGGGTTGGGTCTGTTTTCGTCTTTCGACAGTGTTTATTGAAGGCTCTAAGCGGGAGGGATCGAAGCGGTTCTGTAGCGCCTCTTTGAAAGAAGCTTATAGAGCATAGGTAAAAAATAGTTGTGAGCCTCTATGTTTTGCTTTCCGTTTGCCGGACCTAATCCTTTAATAAGTTGATGTACAGAGAACATGTGATGCTTCTGTGCTGAGCATATGTGCAGACGGCGTCCTCCCGCCCAGACAGGCATCTCAGCTATCCCCTGGTATCATATGGTGTCATTAGGCGGGACCACAAACCCTTTGTGCCTGAAAATAGCCCACTTTGGGCACTTGTCTAAACATGCACATTGATTCATCTCAGGTTACAACCATTAACTCATTGAAACATAACATGTCCGCAGTACCAGTCATATCTTTAGCACCGCCACCAGCCTCTATAAAACTATCTCGGACTCGGTTGTGTCCTTTATTGACGAATAATAATTCCTTGGACTTGTTTTTAATGGAACCTTCTAGTTTTTTTCTCACACATAGTGCAATCCAGAGTGTGTAGTGATGAGTAAATTCCCTTTATTTGCTGCATCATTTGGTAACTGTCGCATAGTTTGGTCCTTGTTAGTCTCATAATTGGGCTTGTTTATTAAGTATCCTTCTAGTTGGCTCGTTTTGTTTCTCACAGTATTGGAGGTCGTTCTGTTTTTGAATGCTTCCAGTTTTGGCCGAAAAGAACCAAGGCTAAAGTAAATAAAATTGTTTTCCCAGCATCAAGCTATTTAAACCACGGGGACACACACCGATTAGAATTAAGCACTTCTGGTACACCATTGGACAACGTCACAACTTGACTGCATCTCTAGCAGTGCCATTACGTCATAGTGCTGCATGTTGTTGTGGGAGACGCGAGTTGCGCTTTTGTTTTCCCCATTCTGGGAGCCTAATGATGGATTACCCGAGTACTGGACGCACGGCGGCAGGTTTAATGCGCCATGATCTCCCCTTCTAGCCGCAACGCTTCTCCAAACCGCAAACCCTATGTGATCTGCCCAGTTAGGCCAATCAAGGTACTTGCGCCATTAAGGCGAAGGTGGCGGTGGTTGGGTGTAATTAATGTTTTTTAGTGTGAGGGGCAAACTGCGTGATAACCCAGAATGGGTTCACTTTTCTTTCAAACACTTAGAGTTCTGTGTGTGTGGGGGGGTCTGTTGTTCTGTGTGTGGGGGGTCTGTTCTGTGTTCCTGGGGGTCTCTTGTTCTGTGTTCCTGGGGGTCTCTTGTCCTGTGTGCCTGGGGAGGTCTCTTGTTCTGTGTGCCTGGGGCGGTCTGTTGTTCTGTGTGCCTGGGGGCCTGTTGTTCTGTGTGCCTGGGGTGGTCTGTTGTTCTGTGTGCCAGGGGGCCGGTTGTTCTGTGTGCCAGGGGGCCGGTTGTTCTGTGTCCCTGGGGTGGTCTGTTGTTCTGTGTGCATGGGGGTCTGTTGTTCTGTGTGCATGGGGGTCTCTTGTTCTGTGTGCATGGGGGTCTCTTGTTCTGTGTGCATGGGGGTCTGTTGTTCTGTGTGCCTGGGCGTCTGTTGTTCTGTGTGCCTGGGGGTCTGTTGTTCTGTGTGCCTGGGGGGGGGGTGTCTGTTGTTCTGTGTGCATGGGGGTCTGTTGTTCTGTGTGCATGGGGGGGTCTCTTGTTCTGTTTGCCTGGGGTCTGTTGTTCTGTCGGCATGGGGGTCTGCCCGATGGTATGTATGCATGTGGTACTGTAGGTGTGTTAGTCTGAGAGTGCATGGATGTTTACATGCATGTATCATCTATGTCGAGTCAACATGTGCTTGGATGGTGTGTATCTGTATTTACTATAAAAGTCAAACACATTCACTTTGCCAATATTTGGATTTCATCTCACTTCAAAAGCAAATTTAAAGTCTAATTTTACGCCCACTTTACCTCTCAGCCTTGGTCATGGTTCCTCTAGAGAGATAACGGATGCAGAAATCTGACATTAATAGAAACAGAGTGGCTGGCTTTTATCTGGTATAAATGCTATCCCCAAGACCTGTAAGTATGAGTTTTTATGAAATTGCATTTCTGCATGTTGCCTAGCTGCAGGGAGGAGGTTAATATTGTTGTGTAGATATCTCAGAGCACAGGAGGCTGTCGCAAATTACTCAGGACATAAATACAGTGGCGAGTTCATTGCATTGATTGTAATTCTTTTCCCAAACACATGTAAACTCAAACATACTCACACATGCAAACAGCCAAAAACACCAGCACATGTAAACGCAAACATACTCACACATGCAAACAGCCACAAACACCAGCACATGTAAACTCAACCATACTCACACATGCACACAGCCACAAACACCAGAGACCAACAAGCAGACAACCACATCCACTCACTTATTCTTATAATGGGAAGTTCCAGGCTCAAGCATGCGTACCGGAGGGCCCTAGAACAGGTGAGGTGCCAAAGATATAAAGACAACACTCCTAGCATTACAGAGTAAAGCTCATTCTCTTTCCGGTTTTTCAAAGCTGTTCCGCTTAGAAAAGGGTCAGTTCCTCTTGAGCATTCCACAAGAGTGATTCGCAGAGTAGCTACAGCAAGAGTCACGTGCTGCTTCTGGGGTGTATAGGCCTATGGGGAAGGCATATGAGTCATCAGTCATTGCTTCATAGGATCCTCGCAGTGACGGTGTGTAGGACCTGTATAATTTGATCATTGAATAGTCATATTGTATGGCTAAGCAGACCTTGAAGTTCAGATTTTTTCTTTTTTGAGTTTTATATAGTGTAAACTAGACCTGAGACATTGGGTATCAGAGCGCTTTACATGAGCACCAGTTTCGTTATAGATGAACACCTTCATTTTTTTATTGGTAGGCACGGAGAGATTAAGTGATTTGCCCTGAATCACAGGATGTAGATTGTTGTTGCTGAGACTCTAACCAGGTTACCCAGCTTCGAAGCCGACCGCTCTAGCCGTAAGGCTACATCCTCTCCCCTTGATTGTTGATTGTAGTCAATTGGTCACAATTATGCAGCTCTCCTGTACGGATCGCTCATAGTGTTCTATTTACTTAATAAAAAATGTTTGGGGAAAACAACAAAAATGTTTGCCCATATAACGTTATTTTGTATTGCACGTTCTTTAAATGCCATTGTCGACAACCGCCATGCCGCTGTGCTTTTTCCTTGAAGCACATGTCTTTTCAATGCCATCTGAAAGTCCTGCAGAGATTGGATGGGCCACATATTGGGTGATGTGGAGTTTCAGTGTAGAAGGACAGAGATGTAAAAGTCCCAGAACTAGGAGGCAAACATGGTGGCTTTGGTGTTGTTTGAAGGTTGTGATTGGTGGATCTAAGGTTCTGATTTGGTGTTAGTATGGTAGAGTGTCAGAGAGGGTGTTGGGAGCCGTGTCATTTGCTGATTTGAAAGTTGTGATTGGTGAATATAAAGTTCCGAGTTGGTGTGTAGCATGGTAGGGTGTCAGACAGCAGGTTGAATGCCATGTCATTTGCTGATTTGTATGTCCATGTAAGTGGTTTGAATACGGTCCTGTTCTTGAAAGTGAGCCAGTTGGCCTGGTGACAGGATTCAGTCTGAGCATGTATGGAATGTATGAAGCTCTGTGGTTATACTGAATAAGCAGCTACCTATGTTATGCCATCTATTAATGTAATAACTGCACTTTCACAATTGCTTTATTAACAGCGAAACAGCGGCCCTCATCCTCCTAGACCTCTCCGCGGCATTCGACACTGTCTGCCACCGCACCCTAGTGCAGCGCCTCAGCAACGTCGGAATTCAGGAGAAGGCACTGGAATGGATCGTCTCCTTCCTCGTCGGAAGAACACAGAGAGTCCGTCTACCACCGTACAAGTCAGAGGCCACCGAAGTCATCTGCGGTGTCCCTCAAGGATCCTCTTCAACGTCTACATGAGCCCCCTCGCGCCCATCGCACGCCAACACAACCTGAACATCATCTCCTACGCCGATGACACCCAGCTGATCCTCTCCCTGACCAACGACCCCGCCGCTTCCAGAGCCAACCTTCACGAAGGGATGAAAGATGTAGCCGAGTGGATGACGACCAGCCGCCTGAAACTGAACTCAGACAAGACGGAAGTCCTCATCTTGGGCTCCTCGCCCTCAGCCTGGGACGACTCCTGGTGGCCCCCCGCCCTGGGCACCGCACCCAAACCGACAGACCACGCACGCAACCTGGGCTTCATCCTGGACTCCTCCCTCTCCATGACCAGACAAGTCAACGCCGTCTCCTCGTCATGCTTCAACATCCTGCGCATGCTACGGAAGACCTTCCGGTGGATCCCCACCGAGACCAGGAAGACGGTCACCCAGGCCCTCGTCACCAGCCGACTGGACTACGGCAACGCCCTCTACGCCGGAACCACCGCCAAGCTCCAGAAGAGACTCCAGCGGATCCAGAACGCCTCAGCCAGACTCATCCTCGACATCCCCCGACGCAGCCACATCTCCGGACATCTGAGAGACCTGCACTGGCTCCCCGTCAACAAGAGAATCACCTTCCGTCTCCTCACCCACGCACACAAAGCCCTACACGATCTAGGCCCGAGCTACCTCAACAACCGCATCAACTTCTACGCTCCCAAACGCCACCTCCGATCAGCCAGTCACGCCCTCGCCGCCGTCCCCCGCATCCGAAGAACGACAACAGGAGGAAGGTCCTTCTCCCACCTGGCCGCCAAGACCTGGAACTCCCTCTCGACTGACCTGCGCCTGACCCAAGACCACCTCTCCTTCAGGAAGAAGCTCAAGACCTGGCTGTTCGAGCAGTAGCAGCACCCCCCCCCCCCCCCCAGCGCCTTGAGACCCTCCGGGTAAGTAGTGCGCTCTATAAATGTCCTTGATTGATTGATTGATTCCTGCTTTCTCAAATTTGCTTGAAAATGCACGATTTTTCTTCTTTTTTTTCAAAATTTTCTTGCAGGGGATTATCCCGCCAAACCCCCCTTTTGGGGTTCGGGCTCGCTCGCTGCGCTCGCTACGGTGCTGTATGCAAATCAGTTTGCGCCCCACCACTTTCAAATGTCACCCACTGCCCCTGTATAAAATGGAATAATATGACCAATATTTACTGGCACTGTCACTGCTTCATCATTTAGACCTAACGGATTTATGTTTTGAATGATCTCTTCTTTTGTGTTATTCAATGCATCCCTTTCCTTTTATTGTGATGCTCGGATGACTGTTGGATCATATAGAACTTGTGGAACAAATAGTGTTCCCATCATAGGGGCACCTGGAGTTGTATCTCCAGCACTTTCTTGATAAGGCGGAGGTCTTTTAATTAGAATATCTTCTAACAATTCATCATCAGATTCATCACACCCTATTCCTGTCACACCTATGTGTTTAGTTTTTTCCTTACATTTGCTCCCTTCTTGATCTTCAGCCATTAACACTGGATACAAAACCTCGGTTACTACAGCCCTTCTCCATCTTTTCATTTGATTTCTTCGATTATCAAAAGGGTATCTGGGTAAAAATCCTCTATTAAGCCTCCTGCCTCCTCTGTATTTCTCTTGTTCAAATGCCTCAACTTCCCATTCCTCCAAAGCCTCATACTGTGTTAACCTTGGATTTGGTTCTAATGAATTCATCCTGTTTCTCAAATTCTGAAGAATCCTCACATTAAATGTACCATGTTATGGAAAAGCTAGAACACCATCACCTTTCGTATACTCTACCCAATTTTCCAACCATACACATGTATGATATCCACTTTCCATCATCAATCAATCAATCAATCAGGGAAATTGTAAGCACTCTTCTCACCCATGAGGGTCTCAAGGCACTGGGGTGGGGGGATCCGCTGGTCTGTTTAGCCAAAGAGCCAGGTCATGAGGGTCTTTCTGAAGGTGTTCAGGCGTGTTAGAAGGTGGCATAAAAATTCCGTCCCAAGTTACTATACGCTTGTCCTTCTTAAAGAAATTCTTGATCTTATTAATCAGTTCCATTCTTCTGATTCTTATAACTAACTAATTCAATTGGTAAAATCCCCAAAACTCTTCCGTATTTTCACAAATCCTGTTTGTTAACACTCGTCCTATACCAGCGCGACTCACACCAACAATCCAATTAGGTTTCTTTGTGTTGAAATTTTTTATTAAAGAGTTTTAGATGAAAATACAGAAATACGTACATATGTAAATAGGTAATAAAAGAAGATATTGATAAATGAATCATAATACAGGTATGGCAATAATGTAATTATACATAGGATACAATGGACATGGAAAAGTAAAAATATTAAATATACTGTATGTTAAAAAGCAAATAGATGAAAGGAAGAGAAAAAAAAAGAAAAGAAAAGGGAAACAAACAAGGAATCAAAGAAACAAAATAAAAAAGAAAAGAAAGAAAGAAAAAAAGAAACCCAGAGTAACAAAGGAAAGAAGAAAGAAGATGGAGCTAAGATATAAGGAAAGAATTAAGGAGCAAAAAAGGAACCTCAGGAAAAGTACACTAATAGAAAATGAAAATTAATTAAGGAGGTGTAACAGACGTTGGAGAGGAGGAGTGGAGACAGAGTCACTATCCACTGTGGCTTTCAGGAATGGAGACCATGTTTGAAGAAAAACAGAAGCCTGATCCTGCAAGTTATAAATTACGCGTTCATAGCCACCAGCCATTCTTCCTGAGAAGGAGATAAAGAGGACTTCCAATGACGTAATATACAGATTTTGGCCGTAGCCAAAGCAGTATGTAAAAGACGCGCCTTGGTTTAGATAGTGTCGGGAGACCTCGGAAATCATGTAAAATAATATTTGCAGAAGTGAAGGGTAATGGCAATGACATAGTAGATGCCAAAGTCTTTCTTATAAAAAGCCAAAATGATCTAGTACAAGGGCATTCACAGATAATGTGTGTAATATCAAAACCAGAGGCAGAACATCTCCAGCATAAAGAGTGTGCTATCAGTTTGGCATGATGTAGTTTAGATGGAGACCAGTGCCATTCGTGGATGATTTTGAAAATGCAAAATTTGAGACGAGCCTCTCGGACACCTTTATGTAAACCTTCCAGAATCTGATCCCATTGAGCAATGGAATATGTAACTGATAAGCGAGATTGCCATTTTAATTGAAGAACTTTCGAGAGAGGTTGCGAATAAAGAGGATGTAGGAAGGTTTTATAAAGACCAGAAGTCACACCCTTAAAATTCCCCCATAAATGCAAATACGACAAAATAGGAGACGCGGTCAACAGTTCAGGTGGAGAACCTAAATGTTTTGTGATGGCTTGTTGAAGTTGAGTATATTGACGCGAATGTGTGGATGGTAATTGGAATTCATCGCTGATTTGAGAGAAAGATTTAAAGTTGTTGTCATGGAACAGTTTTTCCAAAGAGTGAATACCGGCCTCCTGCCATAGAGGCCATGATAACATGCGACCATGAACGCGTATAGCCGAGTTGGACCATAAAGGAGCTTTGACATGAAGCCGCGGGTTACATTTAAGTAAACGATGACTTCTTTGCCAAGATTTATACATCGCAGATAAGATAGGATTTTTGGGGTCAGAAGAACTGGAACCCTTACCATATAAAAGGGACAAACCAAGACTAGAAGATAATAAGTGAGGTTCAAGTGGGACCCATTGAGGTATGTCTTTAGATTTGGGCAAAAAGAAGGAAAGTTGTGAGAGATGGAGGGCGAGTGAGTAATGCTCAATAGAGGGAAGACCCAATCCCCCGTGTAATTGGTGAGATTTTAATTTGGCCAAAGTAAGACGTGGTTTGGCCGTACCCCAGATAAAAAGTTTAATTTTGGAGTCAATGGACCGAAGAATAGTCAGGGGGATGGTTAGAGGAAGCATACCTAAGACATAAAGAAATCGCGGTAGGGTGACCATCTTAACCGCCTGGACCCGCCCCCAATGAGATAAGCCGAGGACTTTCCATTTATCGAAATCTCTTTGCATTTGTGTAATCAACTGCGTTAAATTGTCCATAACTATGTTATCCAATCCTCTGTTAATCAACACTCCTAAATATTTAAGGTGAGAGGATTGCCATTGAAATGGAAAACCAGAAATTGCAGCTTTTGTGGTAGCAATGGACATGGGCAGTGCTTCACTCTTATCCCAATTAATCATATAACCGGAAAAAGAGGAGAAATTATTTATGATACTAAGAAGAGCAGGGAGAGAGCGGGAAAGGTCTGTAAGTGTGAGAAGAATATCATCTGCGTATAAATAAATTTTTGAATGGCCAATTGGAAGGGGAACACCAACCACAGCGGATGACTGACGTATTGCAACAGCTAAAGGTTCCATTGCCAAAAGAAAAAGAAGAGGGGAAAGAGGACAACCTTGACGAGTACCCCGTCTGATTGGAAATGGAGTAGAAAGAAAACCGCCGCAGTTAACTTGAGCTGAAGGACTATCATATAACAGACGCACCTTAGCTACAAATTGGTCGCCCAAACCAAAGCGTTGCATTATGGTAAAAAGATACTCCCATTCGATACGGTCGAATGCTTTTTCGGCATCCGAAGAAAGGAGTAAGGCATCGTTAGCGAGATTTTTAGCCGACCACAAAGCATGAGAGAGAGTACGTAAATTATTTCGAGATGAACGACCAGGAACAAAGCCTACCTGTGAATTGTGGATTAAAGAAGGTAAAACCTTACGAAGACGAGATGCGAGAATACTCGCAAGAATCTTAACATCAGAGTTTAAGAGAGATATGGGGCGGTAACTACCACACAGCAGAGGATCTTTACCAGGTTTTGGTAAAACAGCTATGATAGCCTTGTTGGAAATAGAACCAAGAGAAGATTCCTCTGCGGCTTCTGCAAATGCAGCATGAAGTGTATCAACCATACTCTGGCCAGTCCACTTGAAAAATTCAGGAGGGAAACCATCTTCGCCTGGTGCTTTATGGTACGGCAAGGCAGCAATAGCTGAGGAAATTTCCTCCTTCGTAATAGCTCCGTCAAGGAGAGCTCTACCATCATCAGAGAGTCGTGGAAGATGTATCATATCCCAAAAATTTGACATCTCTGAAGTGTCTATGTGAGTGCTTGGGGAATAAAGAGATCTGTAAAATGAAGCAAATTCATCAACTATTTCTTGCGGTCGAGTAAGCATAGTGCCAGAACTTGATTTAATAGCGGGAATTGCCATAGCAGCCTCCCTCTGGCGTAATTGCGCAGCCAGCAGTCGGCCAGCTTTTTCACCCTGCTCATAGTGACGTCCTTTCATCTTTTGTAAGGCATATTCGGCCTTAGAAGTAAAAAGACTATTAAGAGACATGCGTGCCTGCTCTAACAATTTACGGTTTTGAAGGGTTGGTTTTGAGACATATAATTGGGAAAGTCGGCTAATGTCTTTTTCCAATTCAGACTGTTTGGTAATGTTTTTTTGTTATATGGAGCGGCGTCCCGCATAAGTTGGCCTCTGATAGTTGCCTTAGCAGCTGCCCATATCGTTCGCTTAGAGGAAATTGAGTCCTCATTATTCAAAAGGTATTCCCGCATGTGTGACTGTAGAAGAAGTTTATTTGTTGGTGTTTTATATTTATTGATGTTCAGACGCCAGGACTTGCGTCCTGGATTGGAGAGACCCAAATCAAGAGACAAGAAAACAGGGGAGTGATCAGAAATGGCTGCTTCTAGGATTTTCGATTCTGTAACTAACCGGACTGTATGTTGTGAAAGAAGAAAGTAGTCAAGACGGGAGAATGTACCGTGGGTAGAAGAAAAGAATGTATATTCTTTATCTTGAGGGTGACTGAGCCTCCAATGATCAACAAGACCATTATCAGAAAGAATGTCACGCAAAATGGCTCTATCTGACGCATTGACGGTATCAAAGCAGCCTGTTCTGTCAAGGGTAGGGTCTGGAGCCAAGTTCCAATCACCTCCAATGAGAAATTGGGTAGCATTTATTTCAGTGAGGAGGCGGTTGAGGCGAAGGAAAAATTGTTTCTTGGAACCTAATGGAGCGTAGACAGAGCCAAGACAAATGAAAGAATTCCCAAGTTTCAACTTAACAAATACATATCGACCATCCGGATCAGTCCATGTCTTGATAATCGTAAAGGGAAGTGACTTTCGAAAGAGGATGGCAACTCCACATTTACGAACAGGGTTGGGATTAGTGGCATCTGGTTTAGAAACACTGCTATGAATGACTTTACCAACCCAATCCCTGCTAAGTTTGCTAGATTCGATATCATCCAAATGAGTTTCCTGCAGTAAGGCAACGTCTATATGTTTAGAATGCAAATAAGAAAGAACCTTCTTTCGTTTAATATAGTGGGTGAGGCCATGAACATTCCAGGAAATCACCGACAACGGATGGATAGAAGACATGACAATAGAATTGAACAAGAAGATGATAAAGAAAAAAGAAAATGAAATAGAGATAAGAGAAGAGGTTTGTTACTCTGGGCAGGGATGAAGAAAAGAGAAGGAAAAGAAAAGGGGAAAGAAGATTATAAAGACAGGATGAAGAGTGGAAGAGACACAGCAAATATGAATCGAGAGATAAAAGGTATTAAAGGTACAAAGAAGAGAATGAGAAAGAAAGAAAGAAAGAAAGAAAGAAAGAAAGAAAGAAAGAAAGAAAGAAAGAAAGAAAGAAAGAAAGAAAGAAAGAAAGAAAAGAAAAAGGAAACCTAGACTGTTAACTACGGGTCTGGGTGCACCTACAGCAGCACCAAGGGAGAGATCGGACCCCCTCCAAGCAAGGAAGAATTGGGATTCTGGGAGCAAGGAAGAAAACTGAATCTGTAAAACGCATTCAGAGTATGATTATGACAAGAAAAATATGGAAAACCAAATACCATTATCATGAAATATAAGCAGTAAAAATGGAAAAAATCAAGAGATAAGAATCATACAATAAGAGAAGAAAAATAAAAACAAGAGAAATAGAATAAAAGCGAGACATATTGCATAATGAAAGAGATGCGAGAGATAGAGTGAGAAAAAAAATATGAAAGTTAAATGAGAGGAATAGAGAAAGCCAGCACCAATAGAAGGAGGTGTAGAGAAGATAAAAGAAAGTACAGACAATAATGCATGGGAATAAAAGCATTGAAAAACCCAGAATCTATTTTAAGAAATATATGAAAGTATCCCAAGCAGAGTGAGCACTGAAGGAAATGAATAATGCCACATTAAATAACAAGCACAGTAACATTAGGAAAGAATGCATTGCAAAAAGGACCACCACAGTAAAGGTGACAGTTTTGAGTCAAGCCTACAGACAAAGATATATTTGTGAGGAGGCCAAACGGGTAACGCGAAACCATGAAAGAACAGGGGGGGGACAGATAACACAATATAAAACAAGAACAGAAGTTATCACATCACAGAAAGATAGGGGACTTTAGAATAAAACCTAGACAGGAATAGTAGGATAAAGAAAAGAAGAAGAGAAACACGAAAAGAAGACAAACCAACAATGGTCCATAAAAGAGGGAGAGAGATATCATGTAAAGACAAGGAAGAAAAACTCCCATAAAATCATGCAAGTAAAGAGAGACAAAAGACAACGAGCAGAAAGAAGCGAAACATAGAAAACAATGAAGCAAATGAACATTATTCAAAAGTGAAATAATTAATAAATGAAATATTGAGTGATCATCCAAATAACAATAACATCGCTATAACAGGGAGAGGACATAGGAAGGAAGAAAAACTACCTACAGGGAGATAACAGTCTTATAGTATACAATAAGTAGAACCTGAAAATGATTGAGTGACTGTAAAGCTGAAAATCACATATTAATAGCGTCTATATAATAATAGTAATCCATGAGGCATTATACAGAACATTAGGTATAAGGAATCATTTATACCTGGTATAAAAGTCTCAGTGAACTAAACAAACCACAAAGCAGTGTGAGCAACAAATACTGCTATAAACTTATATAATAAGAAAAAAAAAGGAGAAAATATTAGAGCATAAAAGTAAATTCAGTCAGCATCAGAAGGCGTTTTAAGAGGTGATCTAGACTTGTCTCTCTGTTGCGTGGTAGTGTGAGAGGAGACAGAGCGTAGAGCTGAATCCCTGTCCTCCTGAGAACGAGACAGACGAGTAAGATCCCTGCCACATTGTCTAAATTCAGGAGGGGTGTGTGATTGAGATGTTGGTAGATTCATAGAGGAAGACTTAGACTGAGGAGGTTGAGTAGAGGAAGAAGACTGAGTCTCCATGTCATTGGATTTGATATCGTCCAGAAACTGCTGGAGAAGTGAAGGATCATAAAAGTCTTTGGACTCTCCATTCCTGGTAATACGGAATCGGACAGGTTCAAATAAGCCATATTTAATGTCCATTTGACGTAACTGAGGTCTCATAGAAAGAAACGCTTTCCTCCTCTCATTCGTTTCTTTAGAAAAGTCTGCGGCCATATGGATGGTATTACCTTGAAACAGGAAGGAACCATGAGTGCGAGCCAATGATAAAATCTGTCTGGTTTGCTCATGTCGTAGAAAACAAGCAATAATTGGCCTGGGTCTTGCTGAAATACCGGAACTTGGTGGGCCCAGTCTATGAGCACGTTGGAGCTCAATAGGAGGAGTAAAAGAAATACCAGTCAAAGTGGGGAGGGCATTACAAAGAAAGGACTTCGCATCTTGCTGTTCTATATTTTCAGGAAAACCAAAAAAGCGGATATTGTCTCTTCGACTGCGATCTTCCAAATCGATGATCTTACTATGTAAAAAGAGCAGCTCTTGATCTGAACCCTGAACAGAATCTAGACGACCTTCTATATCCACTATCTTAGAGTCAATGACGTCAATCCTTGTATGGAAAGTAGTGAGTTCTGCCCTAATAGACTTGGTCTCTGCAGTTAATGAAGTCATAGCAATATCTAGACCTTCCAGCCAACGGTTAACTCCAGAGAGTTCTTGCAAAATGCGTTGCATGGTATCAGATAAGGATTTGTCGCTCTGAAGTGATGCAGCTTGCGGTGCAGGAGGTGACGCAGATCCATTACCTTTAGTTTGCGAAGTAGCGGATTGTTTAACCACATTAGTAAAAAGTGTTTGTTTAGGACCACGACCACCATTTCCATTATTAGACATTTCCGTGCACCGGTGTATTGGTGGTCTACAATAACGAATAGAAGGAATATTGGAATAAGAGGCAATGATGAAATATAGCAAATAGCAGGAAGATAATAAAATATGAGCGGCAAGTGAAGGACCAAAGCGAACAGCATACAATTAATGCCTGAGATTTGAAAAAATCAGTACAGCATTTTCACAAAATCATAAATAGTGTGTCACTAAACCAAAGCAGTGTAAAAGTATCAAGTCATGCGTGCCAAAAGTACCTCAGAAGCAAAGTATGGAAGTACATTAAATGAGCACAACAATGGACTAGCAAGGCAGTAATGACAAAGTGATTGCACGTAATTTGAGAATACACACTGAATTTTGAAAGTAAAGTATCATATTCTCAGGGCTGACACAAAGAAAACATGAGATATAAAGCAATTCACATTGAGTAAATAACATATAGGGGTAACTGTAACTGAAAATTCAGCCCTCCTTCTGGTACCCCCCATCCGCCTGCAACTTTTAAGGCAAAATTAGGAAAGCGTCACAATAAAGGAACAGGATGACATAATAAAAAACTGATAGAGTCAAGTAACTCTGACCCAAAAGTTGTATATGTCTCCCAAATCGGCTAAATAAAAGTATCAAAGTCAGGTGAGTAGAGAAGAAAGATGAAACAGTACTTCTGCATGTAAATCTGCCTGTACTGTTAATACTGACTTTTCAAGGGATATTCAAATCAGCTTCTGTATGTAAAAGCAAGTCTTAAGTGATAAGAAGTCATGCAGCAGTAATCTTGCAGAGTTGTGCCATTATATCTGATCATTTGTGCATAGTGAACTGGAGAAAGAGCGTTGTTCAATAGAGAAACAGAAACAGGTGTACAAATAACTTCTCCTTTCACTGTTATGGCGCTTTTGTCCCAATGAAGTGTGTTGTTAGCTGATTAATTGCTGCGGAGGGCGCTGGTGACATAAAAATGCAGGCAAAGGCGTTAAAAGAGAGATACCGTGGACTTGGTGAAGCGCCTGAGGGGGCGCGGCCTACAACATGAGGAGGCGCGGCCCTTTGTTGTGAAGAACGCCGCCCTCGCTGAGGAGAGGCGCGGCTTCAGAAGCGCGCGAACACTGCAGCGCACATCGCTGGACCAGCCGCCTCACCGTCGTCGCTCCAACTCAGGAAGAAAAGCAGCCGCCCGAATTATAAAACCACAGGAGCAATCTCCATAGGTTTCCAAGTGCAGCCAGCGGCCCAGAAACGACCCACACGAACAGGTAAGGCTAGGAGGCTCGTCAGGGGTCCGACCCTCGGCGGAGCTCTCCTAGCAGGCGGCCATCTTCCTGCGTGGCCAGACCACGCCCCCCCAATTAGGTTTCACTACGTATCCTTTTCCACAACCAATACCAGCAAGGTACTTGCCCACTGATCAATCAGAGCTTACTACACACCCACTCGTCTGACCAATGCCAGCACGGCTCTTTGTGACGTCAGTACTGCTCCTGCAACTGACCCTCCCTTTACAATCTGCAGTTTTCTCACACCTGCTATTTCAACCAATATCAGCGCAGCTCTTTGTGACGTCAGTATGACTCCTGCTACTGACCCTCCCTTCACAAGGTAATATGACAATGTATTTTCTAACTTTTCTTTATAAATGTTCTTGTTAGTAACAACGTAAAAACAGTGCTACTCTGTCTGCGTTGCTAAACCAAAGATAGTTTCTTCACTTGCTTCAAAGAGAAAATACTTCCTGTCACTATGAGTAAAACCCACTGTTTACCCTTCATTTAAGCTCGGTGAGGACCTGTTACTCCTCTAGGGATACTCCTCCTTTGGGTAAGGCCAAAGTTTCACAGGCGGGCCCTTTGCTGTCCCTCACACTCTACTCTTATACGATATAGTCCCTAATATAACACCTACAGCACTTCGTAGCTTTTCGTTATTATGACAACAGAAGAGTAACCTTCTGCTGTGTTATTTCCTTACCACACTCTTCTAAATTCCGTTCCCGGGATTCCCAGGTATCTCTATATCTGTACTTCCAGACAACATGAAATACAACGTTAACTCTTAGTGTTAAACATATACTCAATAATCAATAATTAATAACTAGTAATCAATATTCACCAAGCTAATTGATAATAACCATCACTCTGCTACCAGAAAACGGATCTAGTGAAAGGCCAGGGATGAACACATCACACTCCACAAACATTCAAATGGGCCCATATACACAATCAAGTTTCTTGGCTGTATCGCTGGGGGTCAAGTTTCGTAGTTCACTTTGATCTTGATTACTTAACCCACTGGAGATTTAATTTTATTCCTGAGAAATTGTATTCAATATCTAACTAATCTTCACAGATCAACACTCTTCCTTTGGTTGAAGGACCATTAGTTAAGTAGTTGATGGTGGTATGAACAATTAACTAACTAATTTACAGATCTTAGTGAAATAACCACAGGCTCTGGGTAAGATTCTATTAATTTTATCTAAATCTCAGTCATAAATGAACACTCATTTAGTACAAATTCACAGTGCAAACTCCATCACTTTCATGGGAGAGAAAATTCATTTAGCAATAAATTAAATTCCCAGAATCATTGAACAAATCAATGCATTTAAGAGTAGATAGACGAAGAGACAAAAGGCATAATCAAGCATTCATTTGCAAAAGCTATGCAAATTTAAAGACAGAATAATAGTTACCCAAGGGTGATAATGGGAAAAACCTGCCCTCTGGCCAAAGGACTGTTCAATCTAATTAGGTGTCTTTCAGAGGTGAATCTTCCAAGTCTGTTCTCTCCTTCCCCAGCAGCAGTAATTCTCACCTCTCTCTTGCACTCGTGCTTGCCTCGCCTCGCTTACATGCATGACAACTTCTAAATTTTAAGTCACTCTAGTTATAGTACTCATTTCTGCATGTCCTACCCTCAAAGTTACAAATCTTGATGAAATACAAACTCTTATTGGTCATGGACAGGGGAGTTGTCATCACCTCTTGCTGACATGTTTCATTTCTTAACAAACTCTTTTGTCTAACAAACCCTTCCCCTTTAGCTCATTCATTTATTCTGTCTTATTTCCTTTCTCTTATATTTCATGTTGCAAATCTGATACATCGTGTATGCTGTTTCACAGTCGGGAATTGATTTCACACAGCTGTTGTCCTTGACTCTTGGCAGTCTGTCAGCAACACGGTCAGCGGGACACATGAAGTTTCCACTGTGCAGGCTTAGCTTGCCTCCATTTTCATAACCACCTCCTCCCTTGCATGCCACATTAGGCCCAAACGTACACTATCAATAAAGGAATCATAAACAGATGTCATTTCTCAAATATGTGATTTTCACTGTTCACCACCCACTTCTACTATATCTCATGTTATTTTCTCTTTCTTTTAAGCAAAGCATTAGCAGCAACAACTCTCTTTAAATTCAGGCAAGCATATACCAGGCATGCGGTGCCTCAAGACCTAGGGGCCGATTCCGATGCAGTAAAATCCCATACGAATAGCCGTACGGAGCATTTTTCCCTGTAAGAATCGTATCCTCGAACGTCCCCGTACGTACGATGTAGTACGATGCGTACCCAAAGCAGTTCTCCGTCCTAATCGTACCAAAGCCCGTACGACTCAATAATCGGTACGAATCGCATTAGAACGCACAGTACGCGATGTCCGTACGGATCGAAGCATCATTTTCCGACCCAGCAAGTACGATCCGTCAAGTCAACACTCCGTACAACTCTTTTTTTACGAGAGCTCAAAATGTCCGGAAAAGTAGAATTCTACTTGAAGTGCGTGCAAAACGGACCCCAGGTACGGTTCGTACACCCCATGATCGTAGGGGTACAGTTCATACACCCCATGATCATAGGTGTACCAACCATACCCCTATGATCATGGGGTGTACAAACCGTACCCCTACGATCATGGGGTGTATGAACCGTACCCCATGATTGTAGGTGTACGAACCGTATCCCTATGATCATGGGGTGTACAAACCGTACCCCTACGATCATGGGATGTACGAACCGTACCCCAACGATCATGGTGTGTACGAATCGTACCCCTACGATCATGGGGTGTACAAACCGTACCCCATGATCGTAGGTGTACGAACCGTATCCCTACGATCATGGGGTGTACGAACCGTACCCTATGTGATTGTGTGGCTCTCCATACTAATTGCTCATACGCGACGTTTACCGTACGAATCGCGTACTCATTCCCCGGTCCAGATTGTACTTGTCTGGTCGTACGGCATGTTTATGATTCGTACGGTTCACTTTCAGGGTCCGTATCGTATGGATTTTCCCTTGCTTTTCATACGGTTCACAGCGATTCGAATGTATGTTTTTACTACGGATCGTACTACGCAATTCGGACGGATTTGTACGATTCGTACGGAAACGGCTACGAATCTGAATCGTCGTACGAATTTGTTTCCCGAATCGGAATCGACCCTTAAATGTTAGTAATTTCTGCGCATGCGTGAAAGTCCATTAGCAGAAGATCCCAGGCATAGTTGAGCTTGCCAAGGATAAATTGGTGGAGTTCTAATTTTATACAAGTGTGTTAACGTAATTTTTAAGACCAGGTAATTCCTAGCTGTAAGAAATGGGATTTAGCGACAGTTGTTCTATTTTAGCAACGTACAGGGAAATCCTTGTAAATATCGCCTTGTGGTTTTGCGGGAATGCCTACCTTGCATCTCAGATTGGGTAAGTCAAGCTAACCAAAGTCGTGCTGCGAAAAATTGTCAATAACTGTTTGGAAATGTTGATTTGTAAATATGGTGATTAAAAAAAAGCCACCATAGCATCAGAAAAATTACTCTACGGCAGCGTTTATTTCCTTGTAAATACGTCCCTAAATGTTATACCGATTTAGTGCTAAGGTCAGCATCCCTTTACCGCGTTTGTAACCCTGGATGGTGGTGCTCAGTTTCAAGCGAATGCCATTTGGGTTCACATCACCTGCTGCTATTTTCAGGTGACAGGTGCACATCAGGTTTAAGGTTTAACACATTTTTTCCCTCTGATTAACTGGTCTTGTGCTTCTTCAAAATGAGATGGCAATTTCCCTAAAGACAATTTGCCTGTTAAAAAACTGTGGACCAGATGTACAACTCTTTTGCGCGGCCACGAACGGGAGCTCCTCCCATTTGCGACTGCTAAAAAGGGTATTGGCATGTACAAATGCTATTTTGCGTGTCCCTGACAAGCAAAATAGCATTTGCGACTCCTGCTATTAGGAAAGGGCGGTCCTTCCTAATTTCGTGTCACCATGCCATGTACAATTGTTTTGTGACCACATTTGCGGCCGCAAAACACTCGCAGTTTACCATCTACTTCAAGTAGGTGATAAACCACTCACAAACAGGAAAGGGTCCCCAGGGGACCTCTTCCCCTTTGTGAGTATGTGATGAAATATTTTTAAAAGCAGGCTGTGGACCCAGGGACCACTGCCGGCACTTAAAAAAATGAAACTGAAAAGTTTAATTTTTCTTTTTTCAAATACATCCCGTCTGCCTTTGAGGAAAAGGGGTTGCATTTAAAACAAGCATTTGCAATGCATTAGGTCTCGCATTTACGAGAGTTTAGTCTATTGGCATTGTAAATGACAATGCCTATAGCTTCAAATCGCATAAATACGAGACCTATTGCATTGCAAATGTTTCTTTAAGTTTAAAAATGAGCGCAGCGCCGCTTCAAGGACACTGTGTTTGGTTTATTTTTTTTTTAACTATAACACTGATCGCGGTGTCCTTTAAGCAGGCGCCGCACTCAGTGTTAAAGTAAAAAAAAATGAAGACGCTGGGCGTGGTGTCCTTGAAGCGGGCGCCTTGCTCAGTGTTAAAGTAAAAAAAAGAATGAAGAAGCCTTGCGTTGTGTCCTTGAAGTGGCGCCACGCTCAGTTTTTAAGTTAAAAAAAAGAAAAAACAGAGCACAGAGTCCCTGAAGGGGGCCCCGTGTTCACTCTGAAAGTAAAAAAACAAGAATTAAACAGAGCGCGGTGTCTCAAAAGTGGAGCTGCTCTCAACATGAAAGTTATATGCAACTAACATTTTAAATGTTTGTTATGTTATGTTAATTATTCTATTAAGCGCGTCTGTTACCCTTGGGTGTCCTGGCGCTATCTCTATCCTGGAAAGAGGGGAGATTAAGAAGGAGACTAGAACAACCAAGTTTTAAGCATTCTCCTAAACGGCAACAAATCAGTACAGTTCCTCAGGTGAAAGGGAAGCTAATTCCACATATTTGCAGCACTTACCACAAAGCTTTTCCCACCCCAACGAGATTTTTTTACGGGTTGGACTCTCACCAATTTTTGAGCTGATGAGCGTAGGGGCCTAGATGGTCGATGCCATTGCAATTGATCCTGCAAATAACGTGGTCCCTGGTTCTGAAGTGATTTAAAAAAAAGACACATGGATTTAAAATATACTCGTTGCCTTACTGGTAGCCAATGAAGTCTGCGGATTTCATTAGAGATTGGAGAGAATGGTATGCCAGATATCAGCCTAGCAGCAGTGTTCTGCAGCATCTGGAGTCTATGCAACAGCCTCTCTTGGATGTATAAATAGAGGCTGTTGCAATAGTCCAGTAGTGACATAATCAATGCTGTGACCACCGTCTGCCGACTCTCCTTAGGCAGAAAAGGAAGAATTTTCTTAGTGGTCCTGAGAGTGAACATAGTAGATGATGCAATGGCATTAACTTGCCTTTTCATATCCAGTTTATCATCTAAGTACACTCCCAGGTTTTTCACTTGTGTAGAGGGTAAAGGCAGGGGTCCCAAGGAGTCAGGCCAACATTCAGGGGTCCACAAGTTAACATCGTTCCCAAATAAAATAACTTCAGTCTTGCCTGAGTTCAATTTAAGGCAATTACTGGACATCCAGGAGCCAACAGCCTCCATACAGTCATGTAACTTGTGGCTTAAAGTCCCTTCAGATCCTGGGAGGAGTGATACCACTATCTGCGTATCGTCTGCATAGGAAGTGAGATGAAAACCAAAAGATCTAATCAATGGAGCCAAAGACGGCACGTAGACATTAAATAAGGTGGGACTTAGAGATGATCCCTGTGGAACCCCAAAAGGAAGTTGGAAAGGAGGGGAGCAGAAATCTCCTTGGGCCACTATCTGCTGACGATCGGAAAGAAAAGATTTTAAAACCTTCCAGGCGGTGTTCTGTACTTCTCAGGCTGACAAGCGGTCCATCAAAAGAGCATGATGGACCGTGTCAAACGCTGCGGAGGAGTCCAACATAATCATTGCTGCTTTGCCACCCTGATCCAAAGTTTTCCTGATCTTGTAAGTAGACTTTAAGAGGGCAGTTTCTGTGCTATGACCCTCCCGGAAGCCATATTGGGTACAATCAAGTACCTCAGCATCCTGAAGGTAACTGCTCAGGTGACTATTAATCCATTTTTCCAACATTTTAGCCGGAGATGGGAGGCGAGAAATAGGTCTAAAATTATGAACATCTTTTGAGTCTAAATTAGATTTTTTAAAAGAGGAATCAAAGAGGCAGTTTTCCAGTAAGCCGGGATCCTGCCTGCTTCCAATATAGTGTTAAAAAGAGGGGTAAGAGCTGCAACAAAGGTTTGAGGGGCCAATTTGGCTATTTTAATCGGACAAGGGTCATAAGGGGATCCTGATGCCATGTTTTGCAAAAGTTTGGCGGTGTCTGTATTTGTTAACAGAGGGAATTCTGTCAATGAATTCTGAGTTTGGGAAGCAGTGTTTCTATCGATACCGGATTCAAGTGAAGAGCCACTATTAGCACTGTTGAAGGTTGAGAAAATATCCTGCACTTTATCTAGGAAATAACTGGCGATTTTATCGCATAGTTCCTGGCTCTCCACCACTTGTGAAGTTTGTGGGTTGGCCAATTTGCAGACAATTTTAAATAATTCTTTTGCCGAGTTTTCCGCTAGTTCAATTTGGTTAGCAAAGTATTCTTGCTTAGTCGTGAACAGTAATTGCTTATAGACCCGAATACTTTCTTTATATTTGATTTTATCCTCAACCTTATACCCCTTCCTCCATTCCTGTTCAGATTGTGGTGTCCCTAAAGCGGGTGCCACGCTCATTATGCAAATACCCAAAAAAGCAGCCTCCATTGTCCCCATCAGTGACAATAACAACAAAAATATTGCATACTTACTAGATAAAGCAGTCCGTGTAACGTGCCAAGTAAAAGTCCAGTCCTTATGGGCGGTAACAAATGGTGACAAGGCGGTAACAAGGAGAACAAACAAGCCTCATAATGAATCGGAAGCCAGCATTTACCAAGGACAATGACACCAGCAAATGAAAAATATGGGAGAAGAGTGGGCAAAGCTTCCACAGCATACTCTACTTCAGCATGGCTCGACCTAAAAAAAGACTATTTATTTAAAAGCAGTCCCAGGCATGGTGGTCTGCTTACCCCAGGAGGCCACGATCCCTGGGAGTGCTAGCCATTCCTAATGGCGTCGCAAATTGTGCCTGCCTCATTATTATTCATGAAGCATGCAATTTCCAACCCCATTAGGAATCGCAAACAGTGTCTGAGACACTGTTATACATCCCAATTTACAAGTAGCAAAATGCGAGTTCCAAATTGGTAGGTCCTATATCTGGCCCTATAAGATTGTACTCTCTTACATAAACCAACATTGAGAAGACACTTAGAGCTCAGGATCTACAAGGGGGAGATTTACAGGCTGAACTTTGCACCTGTGTAATGGTATGATGAAGAGGAGTGTCCGGATCTAGCTGATTGCGCCTGCCGAGGGTTCGGGACTACGAGTCCCAGAAGGCTCAACGGTGGGAGGCGCGGTTATAAGGAACCAACGCGCACTTCCGCGCGTGCGTAATTCATTACTATCCTAGGATTTTGTTGGGACCAGGAAGCGGTTTGAAGATGTCGCGAGCTGGCGTGATACCGTTTCCTTTGTTTGGGGCGAGGATTCACCGAAAGTGGAACCAGCGATTTCCGAATTCAGCGTCAGAAAGGTAGGGAGAGAAGAGTCGGGTCGCGGCTCAGTCTCTCGGGTCTACCGCAATTAGAGAAAACTTGTACGGAGCACTTCAGGGGAACTCCCGCGAGGCAACGGATCTTCCAACTTGCTCCGCTCTTCAATTAGGTTTCATTTTCGGCATCAGTGAATACTCCGGAAAGAGGAAAGCCATGTTTGCAAAAAGGACATTGTGTATTTGGAAAACTTAGTTTGGACAGCGTGTTGATCCCCCCGTAAGGAGGAGCGCTGAGAGGGCATTGGTGAAGATAGGGCGGCGGTTATATGACACCGTGGAAGATATGCCTATATCTTTTCATAGACTTCCTAAGAGGGGTTATTCTAGAATAGTGTATTAACTACGAGACTTCCTTTTCTTCTGCATCCGAGTACTGTGTCTGTAGAAGACTGGATCTTGGTAGTTACATTTTGACTCTGGTTTCTGCCTATTAGAGAGGCTGTGGATGTTTCCTCAAGATGGCGAGGAGTGTTCTGATTTCTATTTTGATTACTTGGCACAAGGGTCTGCATTTAAGGTAAACCAGGGGTTAGTGAGACCTAATGAGAGTAAAAGTTTATGTGTATGTGGTGTGTTCATGGTGTCTGCTTTTGTATTACAGATCCTTTGTCCCTGCAGTCCCCTCCCGTCCTTTATCCCCTGCCTGATCTGACTGGAACTCAGTGTTTATCATTCTGAGTTCGGAACGATCTGGAAGCGGAACCCTTATAGCATCTTCCTGATCCTGAGGAGCGAGAGAAACCTGACAGAATTACGCACCCAAGAAAGGTTGCTCCTCCTGGTCTGGTCTGTGGCTATAATGACAACGCTAGAAGACGTGATGCAGGTCTTGGAGGTCTTACAACAGGAACTTGCCACTTCACATTTAGAAACTGCAGCATTAAGGGAAAGAGTAGATAGAACCAATCGGAATCCCTTTGATGCTAGCGCTGCAGCAGTACCCCCGATACAGGTCACGGTAGCTCCTCCGATACCTTTGGCTACCCCAGAGAGATACCTGGGAGACCCCCCACAAAGTCCAGGTGTTCCTTACGCAGATTTTTCTGCATTTCTCCTGTCGGCCTTTGTCGTTTCCTACCAATCACTCCAGAGTAGCTTTTGCCATTTCATACCTCAGCGGAGACGCAGCTAACTGGGCAATACCCTTAGTTCGCAACAATGACGCAGTGTTGTCTGACTGGGACGCTTTTAGAAGCGCGTTTGAAGGGGTGTTTGATAGGAGAACGACATCCTTTAGTGCCGATAAGGAGTTGTTGTCTTTACGGCAGGGACGGGGGGATCTGGTTACGTACCTCACCAACTTCAACAGATTGGTGGTGGAGGCTGCCTGGCCTGAGGAAAAGCGCATGTCGCTGTTTTATCAGGGCCTGTGCGGAAAGCTTAAGGATGTAATAGCATGGATTGACCCTCAACCCCGCAATTGTGCGGATTTGGTGAGACTATCATTGCATCTGGATGGGCGCATGCATGATAGAGGTGTCGATAAGGGACCTAAAAATGAGGCAACACAAGGAGAGGTAGGAGGGGAACCTATGGAGATCGGGGCAGTGAGGGCTCCGTTGTCACGCAAAGAAAGAGAGAATCGTCGCACACAGGGATTGTGTATGTACTGCGGCATAAGAGGCCACTATGTTCGCGAATGCCCTACAAAACCCAAGGGACAAACCCCTTTGTTTCGGGCTAAAAGAGCAGCAGTCTCCAAACTAGGCACAGAAGATGGCTCCTCTGAGAATGAACCAAAGGTTGAAAAACCGGGTATGATGATACCCTCCCTTGCATCCAACCTCCCGTCAGCCACAGAGGCTCATATAGTGCTGCAAGGAGGATTGGTAATTGGCTCTCAAGTCCATCAAGTACTGGCCATGTTAGATTCAGGAGCCACTGGCAAATTCATTGACAGTGGTTTGGTCAGTATATTGTCTTTAGGGGTAGTAGCACGGAAGGTTCCTGAAGAAGTGGTGGTGGTGGACGGGAAGCCATTAAAATCAAGAATGATCACTTCGCAGACAGAGGAGTTGAGACTAATTCTCTCGGGGGAGGGGAGGCAACACACAGAAGAGATAGTGTTGAATATCATAGATGCACCGCAATATGAACTTATCTTGGGGATGCCGTGGTTTTGCAGGCATAATCCAGAGGTGAACTGGGCAGACAGGGTGGTGAGGTTTTCATCAGATATCTGCAAGGTACACTGCCTAAGAGAAAACAAGTCTCCGGCGACAGCATTGGCCTTATCCTGGTGTGTTGCTACCGTGGTAGAAAAAGAGGTTAGTCTACCAGTGGAATATCAGGCTTTTGCTGAAGTCTTTAACGAAGCAAAGGCGGAGAAACTTCCCCCTCATCGAAGATACGGCTGTCGGATCGACTTGATAGATGACAGCATTCTCCCATCATCTAGGGTGTATGCGTTGTCTGAACCTGAAACGGTGCATCTTCGAGTGTATCTAGACAACTATGTTAAGTCGGGGTTCATCCATCCTTCTAGGTCTCCGGCAGCCTCCCCTTTTTTCTTCATTTCAAAAGCCAATGGCGATTTGAGAGCTTGCTGTGATTATAGGATGCTGAACAAAAACACAGTCAGGAACAGGTACCCGCTCCCCCTCATTAACGTGCTATTAGATCAGGTACGCAAGGCAGCGATATATACAAGGTTAGACCTGCGAGGAGCATACCGTTTAGTGCGGGTTAGCCGAGGGGATGAGTGGAAGACAGCCTTCAAGACAAGGTATGGGCTGTACGAGTACCTGGTAATGCCATTCGGGTTGTGCAATGCCCTGGCGGCATTCCAGTACTTCTTGAACGAAGTGTTGTCTGAGTTCTTGGACTTATTTGTTATAGTTTACTTGGATGATATTCTCATCTATTCCGAAAAAACCCAGGATCATTATCATCATGTGTGTAGAGTGTTAGAGAGACTCCAGAAACATGCACTCTTTTGTAAACTAAGTGCGAGTTCAGCGTGACTGAGGTGGAATTTCTAGGGGTGAATCTAAGTCCAAAAGGGCTGTGTATGTCTGAACGCAAAGTACAAGCAGTGTTGGAATGGCCCACGCCCAAGAACATCAGGGAAGTACAGAGCTTCCTAGGGTTCGCGAACTTTTAGAGACGTTTTATCCCTGAATTCTCACAGAAAGCTAGACCCATCACGCGTCTGTTAAGGAAAGGAACCATCTTTGCTTGGGACACCGAGGCGGCAAGGGATTTCGAGGTTCTAAAGAGAGCCTTCACCACGGCCCCGGTGCTGAGACACCCCCATTTGGAGGCGTCATTAATAGTGGAGGCGGATGCATCCGACGTGGCAATATGCGCAGTCCTTTCTCAAAGGGATACTTGACTCACAATATCACCGGGGGCGTTTATGGTTTCTGGTGTCTTGGAAGGGGTATTCAGAGGAGGAGGATTCTTGGGAGCCCAGCAGTGATGTGCATGCCCCGCTTGTGTTTCAGTCCTTCTACAAAAGGCTTCCAGGGAAGCCGGGTTCTAGGAGGCGCATGGACGGGGGGCCTACTGTCAGGATCTAGCTGATTGCGCCTGCGAAGGGTTCGGGACTACGAGTCCCAGAAGGCTGAGCGGTGGGAGGCACGGTTAAAAGGAACCAACGCGCACTTCCGCACGTGCGTAATTCATTACTATCCTAGGATTTTGTTGGGACCAGGAAGCGGCTTGAAGACGTCGCGAGCTGGCGTGTTACCGTTTCCTTCGTTTGGGGCGAGGATTCACCCAAAGTGGAACCGGCGATTTCCGAGTTCAGCGTCAGAAAGGTAGGGAGAGAAGAGTCGGGTCGCGGCTCAGTCTCTCGGGTCTAACGCAATTAGAGAAAACTTGTACGGAGCACTTCAGGGGAACTCCCATGAGGCAATGGATCCTCCAACTTGCTCCGCTCTTCAATTAGGTTTCATTTTCGGCATCGGTGAATACTCCGGACAGAGGAAAGCTGCGTTTTCAAAAAGGACATTGTGTATTTGGAAAACTTAGTTTGGACAGCGTGTTGATCCCCCCGTGAGGAGGAGCGCTGAGAGGGCATAGGTGAAGATAGGGCGGCGGTTATATGACACAGTGGAAGCCATGCCTATTTCTATTCATAGACTTCCTAAGAGGGGTTATTCTAGAATAGTGTATTAACTACGAGACTTCCTTTTCTTCTGCATCCGAGTACTGTGTCTGTAGAAGACCGGATCTTGGTGGTTACGTTTTGACTCTGGTTTCTGCCTATTATAGAGGCTATGGATGTTTCCTCAATATGGCGAGGAGTGTTTTGATTTCTATTTTGATTACTTGGCACAAGGGTCTGCATTTAAGGTAAACCAGGGGTTAGTGAGACCTAATGAGAGTAGAAGTTTATGTGTATGTGGTATGTTCATGGTGTCTGCTTTTGTATTACAGATCCTTTGTCCCTGCAGTCCCCTCCCGTCCTTTATCCCCTGCCTGATCTGACTGGAACTCAGTGTTTATCATTCTGAGTTCGGAACGATCTGGAAGCGGAACCCTTATAGCATCTTCCTGATCCTGAGGAACGAGAGAAACCTGACAAGGAGAGCTTTGTTTGTACCTATGGGTTTTTCTTTAGGATTGTTTCTTTGCACTCACTCTGAAGGCATTCACAACTACACATACCAGTAAGCTCTCGGCTGTCAAATCTGCCTATATTAATAGGGGCCTGTGTACATATCTTGGCTCCCTTTTTACAAAAATGCAAACTTTTAATACTTTGCCTCAGGTTACAAAAAACCTCCTTATTAAATGCATATTGCTTTCGAAAGAGTCTCAAATTATGGGAATTTGTATTCTACAAAAAGGCTAAAAGGAAATCTTTGTGTAAGACAAGTAATCGGGTCTCAAAATCATGTCTGAAAATCATGTACTTCTATTTCAGACACAAATAATATTAACGTTTGTGTTATACCAAATTTATATAAAAAACAAAATGGTAGCTATCAGTCTGGCAACCTCATAGTTGTGAATATCCATTTTGGTGATGACTCTAAACCTAGATTGATAGGGGAAAAAAAAAGAAAAACATTGTCCAGTTCTTCAAATGTTAGTAACTAGGAGAAGAAGTTTTGTCATTCAAAAAGAAAAACAAGTATAGGGTTTCCTTTAAAAAGAAAATATAGCATTAGTCTGTTGTCTATGTTTACTTCAAAAAAGAAAGCGGGTAGGGCAATAGACTAGGGGACAGGAAAAAAACGCGGCGGAAAATAGGTAATGAGTATTATATTCGGGGTTGAGGAGGTGGTAAACCAGGCGAGGAAGAGACATTTGGCTGGGTTAGGGGTGAAGAGTGAACAAAAAGGGGGAGGAACGAGAAAGGGTTGTCAGGGCATATGTAAGAGGGAGGAAAAGAATAGAGACAGAAAAGAGAGAGTGAGCAATGCCCGTCACGCAACATTTGTAAAGGCAACAACATAATCTCTGCAGATCTAAAAGGATTGTAGATACTTGTCCAAAATGAACGACATTTAGAGTAACATCCCAAACTGGACTATGGAAATGCTCTATACCTAGGAGCAAATAACAAACGCCTTCGTAGGATTCAATGCATTCAGAACACAGCTGCACGCCTTGTTCTGATGCTTCCCAGGAGAACCTCTAATAGGAAGGCTCTTGCTGCCCTACACTGGCTACCACTTAAGGAGAGAATCATCTTTAAAACCTTGTGTATTGGCCACAGCATCCTACAGAGGTAAGGTCCTAGCTACTCATTCCCTACAATCTGACTCGTCTTCTCAGATCAACTGGAACCTATTTCTTCAAGATCCCTACAGTTAAAAAAGCTAGAATGGGCGCCCACTCCTTCAGTTATCTGGCCTCCAAGAACTGGAATGCAATCCCCCTGTTCCTCCATGCTGAACCATCGGAGTTGCTTTTCCAGAAGAAACTAAAAACCTGGCTCTTCCGTGCATAGGTCTCTTCTCTGTTGCTCCCTCTTTTCATCTGACAAGCCTGTGCCTCAGCGCGGGGACACACCAGTTGGTGTAACCATGCACTTTAAAAGCTTGCCTAATATTATTATTATTATTATTATAAAAGTACGGCACAACAAAAAGCATGCCTCACAAATATTTGTGAAGTGATAACAACAAGCTGTTTGCCTTTGTTTCCCCTCCCTTGCATTTGCATTTAGGTGTGAGACTCAGAGTCAGGATAGTGGAACAAAAGGAGGCCTGATGGCCGCTTAAATTCGGGCTTTGTTAAGGGCACAGCCTGAGTCTGAAATATGAAAGCCCCCTCGCTGCTTGTACGTTGCTTCTCCAAACAAAAGCAGACAATTTGCAGGCGCTGCTGAATGTGCCCTGGTGTCTAAAAATTAAACCAGGACAAGTACATCATATTTCCGTGGGGCCCACTTCTTGCAGGGTGGGTGCCATCCACCATGTGAAAATAGTGGGTGGATATCTTGCACCCGTGCGTACACCCGACTTGTGCCCTGATGGTAACTATTAGAAAATGAGTTGCCTATAAACACTGTTGCCAGCATAACATGCCAAAACACATCTCTTCTTCACCTCAGACATACTTTGCAGTGTGGCGTTTTCAGCAACTCCAGCAGAAGATGCATAGAACCACTCTTAGGGGCTTATTTACAAGCCCATTGGGCCGCCGGTGCGTCACGTTATTTGATGCACTGGCAGCACAGTGTGCCTGCCCATATTTACAAGGCCACGCAAAGCCACCCCGCGTGGCTTTTCATTGCCTTGAAAATATGGCCCCCTTTTACGCATTACTCTGCATGAGAGTGGCGTTCCATGGGTGTTGCTGTGAGTGTTCCCACGCAATATTCATGGAACCTGACGCATTCCCAGATTTACAAGGTTTTGTAAAACTGGGAATGCATCAGATTCCTACGCCTCCCCTGGATGGGCGTTAGGATGGCTCAATGAGGGTAAATACCTTTATTTCTCCTCGATTTTCCTCTTTCATTGAGTACTGCATTCTACAGCACTCATAGAAAGAGGAAAACACCTCTCATAATTGTTTCAGTGCAGGAAGGTGTCCCTTCCTGGGCAAAAACAATCACCCCAACAATGCAGACACCCTTGCAGCCCATTGTGCGCAAGCTCAGGGGAAAAGGACAGGAATGCGCTGTATCTTGTAAATACGGCGCATTTCTGCCCTTTTCTTTTGACGCACAGTAGTGCAGCAGGAAGGCTTGCTGCGCTGTCATGTTTCAAAATATTGTAAATCAGGCCCACAGAGGCTTGTTGTTAATTCTGTTCCTTAATATGTGACTGCCTGTGGTGTCTTAATAGGTTCAATCCACGACAATACCAAAAGGCAGCAGAAAGACTCAATAGCATGTCTATATGTAGCGCTTCAGATCCTGCTTCTGTCTTTCTAAGGCCTCAATCCGGTCCAATAAGTAGCACTTTTTACCAGTTTGGGCCTAAAATTGGGCATCATGTGCCCATTTTGGTGCTCCACCAGCAAAAGGTAGCATGTGCTGCTAACAACTGAGTTTTTCTACTCCTTAAAAATAATTGTAAGGTTTGAATTGCTGAGAGTTAAAGGGAGAACAATTTGGAGTGACCACCTAGAAGTCCATCTGACCCCAGGACAAACAGATATTTGTGCAGGTACAGCAATTAAGGGAGGCACTGGTAATCAATATATAAGTGTTGAAAATAGCTTGCTATTGTTAACCAATTTATAGAATACCTGGACATACTCAGATTGTAAGCTCATGATCTGTAAAACCCATTAGCTGCCTGAAGCAAACATATTACCCACTGAGGCATGTTATTGCTCCGTATAAGGAATTAATAGACTGTCGAGTTAGCATCACAATACAGTAGCCTAACTCCCAAAGAAATAGGCTTGGCAAAGATTATTTACAACTTCAGGAATTGAGGCTTAGAAAAGACTATTAATATATTTGAAAGCTCAAGCAAAATTTGACATGCACGACAATGTTGCAGATATCTTAATGAAGCATGATTGCAGTAAGCAGAATAAGTAATAAAGGGGTGATTGTGGATGCTGTTTTTCTTGGAGACATGTTTACATACTGCACTGGCAAAGTAATAGGACTGCAGAACATTTTAATTACACTAGCCAAATATTCAAAATTCCCGATTTCTTTTATTCCACAATTTTTTTTGCTCACGAGGCTGATTTGTGCAGAAAATGTCTCATTCAAAAGCATTTTCTAGTTGAACGAATCTTCTTTCGGTATTATTTATTACACGTGACTTTTTTATGTGGCATATGCCCTCGCATGAAAAAAGTCAGTTGAGATATTGGCATACCACTTTTCATGCTAAAAGTGTAATTTTACACAATTCTCCGAAATTTCAGTGAAATGGTGTGGAAAAAATGGTGAAGAGAAGGACAGGTAAGAGGGAAGGGTGCAGGAGTTTTGGGGGATGGAAAACAGGCGATGAACCAGGGAAACCTGAAAATCCCCCACCCAGAGCTTCAAATAAGTACGTTTTGGAAGCATCCCACTAGGATAACTTAATCCTTTTTTTTCCCTACAGGCATACATTTGCTGTTGCTGGGATGACGGGGGTAAAACAACCCTAAACCTGATCTGGTGATGTGATTCATGCTTAGGTAAGCAGTGTGGCGGCACGAGTTTTGGGGGTTCCACCCGCTTTTATCTGCCATCCCGGGGAGGTAATGGCCATGGCGGTGCGTCCATTAAGGGCGTTGGGGCGTTGCCCCACTAATACCATGCACACCACATTCTCCGAATCTCCTCGTTAACTGTTATGACTCGTCCTGGTAGCCCGCCATGCCAGAGTCAGTCAGGACGTCGAAGGGGGTGGAGCCGCACTCCAGCACAGCAAGGCAGGTTTGGGTTTGTTGTTTGATTGAAACTGTGACAACAGCAGGTCCAGTGCGCATGTTTGGGTTTGGGCTGGTCCTGTTTCTGACTAGCCCGAACATGCGCACCAGTAGCGCTCCCTGCAGTGCCCTGTACATTAGGAGAGCGAGCGAGGGCTGCTACTGGCCAGTGGCCGCAGTCCCCGGTCTCCTATGGGCGAGGGCAGTCCATGCCCGAGCCAATCCTGGTGCCTGGATTGGCCGAGGGGTTGCCACCAGTCTGCTTCATCGGCGGCCGGGTGAGCGCGCATTTCCAGGGTCGGAAGGAGGGGCCCGTCCTAAGTGCGTGCTGCGAGACATTTGGAGGGGTGCTAACTGAGCCCTTCGAGAGGTGCTCAGTCTGTGCTTGGAGGGCCCATCAGGGTTCTCTCTGGGGTGTGGTCAGTGTGAGCTCGGGGGTGGTCGGTGTATAGTGTATACGATGAAGTCCTCGGAGTGCTAGCTCGGGGTAGAGGGGGTTAAGTAGTGTGTTGTGTGACCCATGGCTGTATTCTAAATTAATGGTGGTGCCTAGAAGCAGCAGCCACCCCCGCAGAAGACGTTGAAGGCGCGGACCCCGGCCCAGGACTCAGAGCAGACAGCAGAGGCGGCGTGGACCTGGTAAGTTTTTAATACTTTATTGTATAACACCCCCTCCACGCGCAACAGCCCCCATCCCCCTCCGAGACTCCCCCCCCCCCCCCGCGAAACTCCCCCCCCCGTGACTAACATGAAGCCTGTCTATAACACTGATGCCACAGAAGATAGAAGTTATGCCACATTGATTGTGTGTGAAGAAAGTTTTATAGTGCTCACGTTTAGCAGCGGATACATTACAATCTGACTGCACGATAATTCCGATTTTCTGGCTGTGACACACACGTGGCTGATTCTGTCCCAACCCTGCCTGCCTTTCAGGACTACTGCCCGGGCCTGCGCGCTGAGGCAGTTAAATATTCATATTAGGGGTTAGGGACCCAGAGAGAGTGTCGCCTGAAATGTTTTAATGGAGGGTGGCAGCGGTGTCAGAGACTGGCCTGGGTGTTTGCCGACTATTTTTTTCTGTTGAGGGTGCAGGGGAGTTGGCGGTGATATATTTGGGAGGGTAAATGTTCATTGCTTTCATCTTTTGTGGGGTTCCGAGGCAGAAAATAAGGTGATAGGGTATCTTTCACACTAACAAATTCACCACCGTCCCGCACACTGCTGGGATATGGTTTTAAAAATTATCTTAGTTTGCGCAAATGTGACATCTGTGCAATTTTGTAAACCCTGCTGCATACGGTCCCTGCCTTGCAGCTATTATTGCAGTGACCATGGCCATATGACTTTATATTTGCTTCAGACTAACATTATGTCCGACTCGGAGCAGTGTGCAGCTTTGCACATTCACGGACTCATGAAACAGCCTGTACCCCTGAGAGAGATCACGGTTCCACTTCTGGACAGTAAAAAAGGCTGCATGTGTGTGGAGGTGCCCGCATGACACCTGCAGCCGAAAAATCAATCCTGCCCAGAGAAACTGTTTTTTGTTTAATTTTCCATAAGTAAGAACAGTATTGTTTGGTTTCATTTACAGTTGTGTGTCAAACCGACGAGCAATTAAACAAATCTGACACAATGTGAATACACACGGAGGTACACAAATTGACTCCACTTGATTACATGGAAAATATACTGCAAATAAAGTGATAAGGGGACCGGCAGGTGGACATGCTCCAGTAGCACATGAAGGGTGCATCAGGCTCTTTCCAGGGCCCATCAGCCCAGCATACTGTAACCCCATCAGCTGTGATATTGTCTCTGTTAGTAAAATAATGCTGTTGTTGGTTTGAAAAATCGTGGTATCCCGACCGAATCGGGTGTGCATTAGTTGTGAGCCTCGAGACCTGTTGTTGTTTATTCGCCCCACCACTTTCAAATATCACTAGCCGCCCACTGCAATGTGCCCATCGCTGGCGGCAACAGCGGAATTCCCACACTATCCCTCCTTTCCTGCTCTTCAATGTGGCCGTCGCACGGCGGCAAACGCAGAGACCGCCAAAGGGCAAGCTGCGACACAGTGGTTGAGTCTCAAAACCTACCGCTATATTAGAAAGGTGAGGTCCTTAAATTCTTGTGACAGAAACAGTACTCTCACATTTGTCAAACTAATTTTGTTTGTTTTTCAGGTTTCTTGGATTTTTTCCATGTCTAGGCCAATGAGATCCCATTGTTTTTGTAGCCAGACTGTTTGGTCGAGTTGTATCCATCCCTCACCTGGCAGTGATGATTTGCCTGGTAGCACGGAGGACGAGGTAATCACCTTGCCTCTGCTTGAGTGCAGGGGATAGGTTTGTTCATTAGGGAGCCCAGTAAGAATGTAGCAGGTGAACCGTGGGATGGCCATGTTGGAAAATCGTATTTACATCGGAGCTCACCTCTTGCTAGTATTTCTTTAAGTTAGGGTATCTCCACAAAAAGTGGGTCAGCATTCTAGAACCTCCACTTTTGTGCCAGCAACCTCTTGAGGTGGTTCTCTTCAACTTTGCCAATCGAACTGGAGTGGTATTGGGTGGTTTTTAACATCACCTCACCTGCTACGCTCAACATGGTAGTGTGTGTTCTATAATAGATGTCTGCCCATTCCTTGTCTGTGAGTGCGTTATTATTCAGTTTCCCATTGCCTCTGAGCTGAGGTCTTTTTATGGGGATTGATAGGTTGCGAAATTTGTATAATTTAGATAGCATTCATGTGTTGTTCTTCCTGATAAACAACCACTTCTCAAAGTTAGAGAGAGGTCTACAATCAAGGAATCCGAAGCGTGCGGCACCCAATGTCTGATGTGGAGGTGTCGACATCTTTCTGTCTCCGTAATCCCATAGCTATTCAGGACCTGCTCGAAGGACATCAGCCCTTCCATATCATATAAATCTCCCAAACTCTTGTAGTTAGACTCCTGCTATACTATGTACTTGTCCCAGTCACTGCCACAGTGAACTTGCAATTTCTGAATATTCAACTTGAAACATGATAACCAGCCAAAGTACTCGAGTTTGAAATTAATGCAGAGAGAGAGCCTTGTGAGTCTGACAGGCCAACCAAAACATTGTCTGCACAAAGAGCCAATTTATGCATGTGCCGTCCTGTAGTGACTCCTGTGATTGATGGGTTGGATATAGTCTTTTCAGCTAGGGGCTCCGTATACTGGACTCCAATTGCAAGGTGAATAGGATGGGGACAGTGGGCACCACTGATAGTGCCTCTGCGTACCACGAAGGGCTGTGATGGAATCCCATTGACTCGTATTCTAGCACTAGGGTGACTATAACCACATCAGATCCATGGTTTACATTTTGGACCAAGGTCGATATTATCAAGGGCTCTCTGTAATAAGGACCAATGGACACAGTTGAATGCTTTCTCGGCATTAATTGGCAAGAGGAGTACTCGTTTACCTAAGCAGTAGCCTTATCAAGAATATGAAGGATTTTATTGGTGTTATCTCTATAGTTCCCATCTGGGATAAACCCAGTCTGGTCCAAGTCTATCAGACCCTGCATGCATGGCTTAAGGAGTCTAGCCAAAATGCAAGTGAAGAGCATGGCATCAATATTCAAGAAGTATATGGGTCTTTAGCAAGAGCACCATTTAGGGTCTTTCCCAGGCTTAGTGATTACACTTATGTCTGCCTCACACATGGTGTCTGAGAGTTCTCCTGTATCTCCAAAGGAGTTTCACAGGCGTGTGAGAAGTGGGGCTCGCGCCAGTGTAAGCCCATCTGGGCCTGCAGCCTTACCGAGTTGGAGTTTGGCTATACCTGTGATCACTTCTTCCACTCAAATAACTGTTTCAAGTAAAGCAGCTTAGTGAGGCAGAATCCCCACAATCTGGACTGTAAAGAGGTATCGGTTAATCTCGGCTACATTCCCATCATCTGCTGCAAAAAGTTCACCATAAAAGCGTCTGAATGCCTGAGCGATGTCCTTGTCATTTTGGGCCTACTTCCCATCCATAGAGGTACATTCTGCAACCCTGTCCTTATTTAATTTAGCCCGTAACTTGCACATCAGCAATCTACCTGCCACCATTTGTTGTTTTGTGCATAAGAGGGCATACTCTGTCTTATTGAAATCCAGCACTTTAAGCTGCTTCCTGGTTAGTGACATATGGCTTCAGGTCGTATTCACCCCTGTTTGCTTATGTGCAGCTTCGAGGTCTTTTACTTTCCCCTCAAACTCTAGTCTCTTATCTCTCCGGTCTTTGTTCAGTCTAATGGCTATGTCTATAAATACACCCCGGACCATTGCTTTAAGGGTCTGCCACAAGTTAGATATGTGAATTTTGTGGCTGTCATTCATTTGTAGAAATTGTTGGATCACCCCTCAAATATCTGTTTTAACAAAGTCGATCTTAATGAGATTGTCGTTTAGTCGCCAATTGTGGCGAGAGGCTGGCGAATGGGGGGTTCTGAATGAAATCAGGATAGCGGAAAGACCCAACGAAGCTGAGACCCTGATCTCTGCTCGTGGATCAGCAACCTGAACTTGAGAGGAGCTCAGAAAGTAATACAGCCTTGCTTAGATCTGTCGAGACGCAGAAAAAAAAAAAAAAAAAAAAAAAAGAATAGTCCCTGGTAGAGGGGTTGAGAGAGTACCAAATATCTGCCAAACCTATGTCTGATAGCCATCTAACCCCGTCTTTGGATAGAACCCCTGACTGACCCAACAGCTGTGCCAACCTGTCTCGTACAAAATCAGTGAGAAGAGTGAAATCTCCCACAAATATCTCTCTGTCGAGATATGTTAGCACATAAAGAGTTTTGCATAAACACTTCTCTTGGTGTTCGTTATGGGCATATATTGCATCTAGGGTAAGTGTATGCCCATTGATGGAGATCTGTGGAGACAACAGCCTCTGTAGTATCTCCGAGGATAAGATGAAAGGCCCTGCGGTGTGGTCACTAGGATCCTTATTAAGGTTTGAGAGAAAAGGATTGATATCTATCCTCTAGGTGTTCTATCCACTACTTTTGAATTATAAAACTGTACGTATTCTGTAGAGGCAACAGGACCTTAAGGCCAAATATTTCTAAATAAAACTTACAATACAAGATAAAAAACTTATTTCCAAAAAGGGGATAATGTTTTTAGAAGTTAGAAAACATGTTTATTCAAACCTCCCTATGGGTTACATTCTATGTACACAATATTTGTTAGAAACATCATTAAACATACACAATTAATTAAAAAGCAACTGAATTAAAAAGCAATCACAAAGGACAGTCTACGCGGCGTTTCGGTGTTTGAGAATCTTATCACCTTCATCAGGACAAAATTATTCCACGATGTACAATCTAGAAGTAGAAACAATTATTTAGATGCCTATATAGTACAGTGCACAGTAATCATTTTCTAATGGTTACTCATTCTAAAACGTATTCTCTGGTGAATAAAAACACATTCTACGGTTAGCAGAGGTGGCAATACATCCAACCCCTTTCTCTCAAAAAAGACACTTGTGAGTTTACTCTCATTATCTATCTCTTTTACATTACTCATTGTTTAGTTTGATAGACAGTAAGACTTCTGGTTTAGTCTGAAACTATAGTCATAAGTACCTTGTGGGATGGAAATCCTCAATTTGACCCTCTTCTTTTATTTGGCGGGGGTTAGTTTATTAATTTCTTCAATTTTTCTTCAGGTTTCTTGTAACACGTTATAATTTGTGCCTTATAGAAACAAAGATCTACAATTAGGTACTATTATCATACAATCTCTCGGGTCCGTGTCTAGAGTGTCATGGTTTTAATTACCTAAAGAGATGGATTTATTTACTCTCTTCGGACCGTTGGAACCACCACGAGATTATGTAGGTACATCAATATAGATGAGGGGCGCTCTTTATTCAATGAGAGTACCTAATAGGAATAAACCATATATCTATTGTCTTGTGTGAACGTTGTCTTATTAACATTCTTTCTCTTTTTAATGCCTCTACTCACCCCTTGTTTGATGCAGGGTCAGTACGAGTGTAGAAAATTGAAATAAAAACAACTGCATTTCCTGAAATAGGAATACGGAAATGCCATCAGAGATGTATCTTCCTAATTTTGTTCTTATGTTAAATAAATATCAATATCATCGATGTCTGGTTTTAACTCACAGTATATATTTTACAATTTTACCTGCTTTTCTAGCGTTAGTTTGAGTATATATCTTCGTTTTACATTCTCAAAAGCAGATTTACCGTTATATTAGTACTTAGATTAATAAAATTAATAGAGTTACAGAAATGCTTAATGCTAAGTTACCATACAGGTCTAAACTACATCGAATGACTGTCAGGTTTTGTTTAAGCTAAAAACACTCGGGCATACTGCGATGGGCGTCTAAGTTTTTTCAGTAGTTCGACAAATTTTAGATGCCGATGATCATAGTACCCGCGTTTCTTCAGATTTATAGTAAAGCGTGTGGCGGTCTGAACGTACCTTTTAAATAAAATGCGGCCTCCTTGTTCCAACGTCCCGGGGTTCTGTGTCCGTGATAATGGCCCGATATTCCTGCCGTGGTTAAATACTGACATCTCCCGTTTTGACCAGGAAGTCAAAAAACGGGTTACCGTAATCAGTATTTTTTAATATTGGATTTAATTATATTTAATAATTTGGATTGGTATATGATCATATAGTATTACGGTCCTATTATATGACCTTTTATCCCCTATTTTCGTGGACTCTTACTAAACAATTTTCGAGATTGACCCGGAAGTGATGGAAAGCACTCTCCGGTCTATTAACAATTTAATGTTCTCTTTTTGTCAGTTTCGATACTTTGAGACTCATTTTTAATTTATTATTTACGTTGCTTGTCGTGAAGGTACATATAAAGCACCTCGATTTTCACAATATATCGAGTGTTTTATAATGTATAATACATAGTGGCCATCTTGGGGTCTGTAGTATCTCCGCCATTGTATTCAGCACTATCCTCTTAAATATATTGGAAAACAGTATAGCAACCATGCGTTTTATTGGGGCCTCAGGAGAAGTATTGTCTAAGAAACCTTCTTGACTTTAGTCGGTCTCAGTCATGTTTAAGGAGGTGGGTCTCCTGAAGAAGGCAGATGTCACAATTGGAGTCATGTAGCATCATTGCCAATGCAGCCGGTGTTTGGCAGGGATGATCAATCCGAGTGCTTTAATCATGGATGGGTGTGAGGTCTTTGCTGGGCCTGCGGGGCCACACACTGTTGCTATTGGAGAAGTTTCTTATGTGGGCCAAGGGCAAACCCCTTGGTGGTACATGAGTCCATTGAAAACCTTGGAGGGGGGAGTAACAAACTGGGCATAAGATAACTAACATAACAGCTCCCTACATGGAAAAGAACAAAACAGATATGAGTGATGTGATGAGGTAGTGGAACCATCAGAACCAACAGGGGGGCTTATTCATTATCAAAGTCTCTTGACTCCGTCCTGACTGAGGTGAGGAATATGATAATAGTGGCCATTCCCTGGCTCAGACCCATACCTACAACCTGCTTATTCAGAGAGCACAGACATCCAGCAGGTCTGCTGTGGTAGGGATCCTCACAAGGACTGACTGCACTCTGCAAAGGAAGTCGAGTCAGATCTCTGGTTCAACTTCATGTCCACGGAGTCGATTGATCACTGTTTTCCTTTCACAGGGGCTCTGATCAAGAGTAGGCTTGTGTATATCTTTCTTGGTGGATCTTGTAATCCATTATCCATACCACTTGCTTGCAGATTCCCTATGGTCCCCGGCGGATGGGGGGGGGGTGGACGCTGGATACCCCAACAAGTTCCAGAATAATATGCACTTCTGCGAGGGATGTGGATTGAATGTATTATGGTGTTCCATATAAAAGTCAAGAGGAAGGAGCAACCCCATTTGTATTTCATTCCCAAACCTGATCTGGTGAGGTGATTCATGCTTGGTAAGCAGTGTGAGCGGCATGAGTTTTGGGGGCTCCTCCCGCTCTTACCTGCCATCCGGTGGCGGCAATGGCCACCCACCCCACTCTTCAATGCAGCCATTGCAGCTGGCAATAGGTGGAATCCTGCCAGCATCCCCCCTTTTCCTGCTCTTCAATATGGCCATCGCAGAGTGGCAAAAGCAGAGACCGCCAAAGGGCTAGCTGCGACACAGCTGGTGAGTCTCAAAACCTACAGCTATGTTGGTCAGGTGAGATCCTTGAATTCTTGTGACAAATGTTATGCAGTACTCCCACATTTGTCAAACAAATTGGGTTTGTGTTTCAGGTTTCTTGGATTTTTTCCCATGTCAATGTCAATGAGTTCCCATTGTTTTTGTAGCCAGACTGTATGGTCTTGAGTTTTATCCATCCCTCACCTGGCAATGATGATTTGCCTGGTAGCACAGAGGATGAGGTAATCGCCTTGCCTCTGCTTGAGTGCATGGGATAGGTTTGTTCCATAGGCAGTCCAGGGAGAATGTAGGAGGTGAACCTTGGTATGGCCATGTTGAAAAATCGTATTGTTTGGGCAGGCATCTCTTTTGGAGGGTGACTGGGATAGATCACGGTAAAGCTCTATCTTTAAACCCTCAAAGGTGTTCTGGCTGGTATTCCTTGCTGATCTCATATTGTTCTACACCTGTCTGTAATGATAAATGCATGTTAGTGCGCCAGATGTTGATGTTCTTGGGGGGTCCTCTCACTGATGGTTAGGCTAGGTCATAAATAACTTGAGGTGTCATCATTGAAAATGGTGAGTCCATGTGCATGCTATCGCGTCTGCCCTCTATATCTTCGATCCGGGCACCTTATGTGTAGCTGATGTATATCTTTTGGCTACCGCTGGTTTAGCACCGGGCAACTGAGCCCTTCTGTCCTTCGTTGCCAGGCTAATGTCACACCGATGCGGTTGGAGGCAATCGGAGCAGGCTCGGCATCCACCCATGGCTTCAGGAATCCTGAAGGACTCAGCTGTAGCAACAGTTGGGCATGCAGGTTAAAACCAGTTGAAGTTTGGAAAGTGGAGAAGGGGAAGGGAGGGAGGGAGGGGACCGTTGTCCTCTGGGTTGTTTTAAGTTTCATTTGTCAGGGTCTCCTCTTTTATCGACCGACAGCACTTCCACGCTGATTCACCGGCCTGAAACCACAAGAACATGCAAACGTGCAACACTCACCGTATGCATGCATTGGCACTACCCCGTTCATGCCCCGTTGGGGCTCACTACCCTTTGGCCCACTCATCGGGAACGCCAGTCTTGATGCAGTCGTGCAGCTTAGGTAGGCCCCTCCATGCTTTGTCCTGGAATGTGAACAGACTACTAGACCATATCAAGAGAACAGCAGTCCTTAGATACACCCAGCATCACTTGCCCGACATACTCCTACTTCAGGAGACACACCACCTTGGGACCCAATGCCCCTTCCTTGCAAGATATGGATTTGATAAAGTGTGGCACTCCGGTTTTGAATGCGGCTCATGAGGGGTTGCAATCCTAACGCAGTGAGGACTTCCCTTCATCCCTGACCATGCATGTCACGACGGACCCCCAGGGCAGGTTTGTGATTGTGACTGGGAAGTTAGAGGGAAACATCCTTAACCTAGTATCCATATATGTCCCACCTGCCACGCTTGCCTCCACACTACAGGCGCACCCACGCCAGCGTTATCACACGGTAAGCTAGTTGCTGGGTTCTTGCCTTTTCACCCACGCTTTTCCTTCACTCCCAATCTAACCCGAGGTTGTTCTCCACAGCGGACGGTAGCCACATGCTCAATCGGGCACGCTCCGCCAAATTCCTCCTTCAAAACCATTAAGACGTACCTTGCCCCCTCGCGGCTTCCTGCCACTCCATTGCTGACCATAAGGTAATCCCCATTTCACGGTCTCACTAGCTACTTATGGGCTCACAATTACCCCTTTGGGTCTCCGCTAACGGTCCCAATTTTCTTACAGTTATCACCATATCCATGACATTTTCCATTCGTAGGAACTCCCCCTCGATCCTATGAGGTTAGTTCTCACACTCTCCCAGTTCCATCTCGGAACTCGCGCCAGTTTTGCATGACCACAGCTCACCCAGTTATCGATTTCTTAATCGTTCAGATTCACGTTGTTTAGTACACTTCCATCCCACTGCACCGCATTCAACCCGCCTTCATTTTATCTGGTTTATAACGAAACCTTTTCATGCATCAGCCGCATGTTCGCCGTCACATGACCTTTATTGGTCAAATGTGTCTGGCAGATCCTGCATGAGCCCACATTCATGATGTATTCATCACGACTGCACGTCCTGTCAGATCATTCAGCAAACCGGTATCCTCAGTAATCACAACTGCTTCCACCGCTAGCATTAAACTTTTAGCCCCTTTTTTGACCATTCTTTATATGTAAGTCACAGAATTATGTTGCATGGGCATGCTTGAAATTGGTGTAAACATGTCCTTTGCATATATATACTTGACAGGTGCTCCTGTTTTCTTTTCTTCCTGGTTTTCCCAATAGGCATTGTGTTTAATTTCCAGGCAAATTATTCTTTTAGTCCTGATGATGATCCCTTTAATTTATGAGCTTGGGATCGAAAAGTCGTCGACGTACTAAATAGTGCCACTGTCCTCCAATGTGTATGAATAACGTGGTTACTATGTTCGTTAGCTTGTTTCACTGTATGCTAAATTCAAGCTTTCAATGCTCCAGTTTCTGCCTGTGTCCTTCTTGTTCATTGTATGCTTAATGTTTGCTCGTTCTTTTGTCTCCCTAATCGGGTGCAGGATTGCGTCCCATTGTATCTTCCTTCTTTTCATTGTTACAAATTTATTTCTATCTGCATATTAAAATTCTTTGCCCGGCTGGGCATTGACACTTTATAGTACCCATTATGGTCTATATCGCATTTGTTTGCTCTTTGAACTTGTTCCCTAAGGACCATTGTTCTATATAATAATTGATACCCGGGGTCCTTAGCTACTCTTCGGGTCCCCTTGTTTGTTTAAAATTGCCTCCACACTGCACCACCTCACAGCCGCACTCTCCTCCCTACCCTTGAAACAGAGAGTGATTGGGGGAGACTTTGATGCCGTTATGCAGCCAACGCTGGATGCAACGGGTATACCTTCCCTAACAAGGCTAACCCATGCACCGAAACTGACAGATTGGGTGGCCACGCTCAGCTTGTGTGATGTCTGGCGGGTTTGGAATCTGCGTGGCACCCAACACACTCACACCTCAGCGGCCCACCACACGCATCACGCATTGACCTGATATTTCTCCCTGCTCTGACTGCCAGAAGGTGTCCAATATAGTTATCCTTCCCCTGGGAATTTCGGACCACTCAGCCCTATCCCTACACCTGGGTGGGACCTCAGAGGCAGCGCGGGCGGTGTGGAGACTAAACACGTGATTCCTGCAGGACAAAGAGGTTAAGCTGGCTATAGAGGAGGAACTATGCCACTACTTTCTCACTAATCACGGACCGGTCCCCTCCCCGAGTACCTTCTGGGAAGCAGGTAAAGCCACCATCCATGGCGTGGCAAGAGGCCGGGTGCACACGAAGCGCCTGGCACAAACCGAGTGCCTGATCCTCCTCGAGGCCCAAGCCATACGGTTGGAAACTACCCAAACTGTAACCCCTGATGCTCACCGAGACAGGCAACTGATGATCACTCAAGAGGAGATCAAACAGATCACCCTGCACTCGGCCAAGATGATGTGGCGCTCATCCGTGGCCTGAATTTACAGTTGGGGAGACAAAAAGAGAAGTCTGTTACATAGATTGATCTCCTACCCTCTCGGTCATTGCTTGTAATATCAATCAAATGTCCTGTGCTGTTAATGTGTTTGATCTGAAAGTCAATAAAGTTAATTATAAAAAAAAAAGGTTTGGAAAGTTCTTATCTAAAGGGGCCACCTTCGAAGTACACAGGCGAGGAACTCACACTTCACCGCATATGGGGCCATGGCCCGAGAATGCGCCATTGTGGGGATGCGCCCACTCTTGGCTGTGCAGGTGGTGACCCCCAACCCCGGGGTCGCCACCTGCACGGTGCAGACACCAGGACCCTACATTTATGTATGGTGTTGATCTCTTTGTTGAGGTTAAGGAGATAATTCTGCTTCATGGGGTATTATGCTTGACAGTCCGCAGGGAAGGAGACTTGCTTTAGTGTAGGTCTTTGTTAGGGATTCGCCCTAGGGGCTCCGGAGGGATATGTTTATACTCAGCAGGATGACAAGGGGAAGCCTCAGAAGTTTCTGTTCTGCTCGCACTGTCACCAGTGATCGCTATGCATGTTTGGGCCCAGTCCCAGGAGGCACAGCCTCTCAACTAAATGTCCCTGGCCGCTTCGGGACCAATCGACCTACTGGCAGGAGAAGAGTCCACCCCTTCTTGTCTTTATTGCAGCAGGTGCATCAATTGACAGCGCTCTTAAAAACTTTGAAAGACACTTGCCAATGCGAAGCTATTAACAAATCTGGGAAATAATTCGTTATGCAGAAATGGAATACATATTGTGACAGCCGGAGATTTCTCAACAGGCAATTGTACTTCTAAAAGGGACAGGATCGTGAGCTATTTTAATTTTTACTTTTACCACTTTACTATTTTTGTAGGAGACACTGACAACATATTTGCTAACTTATTTACCAGACATATGTAATATATTATTGAAAACAATAGTATGGGAAACAGAGAAGCCTTCCTCCAAATACCACAAACAAGCCATCTTGTCAAATAGTGTAGCCGCCCACTGCAGCTGGCCTGTGTATAAACATACGCTGGGAGATTTTAAGGATTTTGTGAGCCCTGGGCCAATCGTATGTTGGGGGTGCCCTTTTCAGAACAGCTTTGAATCTATGATCTAATTTCAGCTCTTTCATGGCAGTGGAAAGGCACACTTGTCCAAATTCTAAATGTGTTTACAGCTAATAATCAGGGATAGTGATGTGTGTTTTCAATATTGTACCACAGCAGCAGCTCATTAATATTATTGCAAATAATCTCTGTGACACCCTCCCATTTCTCATAGGAGGCCCACTTTTGATCTAAAAGAAAATTTCTATGGATGTTACAAGAAATATAAACACATTTCTCTGCAAAATGTTTGTAATAGACTTTCAAATATCACCCACATTAAAAATAAATGAAAGGAAAACGGTATTTAAAAAATCTATTTAAGAATTATTAAAGGTCATCTGGGCAAGACTCTCTGCAAAACAGAGCTGCCTCTATCAGTGGCCCCCTGAAAGGCTGGGGCCCTGGGCCAGAGCCTACTTTGCCCATGCTTTAAACGTCTCTGAACTTACAGTCAGCAAAATCAATTGTAGCTCCAATCTGACTCTCTGATCCATCATGCGGTGCTCTAGGCTCATGCTGAAAAGGCTGACTGTTGCCTGCACAACCACTGATAAGAGAAGCCATCAACTCTCGCCGTTTTTGCAGGTTTCTCTCAATTTTTGCCTGTTTTCTTCAAAATGTTATTATTTTTTTCACTTTCTCTAATGCCTGCGCATGGGAGATTAATAGACCGCATCCTCCACCGCCGGCTTTTCCATCCTAGCCTCCATGATTAGAGGGTTTTGGCATGTAATGGCAAACACTTAGGGGTATATTCACAAGAACTTGTGATAACTACCACAAGAGGAGCTTAACGCAACTTTTAACATCGCAGCCCATTGCGGGAAATTAACCCTGTGTCAACGTGGAATTGACAACGCGGCGGTAGCATGCGATAGACACCAGATCACATGTCAAATGTCCGTGTGAAAATTAACGCCACACCGCAAAAATGCGAAACGCGAACACAAAAAAAATGCGATGAGGCTAACCCCAGTACAAAAAGTAGCAAAAACCAGCCACAGGCCTGCAAATCCCAGGCGTCTGGCGGGACAATGCACCATAAAAACCACAGAAAAAAAACCCAGAAACAAGCCAAAGCACGTAGCAACATGGATGCACCCTGGCCTAGCACAGAGGACAATTCGAACCGCAAAACCCCCACATACTACCAGCAAGGAACAACGGGGTCGGGGAAGGCCAAGGAGAAGAGGGAGAGGAAGACGGGGTGCAGACCGCAGGAAAACCAGATCAGCATCAAAGAGGTGACAGAACAATATCAGCAACTGACCCATTACCAGACCACCTGGATTGCAGTTGGAGTGCCGAGGAGGCCAATCGCGGAGGCCAATAGGCGCCGGCATGACGTGACAACCTAAACCAGGCACCAACCCGCTGCCAACATGAAGGCAGCAACAGCGACAATAGGTTGCAGTCCAGTGCCACCAGAGAAGATAGAGGAAATCCAGGCCACAGTCATCAGTGTTTAGACGGTGCAAGGAGTAGGGAGTATGGACACAGCTCGAGAGGACCTGACACAACAACAACAGGGAGTGCAACGAACAGGGACTGGGGAGATGGGCACAATGTCATACATGCACAACGAGGTGTAGCACACTGCACACCCACAATCACCCAGGATGATCATGTCCCAGATCCCCTTGGCACACTGCAGGACACACACATAGCAAGAACAGCCACATTGACGACAACGTGGTACTATGCGCATAGACAACACTGCAGAACAGAGGACACAACTGGCTCCGCACATGCACAGAAACATGCCTACTACATCTGACAGAGCCAGAAACAGTGAAATGGAAATGTACGCATACAACCTCACATCCGTCATGTAGTCCAAATGTACACTGTCCCGCAGAAGAATCCAGCACACCCCAAACAGCCACAATGTACATTGCCATACAGTCTGCATGCAAACCAGCACATTGTGGTAACATACATGTCAACACAAAGTCAACGTGCATCTCCCCTTCACATGGCAAAGGGGCACACAACACTTTCAGCAGAGTGCAGAATACAACACATCTGTGATGCCGGAGAGGACCACCACATCGTCGACACTGACGTCCGACAACAGCCCATGAATATACCACGCAACCCCCAACAGGACCCGGCCAGCCAAGGTACTCAAAGGAGAACACCAAGCCTGCAACAGATCACGCAGCAGGAAGCACCCGCAAGCACAGCTGGCTCATGATACTTCACCCACCTAAACATGGCACCCCAATGCCATGTGTCAGCACGCCAATAGGAGGTGGCCCAATAGGTGTTGTGGGTGACGAACCCATGGAATGCGAACCCGGACACATGCGTAGGTGTCTATCACCCTTCAGGGACCACTCACACCCCACTAAGGAGACCCACACTGCCATAGTGACACATATAGATGCACATTCACAGTACAGAACCACGCCCAGGGGTTCTTTAAAAGCAGTCACACACCCATGTTGGCTCTGCGTACGATGGCCCTGACCACTCCCCTTACAAATTGAGTGGGTGATGACAAAGCTACATGTCCAAGCTCCAACCTGCTACATGCGGTGATATGTCTGCATCCGATGTTCATAACACAATGTAATGTCGTAGGGCCCAGAGCCCCCATGCATATAACAAGACCACAGGGACACATGTAGATATCATGTTGAAATGGCTACGGGCACATGCGTCCCTGCCCCTTTATTGGCAGGGCCACATGTACAGTGACGCCTGTACTGGATGTTACGCACGGAATGTCTGGTGCTGGCAACCACTTGGACATTGGACACCAGTGCAATGGAAACAGAAATCACATGCATAACAGAGTCAACTGATGAGCAACATAGAGTGAGCCGGGGGAAGTCCAGAGGTCAGCCAACATGCAAACAGAAGTGTCCAGGGTTGGGACACTAGAGATGAGCGGACGCGCGTGTGGAAGTGCCTGCTAGTGAATGCTTTCCAATCTTTACCACTTTTAGAATATATGTCTTCTGTGCCATTCTATTGCTGCTAAAATACGATTCTGTTCTTTGTTGCTGCTAAAATACAATTTTTAGAAAGTTACTTTTAACTCATTTTAGCTGTTGGATTTTACTTACATTTGTCACTTAATTTAGCCGGTTGCACTCCTTGTTCCACCTCGGGCTCTCTGGTCCCGTTTGATGTGGAGGGAGTCAACTTCCGGTTTCGTGGTGGCTGAGGTTAGCGTTCTAGTTGCCTCCTCTCCCCTTTAAAAACAGATGAGCTATCGAGCGCGCAGTGGGCGCGCCGACGGCGCGCCAAAGGCAAGCCTGTCAGCCCATCCGCGCCCCGGCCGGGCCCAGGGCCAGTCATACTGCCGGATCTGCTCTCATAGCCATGGCGTGCCGGCTGGCCTATACTCGCGATGAGCTGCTATCTATGGACCCGGTAACTAGCACAGGTCAGAAACACTGCGACGCTATTCTTGATCTGGCTGGTGGGTGCCACCGTTGCAGCTTCCACCTGGCTATTGATTCCTTTAATGAAGGAGGCATAGTGGGGCAGGAGCAGGGCGTGCTGGCAGCCCTCATTAACGCCCGGTCAATGGTGAAACACGCAGAAAACATTTTTGATCTAATTGTAGATTGTAAGCTTGATGCTTTGTTCATCACCGAAACATGGCTTGGTGAGTCATGTGAGCCGGTGGTTGAACTTGCTGTCCCCAGGGGGTATCACTTAGCCCACGTGGACCGTACGACGGGGAGAGGGGGGACTGCGGTGGGGTTCAGAGATCACAGGTCCTTCGCATGTGAGGCCTCTATCGAGGTCTCAGAGGGTGAGGCCCTGGATTTTTCATTCACCTTATCGCCCCATTTTACGCTGGGTGGCACATTGATTTACCGCCCCCCGGCCAGATTGGTGCATTCCTAAAGACTCTGGGGGAGGCTATCGCTGGTCGGGCTCTGCGTTTCCCTAAATTCCTCTTTTTGGGCGACTTTAATATTCATTTGGATAATCTGGAGTCCCCCGATACCATGGCTCTACTGGACCTTTTGGCCTTGACACAGCTGACCCAGTGGGTTACTAAGCCCACCCACTCGATGGGTCATCTGATTGACCTAGTCTGTTCAAACTTTGAATTGCATGTGGACGATCCACTGCCTGTTTCCTGGTCTGATCATTCCCTGATTACCTTCTCCTGGAATACGGGGAAACCTTCCTGTAGGCAACCTGCTCCATCCGAGCCCCTCACCCGTAAGGTCGATACCTTGGGATTAATGGAGGCCCTTAGGCACTCTCAGGTCGACCCTGCTGCCAACCTGGAGGAGGCGGTCGACCGGTTTAATACATGGGTCAGCCGGGGGTCGAATCCTCTGGCAAACCTCTTTCTTCCAAGGTTCACCGCCATTCTCCTTCTCAGCCCTGGTACTCCCTTGTTTTAAAGGAGATGAATCAGGGCTGTAAGAAGTTGGAACGTCAGTGGAGGACGGCCTATTGTCCTGCTGCTAAGTCCGAGCTGGGTGCAGCACAGAGACTTTACTATACAGCGGTCAGGGAAGCTAAGAGCATTTTCTACACTGACAGAATAATGAAGGCCAATAACAACGGAAAAGAAATGTTCTCTATTGTTAAAAGCTTCATGTTACCCTGTGCGGAAGCCAAGGCCACTCCAGCCTCTGCAGGATGGTGTGAGGAGTTATCTGAATTCTTTATTCATAAGATTCAAATAATCCAAGAAGGCCTGGATCTATCGGTACCATTGCGAAATCCCCTCTCAATATCTCCCGCTGTATCCCCCTTACCGGTACACAGTCAAAATATTGGGTTGTAAATATCGACCTACACAAATATCGAGTTAGAAATATTGAAGATAAAGAATATCGATGTCAAGAATATCGTTGGACAGAATATCGACACTAAGGTAAGTAATATCGATTTTTTTTATATCGATGTAAGTAATATCGAAGTCAGTAATATCGATATCAAATATATCGATGTTAATAATTTCGATGTTACTAATATTGATATTTGTACTATTGTTATGTATTTTAGTATGTATTTAATATGTATGTGTTATATGCTTTTTGTTAAGTATTTTACTTGTTTTAAGTTATATGTGAACTATTTTCATATATTTATAATGTTATTTTTAAGTCAATTTTATGTTTTAGTACCGGAGCGGGTTGTGGGTTTATAGGGGAATAGGGTGGGAAGTAATTTAATTATATTAGATTAATTATTACTTTTTAGGAATTATACATTAATTTTAATTAATTTTTGCGTTTACAATCTGTAGAGGGTAGTGGGTTTATAGGGGAATTGGGTGGGAAGTATTTTAATTGTAATTAAGTAATAAATTATTTTTATTTATTGGTATTGATAATTTTTGTATTTTTAATTAATTATTAATTGGCAAATAATAATGTTAATTGGTAATTAATTGATTTAATTGGTAATTAATATTTGTAATTGGCAATTAATTTATTTAATTGGTAGTTAATGTTTGTAATTGGTAGTTAATGTTTGTAATTGGTAGTTAATGTTTGTAATGTTGTGTTTCTATTTAGGACCCTAATTCGATATTTCCGATTTATGCCCTTATATGGTTATAATAAATAATATCCTTATAAAGACATAAGAATCATATCCATATTTAGTAATAGCCCATGCAGTCCAAATTAGGCAAGGCTACTCCCCTAGACTCCTAGAAAGTACAACGCGTTCTTTAAACAAACCAAGCCTCCAGCAGCCCGGGAAATCCCCCTGCTCTTGTTTTGATTTGCACAAGAACTCCTAGAGTCAGAAAGAACTGTTAGTTCTTGGTGACGTCTTATGTCCAACCTTACGTCAAACCCGGCACCTTTCAGGTATAAATATACCAACGTTGCCTTAAGCAAACACACGGTAGTTTGGAGCAGAGCGGCTATCTACTTGCCCGAAGCCCAGCTGATGCAAGGAGCCGAAGGACACCGCCCCTCCCTTTTGACGCACTGAGAAAGACGCTGTCTTTGTCTCCAGCCGAGAAAATACAGTGTTTCCAGTTACCCTTGCGGGTTGCTGGGAGATCGAGTCCTGAGAGATAGATACAAGCCCTCCTACATTCTATTACCAAGGTACAGAGCTGACTAAATCCTTAAGAGAATTCTTGATTCAGATTCCTTGGCAAAAACCAACTTAACTTAAAACTGCTACTTACTTACTCCTTCCCACGTATTAGGCTTAGGTCAGGTACACCGGGGTAGGCGTATCTTAGTTGAGTACGTTAGTCAATGTTTTATGTATGTATATATTTTATCCATTTTAAAGTATCATATGGCTAAGAAACCATATCAATGCTTTTACAGTATTATTTCATAATACTCCTTTTACTGTACGCACTTTACTACATGATAAGTATTGCAATTGTGGCAATTAATTTCTCTTGCATGAGAAAGAAGACTGCTCAATAAATAACACCTTTTATTGAAAACGCCCGTCTCTCTATTTCTCTGCACTGTGGTGAAACTAAGTATGCACGATTGACTGAGTGAAATAACCGTCTATTGTTTTCACACGACTCTAGAGATACACTCTTTATTCTGAGGGAGCAAAGTTGTCATGTTTATGCGGTTGTCAGAAGCTAATCCCTTCTTGTCTAAATCCGGAGAGTTAACTCTTTCCTGAACATTCAAGAAAGTTTCTAGTGACCTCTGAGCTAGCTGGCAAAACTAATTAAGTCTAATATAGTCAGTAGAGACCTAGTCGACCTCAGTCCTACGTCTACACTGCTGTTTATATTATTCCAATGCGCAGAGCCTATTGGGAATATAGGAACTACACTACATGGCACCCAACGTTTGGTAAGGCGATAATCTAACGCAAGACATTAGAGTAACTCAGTCGTGCTTTTTCACACAGACCCTTTTTCCCGTAAAAACTCCAATAGACGTGTGGAGTGGGTAAAAGGTTCAAATCCGCCGGAACTTAGTAGGAAGAAATTCCTGTGTAATAGTTTTTGGTTTAGTCAACGTTGAAGGATACAGTGTTCCAAAATATTGTGCACCTAATCTTTGTTTCCTTGAAACTTGATCTGCAACAAAAACCTTTCAGTCAGTAAAATGCCGGAAGGTGATGAAGAAAGAGATGCCTTAGCGTCTCCACTGTTGTTAGATGACACGACTCTCTAACAGAATGACCAGGATGCAATAATCATCCCGGCAAATGTAAGAAGAACTATAACTATTAAACTTATAGAAAATGTACTATCATCACAAGGTGGTACGGTCATATTCGTGGTAGAGGCCCATGAATATCGGCAGACAGAGGTATTCTATTCATGGATATACTTTCCAGCAGAAAACGCTGTAACATAAGACTTCCACTATTACAAAATAGAGGAACCTCCGGATGAATACGCTCCTTTCGAGGACGTTGAAATCCCACTAACATACCAAGAGCACCTGCTCTGGTTTAAAGGCGCCCTAAAACATAAAAATCACATCACCAGGCTCGGTCCACTAGGTAAACCAGGAGCCACGTGGCCGGTTCTAGCCAGCTACACACCACATCCAGACATTGAAACAATGTCAGACCGGGAACTTTTAGCTTAGCTAAAACTACTAATTAAAATACATAGACAATTGGTCCAATATGTAATGCGGACTTCAACAGTCCAACCAGCAATAAGAATTCCACAAACCACCCCTCACCAGGGGAACACAAATAAAATCACACCACAGAATATACAATCAGCCATTGGCAAAATACCCGTAAAACGGGAACAAATTCCATTCTGGTTAGCACAAAAAAATCACTCAAATAGAGGCAGTATTTCCTGATACTACGCCTACTGATAAACACAGAATTCTGACCATCTGTCTTCCAATGGGTATCGCACCAAATGTGGAGGACTGTGACACTTGGGGCACAGTCTTTGCTTCAATATACACAAAAACACATGGTGTTCCGTCCATGGCGGTAATACCAGATGTGCTAAGACAGATTCAAAATGAATACGGTCCAGAACCTGCTTTAACTCTGGGTATGAAATTACTGAAAGACTTCAAGCAGGTCTCGGCTATATTATTAGCCAACATAAAAGGAGAAGCAGCATCTGTGTCGATCCGCCAGAAATTGAAAGAAACAGATATAGCAGAACAACCATTTGAACTTGCCAGAATCATAGAAAAGTCCTATGAAGAACTAGGTAGAGATAGTTGGGTGGGAAACTAGTATAACCCCAACTAACTGAAAAACCTGAAAAAACATTTATTAAAAATAATCTAAACACTCCAAAAAAGAGTTGGGATGGTAATAAACAATCCACTCCTGGAGAAAAACGATTCCAGTCCAGAGGAAGGTCTCCACAACGGAGAGAAAGATCTCCGGACCGAGGAAACAAGTCTCCCCAGAGGGAGCCCTCTGAGAAAAGATACAACCTTAGAGATAGGGATAAATTTAGAGAACCTGATAGATATCAATATATTGATACGCGTCCCTCTCGATCTTTTCAGACTTCCTCACAGAAATCGGAAAGAAGAGGACGGTCAGAACACAAAGAAGAGCACGTCAAGTCCAAAGACAAGGAACCTGCTCATCAAAGTAAAAAATTACAATTTCAAAGAAAGAAGGTAGCCAGTATTAAAATAAAACATGCCGAGGATACTGAGGACACAACTGAAAAACGGAGAGTGGGCCCAGACAATGCTAGACAGCACAGCAGAAGCGACAATAGCTCGCACGATCCTGATGAAATCTTCTGGAGACAGTGGATACGAATGAATACATTCAGGTGGAAACTGCAGACACCAGAGTTAGCAAACCCCATAAATTATACGAAATAACATTGCGTATAGAGGGGGACAAGACTAGGAAAGTAAGGGGTCTCTTTAGGGATAACCTTTCGAAAGGCTATGACATCCTGTTAGCTGAGAAAGACTGGCCACCAGAGTTTGTAAGGGAGTACCCTCAGGGCGAAGAAATGATTATGTAACAACAATGGAGGAGTGCCCCCTGTGGGATTGAAGTAGAAAGAGTCTCTACTGGTAGAGCATAAAGCTCAGGTCAGCACAGTGTGCCCCAACCTTATATTGGACAGTGCGTGTCCTTGAAGAAGACCCCTCACTCACCAACCTGGTTGGTGACATGCTTCATCATTGGGAAATGATTATGCCTGCCTTCTCAAATCATATTCCAATTCATAAAAAATATACACTTGCAAGAAAATGGGCAGTGGCCCAAGCCCCTGCATTATATAAAAATCATGTAGGATGGGATGAGGATTCTCCTCCCCACAAAATCCAGTTAAAAAGTCAACCCACTGCACAAAGGCAGTACCCAGTTAAGCAAGAAGCTAAAAAGCAAGTCAGGGAGATCTTAGATCAACTTAAATACCAGGGGGTGATTGAAACATGCACCTCACAAATGAACAATCCTTTGTTTCCTGTCTCCAAGCCAGACGATTCATATCGTCTAGTTTTGGACTACAGACACCTAAACTCCTGTTGCAAAACATTTGCAGTACAAAACTCACACAGTGCAGCACTAATGAATAATATCGTGCGTAAAAAATATAAAACGACATTAGACATCTCTAATGGATTCTTTTGTCAAAACATTGCACCTGAAAGCAGGTATTTGACAGCTTTCTCAACAATGGGGTCGCAAAAACACTTCTGTCGACTCCCACAGGGATTCAAGAATAGCCCAGGATTATTCTCAGCAAAGGTAACAGAGTTACTACAAATATATGATGATGAGGCATTATCCTATGTCGATGACATCTATCTCACAGATGATGGCCTGGAGACACACTTGAAAAGAGTGAACACCATAATACTTCGGTTTGCAGCTGAGGGTTACAAATTCAACTTTAAAAAGTCACGAATTGCCCATCTAACTGTCCTGTTTTTAGGATATGAATTATCAAGTGAAGGCAAAAGCCTAGCTGACAACTTCTTAGAGAAGTGTGCTGTACTCCAAGCACCAAAAACGCTGAAGAACTTACAATCAATACTAGGTTTCCTGAATTTCGGAAGAACATACATTCTAAATTTTGCAGAGAGGGTTAAACCTCTCTATGAATTAATAAAACATGATTTCAAACCAATCAATTGGACTCAGAAACACACAGAAATTTTAAGATCATTGCAAACAGACATGTTAGCTAAAACAAAATTGCAAACACGCGAAAACGTATGCAACCTTGTAATCCGAGTCATCCCAAGAAGATGCGGATTCACGTACCTGACCTCTAATGAGGGAGAAACGGTACCAATAGCTTACAATTCACACTTGTACACACAAGCTGAAATGAAATTCAGTTCTACTGAAAAGATTCTAATAGCGGTTCAAACTGCTCTAGCAAAAGAAAGAGCCCAAGCCCAAGGCAGAAGAATAACTGTTTTAACAGCAGAATCAGCCCTTGAGGCATTAACAAGCCCACGCAATTTGACTGCTGTGGCATTAGATCCAAAATGGATACAATGGGAAAATTATCTTGCTGCAGAAGACGTGAAATACTATTTTGACCCAAAAATGAAAAAACTAGAAAATCTAGAATATGAAGAAGAATATCCTCTGCCAATCGAAATTCTGCCTCTCGAACAGTACACATGTGTAATCTACATGGACAGATTTGCACAACACTACGATGTTGAGAAAAAATCCTACAACGCAGCGTGCGCGATTGTTAAAGGTCGCTGGCGCTTTGGGAAATTTAGACCAATAATCACCAAAACTGAATCACTCAGAAACTGTTCAGCTCAGCGAGCTGAAATAAGATCTTTAAAGATGGCGCTTGAAAATGCCGATCGTGAATTCCCTACACTAATAGTGTGCGATTCGCATTTCTGCGTCAAGTCTTACAATAATGATTTGCAGAACTGGGTTCGAAACGATTACAAAGATGACACAGGTGCCACAATAAAGCATAAAAAGCTTTGGGAACAGGTAGTTCTTTTGCAGCAAGAACTACGAAAGACTCACGTGATACATACACTGAGTCATCAACGTGATGGCGTTCACGTTGCAGGGAATTCATTGGCCAACAGAGCCACAGCAGAAGCGGTTCAACCGGTTCGGTAGCCACAAAAAAGCGTTCTAAAAAACACATAGACGGAGAAACCATGCTGGCGGTAAAAGCCTCATTAAAAGGCGACTATGCAGCATTACCTCTCGGCTATCCACTCAATAATACATACATAATTGATGCAAACTCCGTTCCTTTTGGTCAAATCCCTGGAGTGGGGGACAGAGTAATTCCAAACACGAACAGAAGAGTCTTCTTGATTGAAGGCGCACACATGGGATTGGGTCTAAGGCACCAAGAGATCGTAAAATCTCTGAAAGAAATACAATCAGAATAATGGTGGCCGGGGATGAGCCTGCAACATTACAAATTTGCAAAAGATTGTCCAGACTGCAACAGAGATCGCAGTCGTGAACCGGACCAGACCACTGCCAGGACACCGTTATTAGAAAGCATCAGGCTATCTATACGCAAAACTCCAGCCGGAGAAATGCGTTCCCATAAAAATCAAGACTAGATTCACTTAAAAATATAGACACCAGCGCGCGGCTGACGCCAGAACTGTTAAACTAAGATTTGCGAGTCTTTATCAGTACATACGCAATTGGCATACTACATTCTGACCACGGTCCTGCGTTTAGCTCTCGGGCTTACAAGGAGGCCATGGCCAGCATGGGCATTGCATTGCGGTACTCTTCTCCCTTCCATCCTGAGGGTAATGCGGTAGTGGAAAGAGAAAAATGGGATATAAAGCAATCTATAACGGCGAGGGTATTAGGTTCGGGTGATGGGTGGGTCAAAAATTTAACAAGTGTCCAACGTAGTCTTAATAATCTGCCAAGAAATTCTCTAAAAGGTTTCACTCCATACGAACTATTGTTCGGTACTAGAATGCATATTCAGGATCTTGATTGTCACACTTCAGTGGTAGAAGAAAAAGCCTTTGATATCAAAGACCGTTTGGCTGTTTTACAGGACTTAAATGAAACAAGAAGAAGTCTGAGTAATATAAAGTTAAAGCCAACAGCCACTGAAGAAAAACCACCTGTCCCAGCAAGACCTGTCTGGATTCCAAAGATTGGGGATCTGGTCAAAGAGAGGATTGCGGTGAAGAAGGAATTTGGGCCTTCTTACAGAAAAGCAGTACCTGTCTTAGCTGCCCGCGGAACAAGATCTGTTGTAATACCGCCCCTTGCTGGTAAAAAGGAGAACCGAGTTGTATCCATCGACCTGGTAAAACCACAATCATGTGGCCAATAATAAGTAGTAGGCCCAGTGGACTCCCAAGAAATAGCAGAAGACCAAATTTTGCTACAATGCAAGAGGTTCAAACTGAAAGACTAATCACATTTGATAAACCTGCAGTGAATAAAAAAGGACTATGCAACAAAGCCATGGAACTTGTGCCTCTTGAAACCCAAATTACAACAGTTCGTCAAGAAACACCTGTCTACAACGATTTAGCATCAGACTGTGCTAATGAAACAAAGAAAAATCCAAAAGCAATTGAAAATCCGGAAGCGATTCCAACAATTGACAGAACTACATCTGGCTACTTTATCAATTTCGATGACTTTTCTGAAGATCCAAGCGAGCATGAAGAAACGCCAGCAACAAAAACTTTCAAAGACAAAGTGACTGAACTTTTTCACCAACTAAAAGAAACATATCTGATTTCACCATGGATTGAATTTTGGATTGTGTTAGGTGTACTTTTCCTCCTACTTTGGCTCATCATGGTTCTATGTTTGGGAAAATTCATTGATGGAAAATATAGTACAATGGACACAGCAAGTCAGAACATCAACTTGGTCCTAAAGCCTCACACATCCTCTCACATCGAGTAAAGAGAACTGGCATCAATGAACATCACAGCCAATCCAATACCCGGTGGTGTAGCATGGGACAAAACGGATTATGAAATCTATGGCCCGATTGAGCTCTTGAAATATCCACACCAGTTTAAGGTTTCCTTAAGTGACTTTGTGACACCAAGTACTTTCTCTGATGATTGGGACTTTGAAAATATTAATAATATGATGTCAGATTTAGTAATGTCAGCAAAATTCACAGAACATGATTATTTGCAGGGTTCGTCAAATTATGAAGAGTTATATTGTTATAATCATTTTGGTCATCACTATTTGCATAAAACTGCTCAGCCTAGAAACGTTTTTAATTATAACCAATGGGAACATTGTCCAACTCCGCCAAAAGGCAGCTCGAAAACATTTTATGAGAAATTCCAATACTTCTCAGGGTTTAACAACAGTGATCCAAAAACGTTTTATTTCAAAATGATAAATAAGACAGGAATGAAAACAATGTTGACAAATACTAAATTGATTTATTCTGAAAAATTTTATGACAAAATGTCTACATTTGGTTTTGAATTTTGGAAAAATAACATTGAAACAAAAACCATCTGGGGTTCAAAAGAATGGCAGGTACAAGGCCTAGAAGCATTATTTAGGGCCTGCATGATCCCAGAACAGAACAATATTCCTGAATGACACAATTCAGCAAATAACCTGTCTTGGTTTAGCTAAGATAAAAGACTTAAATAAACCGTCTATTCCGAAGCCCATACCTGATAGTAATAGCACTACAGATGTGGAGATAGATGTATCCCATATTTTACACCAAAACAGAACAAATCCTGATTGGAAAAAATGGTTGATCTGGCCCACAGACACAAATAACTGTCAAGATAGATTCTGTAATGGTTTCCAGGCAGGTTCCGCAGGAGCGTCAGGAATCCGAAGACTATCCACAGCCTTCCCCTATGGCCTTCCGACTCTATCAAACACTAGAGTACCGAGAGGCTCGCCAGGGGAAAACAGGGAGACAAAACAAGGAAAGGCGGGGAAGACAAAGACTGTGGCTGTAATCTTCTGTGTGTAAGTGGTAGAAACACTGCAAGGACTTCTGTTGGATGTGAGGGCTGAAAGAAAACACAGACTTTCTAACCTCAGTTAACATACACACAACAACGTCACTATTTGTTGTACATAATAGTTACATACCATACAAGTCGTAAGCTACGTTGTAGAGTAGATCTGTAATCCCTGAAAAGGTTCAGCTCTAGCTAGTATATGAAGAACAAGAAACAATAGTAACCATTCAATATAGCTGAGAGCTTGTATATGTCTGATTTGTAGAGCTCTTACATAGTAACCTGTAGAATGCTCCTAAACCAGCGTCTATAATGCCTTGGACTGGACAGGACTCTGATAATATCAACTCTGTTTATCGTGATTCTGTGTAGTGAAGAGGAAAATCTGCGCCTCACACGAGTCCACGCAAGAAAACCCCAAACACACAATATGTAGATGACCAGGAATACAGGAAGTGAAGGGAATAGATCGGGATACAGCCAAGCGGTAAGTAACGGGCAAAATATGGAAGGGAACCCACCGGATGGCGGAGACCAGGCCCGGCCGCCGGGTGGGGGAGAAAGGTAACAAACCTAAATACCTAAAAGAGTGCCCTGCTGAACGGCGGAGAACAAGCCCGGCCGTCAGAGGAAGCAGGTAAGTGTCAGGGCTAACAGCAGGGATTGATGCCCGGCCGGACGGCGGAGCAAAGCCCGGCCGTCGGGCGGAGCAGGTGAGCAATGGGGAATTGCTGGGACTAATGCCCGGCCGGACGGCAGAGCACAAGCCCGGCCGTCGGGCGGAGCAGGTGACCAATGGAGGTCGCGGGAACAGCTGCCCGGCCGGACGGCGGAGAGCAAACCCGGCCGTCGAGCGGAGCAGGGGAAAGCAAACAAGGTTCCGTAAAACAGGCGTAAGCCACGGAACATCAAAGAGAGTCAGAAAACTTCAGAAACTTAGGACGAAGGAAAAACCCGGTATCGGAAGGACCAGCAGGAAGTCAGGCAAAACGGGAACACGACAGAACTGAAATGACGGAGCTTGACGCCAGAACGTAAAGCGTTGCTCCAAGGGCTCTGCATGCATTTATAGAGTCTTTTCTTAAAGGAACAGCACCTCGGGGATCTCGGGGCATGACAGATTCCTGAACAAAACACAGGGGTTAAACCTAAACAGGCCAGACCCAAGATACTCCCAGAGACAACATCCAGGGATAGTTACAACATACAGTGTAGGGAAACTATGCCTTGAGTGGTAACAGAAATCCACACTGGCTGAAATTAAGCAACACTTGACTTTACTTAAAGACGGTGCTGACTTGCGTGATTTCATACTGGGGGGACCACGCAAACAGCGTCAAAAACGTTTCATATACGCCGGTATATACACTGCTTACAACGAGGCTTGGAAAGTAACACAAATTGAAACAGCTGAAAAAATAAGAGAAATTGATCGTATTAATTTGGAAAAATCACTGTCTGTAGTGGACAATGGGTTAACGACTCTGTCCTCCAGAATTTATTCACTGGACAGCATTGTATCATCTGCTATTGATATAATAGAGCAGGACTTACTAATGTTACAACATGGTCAGTCCCAATTGCGTTCTATTGTACAACTTGGCTGGACGTTGCAAAACTTACGTTCAGGCTACGTGCCATGGCGTCTAATCAACATAACGTCATAATTTTCTATCTTTAACCTTACTGATAAACAAATCAGTTTGGCACAAAAAGGAGCAGACTATACGATTCTGAGCATTGAAAAACTTGAGAGATTACCATTGACAATGTCAGAGAGACCTGTCATTGAATGGATAATACACGGAATAATTACAATTCCGATAACAACTTTCCAGTTTAAGTATTGCCAAAAATATATACCAGCAGGCCTGTATGAAAGGTTGGGTAAAGGATACATCAAGTCAACATGGAATTTACCTTATACACACAAATGTTATAGTGAAGGGAAAAAAGAGGTATTTCTTAGTGGTAACAATTGTAAAAAATCACTAAGCGGTACACTTCTGTGTCAAGGTATTAACTTGCATGGAGCCTGCGAAGGTTCATCAAATAACCTTTCATGTCACCTGCATGGCACTCCTGCAGCACAGATAGAGCCATTTTTCAGACAGCTTTCCAACGGCAGCTACGTTCTAATAAGTGACCACAGCTGTTGTGGCATGGTGCCAGGAAAAGCCTATCTCGTGAGCGTTACTTCCATTGTCACTTGCTGTATGCAAGTATTGTATTCAAGCAGCAATCCAGACATGGAGGCGGCAAAATGGCCTTCTTTGAATATCTCTTTTATTCGAATTGATACTTTAAGCAGAATGAAATCCATTCTTTTACAGACAACTGTGGCTTTAACCTCGTCCAAAGAGACGTATGAACTGCAAGTTGCAAGGACAGCGGCAGAGACAGCCGCGGTGCGTCCATTGGGGCGTAGGGGCGTAGCCCCACTAAGCCACATGGACGCACCGTGGTATTTTTGGCAATTATTACCTGTGTTATTATTAGCGCTAGTACCGGCCGGGAATCCGCCGGGAGTGGGACACACCCGAGTCAATCGGGAGTGCGCAGGGGGTGGGGCTGGATGGGCTGCAGCAGCTTGAGTGACAGTCCACACTCAGCTGCAGCAGTCTTGCGCATGACAAGTTATGGTGCCACCTTGCCCGAGCATGCACGCTAGACTTTCCCCATAGAGAGGGACCAAGGGGGTGCTGCTTCTTACAGCAGCGCCGCCGCTGAAAACAGGTTGAAAAGGGCGAGTAGTAAATGTGCCACCCTAGCCAATCCTGGTGCTGCATGCAGCGCCAGGATTGGCTAGTCCACCGCTCCGAAGGTGTCAGGAGCAAAGGCGGGCATTTACTCGCTTCCCCCGAAGGCAGCTTCCTGCTTCCCTCTTTCTCAATCTCTCCTGGCTGCAGGGTCGGTCGGCGCGCGGACAATGGGGTCGAGGAGATGGCTGGCGCACTGTCAAGACCAAATCCGGGCATTTTTAGGCGAGTAAGTACCTGCACAAAACCCAGACATTGGTGTATTTAAATACCGAGGCAATTTTGTGTTGAACACTGATTTTTTTTTTGTCTGTTTCAAAAAACACATCTATTGCTGACTACGTTTTAATGAGTAACTCGTCAGTCTACCTGAAAGTTGGAATATACCATGTTTTAATCAGATTCCGTTACATCATTATGAATGGCTGTTCTTTTAAGTAATGTTGTTGCAGCGCTAAAAGCATGTTTTTATATATACATCATGGATCCGAGCACACAACAACCATGTGTGCGAAGCTATTCCTGTTCTGTTCGTTTTACAGCAAAAAAAAAAAGAATTTGCAAATGGCAACTCTGAGCATTTATCTCATTAGATGAGCGTTACACTTGCCCCTACTCGTGCTAAAGTGTCACTGCTAAAGCATGTGAATGTCACTCACACGCAAACACACCCGAAACATGGAAATGTTACAAGTAAGCAGGCTCAAAGAAAATGGAAAGCTATGGAAAGAGAGGAAGTGGAAGTGAACTATAGTGGGGGAAGAGGAGATGGAGATAGTGAGAGGGGAGAGATAAGTCAGGTAGGGTGAGTGAAGGAGCGAAGAAGAGAGTGAGAAACGTCAGAGAAAGGAAGGGAAGCCACCGAGAGAGCAGGGGTGGAAGCAGAGACTGGAAACAGAGAAGCGGGAAGGACTGAGGTGAGAGAATGAGGAGAGAAGCCCGGAGGGAGCGCAGAAGAGTCGGGGTGGGGATAAGTTACAGGCAGGCACGGTAGAGGAGGAAGCGGGACTCTCGGGTGAGACAGACGCGACTCTGGAGGAAGGGGAAGCCGGGCAGAGCTGCCACTTTCAGTGTGAGTGTCTCTGTCGCGAAAAGGAAGGACGGGACGCAGAGTGCGGGAGAGACCGTGGGATCCGGGGAGAGACACCCAGGGCAGCGTACACAGTGGCCGGGGCATCGCGGACAGACTGTCGGAGGTGCTACACAGATTGACAGCTCTAGCAGGGCAAGACTGCGCCTGGAGCCGGACACGGGCTACGAGAGCCGGCAAGAGACTCCTGGGCAGAGGGAGAGCCTGGAAACGCCACACACCTGAAGAGGCGGGAGACGGTGAGGCTCGGGGTGATCAGGAGAGACATTTACACCTCAGCGGGGTGCCCGAAGAGAGACCACCAACAAAGGAGACCGAAAGGTAAGTGACACCGGGACCTCGATGTCGATGTAAAATATGAAAACCGTGAAAGCAGGGGGTATTTAAGTGCGGGGGAATGGGTGCAGCAAAAATGAGCACTTTAAAGGAATTAACATTGATTTTCGATCCTTCTCTAATTGTAGAAGACAAATAAATAAAGAGACGCTGGGAGACTATTCGGCTAAATGTCTGGCAACTCCAGATATATATGTTTTCATGCTCCTACCATGTCCACCCGTCCTCCGGCATTAATTAACCTGCCAGCCCAGAGCAACTTTCAATAGAAATGATGGAACGGGACAAAGCAAAAAACAGTAACATTTTCACTCACATTTTTAAATTATACTGGAGAAACGTTTGTTTCGGTAAAGCCAACATCTTTGTTTGAAATCATTTCTATTGCCAGCAAATTTTTGACTTATTTTATATAAGCACTGGAATTTGCACTCACACGGAAAACAATCTAAAACCAGAACTGCACCTGTTAAAGAGTTGACATTTAAAAAAGAGTAGAATAATGATGTCACTTCAAATAAAAGAGAGGTATAAATTGGTCAAATGGCTGGTCCTAAAAGAATGCACCGTTTTTTCAAAATATATAAACCAAATATTATAGCATTTAAAATAAAATCTGCCGCACAATACAATGTGTATTTCTGCCTCATGGCCTGCGCCCAGACACGGGATGGCCTTGATGCATGAAAGCACCTTGTGGAGAAGCTTGAATCTGTGTGTCAGCTACCCAATGGGGAACGTCCAGAGGGATCCCAGCTAAATTCCGTCTACAAAAGATGTATCTGTCGCCCCATTAGTAAGGGAAGGAACAGAGAGAACTGGGACGACATTTGTCCGATCGGGAATAAAGACATGATGATCCAAAGATGTCTATGTTTGCCCAGTTTACTGAGTGTCGCATGATGTTGAGGAGGTCGACAACAAACATATGAAGAAGATTAGCAAGGGAAGGGTTAATAAGGACATGAACTCAGAGTATGGAGAGAGCATGTGTTTGGAAATTCATGTTTTGCCTGTATTGCCTCTGCCATGAATGTCGGTTCTTACTTCAAGGTAGGCTAGTATATTGTGGTGCTTACGTCACAGATTTTAGAATGGAGGGCTTTACAGCACATTGTAATGTACCCTATGGAATCTTCCACTACAGCGCATATCCATACAAACCATTGTTTTACACTACAAAGTAGAGCAACTGTTGTTTCTGTGCAGCTGTTTACATTTTAACCAAATGTATTACCCGGTCTGGTGTGTTTTATGGCAGCGAAAACTCTCTTTCTTATACCACATAGACTCTTTTAATTTAATTAGCGCCAAACTGTGTCTAAAATATGCTCAGGCGTATCCTTGTAGGCTGTTTTCGGTTAGAAGTTGTGAGAGGATGTGGCGTAAGAGCCAGAGCTACCGACTTTGCAACGGGGAACCAAGGTTTGATTCTCGACCTTGGCTCAACCTCATGCCATTCTGGGTACACCACTTAATAAAGCTCTCCGGGCCTATCAAAAATGAATTTGTTTGTCTGTAATGTAAAACTCTCCAATACCTTCGGGAAGAGTTCGCTTTGTACAAAACTGCAAAAGTAATCTGTCTTGCCCGTTTTTTTGTTTTTTTTTAGAACAAAAGCTTTATTGTACAACCTTAATCTATAGACATGTCCCAGTACTAGCAGTATGTAGACACTGGGTGTGATATGTCATGTGTGCCACATGTCGCTGTCCTGATAAATAACACAGACTCTAATGTGTGGCCTTGTCACCAGGACTGAGGGCACACCCGATCTGTTTTTCTCCAGCTGTCCGATTCGATGTGACACGTGTTCCGTTTACTAACATGAACTGCTGCTCAATAGGAATAGGGAACTTGGTGCCTGGGGGTCTGTTGGTCTGTGTGCCTGGGAGTCTGTTGGTCTGTGTGCCTGGGGGTCTGTTGGTCTGTGTGCCTGGGGGTCTGTTTTTCTGTGTGCCTGGGGGTCTGTTGTTCTGTGTGTATGGGGGTCTGTTGTTCTGTGTGCCAGGGGGCCGGTTGTTTTGTCGGCCTGGGGGTCTGTTGTTCTGTGTGTATGGGGGTGTGTTGTTCTGTGTGTGTGTGTGTGGGGGGTCTGTTGTTCTGTGTGTGGGGGGTCTGTTCTGTGTTCCTGGGGGTCTCTTGTTCTGTGTTCCTGGGGGTCTCTTGTTCTGTGTGCCAGGGGGCCGGTTGTTCTGTGTGCCAGGGGTCCGGTTGTTCTGTGTCCCTGGGGTGGTCTGTTGTTCTGTGTGCATGGGGGTCTGTTGTTCTGTGTGCCTGGGGGTCTGTTGTTCTGTGTGCCTGGGGGTCTGTTGTTCTGTGTGCCTGGGGGGGTCTGTTGTTCTGTGTGCATGGGGGTCTGTTGTTCTGTGTGTGGGGGTCTCTTGTTCTGTTTGCCTGGGGTCTGTTGTTCTGTCGGCATGGGGGTCTGCCCGATGGTATGTATGCATGTGGTACTGTAGGTGTGTTAGTCTGAGAGTGCGTGGATGTTTACATGCATGTATCATCTATGTCGAGTCAACATGTGGATGGGGTGTATCTGTATTTACTATAAAAGTCAAACACATTCGCTTTGCCAATATTTGGATTTCATCTCACTTCAAAAGCAAATTTAAAGTCTAATTTTACGCCCACTTTACCTCTCAGCCTTGGTCATGGTTCCTCTAGAGAGATAACGGATGCAGAAATCTGACATTAATAGAAACAGAGTGGCTGGCTTTTATCTGGTATAAATGCTATCCCCAAGGCCTGTAAGTATGAGTTTTTATGAAATGGCATTTCTGTATGTTGCCTAGCTGCAGGGAGGAGGTTAATGTTGTATAGATATCTCAGTGCACAGGAGGCTGTGGCAAATTACTCAGGACATAAATACAGTGGGGAGTTCATTGCATTGATTGTAATTCTTTTCCCAAACACATGTAAACTCAAACATACTCACACATGCAAACAGCCAAAAACACCAGCACATGTAAACGCAAACCTGCTCACACATGCAAACAGCCACAAACACCAGCACATGTAAACTCAACCATACTCACACATGCACACAGCCACAAACACCAGAGACCAACAAGCAGACAACCACATCCACTCACTTATTCTGATAATGGGAAGTTCCAGGCTCAAGCATGCATACCGGAGGGCCCTAGAACAGGTGAGGTGCCAAAGATATAAAGACAACACTCCTAGCATTACAGAGTAAAGCTCATTCTCTTTCCGTTTTTTCAAAGCTGTTCCGCTTAGAAAAGGGTCAGTTCCTCTTGAGCATTCCACAAGAGTGACTCGCAGAGTAGCTACAGCAAGAGTCGCGTGCTGCTTCCTGGGTGTATAGGCCTATGGGGAAGGCATATGAGTCATCAGTCATTGCTTCATAGGTTCCTCGCAGTGACCGTGTGTAGGACCTGTATAATTTGATCATTGAATAGTCATATTGTATGGCTAAGCAGACCTTGAAGTTCAGATTTTTTTCTTTTTTGAGTTTTATATAGCGCGAACTAGACCTGAGACATCGGGTATCAGAGCGCTTTACATGAGCACCAGTTTCGTTATAGATGAACACCTTCATTTTTTTATTGGTAGGCACGGGGAGATTAAGTGATTTGCCCTGAATCACAGGATGTAGAGTGTTGTTGCTGAGACTCTAACCAGGTTACCCAGCTTCGAAGCCGACCGCTCTAGCCGTAAGGCTACATCATCTCCCCTTGATTGTTGATTGTAGTCACTTGGTCACAATTATGCAGCTCTCCTGTACGGATCGCTCATAGTGTTCTATTTACTTAATAAAAAATGTTTGGGGAAAACAACAAAAATGTTTGCCCATATAACGTATTTTGTATTTCACGTTCTTTAAATGCCAGTGTCGATATCCGCCATGCCGCTGTACTTTTTCCTTGAAGCACATGTCTTTTCAATGCCATCTGAAATTCCTGCAGAGATTGGATGGGCCACATATTGGGTGATGTGGAGTTTCAGTGTAGAAGGACAGAGATGTAAAAGTCCCAGAACTAGGAGGCAAACATAGTGGCTTTGGTGTTGTTTGAAGGTTGTGATTGGTGGATCTAAGGTTCTGATCTGGTGTGTAGTATGGTAGAGTGTCAGAGAGGGTGTTGGGAGCCGTGTCATTTGCTGATTTGAAAGTTGTGATTGGTGAATCTAAAGTTCCGAGTTGGTGTGTAGCATGGTAGGGTGTCAGAGAGTAGGTTGAATGCCATGTCATTTGCTGATTTGTATGTCCATGTAAGTGGTTTGAATACGGTCCTGTTCTTGAAAGTGAGCCAGTTGGCCTGGTGACAGGATTCAGTCTGAGCATAATAGGACGGAATGTATGAAGCTCTGTGGTTATACTGAATAAGCAGCTACCTATGTTATGCCATCTATTAATGTAATAACTGCACTTTCACAATTGCTTTATTAACCTTCCTGCTTTCTCAAATTTGCTTGAAAATGCACGATTTTTCTTCTTTTTTCTCAAAATTTTCGTGGGGGGGTTATCCCCCCAAGCCCCCCTTTTGGGGTTCGGGCACGTTCGCTGCGCTCGCTCGCTACGGTGCTGTATGCAAATCACTTTGCGCCCCACCACTTTCAAATGTCACCCACCGCCCGCAGAGATACATTCCCTATTATCAAGAAATTGCCCCGTCCATTTCGTAGAAATGTTAAGTCAAATCTTAAACATGTCTGATACCAGTGGCATCGCACATGTATTTAAGACCCTTTGAAACAGTTCTGGGCATTTTCACGAATTTTGTCCATTCATTATTTGGCGGTCTGCCTCTTCTTTTGGGACTCGTAGCAGGAATTTTATTTTTGATCCTTCTGCTCCGAAATGGCAAGCCAAGCCACAGACAAGACTCCAGCAACGATGGGAGAAACGATCCTAGCAATACGCTACCGGGACCGCATCACTAAAGTCCTCGGATTTGCCCGGCTAAGAGATCTAAGTACAACTTTGTTTCTTTCATTCAGACCAATCTGGCAAGATTGCATCTTACCTGTGCTTCGATGTATGCTATGCGGAGAAGAATGCGTGTTGGACGTCTGTCTTACACTACAATCAGCAGTACCAATGGATACAGATACATTGCTAGGTCCGGTAACGACTCATGCATCGTGTTGTCCCCAGCGGTTACCTATTCTGATGACGGCATTCATTGAGACTTCACCACTATGAGTAGGTGGCGGTGAAGTACGAGAGGAAAGCAGCACCAAACATGTACAACCTTCTGTGAGCATTGCTGATTCAAACATCGATGATAGCAATCACTCTCACATATGCACTATTTCAGCATTTTTGAACTTGGTCGAACTTTCACCTGATGTTGTAGACCAATTTTTTGCAAGCCTGTCTGATATGATGTTCTCCCCTGAACAACGAGAATAACTTTTTAAAACAACGAGCACACAGCGTTCCCTGAACTCTGAATTCGGCCTTCAATTTTGATAAACAAAAGCTACTGAAAACATTTGGAACTATTTTTTCCCCTGAAAGCGAAATTATTTTTTTTCACTTCCAAAATATTTACCCTTTTTCTGGCACATAGTACTCTGCTTAAAGTAGAACTATTCTTAGAGAACAGAGCTTCTATTTTAGGAACTCTAGAGACAATATTTTACCTCAGCCTCTAGCACATGTACAGCATTTGTATAAATATGTGATGAAATGGTCTCAACCTTCTTTTCTGTATTCAGAGCCATCTCATGTGTAATTTTCGCAATTCATTCAGCTGATATATATATGCATTTAACTGAATGATAACACTGCTTGAAAAGCGTACAGTACCAATACTCATTTTCGTGTATTTGCCATATACCATTTCAAATGCAATTTATGTATTTTGGGGTGGGTTGGAAAACACACATGCATCGTTATATGTTTAATATTGCTTAGTTTTTAGTAATGATGGACATTAATACGTGGAGTGGGTGTTGTGTTTCTATCTAGGACCCTAATTCGATATTTCCGATTTATGCCCTTATATGGTTATAATAAATAATATCCTTATATAGGCATAAGAATCATATCCATATTTAGTAATAGCTAATGCAGTCCAAATACGGCAAGGCTACTCCCCTAGACTCCTAGAAAGTACAACGCGTTCTTTTAACAAACCAAGCCTCCAGCAACCCGGGAAATGCCCCTGCTCTTGTTTTGATTTGCACAAGAACTCCTAGAGTCAGAAAGAACTGTTAGTTCTTGGTGATGTCTTATGTCCAACCTTACGTCAAACCCGGCACCTTTCAGGTATAAATATACCAACGTTGCCTTAAGCAAACACACGGTGGTTTGGAGCAGAGCGGCTATCTACTTGCCCGGAAGCCCAGCTGATGCGAGGAGCCGAAGGACGCCGCCCCTCCCTTTTGACGCACTGAGAAAGACGCTGTCTTTTTCTCCAGCCGAGAAAATCCAGCTCCGGTGTTTCCAGTCACCCTTGCGGGTTGCTGGGAGATGGAGTCCTGAGAGAGAGATACAATCCCTCCTACATTCTATTACCAAGGTACGGAGATGACTAAATCCTTAAGAGAATTCTTGATTCAGATTCCTTGGCAAAAACCAACTTAACTTAAAACTGCCACTTACTTACTCCTTCCCACATATTAGGCTTAGGTCAGGTACACCGGGGTAGGCGTATCTTAGAAGCACCAGTTGAGTACGTTAGTCAATGTTTTATGTATGTATATATTTTATCCATTTTAAAGTATCATATGGCTAAGAAACCATATCAATGCTTTTACAGTTTTATTTCATAATACTCCTTTTACTGTACGCACTTTACTTCATGATAAGTATTGCAATTGTGGCAATTCATTTCTCTTGCATGAGAAAGAAGACTGCGCAATAAATAACACCTTTTATTGAAAACGCCCGTCTCTCTATTTCTCTGAAATCTGGTGAAACTAAGTATGCACGATTGACTGAGTGAAATAACCATCTATTGTTTTCACACGACTCTAGAGATACACTCTTTATTCTGAGGGAGCAAAGTTGTCATGTTTATGCGGTTGTCAGAAGCGAATCCCTTTTTGTCTAAAACCGGAGAGTTAACTCTTTCCTGAACATTCGAGAAAGTTTCTAGTGACCTCTGAGCTAGCTGGCAAAACTAATTAAGTCTAATATAGTCAGTAGAGACCTAGTCGACCTCAGTCCTACGTCTACACTGCTGTTTATATTATTCCAATGCGCAGAGCCTATTGGAAATATAGGAACTACACTACAGTAATTGATAATTAATGTATTTAATGTGTAATTAATTTTAGTAATTGGTAATTAATTTATTTAATTGGTAATTTTAAAAAATTTTATTGGAAATTATTTGTAAATAATTGGTAATTAATGTGTTATAAAAAGTCTTTTTTGGTATTCAAATAATTTTATTGTTTAATGTTTTTTAATTGGTAATCAATTATTAATAATATTTTTTTGCTTTTTACAGTATTTGATTGCTTAATATTTATTATTTGGTAACTAATATTTATTAATTGATATTTATTGTTAATTTATTGTTAATTATTTATTCAAATCTATATATTTATTTAATATTAATGGGTATTTTTAAATGATGTTTAGTTATTTAAAAATTAAAACATTAATACATTTAAATATAAAAATTATTTCTAAGTATGTTTTATTTAATTTTTATGGTATCCAACGCTTTCCCTACTGTTGCACTCTGTGGAGTTGGAATAGTAATTTTTACGCCTACGCTATCCAACGCTTTCCCTACTGTTGCACTCATTGGAGTGGGAATAGTAATTTTTACCCCTACGCTATCCAGCGCTTTCCCTACTGTTTCACTCTCTGGAGTTGGAATAGTAATTTTTACCCCTAAGCTATCCAACGCTTTCCCTACTGTTGCACTCTCTGGAATGGGAATAGTAATTTTTACCCCTACGCTATCCAACACTTTCCCTACTGTTGCACTCTCTGGAGTTGGAATAGTAATTTTTACCCCTACGCTATCCAATGCTTTCCCTACTGTTGCACTTTCTGGAGTGGGAATAGTAATTTGTACCCACCCGCTATCCAACGCTTTCCCTACAGTTGCACTCTCTGGATTTGGAATAGTATTTTTACCCCTATGCTATCCAGCGCTTTCCCTACTGTTTCACTCTCTGGAGTTTGAATAGTAATTTTTACCCCTACGCTATCCAACGCTTTCCCTACTGTTTCACTCTCTGGAGTTGGAATAGTAATTTTTACCCCTACGCTATCCAGCGCTTTCCCTACTGTTTCACTCACTGGAGTTGGAATAGTCATTTTTACCCCTACGCTATCCAACGCCTTCCCTACTGTTGCACTCACTGGAGTTGGAATAGTAATTTTTACCCCTACGCTATCCAACGCTTTCCCTACTGTTGCACTGTCTGGAGTGGGAATAGTAATTTTTACTCCTACGCTATCCAGCGCTTTCCCTACTGTTTCACTCTCTGGAGTTGGAATAGTAATTTTTACCCCTACGCTATCCAGCACTTTCCCTACTGTTGCACTCACTGGAGTTGGAATTGTAATTTTTACCCCTACGCGATCCAGCGCTTTCCCTACCGTTTCACTCTCTGGAGTTGGAATAGTAATTTTTATCCCTACGCTATCCAGCACTTTCTCTACTGTATCACTCTCTGGAGTTGGAATAGTAATTTTTACTCCTACGCTATCCAATGTTTTCTTTACTGTTTCACTCTCTGGAGTGGTAATAGTAATTTTTATCTCTATGCTATACAATGTTTTCCCTAATTTTGCATTTTCTGGAGTGGGAATAGAAATTTTACGTTTTACGCTATCCAATGTTTTTAATACTGTAGTTTTTTTGGACTTTAAATAGTAGTTTTATTTATTATTTAGAATGAATTTAGATAATGTATTATGTTATTATTTTAAAAATATTGAAAGTATATTTAATTTTTTTAATTTATTAAAAATAATTATTTACTTTTTTATGTAATTATTTTATGTGTGGATCTCTATTTGTAATTTATAGTATTTTTAAATAATTTATAAGTAATTAAAGTAATTATTAAAATGTATTATTAAGTAAATATATAATATATATTTTACATATGTGTTTAATTAATGTTATATTATTATATATCTATTATTTATTAATTTTAAACATTACTAAATATTTTTAACAATGTTTATTTGATTTATAAGTATTATTTACTTTATTTTACACATTATATTTTAACAGATATAAAACGATATTTTTAATTACGATATTTTTAACATCGATATTCTTGTTTCGATATTTTTGTACTTACCATGTTGTAGATAGGATGTCGATATACTTGCCTTCGATATTCCAGCGTCGATGTTACTGTAGGTCGATATTTTGTCTGTCGATATTCTGTCATAGATCCCCCCTTACCACATCATTCCCACAGTTCACTCCGGCTGTGGAGTCTGACATTCTCTCTATTTTGAAATCTCTCAAATCAGGCTCTCCCTCTGATCCGTGTCCGGCTAGAGTCCTAGCAGGAGTGGCCGATGTTGGGTGCACAGAGGTAACGACCATTGTCAACTGGTCACTTCAGGCGGCGATTGTGCCGGGACAGTGGAAACAAGCCAAGCTTCTACCTCTACTTAAGAAGGCGACGGCGGACCCCCTTGTCCCTACCAACTATCGCCCTATTTCTCTACTACCTGCATTGTCGAAGGTCTGCGAGAAAGTGGTCTTCCGCCAATTAGATGCCTTTGCGGAATCCTCGGGGGGTTTACATCCGGCCAAGTCAGGCTTCAGAACATCTTATAGCACTGAGACAGCTCTGGTGGAAATGGCAGAGGCAATCAGGGAGTGCTTGGATGGAGGTGGCAGAGCGGCTCTGATTTTATTGGACCTCTCTGCCGCCTTTGATACGGTGCCTCACCAGTTTCTCCTTTCTCGCCCAGGGCTCGACTTTGAGCCCTTTGCTCTTTAACATCTATCTGACTCCTTTGATCTCCCTGGCTGAAGAGCAGGGGGCCAAAATTATGGCCTATGCTGACGACACCAAGCTTTTGTTTACCTGGAACGGCCCGACCTGAGCACAGACAAAAGGGGGTGGTGATGGACGGAGCATCTGAACCAATCAAACACTCACACCCAGTGAAAAGATCTGGGTTTGATCCATCACCGTTCTTTAGCCCACTCTGCCACCCCAGTTCAGACATGGCAATATGCAAATCAGTCTGACCCTGTGCCTCATGGGAACAGTCCAGCCCGAACTGCCAAGCCATGCCTTCCCTGGACCGGAAACAAGCTTCCGAGGACCGGTTTCTGGCATTCCAGCCGTCTTCAGCCCAGCTTGCTTGAATCCAGTGGCAAAGTGAGCAAGGGACTCACGTCTGAGCATACCCTGCCACACTTATGGCGGCCAAAGCGGAACAAAAGGGGGTGGTGATGGACGGAGCATCTGAACCAATCAAACACTCACACCCAGTCAAAAGATCTGGGTTTGATCCATCACCGTTCTTTAGCCCACTCTGCCACCCCAGTTCAGACATGGCTATATGCAAATCAGTCTGACCCTGTGCCTCATGGGAACAGTCCAGCCCGAACTGCCAAGCCATGCCTTCCCTGGACCGGAAACAAGCTTCCGAGGACCGGTTTCTGGCATTCCAGCCGTCTTCAGCCCGGCTTGCTTGAATCCAGTGGCAAAGTGAGCAAGGGACTCCCGTCTGAGCATACCCTGCCACACGTATGGTGGCCAAAGTGGTACAAAAGGGGGTGATGATGGACGGCGCATCTGAACCAATCAAACACTCACACCCAGTCAAAATATCTGGATTTGATCCATCACCGTTCTTTAGCCCACTCTGCCACCCCAGTTCAGACATGGATATATGCAAATCAGTCTGACCCTGTGCCTCATGGGAACAGTCCAGCCCGAACTGCCAAGCCATGCCTTCCCTGGACCGGAAACAAGCTTCCGAGGACCGGTTTCTGGCATTCCAGCCGTCTTCAGCCCGGCTTGCTTGAATCCAGCGGCAAAGTGAGCAAGGGACTCACGTCTGAGCATACCCTGCCACACTTATGGCAGCCAAAGCGGTACAAAAGGGGGTGGTGATGGACGGAGCATCTGAACCAATGAAAAACACTCACACCCAGTCAAAAGATCTGGGTTTGATCCATCACCGTTCTTTAGCCCACTCTGCCACCCCAGTTCAGACATGGCTATATGCAAATCAGTCTGACCCTGTGCCTCATAGGAACAGCCTAGCCCGAACTGCCAAGCCATGCCTTCCCTGGACCGGAAACAAGCTTCTGAGGACCGGTTTCTGGCATTCCAGCCATCTTCAGCCCGGCTTCAATCAATCAATCAATCAATCAATCATGACATTTATATAGCGCGCTACTCACCCGGAAGGGTCTCAAGGCGCTTGGGGTGGGGGGGGTCCGCTACTGCTCGAACAGCCAGGTCTTCAGTTGCTTCCTGAAGGAGAGGTGGTCCTGGGTCAGTCGAAGGTGGATGGGGAGGGAGTTCCATGTCTTGGCCGCTAGGTAGGAGAAGGATCTGCCTCCGGCGGTGGCTCTTCAGATGCGTAAAACGGCGGCGAGGGCGTGGTTGGTCGATCGTAGCTGGCGGGTGGGAGTGTAGAAGGTCAGGTGGTCGTTGAGGTACTTGGGGCCCTAGTCGTGGAGAGACTTGTGTGCGTGGGTGAGGAGCCTGAACGTGATCCTCTTGCTGACGGGGAGCCAGTGCAGGTCCCTTAGGTGGCCGGAGATGTGGTTGCGTCGGGGGATGTCCAGGATGAGTCGGGCGGAGGCGTTCTGGATGCGTTGGAGTCTTTTCTGTAGCTTGGCTGTGGTTCCGGCGTAGAGGGTGTTTCCGTAGTCCAGGCGGCTGGTGACAAGGGCCTGGGTGACTGTCTTCCTGGTTTCGGTCGGGATCCATCGGAAGATCTTGCGGAGCATGCGGAGGGTGTGAAAGCATGAAGAGGAGACGGCATTGACTTGTCTGGTCATCGAGAGGGAGGAGTCCAGGATGAAGCCCAGGTTGCGTGCGTGGTCTGTTGGCTTGGGAGCGGTGCCCAGGGCTGGGGGCCACCAGGAGTCGTCCCAGGCTGAGGGTGATGGTCCCAGGATGAGGACTTCCGTCTTGTCTGAGTTCAGTTTTAGGCGGCTGTTCTTCATCCACTCGGCGACGTCTTTCATCCCTTCGTGGAGGCTGGTTCTGGCGGTGTCGGGGTCTCTGGTGAGGGAGAGCATCAGCTGGGTGTCGTCGGCGTAGGAGATGATATTGAGGTTGTGTTGGCGTGCGATGGTGGCGAAAGGTCTCATGTAGACGTTGAAGAGGGTGGGGCTGAGTGATGATCCTTGCGGGACGCCGCAGATGACTTTAGTGGCCTCGGATCGGAACGGGGGAGGCGCACTCTCTGTGTTCTCCCGGTGAGGAATGAGATGATCCACTTCAGTGCCTTCCCTTGGATGCCGGTGTTGCTGAGGCGTTGGACTAGGGTGCGGTGGCAGACCGTGTCGAACGCTGCGGAGAGGTCCAGGAGGATGAGTGCGGCTGTTTCCCCGTTGTCGAGCAGGGCTCGGATGTCGTCGGTAGCAGCGATGAGGGCGGTCTCGGTGCTGTGGTTGGCTCTGAAACCGGACTGCGAGTGGTCGAGGGATCCGTTCGTCTTGAGGAAGGCGGCAAGTTGTCTGTTGGTGATCTTCTCTATGACTGTGGCAGGGAAAGGGAGGACCGAGATGGGGCGGAGGTTCTTGAGGTCGGTGGGGTCCGCTGTTGGTTTTTTCAGTAGGGCGCTGAGCTCGGCGTGCTTCCAGCTCTCCGGGAAGGTGGCTGTGTCGAAGGAGGTGTTAATGATGTCTCGGAGTTGGGGTGCGATGGTGGAGTCGGCCTTGTTGAAGACGTGGTGGGGGCAGGGGTCCGTCGGGGATCCGGAGTGGATGGTGTTCATTGCGTGGGCTGTGTCTTCGGTGGTCACCGTGGTCCAGGTGCGGAGGGTGGCGGTGGGGTGCGTTGGTTCGACGGTCGGGAGCGTGGATGGTGCGCCGAAGCTGTTGTGGATGTCGGCAATCTTGCGGTGGAAGAATGAGGCGAGGGAGTCGCAGAGGTCTTGTAAGGGGGTGATGTCGATGTTGCCGGTGCTGGGGTTGGAGAACTCCGTGATGATGCTGAAGAGTTCCTTGCTGTCGTGGGCGTTGTTGTCCAGTCGGTCCTTAAGTGATTTCTTGCTTGGTGGTGCGGATGAGCTGGTGGTGCTTACGGGTCGCGTGTTTGAGGGCCGTCATGTTGTCAGTGGTCCGGTCGAGGAGCCAGGCTTTCTCGAGGGTGCGGCAGGTCTTCTTGGAGTCCTTGAGTTCGTCTGTGAACCAGGGGGCCTTCTTTGTTCTGGGTCTGCTGGGAGGGTTCTTCAGTGGTGCGAGGTCGTCGGCGCAGGCTGTCAGCCACTGCGTGAAGTTGCGGGCCGCTTCGTTGGGGTCTGTTGTGCTAGCTGGTGGGTTTTGGCTGAGGGAGGTGGTGAGCTGGTCGGCGGTGATCTTGCTCCAGCTTCTGTGTGGAGCCTGTTGCGGGTGGTGGTGGGTTGTGGTTTTTCTGAAGCTGAAGTGGACGCAGCTGTGGTCGGTCCAGTGGAGTCCGGTGGAGTGGCTGAAGGCGATGTGCTTGCTGGATGAGAAGACGGGATCAAGTGTGTGGCCGGCGTAGTGCGTGGGGGTGTTGACCAGTTGCTTGAGTCCGAGGTTGGCGAGGTTGTCCAGCAGGGTGACGGTGTTGCGGTCCTTGTTGTTCTCCAGGTGGAAGTTGAGGTCCCCTAGGAGGATGTAGTCGGCGGAGGGGAGGCCTGTGTGGGCTTATGAAGTCCGTGATGTCTTCGCTGAATTGTGCGCGTGGTCCCGGGGGTCTGTAGATGAGGGTGCCTCTGAGGGTCATCTTAGGGTTGGTGTGAATCTGGAAGTGGAGGTGTTTGGCTGCGGTGAAGGTGTCGTCGGCGTCGGTCGTGATGCGGATGGTGTTCTTGTGGACGATGGCGATGCCTCCTCCGGTCTGGTTGACGCGGTCCCTCCTGATGATCTTGTATCCATCCGAGATGGCGATGGCGATGTCGGGGGCTGAGGAGGCGTTCATCCATGTTTCAGTGAGGAAGGCGATGTCTAGTGAAGTTGTGTCGAGCAGGTTCCAGAGTTCGACGGCGTGTCTGTGGACGGAGCAGGTGTTGAGCAGGATGCACTTGAGGTCGCTGCTGGAGTTTGGCTTGGCGGGCGTGATGCAGGTTCGGAGGCAGGAGAACTTGCAGGTTGTGCAGGTGAAGGGTCCGTGGAAACGTTTCGGGGCGGCCGTGCATCAGGTGGGCATCCGGCCGGTATTGAGTGCGTTGAGGGCGGCAGCGCCGTAGGTTTGTCGGGTCGTCTTTCGTCGGTGGGGGCCAGGGGTCCTGGCACTGGGCGCTGTCCGGGCGCAGACGGGCGCAGACGGGCTTACCTTTGGTGCGCCTTCGGCGCGCCCGCTGCGCGTGACCGTTGCACGTACGCGCGGTCGCCATTTATGGCCAAGTGAGAGGGAGGGAGGAGCAGCTGGGAGGCGGGACCGGGGAGGGCACAAAACAAAGAGGGGGCGTGTCTGCTTGCACGGCGACGGGAAGCGGGGAGCGGGGCGGGCAGGCACAGGGGGGCTGGGTGACAAAACCTAAAAACAGCAACGTGCAGGGGGGTACCAGGGACAACAGTACAGGGCAGGTAACAATAGGAAGAAAAAAAACGATTAAGCAGTCAGACAGTCACACGAAGACACGCAATACGGCGGAGGGGCGCGGCAGGCACAACGAGGCTTCAGGCAGTAGCGAGGCGGGGGCACACACACAGCTGGTGGCCGTGCGGCGCGGGGGTGTCCTGCTTGCTTTAATCCAGTGGCAAAGTGAGCAAGGGACTCACGTCTAAGCATACCCAGGAACACATATGGCGGCCAAAGAGGTACAAAAGGGGGTGGTGATGGACGGAGCATCTGAACCAGTCAAACACTCACACCCAGTCAAAAGATCTGGGTTTGATCCATCACCGTTCCTTAGCCCACTCTGCCACCCCAGTTCAGACATGGCTATATGCAAATCAGTCGGACCCTGTGCTTCATAGGAACAGTCTACCCCGAACTGCCAAGCCATGCCTTCCCTGGACCGGAAACAAGCTTCCGAGGACCGGTTTCTGGCATTACAGCCGTCTTCAGCCTGGCTTGCTTGAATCCAGTTGCATAGTGAGCAAGGGACTCACGTCTGAGCATACCCTGCCACACTTATGGCAGCCAAAGCGGAACAAAAGGGGGTGGTGATGGACGGAGCATCTTAACCAATCAAACACTCACACCCAGTCAAAAGATCTGGGTTTGATCCATCTCCGTTCTTTAGCCCACTCTGCCACCCCAGTCCAGACATGGCTATATGCAAATCAGTCTGACCCTGTGCCTCATGGGAACAGTCCAGCCCGAATTGCCAAGCCATGTCTTCCCTGGACCAGAAACAAGCTTCCGAGGACCGGTTTCTGGCATTCCAGCCGTCTTCAGCCCGGCTTGCTTGAATCCAGTGGCAAAGTGAGCAAGGGACTCACGTCTGAGCATACCCTGCCACACTTATGGTGGCCAAAGCGGTACAAAAGGGGGTGGTGATGGACAGAGCAGCTGAACCAATCAAACACTCACACCCAGTCAAAAGATCTGGGTTTGATCCATCACCGTTCTTTAGCCCACTCTTCCACCCCAGTTCAGACATGGCTATATGCAAATCAGTCTGACCCTGTGCCTCATGGGAACAGTCCAGCACGAACTGCCAAGCCATGCCTTCCCGGGACCGGAAACAAGCTTCCGAGGACCAGTTTCTGGCATTCCAGCGGTCTTCAGCCCGGCCTGCTTGAATCCAGTGGCAAAGTGAGCAAGGAACTCACTTCTGAGCATACCCTGCCACACTTATGGCGGCCAAAGCAGTACAAAAGGGGGTGGTGATGGACGGAGCATCTGAACCAATCAAACACTCACACCCAGTCAAAGGATCTGGGTTTGATCCATCACCGTTCTTTAGCACACTCTGCCACCCCAGTTCAGACATGGCTATATGCAAATCAGTCTGACCCTGTGCCTCATTGAAACAGTCCAGCCCGAACTGCCAAGCAATGCCTTCCCTGGACTGGAAACAAGCTTCCAAGGACCGGTTTCTGGCATTCCAGCTGTCTTCAGCCCGGCTTGCTTGAATCCAGTGGCAAAGTGAGCAAGGGACTCACGTCTGAGCATACCCAGCCACACTTATGGCGGCCAAAGCGGTACAAAAGGGGGTGGTGATGGACGGAGCATCTGAACCAATCAAACACTCACACCCAGTCAAAAGATCTGGGTTTGATCCATCACCGTTCTTTAGCCCACTCTACCACCCCAGTTCAGACATGGCTATATGCAAATCAGTCTGACCCTGTGCCTCATGGGAACAGTCCACCCCGAACTGCCAAGCCATGCCTTCCCTGGACCGGAAACAAGCTTCTGAGGACCGGTTTCTGGCATTCCAGCCGTCTTCAGCCCGGCTTGCTTGAATCCAGTGGCGAAGTGAGCAAGGGACTCACGTCTGAGCATACCCTGCCACACTTATGGCGGCCAAAGCGGAACAAAAGGGGGTGGTGATGGACGGAGCATCTGAACCAATCAAACACTCACACCTAGTCAAAAGATCTGGGTTTGATCCATCACCGTTCTTTAGCTCACTCTGCCACCCCAGTTCAGGCATGGCTATATGCAAATCAGTCTGACCCTGTCCCTCATGGGAACAGTCCAGCCCGAACTGCCAAGCCATGCCTTCCCTGGACCGGAAACAAGCTTGAGAGGACCGGTTTCTGGCATTCCAGCCGTCTTCAGCCCGGTTTGCTTGAATCCAGTGGCAAAGTGAGCAAGGGACTCACGTCTGAGCATACCCTGCCACACTTATGGCAGCCAAAGCGGTACAAAAGGGGGTGGTGATGGACGGAGCATCTGAACCAATCAAACACTCACACCCAGTCAAAAGATCTGGGGTTGATCCATCACCGTTCTTTAGCCCACTCTGCCACCCCAGTTCAGACATGGCTATATGCAAATCAGTCTGACCCTGTGCCTCCTGGGAACAGTCCAGCACGAACTGCCAAGCCATGCCTTCCCTGGACCGGACGCAGGCTTCCGAGGACCAGTTTCTGGCATTCCAGCCGTCATCAGCCCGGCTTGCTTGAATCCAGTGGCAAAGTGAGCAAGGGACTCACTTCTGAGCATACCCTGCCACACTTATGCGGCCAAAACAGTACAAAAGGGGGTGGTGATGGACGGAGCATCTGAACCAATCAAACACTCACACCCAGTCAAAAGATCTGGGGTTGATCCATCACCGTTCTTTAGCCCACTCTGCCACCCCAGTTCAGACATGGCTATATGCAAATCAGTCTGACCCTGTGCCTCATAGGAACAGTCCAGCCCGAACTGCCAAGCCATGCCTTCCCTGGACCAGAAACAAACTTCCGAGGACCGGTTTCTGGCATTCCAGCCGTCTTCAGCCCGGCTTGCTTGAATCCAGTGGCAAAGTGAGCAAGGGACTCACGTCTGAGCATACCCTGCCACACTTATGGCAGCCAAAGCGGTACAAAAGGGGGTGGTGATGGACGGAGCATCTGAACCAATGAAAACACTCACACCCAGTCAAAAGATCTGGGTTTGATCCATCACCGTTCTTTAGCCCACTCTGCCACCCCAGTTCAGACATGGCTATATGCAAATCAGTCTGACCCTGTGCCTCATAGGAACAGCCTAGCCCGAACTGCCAAGCCATGCCTTCCCTGGACCAGAAACAAGCTTCTGAGGACCGGTTTCTGGCATTCCAGCCATCTTCAGCCCGGCTTCAATCAATCAATCAATCAATCAATCATGACATTTATATAGCGCGCTACTCACCCGGAAGGGTCTCAAGGCGCTTGGGGTGGGGGGGGTCCGCTACTGCTCGAACAGCCAGGTCTTCAGTTGCTTCCTGAAGGAGAGGTGGTCCTGGGTCAGTCGAAGGTGGATGGGGAGGGAGTTCCATGTCTTGGCCGCTAGGTAGGAGAAGGATCTGCCTCCGGCGGTGGCTCTTCAGATGCGTAAAACGGCGGCGAGGGCGTGGTTGGTCGATCGTAGCTGGCGGGTGGGAGTGTAGAAGGTCAGGTGGTCGTTGAGGTACTTGGGGCCCTGGTCGTGGAGAGACTTGTGTGCGTGGGTGAGGAGCCTGAACGTGATCCTCTTGCTGACGGGGAGCCAGTGCAGGTCCCTTAGGTGGCCGGAGATGTGGTTGCGTCGGGGGATGTCCAGGATGAGTCGGGCGGAGGCGTTCTGGATGCGTTGGAGTCTTTTCTGTAGCTTGGCTGTGGTTCCGGCGTAGAGGGTGTTTCCGTAGTCCAGGCGGCTGGTGACAAGGGCCTGGGTGACTGTCTTCCTGGTTTCAGTCGGGATCCATCGGAAGATCTTGCGGAGCATGCGGAGGGTGTGAAAGCATGAAGAGGAGACGGCATTGACTTGTCTGGTCATCGAGAGGGAGGAGTCCAGGATGAAGCCCAGGTTGCGTGCGTGGTCTGTTGGCTTGGGAGCGGTGCCCAGGGCTGGGGGCCACCAGGAGTCGTCCCAGGCGGAGGGTGATGGTCCCAGGATGAGGACTTCCGTCTTGTCTGAGTTCAGTTTTAGGCGGCTGTTCTTCATCCACTCGGCGACGTCTTTCATCCCTTCGTGGAGGCTGGTTCTGGCGGTGTCGGGGTCTCTGGTGAGGGAGAGCATCAGCTGGGTGTCGTCGGCGTAGGAGATAATATTGAGGTTGTGTTGGCGTGCGATGGTGGCGAAAGGTCTCATGTAGACGTTGAAGAGGGTGGGGCTGAGTGATGATCCTTGCGGGACGCCGCAGATGACTTTAGTGGCCTCGGATCGGAACGGGGGAGGCGGACTCTCTGTGTTCTCCCGGCGAGGAATGAGATGATCCACTTCAGTGCCTTCCCTTGGATGCCGGTGTTGCTGAGGCGTTGGACTAGGGTGCGGTGGCAGACCGTGTCGAACGCTGCGGAGAGGTCCAGGAGGATGAGTGCGGCTGTTTCCCCGTTGTCGAGCAGGGCTCGGATGTCGTCGGTGGCAGCGATGAGGGCGGTCTCGGTGCTGTGGTTGGCTCTGAAACCGGACTGCGAGGGGTCGAGGGATCCGTTCGTCTTGAGGAAGGCGGCAAGTTGTCTGTTGGTGATCTTCTCTATGACTGTGGCAGGGAAAGGGAGGACCGAGATGGGGCGGAGGTTCTTGAGGTCGGTGGGGTCCGCTGTTGGTTTTTTCAGTAGGGCGCTGAGCTCGGCGTGCTTCCAGCTCTCCGGGAAGGTGGCTGTGTCGAAGGAGGTGTTAATGATGTCTCGGAGTTGGGGTGCGATGGTGGAGTCGGCCTTGTTGAAGACGTGGTGGGGGCAGGGGTCCGTCGGGGATCCGGAGTGGATGGTGTTCATTGCGCGGGCTGTGTCTTCGGTGGTCACCGTGGTCCAGGTGCGGAGGGTGGCAGTGGGGTGCGTTGGTTCGACGGTCGGGAGCGTGGATGGTGCGCCGAAGCTGTTGTGGATGTCGGCAATCTTGCGGTGGAAGAATGAGGCGAGGGAGTCGCAGAGGTCTTGTAAGGGGGTGATGTCGATGTTGCCGGTGCTGGGGTTGGAGAACTCCGTGATGATGCTGAAGAGTTCCTTGCTGTCGTGGGCGTTGTTGTCCAGTCGGTCCTTAAGTGATTTCTTGCTTGGTGGTGCGGATGAGCTGGTGGTGCTTACGGGTCGCGTGTTTGAGGGCCGTCATGTTGTCAGTGGTCCGGTCGAGGAGCCAGGCTTTCTCGAGGGTGCGGCAGGTCTTCTTGGAGTCCTTGAGTTCGTCTGTGAACCAGGGGGCCTTCTTTGTTCTGGGTCTGCTGGGAGGGTTCTTCAGTGGTGCGAGGTCATCGGCGCAGGCTGTCAGCCACTGCGTGAAGTTGCGGGCCGCTTCGTTGGGGTCTGTTGTGCTAGCTGGTGGGTTTTGGCTGAGGGAGGTGGTGAGCTGGTCGGCGGTGATCTTGCTCCAGCTTCTGTGTGGAGCCTGTTGCGGGTGGTGGTGGGTTGTGGTTTCTCTGAAGCTGAAGTGGACGCAGCTGTGGTCGGTCCAGTGGAGTCGGTGGAGTGGCTGAAGGCGATGTGCTTGCTGGATGAGAAGACGGGATCAAGTGTGTGGCCGGCGTAGTGCGTGGGGGTGTTGACCAGTTGCTTGAGTCCGAGGTTGGCGAGGTTGTCCAGCAGGGTGACGGTGTTGCGGTCCTTGTTGTTCTCCAGGTGGAAGTTGAGGTCCCCTAGGAGGATGTAGTCGGCGGAGGGGAGGCCTCTGTGGGCTTATGAAGTCCGTGATGTCTTCGCTGAATTGTGCGCGTGGTCCCGCGGGTCTGTAGATGAGGGTGCCTCTGAGGGTCGTCTTAGGGTTGGTGTGAATCTGGAAGTGGAGGTGTTTGGCTGCGGTGAAGGTGTCGTCGGCGTCGGTCGTGATGCGGATGGTGTTCTTGTGGACGATGGCGATGCCTCCTCCGGTCTGGTTGACGCGGTCCCTCCTGATGATCTTGTATCCATCCGAGATGGCGATGGCGATGTCGGGGGCTGAGGAGGCGTTCATCCATGTTTCAGTGAGGAAGGCGATGTCTAGTGAAGTTGTGTCGAGCAGGTTCCAGAGTTCGACGGCGTGTCTGTGGACGGAGCAGGTGTTGAGCAGGATGCACTTGAGGTCGCTGCTGGAGTTTGGCTTGGCGGGCGTGATGCAGGTTCGGAGGCAGGAGAACTTGCAGGTTGTGCAGGTGAAGGGTCCGTGGAAACGTTTCGGGGCGGCCGTGCAGCAGGTGGGCATCCGGCCGGTATTGAGTGCGTTGAGGGCGGCAGCGTCGTAGGTTTGTCGGGTCGTCTTTCGTCGGTGGGGGCCAGGGGTCCTGGCACTGGGCGCGGTCCGGGCGCAGACGGGCGCAGACGGGCTTACCTTTGGTGCGCCTTCGGCGCGCCCGCTGCGCGTGACCGTTGCGCGTACGCGCGGTCGCCATTTATGGCCAAGTGAGAGGGAGGGAGGAGCAGCTGGGAGGCGGGAGCGGGGAGGGCACAAAACAAAGAGGGGGCGTGTCTGCTTGCATGGCGACGGAAAGCGGGGAGCGGGGCGGGCAGGCACAGGGGGGCTGGGTGACAAAACCTAAAAACAGCAACGTGCAGGGGGGTACCAGGGACAACAGTACAGGGCAGGTAACAATAGGAAGAAAAAAAACGATTAAGCAGTCAGACAGTCACACGAAGACACGCAATACGGCGGAGGGGCGCGGCAGGCACAACGAGGCTTCAGGCAGTAGCGAGGCGGGGGCACACACACAGCTGGTGGCCGTGCGGCGCGGGGGTGTCCTGCTTGCTTTAATCCAGTGGCAAAGTGAGCAAGGGACTCACGTCTAAGCATACCCAGGAACACATATGGCGGCCAAAGAGGTACAAAAGGGGGTGGTGATGGACGGAGCATCTGAACCAGTCAAACACTCACACCCAGTCAAAAGATCTGGGTTTGATCCATCACCGTTCCTTAGCCCACTCTGCCACCCCAGTTCAGACATGGCTATATGCAAATCAGTCTGACCCTGTGCTTCATAGGAACAGTCTACCCCGAACTGCCAAGCCATGCCTTCCCTGGACCGGAAACAAGCTTCCGAGGACCGGTTTCTGGCATTACAGCCATCTTCAGCCCGGCTTGCTTGAATCCAGTGGCAAAGTGAGCAAGGGACTCACGTCTGAGCATACCCTGCCACACTTATGGCAGCCAAAGCGGAACAAAAGGGGGTGGTGATGGACGGAGCATCTTAACCAATCAAACACTCACACCCAGTCAAAAGATCTGGGTTTGATCCATCTCCGTTCTTTAGCCCACTCTGCCACCCCAGTCCAGACATGGCTATATGCAAATCAGTCTGACCCTGTGCCTCATGGGAACAGTCCAGCCCGAATTGCCAAGCCATGTCTTCCCTGGACCAGAAACAAGCTTCCGAGGACCGGTTTCTGGCATTCCAGCCGTCTTCAGCCCGGCTTGCTTGAATCCAGTGGCAAAGTGAGCAAGGGACTCACGTCTGAGCATACCCTGCCACACTTATGGTGGCCAAAGCGGTACAAAAGGGGGTGGTGATGGACGGAGCAGCTGAACCAATCAAACACTCACACCCAGTCAAAAGATCTGGGTTTGATCCATCACCGTTCTTTAGCCCACTCTGCCACCCCAGTTCAGACATGGCTATATGCAAATCAGTCTGACCCTGTGCCTCATGGGAACAGTCCAGCCCGAACTGCCAAGCCATGCCTTCCCTGGACCGGAAACAAGCTTCCGAGGACTGGTTTCTGGCATTCCAGCGGTCTTCAGCCCGGCCTGCTTGAATCCAGTGGCAAAGTGAGCAAGGGACTCACTTCTGAGCATACCCTGCCACACTTATGGCGGCCAAAGCAGTACAAAAGGGGGTGGTGATGGACGGAGCATCTGAACCAATCAAACACTCACACCCAGTCAAAGGATCTGGGTTTGATCCATCACCGTTCTTTAGCACACTCTGCCACCCCAGTTCAGACATGGCTATATGCAAATCAGTCTGACCCTGTGCCTCATTGAAACAGTCCAGCCCGAACTGCCAAGCAATGCCTTCCCTGGACTGGAAACAAGCTTCCAAGGACCGGTTTCTGGCATTCCAGCTGTCTTCAGCCCGGCTTGCTTGAATCCAGTGGCAAAGTGAGCAAGGGACTCACGTCTGAGCATACCCAGCCACACTTATGGCGGCCAAAGCGGTACAAAAGGGGGTGGTGATGGACGGAGCATCTGAACCAATCACACACTCACACCCAGTCAAAAGATCTGGGTTTGATCCATCACCGTTCTTTAGCCCACTCTACCACCCCAGTTCAGACATGGCTATATGCAAATCAGTCTGACCCTGTGCCTCATGGGAACAGTCCACCCCGAACTGCCAAGCCATGCCTTCCCTGGACCGGAAACAAGCTTCCGAGGTCCGGTTTCTGGCATTCCAGCCGTCTTCAGCCCGGCTTGCTTGAATCCAGTGGCGAAGTGAGCAAGGGACTCACGTCTGAGCATACCCTGCCACACTTATGGCGGCCAAAGCGGAACAAAAGGGGGTGGTGATGGACGGAGCATCTGAACCAATCAAACACTCACACCTAGTCAAAAGATCTGGGTTTGATCCATCACCGTTCTTTAGCTCACTCTGCCACCCCAGTTCAGACATGGCTATATGTAAATCAGTCTGACCCTGTCCCTCATGGGAACAGTCCAGCCCGAACTGCCAAGCCATGCCTTCCCTGGACCGGAAACAAGCTTGAGAGGACCGGTTTCTGGCATTCCAGCCGTCTTCAGCCCGGCTTGCTTGAATCCAGTGGCAAAGTGAGCAAGGGACTCACGTCTGAGCATACCCTGCCACACTTATGGCAGCCAAAGCGGTACAAAAGGGGGTGGTGATGGACGGAGCATCTAAACCAATCAAACACTCACACCCAGTAAAAAGATCTGGGGTTGATCCATCACCGTTCTTTAGCCCACTCTGCCACCCCAGTTCAGACATGGCTATATGCAAATCAGTCTGACCCTGTGCCTCCTGGGAACAGTCCAGCACGAACTGCCAAGCCATGCCTTCCCTGGACCGGACGCAGGCTTCCGAGGACCAGTTTCTGGCATTCCAGCCGTCATCAGCCCGGCTTGCTTGAATCCAGTGGCAAAGTGAGCAAGGGACTCACTTCTGAGCATACCCTGCCACACTTATGCGGCCAAAACAGTACAAAAGGGGGTGGTGATGGACGGAGCATCTGAACCAATCAAACACTCACACCCAGTCAAAAGATCTGGGGTTGATCCATCACCGTTCTTTAGCCCACTCTGCCACCCCAGTTCAGACATGGCTATATGCAAATCAGTCTGACCCTGTGCCTCATAGGAACAGTCCAGCCCGAACTGCCAAGCCATGCCTTCCCTGGACCAGAAACAAACTTCCGAGGACCGGTTTCTGGCATTCCAGCCGTCTTCAGCCCGGCTTGCTTGAATCCAGTGGCAAAGTGAGCAAGGGACTCACGTCTGAGCATACCCTGCCACAATTATGGCGGCCAAAGCGGTACAAAAGGGGGTGGTGATGGACGGAGCACCTGAACCAATCAAACACTCACACCCAGTCAAAAGATCTGGGTTTGATCCATCACCATTCTTTAGCCCACTCTGCCACCCCAGTTCAGACATGGCTATGTGCAAATCAGTCTGACCCTGTCCCTCATGGGAACAGTCCAGCCCGAACTGCCAAGCCATGCCTTCCCTGGACCAGAAACAAACTTTCGAGGACCAGTTTCTGGCATTCCAGCCGTCTTCAGCCCGGCTTTCTTGAATCCAGTGGCAAAGTGAGCAAGGGACTCATGTCTGAGCATACCCTGCCACAATTATGGCGGCCAAAGCGGTACAAAAGGGGGTGGTGATGGACGGAGCACCTGAACCAATCAAACACTCACACCCAGTCAAAAGATCTGGGTTTGATTCATCACCGTTCTTTAGCCCACTCTGCCACCCCAGTTCAGACATGGCTATATGCAAATCAGTCTGACCCTGTGCCTCATAGGAACAGTCCACCCCGAACTGCCAAGCCATGCCTTCCCTGGACCGGAAACAAGCTTCCGAGGACCGGTTTCTGGCATTCCAGCCGTCTTCAGCCCGGCTTGCTTGAATCCAGTGGCAAAGTGAGCAAGGGACTCACGTCTGAGCATATCCTGCCACAATTATGGCGGCCAAAGCGGTACAAAAGGGGGTGGTGATGGACGGAACACCTGAACCAATCAAACACTCACACCCAGTCAAAAGATCTGGGTTTGATCCATCACCGTTCTCTAGCTCACTCTGCCACCCCAGTTCAGACATGGCTATATGCAAATCAGTCTGACCGTGTGCCTCATGGGAACAGTCCAGCCCGAATTGCCAAGCCATGTCTTCCCTGGACCAGAAACAAGCTTCCGAGGACCGGTTTCTGGCATTCCAGCCGTCTTCAGCCCGGCTTGCTTGAATCCAGTGGCAAAGTGAGCAAGGGACTCACGTCTGACCATACCCTGCCACACTTATGGTGGCCAAAGCGGTACAAAAGGGGGTGGTGATGGACGGAGCATCTGAACCAATCAAACACTCACACCCAGTCAAAAGATCTGGGTTTGATCCATCACCGTTCTTTAGCCCACTCTGCCACCCCAGTTCAGACATGGCTATATGCAAATCAGTCTGACCCTGTGCCTCACGGGAACAGTCCAGCCCGAACTGCCAAGCCATGCCTGCCCTGGACCGGAAACAAGCTTCCGAGGACCGGTTTCTGGCATTCCAGCCGTCTGCAGCCTGGCTTGCTTGAATCCAGTGGCAAAGTGAGCAAGGGACTCACGTCGGAGCATACCCTGCCACACTTATGGCAGCCAAAGCGGTACAAAAGGGGGTGGTGATGGACGGAGCATCTGAACCAATCAAACACTCAAACCCAGTCAAAAGATCTGGGTTTGATCCATCACCGTTCTTTAGCCCACTCTGCCACCCCAGTTCAGACATGGCTATATGCAAATCAGTCTGACCCTGTGCCTCATGGGAACAGTCCAGCACGAACTGCCAAGCCATACATTCCCTGGACCGGAAACAAGCTTCCGAGGACCAGTTTCTGGCATTCCAGCCGTCTTCAGCCCGGTTTGCTTTAATCCAGTGGCAAAGTGAGCAAGGGACTCACTTCTGAGCATACCCTGCCACACTTATGGCGGCCAAAGCAGTACAAAAGGGGGTGGTGATGGACGGAGCATCTGAACCAATCAAACACTCACACCCATTCAAAAGATCTGGGTTTGATCCATCACCGTTCTTTAACACACTCTGCCACCCCAGTTCAGACATGGCTATATGCAAATCAGTCTGACCCTGTGCCTCATGGAAACAGTCCTGCCCAAACTGCCAAGCAATGCCTTCCCTGGACTGGAAACAAGCTTCCGAGGACCGGTTTCTGGCATTCCAGCTGTCTTCAGCCCGGCTTGCTTGAATCCAGTGGCAAAGTGAGCAAGGGACTCACGTCTGAGCATACCCAGCCACACTTATGGCGGCCAAAGCGGTACAAATGGGGGTGGTGATGGACGGAGCATCTGACCCAATCAAACACTCACACCCAGTCAAAAGATCTGGGTTTGATCCATCACCGTTCTTTAGCCCACTCTGCCACCCCAGTTCAGACATGGCTATATGCAAATCAGTCTGACCCTGTGCCTCATGGGAACAGTCCACCCCGAACTGCCAAGCCATGCCTTCCCTGGACCGGAAACAAGCTTCCGAGGACTGGTTTCTGGCATTCCAGCTGTCTTCAGCCCGGCTTGCTTGAATCCAGTGGGGAAGTGAGCAAGGGACTCACGTCTGAGCATACCCTGCCACACTTATGGCGGCCAAAGTGGTACAAAAGGGGGTGGTGATGGACGGAGCATCTGAACCAATCAAACACTCACACCCAGTCAAAAGATCTGGGTTTGATCCATCACCGTTCTTTAGCCCACTCTGCCACCCCAGTTTAGACAAGGCTATATGCAAATCAGTCTGACCCTGTGCCTCATGGGAACAGTCCAGCCTGAACTGCCAAGCCATGCCTTCCCTGGCCCGGAAACAAGCTTCCGAGGACCAGTTTCTGGCATTCCAGCCGTCTTTAGCCCCGCTTGCTTGAATCCAGTGGCAAAGTGAGCAAGGGACTCACGTCTGAGCATACCCTGCCACACTTATGGCGGCCAAAGCGGTAGAAAAGGTGGTGGTGATGGACGGAGCATCTGAACCAATCAAACACTCACACCCAGTCAAGTGTGGCAGGGTATGCTCATACTAAGGGAAGTCATCCCCTAGACCCAGCCACGTTAGCCATATTGGACGAGCTCTCCATTGGAAGCCCACACATAGGTAGGTCTACCTCTGACTCTTACATCCTGAAATTGAACAGCTTAAACACGAGGTCCCTGCAATGTCACAACCTCGAGATTTTCACCTTGCTCCAAGATGAAGACATAGATATCTTGACTCTGACCGAGACTTGGCTTGGGGAAAACTCTTTACCCGACATCATAGCTGCTGTTCCGTCAGGATATGATATACACTGGCATAACCGTGCGGGGAATGCCCGCGGGGGAGGAGTGGCAATATTATTTAACAAAAATTTAGCTGCAACTAAAATTCTGGCAGAAACAGTGGACTTGGCCGACATGCTCGCAGTGAAAATCATGTTTGACAATCTGTGTCTAATTATTCTCACTGTCTACCGTCCACCTAACTCCACCCCGGCCTTCAATGACTTATTTATGGCTAGCATATCTGATATATGCTCACGGTATAAAAACATAGTAGTCACGGGAGACTTCAATCTGCATTGGGATAGGGATAAAAAAGACTCAGTAGCCAGGTCTCTGGAGACAACTATGTCCTCTCTGGGTTTTAGGCAGTTGGTAGACTCCCCCACGCACATAAAGGGCCACACCCTTGACCTGATCTGGGCCTTAGATCCCAAGGTTACTTTAGTGAAAGTCCTCCCCTGCATCTGGTCAGATCACCACCTGATCTACTGTGACGTTCCTATTGGTGCGAAACCTCCGCAACCACCATTTAAAATTAAAAAGACCCGTAAGTGGAAAAATTTCGATTTACAAACGCTGACCACCAAACTCATGGAATTTGTCCAACCTATGGCTCCTGACGCGGATGTAGATCAGGAGTGCAAGGATATAACGGACAGCTTGATCAGAGAAATTAATCTGATTGCACCCGAGAAGTCCCAAAAAATGTATAGTGGTGGTAAGGGGGCCCCCTGGTTTACCCCTGCTCTGAGAGAGCATAGGAAAGAACTACGCAATGTGGAGAGAAACTGGAGGAGAAAAAAAGATGAAGAATCCTGTGAACAATATAGGAAGTAGCTTCGTACCTATAAAAAATATATACAGGACTCTAAAGCTACATTCTACGAAAACCGTATTAATAAGGCGGACAATGTCCAGAAAGAAACTTTTAAAATACTCATGGAATTAAGTAAGAGAGCTCAAGATACGGACACCACAATTAGTTGCGACACCTTCCTGAAATACTTCCTGGACAAGGTTGACACCATTTTAAAGGAGATAAAAAGCACTGTTACTGGCCCTATGGAACCACAAGTTGCCAAAATTCCGGTGGGAATTTATATGTCTACTTTCCCCCTGATTGACTCATTAGGTCTTGAAACACTGATGAGGAAAACAAAGTCAGGCTCCCCAGCAGACCCATGCCCCCCAAGTGTGTTTCGCTTAGCTCGCCTTAGCCTAGAGGACCATATCTTGTCCATGCTGAATAAGTCATTAGACACAGGACGGCTACCAGTTAGCTTTAAAGAAGCCCGAGTAAAACCACTAATAAAGAGAGCAGGGGCAGACCCCAAAGTGCTGAAGAACTATAGGCCGATCTCCCAGCTACCATTCCTGTCCAAAGTCCTTGAGCAACATGTATTGATATCTCTGGCATCGTTCCTGGAGTCCAACCATCTTCTCCATGAGATGCAGGCAGGGTTTCGGGCACACCACAGCACCGAGTTGGTTATGCTCTCGGTGCTGGACGATCTCAGAGGGATGGCTGACAGTAAAAAACCAAGCGCCCTGATACTTTTAGACCTGTCAGCGGCGTTTGATACTGTCAGCCATACCCTACTTTTGGACAGGCTGGCCGGGTTCGGGTTTCGGGACTCAGCCTATCACTGGCTGGAATCTTTTTTGTCCGGGAGAACCCAGAGGATTCAGTTGGGAGATATGGTATCAGGAGTGGGAGAACTCACATGTGGGGTTCCCCAAGGCTCCGCCTTGTCCCCCCTCCTGTTTAACCTGTATCTACAACCACTAATAAGTGCCCTGGTTGAGATGGGTTGCCGCGTGTTCAACTATGCTGACGACACCCAGTTGTTGTTGAGCATAGATGACACTGCACGGGCCCAGTCACAGGCACAGGAGGTACTCAGATACACAGTCAACTGGATGTCCAGGAACCTCCTGAAGATTAACCCCGAAAAAACCGAGGTGTTAATAGTTTCATCTACCTGTTCCCCCTGGAAAGACCTGTATTGGCCCCAGGAATTAGGTCCCACTCCTAAGCCAGCTGACTCGGTCAAAAGTCTCGGCATTAAGATAGATAGTGCCCTCTCAATGGTCAGCCAGATCTCTACGGTAGTGGGAACGTGTAACGGTCTCATAAGACAACTGCGCAAATTAGTTCCGCTCCTTTCCCAGTTCATGCTTCGTACTGTAGTTTCTGCCACCATACTGTCGAGGCTGGACTATGGAAATGCGCTCTACTTGGGCTTACCAAAAGTATTAATTAACAGACTACAGGTGGTCTTGAACGACGCGGCAAGACTCATCTTCAAACTCCCAAGAAGATCACATGCCTCCCCGCTGCTGCAGAGCCTTCACTGGTTGCCAGTGACGCAAAGGTCTGTTTTTAAAAGTCTCTGCATAGCCCATAAGTCCATCTATGGGCAAGCCCCTGCCTATATTAAAGAAAGGTTGGAGATTTATCGGCCTGAAAGAAGCCTAAGGTCCTCTGAGGCTCAACTGCTCGTGTGCCCCCGGTTCAGATTAGCTACAAAAGGTGGGAGATCTTTCTCGGTCTTGCTGCCTAAGATCTGGAATGAACTGCCTGAGGCTTTTCGCAAAGACGGAAACCTGCTCCGCTTTAGGAAAGCCCTAAAGACTATCTTATTCAGAGCAGCGTTGAGCCCAGTATAGTTTCTACTCGTTCTCCTGTTGCTGACTAGGTTGTTGTGTTTTGCGGACAAAAGCGCCCTGAGACCTGCCGGTGATTTGGCGCTATACAAACTGACATTAACAATAACAATAACAATACGTGAGTCCCTAGCTTACTTTGCCACTGGATTCAAGCAAGCCGGGCTGAAGACGGCTGTAATGCCAGAAACCGGTCCTCGGAAGCTTGTTTCTGGTCCAGGGAAGGCATGGCTTGGCAGTTCGGGCTGGACTGTTCCCATGAGGCACAGGGTCAGACTGATTTGCATATAGCCATGTCTGAACTGGGATGGCCGAGTGAGCTAAAGAACGGTGATGGATTAAACCCAGATCTTTTAACTGGGTGTGAGTGTTTGATTGGTTCGGATGCTCCGTCCATCACCACCCCCTTTTGTACCGCTTTTGGCCGCCATAAGTGTGGCAGGGTATGCTCAGACGTGAGTCCCTTGCTCACTTTGCCACTGGATTCAAGCAAGCCGGGCTGAAGACGGCTGTAATGCCAGAAACCGGTCCTCGGAAGCTTGTTTCCGGTCCAGGGAAGGCATGGCTTGGCAGTTCGGGCTGGACTGTTCCCATGAGGCACAGGGTCAGACTGATTTGCATATAGCCATGTCTGAACTGGGGTGGCAGAGTGGGCTAAAGAACAGTGATGGATTAAACCCAGATCATTTGACTGGGTGTGAGTGTTTGATTGGTATGGATGCTCCGTCCGTCACCACCCCCTCTTGTACCGCTTTTGGCCGCCATAAGTGTGGCAGGGTATGCTCAGACGTGAGTCCCTTGCTCACTTTGCCACTGGATTCAAGCAAGCCGGGCTGAAGACAGCTGTAATGCCAGAAACCGTTCCTCGGAAGCATGTTTCCGGTCCAGGGAAGGAATGGCTTGGCAGTTCGGGCTGGACTGTTCCCATGAGGCACAGGGTCAGACTGATTTGCATATAGCCATGTCTGAACTGGGGTGGCAGAGTGGGCTAAAAAACGGTGATGGATTAAACCCAGATCTTTTGACTGGGTGTGAGTGTTTGATTGGTTCGGATGCTCCGTCCATCACCACCCCCTTTTGTACCGCTTTTGCCCGCCATAAGTGTGGCAGGGTATGCTCAGACGTGAGTCCCTTGCTCACTTTGCCACTGGATTCAAGCACGCCGGGCTGAAGACAGCTGTAATGCCAGAAACCAGTCCTCGGAAGCTTGTTTCCGGTCCAAGGAAGGCATGGCTTGGCAGTTCGGGCTGGACTGTTCCTATGAGGCACAGGGTCAGACTGATTTGCATATAGCCATGTCTGAACTGGGGTGGCAGAGTGGGCTAAAGAACGGTGATGGATTAAACCCAGATCTTTTGACTGGGTGGAAGTGTGTGATTGGTTCGGATGCTCCGTCCATCACCACCCCCTTTTGTACCGCTTTTGGCCGCCATAAGTGTGGCAGGGTATGCTCACACGTGAGTCCCTTGCTCATTTTGCCACTGGATTCAAGCAAGCCGGGCTGAAGACGGCTGCAATGCCAGAAACCGGTCCTCGGAAGCTTGTTTCCGGTCCAGGGAAGGCATGGCTCGGCAGTTCGGGCTGGACTGTTCCCATGAGGCACAGGGTCAGACTGATTTGCATATAGCCATATCTGAACTGGGGTGGCAGAGTGGGCTGAATAAACGGTGATGGATTAAACCCAGATCTTTTGACTGGGTGTGAGTGTTTGATTGGTTCGGATGCTCCGTCCATCACCACCCCCTTTTGTACCGCTTTTGGCCGCCATTAGTGTGGCAGGGTATGCTCAGACATGAGTCCCTTGCTCACTTTGCCACTGGATTCAAACAAGCCGGGCTGAAGACGGCTGTAATGCCAGAAACCGGTCCTCGGAAGCTTGTTTCCGGTCCAGGGAAGGCATGGCTTGGCAGTTCGGGCTGGACTGTTCCCATGAGGCACAGGGTCAGACTCATTTGCATATAGCCATGTCTGAACTGGGGTGGCAGAGTGGGCTAAAAAACGGTGATGGATTAAACCCAGATCTTTTGACTGGGTGTGAGTGTTTGATTGGTTTGGATGCTCCGTCCATCACCACCCCCTTTTGTACCACTTTTTGCCGCCATAAGTGTGGTAGGGTATGCTCTCCCCGGCGAGGGGAACTGGGGCTGCGAGCTGTGTGTTTTTTAGAAGGCGGTGACTGTATTTGATTTATCACCAGCACTTGGAGCGTATTTTTAACCTGATCCTGATTTTATTGTATTGGTGCACTTTTATCTGGGGGGCTTTAAAGAATTAAGGGGAACGAATCCGTGAGGCACACTGACACCCTTAACATCTTTCACTGCTTCCACTCCGCCCAGCCGCTTTTGCCGACATTCGGCGACGGTGGGCGCCATATTGAGTGAGGGAGGCGGGGAGAGCGCTCTAGTCGCGCCGTCCTCCCGCCCCCTTTTCTCCCTATAACATGTGTAGGCCGATCAGACGGCGCAGCGGGCTGGCGCAGCGGGCGCACCAGATGCGCGCCGAAGCCGCGCCAAAGCCAAGCCCGTCTGCGCCCGTCCGCGACCGGACTGCGCCGGGCGCTGGGCATGCTGCTCGTCTACCGCGCACTATCAGGTATGACAACACTGTTTTACTTGCCTTACGTTCGAAATTTGATACTATTGGCTCGCGCTGCCCCCCTATCGATCCCCTCATCAGCCCCCTTTCATGTCCCCATTGTAAATGGACACCCCCCACAATATCTCTAGACGCTCCTCGTCTGACTTGCCCTTCTAAGAGTAATCTCACTCACTTTAAGGGAGGTCTCATTAATGCCAGGTCAGTAGCCTGTCATGGCCAAGACATACACGATCTTATAGTAGATCATGAGTTAAAAGCTCTTTTTATTACTGAAACTTGGCTAAATGACTCATCCAATCCCGACCTGGCCACTGTCCTCCCTCCAGAGTTCACCATCTTTAGGCGAGACAGACCTACTGGACGTGGTGGTGGAATAGCACTTATTATTAAGAAGGTCCTTCCCTGCCATATTTTTGATTTAGGCCACCTTAAAGACAGTGAGGGCATGGGTTTTTCGATTAAACTTAATGCCTCCACCTCCTTTTCAGGGGGACTCGTATATCGTCCTCCTGGAAATGCCACTTCTTTTCTAGACTCCCTAGACGAGGCTCTTGGAGCACTTATGCTACAGTACCCCAATTTTACACTTTTAGGTGACATGAATTTACACCTGGAATCTCTTGTTGACCCTCACACCATCTCCTTTCAACATTCTTTAAACATGTTTGGACTTTCCCAACGCGTTACTGCTGCGACCCACCGTGCTGGACATACCCTTGACGGTATTTGCACTAATTTTACACCCTTGATCACGTCCCTCCCTCTATCCCAAATTTGGACTGACCATTGTTTTATTCCATTTGATATTGCATTACCTGCTTCTATCTTACCCAGTATAAACCGACCCCACGTTATCTTCACAGTCAACTGGAAGAAAGTGGGGGAACGCATCAAGCAGGACTCTCAACCTCTCCCAGATCCCCCAATAATAACTAGAGATGTTGTAGTTGATTCTTGCAATTTCCGCACTTGGCTAGACCAAATTGTTTCGGCCAATACTGAATCTGGAAGCCATCATGCAAAATGCTATAAGAGGAAACCAAATGCTCCCTGGTTCACCCACACTTTATCCGACAGTCATCTCCTCTGTCGGAGATTAGAAAGGCAATGGCGAAAATCGTACGATGAGGCTGCAAGAGCACAGTACGTCCAACAGAGGAAACAATATCTTGCCAATATTAAATCAGCAAAAAAGGACTATTTTACTAGGGTTATAAATGAAGCTCAACATAACCAAAAAACAGTCTTTAAAATTGTCAAATCTTTTACTCATCCTAAAGCCACTATGCCCGAAATTCCTCCTTCAGAGAGCCTGTGTAATCAAATCGCAGACTTCTTTGAAGACAAAATAGTCAGTATTCAGATGCACTTTCCTCCTCCTCCGACCAACCTCCCAGAGATTGTTGACAACCACCCTCTGCTCTCCGCTTTTAAACCGGTTTCTCTCCAACAAACAAGCAAGGCAATTCTGGCTTGTAAATCTGGAGCCCCCACTGATCCATGTCCCCCTATCATTTTACATCACTTGATAGAGACAGTAAATCCTTACATAAATAGTCTCATCAATGCATCTTTTGAATCTGGGCTAGTGCCAAATGATTGGAAGAAGGCCATTGTAAAGCCTCTGATGAAGAAGCAGAATAAATCGCCCACGGATCTTAGCAATATGCGTCCCATTTCCTTGCTACCTGTTCTAAGTAAAATCATGGAACGGTTAGTACATGATGAGCTCAAAACATTTGTAGAGGCCCATAATATTCTGCACCCTCAGCAGTCGGGATTTCGTTCCGGCCATTCAACCGAAACAGCCTTGATCGAACTAGCTGACTCTGTCAGGTTTCTGCAGGATGAGGGAAGGCAGACAGTCCTCGTCCTGCTTGACTTGACAGCAGCATTCGACACCATCTCGCATGCCATCCTGATTAACAGAATGCGAGAGATTGGCGTGACAGACACAGCCTTGGCATGGGTAATTTCGTTTCTATCCAATAGGTCCCAGACTGTGTCCTTGGGTCCCTATCTATCCAGCGAAAAATCAATTGCATCAGGAGTGCCACAGGGGTCCATATTAAGCCCTCTGTTTTTTTAACATCTATATGGCCCCCCTTCTCGCTGTGATAGAATCTCATGGGATCCTTGTCACGTCTTATGCCGACGATACACAACTTGTCGTTACCATCGATAAAAAGTGGCCGGATGCAGACCTTCGTTTTAAAAACTGCCTTTCGGATGTTTTCCAATGGTTGAACAAAAACCATCTTAAATGCAACAGTGCGAAGACAGAAATTATACCGCTGGGTAAAGATCTATCTTTCTGTCCGAAAGACTGGTGGCCCTTGGGATCGGAGGCCCCCCCCAGTGCAGTGGCATCAGCTCGGAATCTAGGTGTGCAATTTGATTCACTCCTTTCTTTCGATGACCACATCAGGATTACGGCTGGACGCTGTTTTGGTCTCATTAAATCACTGAAAAAATTCTTTGATTTCCTCCCCATTGCAGCTAGAAAATCAGTCGCGGTAGCTTTAATACTTTCCCGACTTGATTACTGCAACGGATTAATGGCTGGAGTGAAAAAGTCCACCCTTAAGAAGCTGCAGAGTATACAACATGCAGCGGCGAGACTGGTCCTACAACTTCCCAGGAGGTCATCAGCTTCAGCAGCATTAAGTGCTCTGCATTGGCTACCATTGCATAAAAGAATTATTTTTAAATTGCTTCTCACCGTTTTTAAATCCATGCAAAACACAGGTCCCCGCTACCTTACAAATCGCTTTGTGCGTTATAATCCTCCGCGATGTCTGAGATCATCTGGGACAAACCTCATCTTGATTCCCAGATTTAAATACAAAACCAAGGGTGGGAAAACTTTCACTGTCTTGGCAGCCAAGGCATGGAATAACCTACCAGTCAACCTCAAACTGACTGAAAAGGAGGGTCTTTTCAGAAAACTCCTCAAGACATGGGTGTACCAACAATCAGATACCTCCGTACTGGCAGCCATTTAGTCTCATCGTTTCACCTGCTTCATTTCTCATCTACCTACTGTTCGCAAGCTCAGCGCCAAGATGCTCCCCTGGGAGCGAATGTTCGCGCTTTATAAAACCCCATAAATATCAAATATCAAATATGCTCAGACGTGAGTCCCTTGCTCACTTTGCCACTGGATTCAAGCAAGCCGGGCTGAAGACGGCTGTAATGCCAGAAACCGGTCCTCGGAAGCTTGTTTCCGGTCCAGGGAAGGCATGGCTTGGCAGTTCGGCTTGACTTTCCCCATGAGGCACAGGGTCAGACTGATTTGCATATAGCCATGTCTGAACTGGGGTGGCAGAGTGGGCTAAAGAACGGTGATGGATTAAACCCAGATCTTTTGACTGGGTGTGAGTGTTTGATTGGTTCGGATGCTCCGTCCATCACCACCCCCTTTCCGCCATAAGTGTGGCAGGGTATACTCAGACGTGAGTCCCCTGCTCACTTTGCCACTGGAATCAAGCAAGCCGGGCTGAAGACGGCTGTATTGCCAGAAACCGGTCCTCGGAAGCTTGTTTCTGGTCCAGGGAAGGCATGGCTTGGCAGTTCGGGGGTGACTGTTCCCATGAGGCACAGGGTCAGACTGATTTGCATATAGCCATGTCTGAACTGGGGTGGCAGAGTGGGCTAAAGAACGGTGATGGATTAAACCCAGATCTTTTGACTGGGTGTGGGTGTTTGATTGGTTCCGATGCTCCGTCCATCACCACCCCCTTTTGTACCGCTTTTGGCCGCCATACGTGTGGCAGGGTATGCTCAGACGTGAGTCCCTTGCTCACTTTGCCACTGAATTCAAGCAAGCCGGGCTGAAGACGGCTGTAATGCCAGAAACCGGTCCTCGGAAGCTTGTTTCCGGTCCAGGGAAGGCATGGCTTGGCATTTCGGGCTGGACTGTTCCCATGAGGCACAGGGTCAGACTGATTTGCATATAGCCATGTCTGAACTGGGGTGGCAGAGTGGGCTAAAGAACGGTGATGGATTAAACCCAGATCTTTTCACTGGGTGTGAGTGTTTGATTGGTTCGGATGCTCCGTCCATCACCACCCCTTTTGTACCGACCTGTGCACAGAAGCTGCACAGAATTGCTTCTCCGCCGTGTTCACATGGCTTGCACAGGCTAAGCTTAAAAGCAATCGGAAGTCCTCCTATAAGGCCAATTTCTGCCTAACTTTGTGGAGGCCCTGTGGCCCTCGATTTTCCCCGCCCACTGTCGGTTAAAAATTTGGGGGTTTGGTTTGGGGAGGATCTACGATTCTCTGATCACATCATGGGACTACAGGTGTCCGTTTCGGTACACTCAAGTCACTCAGTCGATTTTTCCCTCTGCTTCCTCAGCCAGCCAAGGAAATGGAGGCTTGGGCACTTATTCTGTCTCGCTTATGCGCTTTTTTTTAGCATTCCGGGCTACTTAATGAACAAACTCCAACTGATTCAAAATGCGGCGGCCAGACTCTTATTTAACATCTCCAAGAGAAACAGCATAAGGGCACGCCTCCGTGACCTCCACTGGCTGCCGGTGGCGCGGAGAGTGCAGTTTAAGGCCCTTACCTTAGCACATAGAGCCCTGCACGATTCGGGACCCTCTTATATTAGGAAACGTGTGTCCTTTTATACTCCCCAATGCTCTTTGCGTTCTGCCTCGCACCGTTTGATGGCCACCCCCCGCTTCCAACGCTCCAGACTGGGGGGTCAGTCACTCTCGGTCAAGGTAGCTGTGCTTTCGAACAGTCTCCCAGCTGCCTTACGCCATTCGCAGGATATCGGTGTCTTTAAGAGACTTCTTAAAATGTACCTTTTTAGGTCTCGCTGGCGTTGCAGGGCGAAGCCCTGCCGCCAACGAGACTTATAGCTGCCTTGCTCCCTGCCAAGGGAGTCAGAGCAGTGAGCGAGCAGATACAGACCTGGGCACGAGCCGACCCAGGTCTGTGAACGCGCTTGAAAGTGGAGCAGCTTGTGCACGTTTGTTGCACACCAATTATCCCAGCATGAGACTTCACTTCCTCAGGCGCCACAAGACCAATTATCTCAGCATGAGTCTCCACATCCTCAGGCGCCAGCAACAATTATCTCAGCATGAGACCCACTTATCCCAGCATGTCAACAGGCGCCTCAGGCTGCTGGAGCACTCAACTATAATTAATGCACAGTTGAGTGCTCCAGCAGCGTGGGGCGCCTCTCGGCATGCTGTGATTATTATCACTTTGGGGCCTCATGCTGTGATAATTAGGGCGGCATGCTCTATTTGCAGCACTGAACATTTTCAAAGAAGGCGAAGCAGCGACATTCATTGGAGACACTCACCCTCATGCCCTCACCCCCCTCACTCGCCCTCACCCCCTCACACCCCCTGACCCCTCACACACCTCCTCACCCTCACACCCCCTCACTCACACACCCTCACCCTCATACACCCTCACCCTCCCTCTCACCCTCACACACCTCTCACCCTCACACACCTCTCACCTTCACACCCCCTCACCTTCACACCCCCTCACCTTCACACCCCGTCACCTTCTCACACCTCTCACCCTCACACCCCTCACCCTCACACCCCTCACCCTCACACCCCTCACCCTCACACCCCTCACCCTCACACCCCTCACCCTCACACCCCTCACCCTCACACCCTCACCCTCACCCTCCCTCACCCTCCCTCACCCTCCCTCACCATCACACACTCTCACCCCCTCACCCTCACACCCCCTCACCCTCACACCCCCCCTCACCCTCACCCCCCTCACCCTCACACCCCCTCCCCCTCACACCCCCTCACCCTCACACACCCTCACCCCCCTCACTCACCCTCACTCACCCTCACACACACTCACACACACACCCTCACATACCCTTACCAGCATAGCATAACAAAACATAGCATAACGAAACACAGCATAGCATAGCATAACAAACAAAAGCATAGGATAGCAAAAGCACAGCATAACAAAACAAAGCATAGGATAGCAAAACAACAAAACATAGCATAGCAAAACACAACAAAGCATAGCATAACAAAACACAACAAAACACCATAGCATAACAAAACAAAGCATAGCAAAACAAAGCATATCATAGTAAAACAACATAACACAACAAAACATAGCATAACAAAACATAGCATAACAAAACATAGCATAACAAAACATAGCATAACAAAACATAGCATAACAAAACATAGCATAACAAAACATAGCATAGAATAGCATAACAAAGAATAGCAAAACAAAACATAGCATAGTAAAACAAAACAAAACATAGCATAACATAACAACAAAACAGCAGAACATAACAAAACATAGCAAAACAAAGCATTGGATAGCAAAACAAAACATAGCATAGCAAAACATAGCATATCATAGTAAAACAACAAAACATAGCATAACATAACACAACAAACCATAGAATAACAAAACATAGCATAACAAAACATAGCATAACAAAACATAGCATAACAAAACATAGCATAACAAAACATAGCATAACAAAACAGCAGAACATAACAAAACATAGCATTCCACAGCAAAACATAGAATAGCAAAACAAAACATAGCATAACATAGAATAGCATAACAAAACAAAACATAGCATAACAAAGAATAGCAAAACAAAACATAGCATAGTAAAACAAACCATAGCATAGCAAAACATAGAATAGTATAGCATAGCAAAACATAGAATAGCATAACAAAACAAAGCATAGGATAGCAAAACAAAACATAACACAGCAAAGCATAGGATAGCAAAACACAGCAAAGCATAGGATAGCAAAACACAGCAAAGCATAGGATAGCAAAACAGCATAACATAGCGCATAACATAGCGCATAACATAGCGCATAACATAGCGCATAACATAGCGCATAACATAGCGCATTAGCGCATAACTTAGCACATAACATAGCGAATAGCGCATAACATAGCGCAGCGCAGCGCATAACATAGCGCATAACATAGCGCATAACATAGCGCATAGCATAGCGCATAGCATAGCGCATAACATAGCGCATAACATAGCGCATAACATAGCGCATAGCATATCGCATAGCATATCGCATAGCATAGCGCAGCACATAACAGCGCATAGCATAGCGTATAACATAGCGCATAACATAGCGCATAACATAGTGCATAACATAGCGCATTGCGCATAACATAGCGCATAGCATAGCGCATAGCATAGCGCATAGCATAGCGCATAACATAGCGCATTGCGCATAACATAGCGCATAACATAGCGCATTGCGCATAACAGCGCATAACATAGCGCATTGCGCATAACATAGCGCATAACATAGCGCATAGCATAGCGCATAGCATAGCGCATAGCATATCGCATAGCATAGCGCAGCACATAACAGCGCATAACATAGCGCATAGCATAGCGCATAACATAGCGCATAACATAGCGCATAACATAGCGCATAACATAGCGCATAACATAGCGCATTGCGCATAACAGTGCATAACATAGCGCATAGCGCATAACATAGCGCATAGCATAGCGCATAGCATAGCGCATAACATAGCGCATTGCGCATAACATAGCGCATAACATAGCGCATTGCGCATAACATAGCGCATAACAGCGCATTGCGCATAGCATAACGCATAGCATAGCATAGCGCATAGCGCATAGCATAGCGCATAACATAGAACATAGCGCATAACATAGCGCATAACATAGCGCATAACATAGCGCATAACATAGCGCATAGCATATCGCATAGCATAGCGCAGCACATAACAGCGCATAACATAGCGCAGAGCATAGCGCATAGCATAGCGCATAACATAGTGCATAACATAGCGCATAACATAGCGCATTGCGCATAAGTGCATAACATAGCGCATATCGCATAACATAGCGCATAGCATAGCGCATAGCATAGCGCATAACATAGCGCATTGCGCATAACATAGCGCATAACATAGCGCATTGCGCATAACATAGCGCATAACAGCGCATTACGCATAGCATAGCGCATAGCATAGCATAGCGCATAGCATAGCGCATAGCGCATAGCATAGCGCATAACATAGAACATAGCGCATAACATAGCGCATAACATAGCGCATAACATAGCGCATAGCATAGCGCATAGCATAGCGCATAGCATAGCGCATAACATAGCGCATAACATAGCGCAGCGCATAGCGCATAGCGCATAACATAGCGCAGCGCATAGCGCATTGCGCATAACATAGCGCATAGCGCATAACATAGCGCATAACATAACGCAACACATAGCGCATTGCGCATAACATAGCGCATAGCGCATAACAGCGCATAACATAGCGCATAACATAGCGCATAACATAGCGCAGCGCATAGTGCATAACATAGCGCAGCGCATAGCGCATTGCGCATAACATAGCGCATAACATAGCGCATAACATAGCGCATAACGCAACACATAGCGCATTGCGCATAACATAGCGCATAGCGCATAACATAGCGCATAACATAGCGCATAACATAGCGCATAGCGCATAACATAACGCATAGCGCATAACATAGCGCATAACAAAACGCATAACGTAGCGCATAACATAGGGCATAACATAGGGCATAACATAGGGCATAACTTAGGGCATAACTTAGGGCATAATTTAGGGCATAACTTAGGGCATAACATAGCGCATAACATAGCGCATAACATAGCGCATAACATAGCGCATAACATAGCGCATAACATAGCGCATACCATAGCGCATAACATAGCGCATAACATAGCGCATAACATAGCGCATAACCTAACCTAACCAAGCATAGCGCATAACCTAACCTAACCAAGCATGGAGCATAACCTAACCAAGCATGGAGCATAACCTAACCAAGCATGGAGCATAGCCTAACCAAGAATGGAGCATAGCCTAACCAAGCATGGAGCATAGCCTAACCAAGCATGGAGCATAGCCTAACCAAGCATGGAGCATAGCCTAACCAAGCATGGAGCATAGCCCTTGGAGCATAGCCTAACCAAGCATGGAGCATAGCCTAACCAAGCATAGAGCATAGCCTAACCAAGCATAGCCTAACCACGCATAGAGCATAGCCTAACCAAGCATAGAGCATAGCCTAACCAAGCATAGAGCATAGCCTAACCAAGCATAGCCTAGCCTAACCAAGCATAGCCTAGCCTAACCAAGCATAGCCTAGCTTAACAAAACACAACAAAACATAGCATAACTTAACAAAACATAGCATAGCTTAACAAAACACAGCATAGCTTAACAAAACACAGCATAACAAAACAAAACCTATCATAGCAAAACATAGCATAGCATACCAAACACAACAAAACATAGCATAGCATACCAAACACAACAAAACATAGCATAGCATAACAAAACATAGCAAAACAAAGCATAACACACACCACACACACACAACCACGCACACACAACCACACACAACCACACACAACTATCTATCGCCCTCACTCTATCGCCCTCACTCTATCGCCCTCACTCTATCGCCCTCACTCTATCGCCCTCACTCTATCGCCCTCACTCTATCGCCCTCACTCTATCGCCCTCACTCTATAGCCCTCACTCTATCTATCTATCTCATCACCACAGCATCACTCAGCACCACCCCAGCATCACTAAGGGGCACAACAACATCACTATGCGCTACCACAGGATCATTGAATGCTACAGCATCACTAGTCGCCACCACAACATCACTCAGCGCCACCACTGCATCAATCTGTGCAACCATTTAACAACAACTGGGTCAAATATGATCTCTCAATGTTTCAAGCTTTATTACAAATGTCACAAAAAGAGGTTAGCATTTCACTTCTGTTCTTGGATTTTCGTCACAATAAAATACACTGAACATATTCTTCACAAAAGTTATTTACAAAAGTTTAAGCTATTGCTATTATAAATTACAATAACTTTTATTTAAGTATTAATTATTAAAAAAATTCAAAGCCATTGTTATTTGTAATATCAATACATCTAAGTCACGTGAATACAACACATATTGCATTACAAATGCTATAGGTGTCACAAGTTATAACTATTGGCATTGTAAATGACAAAGCTATTATTTTTGCTATTTTCAAAACCAACACATATATAAAAAATGTGTCATTTACAATACCAATAGCTCAAACTTTCCTAATGCGAGACCTTATGCATTGCAAATGCTTGTTAAACAAGTTCTCCTTTAAATTTTCCCTTCCACATGTATGAGTCCATTTCGCGCCAGGATACTCCTGAGTAGTTGTGCTCGTTATAAGTCTCTTATAACATAACATAACATAACATGAGCGCGCTCATGTGAAGAAAAAGTCTCGGATCGTGTCCCTTTGATATATTCCTGATGCAGATGCAGTAGACCTGCATCATCTTCCCCATCAACGTCTCAGGACCCCCACACTGTTTGAGGTTATATAGCGGGGCAACCGCTCCACAGCACAAAACTCAATCAGCAACGGACAGTGGTCTGCGGTGCACCGAGTCACTGGCACCTGGAGTGCTTAGCAGGGTAGCAGGCAGATGATGGCATCCACGACAGGTCTGAGCAACTCCGTAAGTCTGTCAGGACCACCGTTTTGACTCTGGCAGATGGCGTTTGGAGGTGGTCCTTGCAGTGGTGGTGTGTGCCCCCTGCAGTGATGCGATGTCCGGGCCAGTCAGGACTCGCTTTGGTGTGTGAGCCCTGGTGGGACACATTTGGGGCCAGAGGCAGCGTACAGCGCAAGGCCACAAAGAAATTGCGTTGATGACCCTAAGGCCAAAAATTCAGGGTCAATCCAATATCTCAGGAGAAGGGGTCCCTGCCCGGACCAGCACAGAGGTAGTGGCCCCAGATGCACTGCGGCCGGCACAGGCACCCAGCCACAGGACGGTGACTTGCGGTGCAGTCAGATGGGCCAAGCGACCTGAGCGAGTCCCCATCAATGTCTGAGGTGTTTGTTGCAGATGGTTGCAGGGGACAGTGGAAGGTGTCCTCCAGGGCATGAAGCGGAAGGTTTGATTTTATCCGGAAGCAGCAAATGGAGGAGTGGAATGCTACAGCCTTGTTGCCACCACCAATTCTGTATCAGCTACATGAGGATGAAAACTGCCCCCTAGTCCATAGACTCACATGCCACCATAGTTCGAGCAGAGAGTGTCCATGAATGTCGGGGAACAGACTTAGTGGCACCGGGACTGAGAGGGGATGAAGTCTGCGATAATGCCGGTACACAGATATGAACTCTGCTATTGGAGAATCAAGACTCTGTGACCTACTTGAGCACAGCCTAGGCCGAGAGCAGTGTAGGTCGGAGGCAACAGTCAGCAAGGGCTGTTCACTGAGTGTCGCCTGCATAGGTTGTTGGCCCCACCGGCCTGCGTAGTTCAGGTTCAGTGGCACCACGTGTTCGGTCACCTCCGTGACTGTGACCTGGCTTTTGTACGGACTGAGCCACATCTTCCTCTTACTCCTCTCCGTGCGACCAATGGTGTGGACTCCGCCATTCATGATTCGCGACTAGGTGCTGGATGTGAGACCTACTGGTACGCAGGGTAGTCCTGGTCCCTCATCCACGTGTCACCGGCTGGCGTTGAACAGGGTTTGTGGCAGCACGTGTCGCCGGCTGGTGTTGAACAGGGTTTGTGCCAGCACGTGTCGCCAGCTGGCGTTGAACAGGGTTAGTGCCAGCACGTGTCGCACAATGCCCATATGGAATTATGCCTCACGGATCGGGGGGTCTGGTGCTGTGGCCGCTGGCCCGGATTTGGGGTCACTGCCATTCAGGAGCCAGGACACCGCTTCACATATGGAACCTACTGGGCAGCAGAGGACACCGGTAGAGTATGTAAATGAGGAGTAATGTGGGCCCCCGTCAGGGGGGTCAGCGATGGTCTGAGAGGCTGACAGGGTTCTGGGCCTCAGGCTTGGAGCTTACACAGGCACGTGGTGGGCCCTCCTTGACACACGCCGGTGTCGGCTGGTGATCAGTGTGGCCTGGCTGCGCAGGGTCGGGCCTGACGGGTTCGTGGTCCAGCGGGCCGGGGTACAGCAGGTGCATAGGATCGCAGGCAACTCCACTAACGAGGACAGCGTCGGCCTCGTGGTGGGGTGTGAGGCGCCGCTGGCAGAGATGTTGGGTTTTCTGGAAGAGGACCACGCCCAGGGCTACTTGCTTTTTATTCACACCCCTAAGCTGACCATCCCACTCTGCTCAGGCTTAAAGGGGGGCGGAACAGGCAACATTTCCATGAGGACCCCACTGGCTGGGGTCACATGGTTGCGTCCACTCTCCACTACACTCCATGCCCCATAGGTGTATGTCGCTGTGGATATGGGTGTGTTCTGCATACTGCGGTCTGTCCAGCACATCGCTGCCACTCTTGGCATTGTGTACTTTCCCAATCATAGTTCTACTGCATCCTTCACACATGCCTGGTTGCCACCTCTCCCCACATTCGGCTATTGTGTAGCTGAGGTGCCATGCAGTTGATTGGTCATGTTCAAGGCTTGCCCAGGTTACCATTGTAAATTGTTCTGTCGTGTCTGGTGGGTGGACGTGTTGTTGTGCATGTCGGTTGTGATTTTGTGATGTGTGCATTGCCAGAGTTGTGGATTGCATGGTTGTGGAGTTGAGGTGAGTGGGGTGTTAATTTGGAACTTGCCAAGGGGCTGTGCATTTCCCTTGGTGCCATCCTGGGAACGCTGGTTACTGATGGACTGTCGAAGAGTGAAGGGATCATGCACACTGGCAGTGTATTTGGAGGCGACATTGGTGAAGGTCCCATGGTGTTCGGATGTAGCCGCACATTGATATGTGATGTGTGCTTCCTGTTGCAGTGATTGTGTGCTGTATCACCAGGGGGCACAGGTGGGACATGTGTGCAGTGGATTGCCCCCAACACGTGCATGCATCCGGGTATGGGGTATGGTCATTGCTTGGTCTCCAGCGGTTCCTGCACATTGTGTTGGTTACTGGGGTGCGAGGGTGATTGTGATGTTCAGGACAGGTGTGGGGGACTTGGATGTGGCTGGCTGTGAGATTCAACCAACTCTGGCGGTTGTTGGTTGGGGTGTGCCAGGGGCCAACAGGTGCAGCACAGCCAGCAGCTTGGGGTGGGGTGGGATGTTGGTTGTCCACTGTGTTGGTGCCGTTGGCCTGTTAGGCGATGATGGTCAGGATGTGTAGGATTGTTGTCCCTTTCAGCCTGTAGTGGACAGTGACATTGTCAGATGTTGGGCCTGTGAGGCAGGTGCGTGTCCTTGAGCGGCGCTGTCTTCATCTGCGCTGCCTCTGTGGTGGTTTTGGGGAGGGGGTGTTGTGGCCCTCTTGGGTGTCCGGGTTGCATGATGAGTGGCTCCATGGCATCTGTTGCCCTGCCGATGACGCCTTGGGCTGGTCTCCCTTTTGTGGTTCAGGCTGTGGTCCGACTTTACACTAGGTCAGAGCAGGTGTTAATTTCCTGCTGCTCACGCACCTTATCGCGTGTTTTGTGTTCTTATCGCCGATCTGGCTGGTCGTTGTGAATGTTGAGGTGTTGTGTTGTCGCAGATTTTTTCACAGGAACACCTACTCTGCATCTCATTAGCGATAGTTGCGGGGGTCTTCTGTGGCGGTGTTTTTTGCGGCTCCTATCGCAGGAAAACTGGTGCTGCGGGCTGTTAGCACCAGCTTGTGAATAGGGGGGTTCATTTATCAGGACCTTGACTGCAATAAAGTGCCGTTAATTCGGCGATAAGTGAGCAAATGTCACAATGGACCTTACAATAGAACGAGCATGCGCCACCCCAACATCATCATGCGATTCTGCATGGTTTTATCTCCTTTTACGGAACTCAGATCCACCAATCGGATTGACTTTTAAGACAATTGGTGTTAATATTACCCAACTCAAAATCAAACATTTCATCGTCCTCAGAAAGAGAAAACACTTAGCCAATTGTCAGACAGAGCAGTAATTAGTACTTGTTGTTATTCTAGTAAAACGAAGCTGTAGGGATTAAACCCATGTGGTGAGATAACACTTTATTACCCGCCTGCCAGCAGCGCGATATGCCCTGCGCTAAGGTTCAAACCTGCGAGTGCACTTTGCACACAGATCTGCTGGAATTAAATACCTCAAATCAAATCCTTCTCAACAGCAAGTCGCTCAACCCACAGAGCCATGGTGTGGGTTCACATCCGTGTTGGCCCACTGCAGCTAGCGAGTGTTGGATCGAACCTACTCTTATGCGCAGGTAGTCTTCAGCCCCGGCTTGTGTTTCTTCGTACCCTTTGATGGCCAAGACTAGCCTTTTTATATGGGAGGAATTTGGGAGGATGGAGATCCGTTACACCTTGCTATGCTGGTGACAGACATTGAGCCCATTTCAACAGGGGCGGCTCCTTCATGTTGGCAGAGGAGCGTCACCCCACTGCTTTCTCACAGTGCGAGGAGCAGAAACATAAAATTGTATTATAAATACCATTTTATGTTTCTCCTCCCCTCACTGCTCGAACGTTGAAGGGTTTGGTTGTTTCTGCTCGAGGGCAGGGGAGGAGTGGCTTGCCCAATTCTGAGGCCCCTGACTGTTTGGTCTGCCCCAGTCTTGCGCACTCTCCCTTTTCTCCATGTAGGCTGCATGCAGCTTACAAGGAGAAAATCGCCTCGCCATAGACGCCTGTGTGGTCGGCGTCCTAACCAATCACAACGCTGCCATTGCAGCATTCTGACTGGCTTAGGGAAGTGGAGGGTGGCTGCCTGCTTCCTGCTCTTGTGGAGGCAGGAAAGCAGGAGCTGGAGCTGAGAAAACGTGGGAACTCGAGAAAGGTACGTTTTATTGTTATTGTTTTCAAATGATTTAAACCCTCCTCACTGCGTGACAGCCCTTCCCTCGCGATCACTCGTGTCCCCCCCACCCCACAGGGCCCTGTGCCTGCCCCCCTACCAGTGAGCCATGCCGGCCACGACTGCATTTCAAGGAACCTTCTTTTCAAAAACATAAAGGACTGATACAGAAATAATGAATTGCTTGCTATAAAAATACAAAATTATAGGTGCCAAAATCAGGAGCTGCCATTTTCCTGTATGGCCTGATAGAACCAACATCATCACTGGTAACTTGAATTCTGCTTTTCTCTCTTAGACGTCGCCATTGGACAACAATCCACAGTTACGCATGATGATTTGGAAATAGTTTTCACTGAGTACCTCTGAGGCCTACCTTCTCCTGTACTCTTTGCCTTCGGGCTGTACCTTCAGAGTATAAGCTTGTAGTTCACCCTAACACTACTGTCTTACGACCAGGGACTGAGACCTGTACTTACAATCCGCTCATTTTCACTTACACACTCACTCCACACTGTTCACCAGACCCTTTCACTTTGCAGCGACTTGCAGCATCACAGCTAAGATTGTAAGTGGTCCTCCCTGCTGACAGTGATGATGTGACACTGGGTCAGGCCTTCAAAGCCTCCATGTTTGTACAGGGCAGCCCCACTGACATGTCAAGGCCTAGGTGCTGGGAGGTGCTGAGACAGGCACATACAACACAATTCTTACACTCAAAATAAATGTGATAATCCAGCCAGGGCTTTTCTTTTAATAAACGCAACACTGCAAACAGTAAATTCAAAACTATTCAAAAATCAAATAACCTTCTGGGTCCTGGGTGCATCCACAGATCAGTTACAATGCAGCTCAAGGGTCCTGGTGGGGAAGCAGCTCTCTTAGAAAATAATTGGCCAGGGACATCCTGTGAGAGTTCAACGCTGTAGGTAACTCCAGAGCTGTCCAGGGTGCTAAACTATTTTGATATTAAAGACTGTGAATCTATCTCTGATGGTCCTGGAGACAAAACACATGTGCCCGGGGACTTACTACTAATCGAGATCACAGGAGTACATATTGCTAGAGAATCTAAACCCTAAATCAAGATAATCAAGGTTAATCAGAGTATGACTAAAGTTGAAAATATTATCTGGAATCCGTTAGGACATGGTTGGATTTTTATGGTGCCCAAAGAGCTACCAGGAACATTATTGCAAGATCTACAAGTTGTTGCCATGAAAATTTCCAAAGATGTTCTTCCTAATTTGATTATTATACTTTTTATGTGAGGGAGACCAGAGGGGTAGTTAACTAGTACCATGTCTTCCAGGAATAATTGCATGCAAAATAGTTCCACAAACTTTACAAAAAATTCAGAATTCAACAGGTTGTAGATTTGACATACAATCATGGAGAGGGTATAACATTTGGGCGCATAAGGCCATTAGGGGGGATCATTTTAAACACATGGCGTTTTTTATAAGTGGCAGCTTCATTATACACCATCTCGTCTTCACAATATGTATGCTTCTATCCCAGGTATGTGTTTCAGGTGTAACTATCACAACGGGGAATGGCTTCAGATTTGCTTCTCATGCCCGGTCTGAATTAAATTTTGGAAGCAGATTTTCAAGTGTCTTAGTGGAAAGCTATAGATAGACTAAGTGCCAGATGTAGGAAAAGCCTATTTACCGATTCATAAATACCGAATTTTACCGATTCGGTATTTATGAATCGGTAAATATGAAGGAGGGAGATTTAGGTAGATTCGGTAATTGAATTACCGAATCTGTAAAAATCGATATTTACCGAATCGGTAAATACCGATTTGGTATTGCCCATTGATTTCTATGGGCCTTGAAGCCCATAGGAATCAATGGGCAATACCGAATCGGTATTTACCGATTCGCTAAATACCGATTTCAGCAAGGGTGCAGGGGGTGTCACTTTGACACCCTCTAGCACCCCGAATACAGGCATGTGTGCCATGTGGCACACAGACATGCCCTAAGGGCATGTCTGTCTGTCACATGGCATAGGTGTGCATGCACACCTGGATTCAGTATTTTACCACCCAATTGGATTGGGTGGTAAAATACCGATTCTGTAAGGCCTTTGGGACTCTGAAGAGTCCCACCTACATCTGCAAGTTTCCGAATCGGTAAAAATACCGATTCGGTATTTTACCGATTCGGTAAATTTACCGATTCGGTAAATTTACCGATTCGGTAAATTTACTGAATCGGTAAAATTGGCCCCCTACATGCCAATTCTTAAATACCGGTCGGTAACGGCCGAAATCGGCCGTTACCGACCGGTATTTTGGCTCCTACATCTGGCCCTTAGGGCCAGATGTAGGTAATTTTATTTTACCACCTCTTAAATACCGAATCATACCGATTCGGTATTTAAGAAGTGGTAAAATAGAAGTACCGAGATGTAGGTAAATCCAGATGTGCATTTACCGAATCGGTAAAATTCGGTATTTACCGATTCGGTAAATACCGACCGGTAATGCCCATTCATTCCTATGGGCTTTGAAGCCCATAGGAATGAATGGGCATTACCGATTCGGTAATTACCGAATCGGTAAATACCGAATTTCACAAGGGTGCAGGGGGTGTCACTTTGAAACCCTCTAGCACCCCCAAAACGGGTTCGGGTGCCATGTGGCAGGCATACCTGCCCTAAGGGCAGGTCTGCCTGTCATATGGCACAGGTGTGCATGCACACATGTGCATGCACACCGGAATCAGTATTTTACCATCAAATAGGATTTGATGGTAAAATACCGATTCGGTAAGGCTTGTGGGACTCAGAAGAGTCCCACCTACATCTCAATTTTACAGATTCGGTAAAAATACCGACTCGGTATTTTACAGAATCGGTAAATTTACCGATCTGTAAATTTACCGATTCTGTAAAATTGAGTGACCTACATCTCAAATTCCAATTACCGGTCGGTAACGGCCGAATTCGGCCGTTACCGACCGGTAATTGGCCACCTACATCTGGCCCTAAGTCCCTTATTCAACAGCTGTCCTTTTCGGAATTGTTGATGCATTCAATCTATTTATTCAGCAACGACAGTATGTTTTTATTGCATCTCTAGTCGTTGAGTGTTTGATCCTACAAAAATGGAAAATGGTAGAGGCTCCAGTCTTTTCCCAATGGCAACTCAAGATGACTCGAATTGAAGCAAAAGAAAAATTAATAAAAAAATAAAACATTTGGAATGAGAGGAAGAAGCACCACTGGGGCAAAATCCTGACAGAATCTGGATGTGCCCTTTTTATTTTTTTTAAGAGGGATCACTGCTAAGATTAAAGAGTAAAATATAAGCTCCAAAATTTGATCAGTTTAGGAAACGAATATGTATATTTATGTCTGATCTGCATCTCTTTTTTATATGAATGATGAAAATATCTTGATGAATTGTAATATTTATGCTGTTGCTAACTGTGATAATAAAATAAAAAGGAAAAAAAGTTGTTGCCATGAAACCTAGTCCAGTTTTAACAGGTTAACGTGTGTCAGCTCAGAATGTTTTAGGCCTTGTATTTATTTCCTCCACCTGGGGACATTAACTTTGAAAATCCCATAGCTTGGAAATACATTTGCTGAGGGAGTCATGACACAAAAGAGGAGCTTCAGTTCAGCTTCTGTGGTAAGAGTTTTTCAGGACACAGAAAAGCTATTATTAACAAGCAGCTGGCATAGACAACGACCTGGGCGAGGGTGTCAAAAGAAATGATGCAGTTTAACACTATTTATTGCCGAAAGGAAAGCACACTACATGAATAATTAATATTCACACTGCCACAGACATTCAAACACTATTCTCACGAGATGGATTGCACTATTTAAATTGGCAAAAATGTTCACTTATCTGCTTCTGGCATTCAAGAAGGCTGAATAATTTATAACTATAATTACACACGTGTATTTCGATTCAGTCTTTACACTGTATTTATTGCATATTGTTTTAGGACTTTAGTACTATCCATCTAGAACCATTACTTAGAAGTGAAGTTATGTTTTTCTTTGCAGTTTTATGGAGCGCGAACTTGGCCCGCGGGCATTAGAGCGCTTAGCACGAGCACCAGTTTACATTAAACAGGGTCAGAATCTTATGTGTTTTTTGCCAAGGGAAGATTAAGTGGTTTGCCCTGAACCACAAGATGTTGAGGCGACGCCTGAACTCGAACCTGGCTCCCTAGTTCCAAAGTCGACGTCTCTGGCTTTTAAGCCCAATCCCCTGTTTGTCTATAATTTGTTTGAATTACCTGTCTGTGCTGATATTAGTTTATGACGACTCTAAATGTAGTTCAGTATGCAGAAGGGACGCGCTCTGGTGCATTACCTATTGATGTATTTGCTTGTTTACAGCAGGAGGGGTCAATCAAGGTATATGTTTCCTCTGAGTATGCCTCTTAAAGTACAGATGTCATATCCATTATCCATTGCAGATGGTTTTCAGAGGGCTGGTGCTGGTGCTAAGTGAGTGTTGCATCGAGGCTCAGGGGTTTCACAAAGTCAGGGCCACTGTTCTCATTCAAAAAAGGCTGGCAAACTTTCCTGTTACAGGGATGCGCTGCTCATTTTCAAATAGGTACCTGCTAACTCCAAGGATTGTATAAAACCAGGAGCATCTCAGGCCTTGAAGTGGACCGGGTCTCATAACTGGTAGCTATTAAAAATGGAATGTTGAAACAGGTCCCATTTGGGTCAAATATTTATGCCCTGGACTGGCAAAACGCTGATCAATTTCCGAACAATGAATGTAAAAAAACGTTATATAATCCATGTCAGCTACTTGGGGCTTTATTTCCGTAAAAAGCATTCAGTAAAAGGGTAGCAATTTGCGGGCCGACTTTCACCGAATGCTTTGGTTTTTGTACGAACCAGCATATGGTCAAACATGATGATTTGCAAAATTCTGATTCTGATTCCTAGGGGGTCGCAATTTGACCTATCTCATTAATATGCATTAGGTAGGTTTGTAAATGTCCACCTACGACGAATCACTGGCATCACAGGGATCAGACCACCATGTCTGTGATTGCATTTAAATAAAGCAATCTTTGTTTTTTTTAAAGCTGTATGGTTTGCCTTAAAGGAAAAAGGGATGCATTCAAAACAAACAAATAGTGTTAGAAGTTTTTATTTACCAGTAAACAGTGGGCCCAGGGACCACTGTCTACTTCTAAAAATGTATTTTTACAACATTGTCATTGACGTCCGAAAGTGACCTGTCGGTCACCTATCAATGATTTGCAACCGCAGTTGCGATTGTAAACCATTGGTGCACACCATTAAAAATCGCAAATTGGAAGGGCCACCCTAAACACACCCTTTTCAATGTGAGGTTTATTACTCAGTCGCAAACATATTTTGGAATTTGGTAATAAGTTATTGACTGAATGAATGAATAAATGGTGGGACTTTTAGAGTGCTCAGCTACTAATAGAGTATCCTGGCTCTAGAACATTTTGAACATCCACAAATGCTATTTTGAGGTTGCAAAGGCTTCTGTTTGCTCATATACAAGTCAGGAGGGCCCGCTGCACGCTGTGCAGTCTGGCCGCAGCGCCAATTGACACTGTGGTGTGGAGACAGATATGCCGTTGGAAGAATGTGAATGGCATTTTCAGCATCAGCGCTGTTGTGTCGCAACCAACTTGGGATTTTATTTGAAAAATTCAAGCAAACTCAAGGCGCCTCACTAAAAGCAAGATGTAGTGCACTCCATTATCCAGCAGGCCACGGGGTGGCCACGCCCACTGAGGCGGGGAAAATACCTCTTATGGAGTGCAATTTGAATTTGCCGTGACTATGCTCATCTAAATGCCCGTAGCTCCTGAAGAAGTGTGCCAACACGAAACACGTTGAGAAGGACATCAATTCTGGCGAAACATCGCTGATGTGTGGAATATAGATTTCTTCCATCAATAAAAGGGCGTATACATACCTCTTTGTTGTGGGCCTTCCTTACAGCAGGCAACTCTGTGTGTTATATATATATACTTTGTGTTACTGCAAAAGCCGGCTGGCAGTGGAGTTTCCGAGATATATATATATATTTCAGGCCGCGACTTGTGAGCTGCCGAGCCCACAAGGCATTGTTGGTCCTGGAGTGCCCCCAAAAACGTTGGGTGACCTGAGCTTCAATATATATCTATATATATATATATATATATATATATTCACTGAAAAAACCATAGGTTATAGACCATATATAGTTAGGAATTAGCATTTAAAAAACCTTATTTTACTCACACAAAACCATTGAAATTCCATATATAGTTAGTTGCACTAACTATATATCGCGCACCCGCAATCCACTGCTGATGATGTCACATATTACATCATTCATGACATGGTCAGTGACATCACTGATGACATCACTGATGACATCTCAAATGACATCACTGATGACAACATCCAGTGACTGTATGTTTCTGTAAAGTTAAAATATGTCTTACATATTGAAGAATGAGTGGATGTATAAGTGTCTGGATGAAGGATTTAGTAGGTGCATGACTGACTGTATAAGTGAGTGATTAAATGTGTCTCACTGAGTGCATGGATTAGTGACTAAACTGTTTTAAATTGTGCATCATTGTGTCTGTTGTTCTGTAATCTGATGCATGTGTTGATCATTAGCTATATGACTAACTCTATGGGTTATTGATTGGTTGCCTAAGTATTTGTATGGGAGACTGAGTGTGTGTGTGGGTGTCTGGGAGGTGTATGACTCTGTGCATAGATGAGTGAGCAGTTGATTCACTAGATGTATGGGTTCAAAAGTGCATGTGGAAACAGCTGTATGGGCGGTTGACTGTGTGCATGAGTGTATTGATGAGTGAATGGATATCTCAATGCTACATGTCATAGTAAGTACATATGTAAAACACAGTACATGTGGGAGTTGACATATATAAATAACTGTGCATAAGAGCCAGTGAATGTGTGAGTGGCTGTATGGATCATTGTGAACTTGTATCAGGGATTGTATAACAGAGTAAATATGTGTTAGTATATGTTTTAATAAGTAAGGTGTGTATAACTATATAGTTGAGGAAATGGAGGTGTGATTGATTCTTTGCAAGACTGACTAGGTGTGTGAGTAACTCCATGGATGAGTGACAGTCTGTGAATGTCTGTTTACACTGAGTGTATCTAAGGTTATATTAGAGTCTGAAGAGGTTCATCGTATCATCACATGAATGATGTCATCAGTGATGTGATCAGTAATGTCAAATGAGATGTCATCAGTGATGTCATCAGTGATGTCATTTGAGATGTCATCAGTGATGTCATCAGTGATGTCACTGACCATGTCATAAATGATGTAATATGTGACATCATCAGCAGTGGATTGCAGGTGCGCGATATATAGTTAGTGCAACTAACTATATATGGAATTTCAATGGTTTTGTGTGAGTAAAATAAGGTTTTTTAAATGCTAATTCCTAACTATATATGGTCTATAACCTATGGTTTTTTCAGTGAATTTTCAAGGTTTTTTAAATGCTAATTCCTAACTATATATGGTCTCTAACCTATGGTTTTTTCAGTGAATTTCAATGATTTTTTAATAGCAAATATCATAAGCTGTCGAATGTCAAGTACGTGGTAAGTAAAAACATTTTCGTGTTTATGCACACTGATCTGCTTTGAATGCTGCCCCCCTCATTTCTATTAGGAGTACTCTCTCTTTGCAGATAGTGAAGGGAAGTTAACGCAGGCCTTTGCCCCCGTTGTAATCCGTCGTGCCTGCTTCTCTCTCCATTTGATTGATTGTTATCCAAGCATTTACTGTTTTAGAATTGGTTCTCTTTGGTTCATTCTCTATTTACAAACAAGCACAGAGTCGCAATACTCTGTTTAGTCTTTGCAGATAGTGAAAAATCGTGTAAAAAAACAAAAGGGATCGAGCAAAATCAGTAGGCCACTAATGGGATCTCTTTTTGACCTCGCTAAAATAGAAACATTAGGAACAACCCCTCATGAGAAATACGAAACTAGTGAGATGAACTAAACTCCACACCATGATGGCTGCAAGACAGCTCGGCTCCGCCACCCACCCCGCCCAAAATAACGATAAACTCTATGCAAATATTACAAATATATACAACACACCAGCAAAGTAACAGGGTAAAACATTTTATTAAATAACTATTTACATAACTATTTTATACTTTTTGTTGCCCGATCCGGCTAGCTCAATCGATCGAGCATGAAACTCATGCACTCTGATAGTTCAAAGTTTTGAGGAGTGCTTGTTAGACTGTCTGAAGCTTATTTGCACCTGCTACAGCTTCACTATTCTCAATGTAAGTGGGGGCTGTTTGAGGAATTTCTCAAAGAAACAAAATCTATTTGTAAAACACTTGAGACAAAGCAACATTTGAAAAACACAACTTTCTTCATAATTTTCTCCTTAAAGCACACTATTTTCTATCTAAATTAAAGAAATCTTTTCTCACCTTAGCAAATACTTTGAGTTTCAAAACAGTCTCAGAAACACACCAATTTGTCTTCAGCAGAGCAAAAGGTATGCACTCCAGAGTCTGCAGCTATCAAAAGCACAGAAATGCTGTAATTCTTCACACATATCTCTCATGTCACCCAATCAAAACTCTTCCCTCACTTTTTTTCAAATCAAAACCCTTCCCCCCTCTGCCCTCTCTGCTTTTTTGCATAGCAACCACCTCTTGCAAGACCTCTGGTGTTTGCAAGTTCACACAACAATGTTGCAATTGAACTCTGAACTCTCAGTGCACCTGCATATCCAGTGCATTCTTCCATTTAATGATTTTTTCTTCGCCACTCAAAATACATCTTTCAACGAACTCATCCATGCACCCTAACTTTCTGTTTTCAGCAATCAAAATCCACCAATCACTGTTACTGCTTCATTAACTCAGAAACTCCACAGTTTTTTTCATTTTAAACTCTTATTTTTTCAACTGCCACTCGTGGATTAGACTTTGCTGCAACGCACTGTTTGGAGCCCCGTTTTCACCGCCCCTGCTAGAGGATTAGCTAGCAGCACCTTTGTGAGCCCACCTGGGAGTCTGACATCACCGCGAGGCCGCAGAGGAGGACGAGGCGCTGGCCCCGGGACTGCGAGGACCAGCATTCAACAGCTCCAGCTGGTCCTCTTCCCGTGAGAGCCGCGCCCCCTCACAGAGCCACGCCCCCAGCCAAGCCCTACAACTTCTCGCGGCACCCGCTTCGCGGGTGCCACTCGTGGATTAGACTTTGCTGCAATGCACTGTTTGGAGCCCCGTTTTCACCGCCCCTGCTAGAGGATTAGCTAGCAGCACCTTTGTGAGCCCACCTGGTAGTCTGACATCACCGCGAGGCCGCAGAGGAGGACGAGGCGCTGTCCCCGGGACTGCGAGGACCAGCATTCAACAGCTCCAGCTGGTCCTCTTCCCGTGAGAGCCGCGCCCCCTCACAGAGCCACGCCCCAACAACTCGCTACTCCTTAAAAGCGCCACCTTGGACGCGCATCGCGGGACGCGCGCGGGTCGCAGCCGGGGTGAAGACCGGGCAAAGAGCGGGCCGTTTGAGGCCGTTCGAGAACGTGAGAGACCGGCCCGGCCCACCCCCCTAAGTACTGCATCCTGGTCACCCTAACACAGGTATCTATCATCTCCTTGACCTCTCCTATAACCCGAGAGATCATACAAAAAGACTTTAACAACCAATCATTGGAAAATGAATACAAGATCTAGGAAACAGAAATTTTTTTTAAAAAACGGGATAGGGGAAAAATTATTAGGCCCAATGGACGACTTTTTGGCTAAAGCAAACACATTCATCGACCAAAGCATAAGTCTAATTGAGAGGAGAGTCTCAACCGAACTCGCAATTGCACGCCGATCCTCACTGGGATTACTTGCAATTGCAAGAACCCCAGAAGCACAGTCAGGGTCAACTCAAACTACGGTGACCGCTAATAGACTTAGTCTTCCAAATAATGTAGACCTTTCAGCATCACAACTCTCTGTAACTCTTTCAGAAAGCGACCTAGAAAAAACCCCTGACATTTTCCCGGACCCTACACCTGAAGAAGTAAGGCAAATGAGAGGGAGACGGGAGGGAGCTATAAAGAAAAGGATTGCTAGGAAAAACCCAGAAAACATCGAAGCGAGCGAACACACAATTCTGGTCGATGATACAAACCCGCCAGTACTACCCCATCACTCTCCCCCCTCGACTAACAATGTTGTAACAATACATCATGTACCACATGACCTCCAAGATTCTTCAACCCCAGAGCCCCCAAGCCCACAACAATCAGGCAGAGAAAGAGAATTAGCGAGGCTAATCAAGGAGATAGCCTCTCTCTTAAATTCTTATATTCGCCCTCTAGAATCTAGACTCAGTAACATCGAGAGTCAATTAACAAAAATTTCAGGCCCTTTTAACCCTATACCCTTACAACCCCATCCAAAACCAGTCCCAAACTCCATGACTACACTTCCTGTACTCAAGAAATCTGTAACCCTACCTCCCCCACAGACTAAAACACAAACCACATTAAAACTTCCAACAGTAGCAAACCCTTCCACTACCCAAAAATTAATTCCCAACCCCCTGACCATCTCCTCACAAACCAGTTGTCAACCTACTTCAACAGTAATCACCCCAAACTTAAACACACCTGTTCCTAAAACCCCTGCTACAACAAACACACATCCCCCAAAAGCAAAAGGTGCCCCAAGAGGGCATATCGAACAAAGACCCACCTTAAATATGCCACCTGAGGCTTCTCCATACGTGGTAGTTATGACGGGGGTTCCCGAACTTACAGGTGAGGGGACTGAACCCAACTGGTCATTACAGAATAAGGTTCAGCATTGGCTGAATACAAACCGCCCCGTCCCACCTCTCTGGAATAGCAGAATAGCATCAGTATGCCGGACCACGTGGGTGGGTTTCAGAAAAAAAACTATCCGGGGAGACTGTATAGTAATTACGTTTGAGGACCCAAGTATAGCTGAGTATATCTGCTCCTGGGAACACAATAACACCTCAGGGGGGATCGCAACAAGATCTCTGTCTTACTTCTACCCAAAAAGGTATAACAGCAACAACCATATACGTCAGATCGACAACATCTGGAGGAAACCAATCCCGCAGCCGTGGGAGCTAGATGCCGCCGGGCCAAAACTACCATCGCGCCATAATGACCCCGATTACTCTTGGTGGTCAGCCAATCGGAACTACCAACAGAGAGAAGCACCATGGCAGATCATGGGCCCACAAAACAGATTTAGAAACTGGGAGCAGTGGGAGAGACCACCCCATCAACACTACGGATCCAACAATAGAGATACCAATAATGCGCAAAGTTGGTTAGGAATACCGACCATGAACCGGTTTAGCGGCCTGGAAATGGTCGATTGACGAGAAATCAATACTGCGGAGCCCCCACGAACAACCCTGGCTCCCTGCATTTCTATACCTGCCTCTCCACAAATGAAAAACTTCGCTTTAGATAACCCACCCACTCAACTTTCTGTGGTCTTTTGGAACGTGGCTGGCCTCAGAAACAAAATCGAGGATGGTTCGGTCACTGATTTCTTGAAGCACGCTCAAATCATCTGCTTACAAGAAACCTGGGCCACGAAGCCCCTCCACCTTGCGGGGTACAGAACATTTGTATCTCCTGCCCTTCCCAGCATCTCAGGTAGACCCAAAGGGGGACTGGTAATCTTCCTGGCAAACACAATCGCTGAAATGAAGATCCATAAAGCAGACCTATTATTGTACTTTCAGATCCTCACTCTCATAATTGGGAAAAAACTCCACATCACAATAGTTAATATTTATAACAACCTAGAGGATGACAACTTCTTGAATGTTCTTTCCCTAATCCAAGAAAAAATAATCGAACACCGCCACCCCAAACAGAAAACGGAAAACCCCCACATAATCTGGGGAGGAGATTTTAATCTTCATCCCTGCCTCAAAACTGACACTTGTGGAATGGTAGACGAATATGACAATCCCCTAGTCCACTTCACCCACTCAGGTGTTGGGCTAGCCATGAATAAAATACTTTCCGATATAGAATTGCAAATCATAAACCCCATCCAGCTCCCAAACAATAAACTAGAACCCACTTACCGAGGAAGCGGCCACGAGACCACCGTGGACTATGTAATAGTCACAGAAGGCTTGAAAGGTCAAATTACTAACATTAAAATTTTGGAAAACAATCTCAGTGATCATTCGGCACTAAGCCTAAACCTTCAAACAAACCAACCAAGAACATTGATGGCAACTATAGCAAATACGCTAACACAGAACAGGCTTGAACTGGGTAAAAGTAATCGTTTCACAATAAGATGGGAAAAAGTGGACCCCAACATTCTCACCAAACGGTTAGTAACATCAGCCTACAATAACATCTTGATCTGTCTTGACCCTCATGCGGAGCCAAATCAAATTTTGGAAAACTTCAACATAATAACACAACAAACTAAAAAATTGCTAACTAAAACACCTAATCAAAATAAGAAAAGCTCCAAAGGTTGGTTCAACCGAGACTGTACCAAAGCGCAGACTAAACTGAGGAAAGCCCTCGGAAATCAAAACAGAGACAAAACAACCATCCAAACTCTCCGACGGGAGTATAACTCTGTCAGAAGTATAAGGAAAAAAGAACTAAAACAATCCTTATGGAACGCTCTGCACAAGAGTGCACTTCAGAAAGACACCCAGGCCTTCTGGAAAATAGTCAAATCCCCTCTGCTAACCGACTCTAATGCCCCAAAAATAGACGTGGCTATTGACGAGGATACGTGGGTTAACCATTTTTCAAAAATCTTCAAAAAGCAATGCAGTCCCGAAGATCCCCAGTTTAACATCAATCCAGTAGTCTATCCTATATTACTGGAGGTCGATCTGCAGGACTTTGAAACGGCGCTATCTTCAAGCAAGTGCGGGAAAGCCCCGGGCCCCGACGGGGTCCCAGTCGACCTATTCAAACACCTTCCTGACCTTTGGGTACCAATAATTACAAGAGTGTGTATAGCAACAATGAAACTCGGCCTGTTAGATTCATGGTCATCCTCCATCATGGTCCCAATATTCAAGAAGGGGGACCGACAAGACACTAAGTGCTACCGACCAATCTCCCTTCTTGACTCCTTGGGCAAAGTAGTTGGCAGAGTCCTCCTTGAAAAGCTGCAACAATGGGTAGAAGAAAAAAACATCCTTTCGCACCTACAGTTTGGCTTCAGGGAGGGCTTTGGAACCATTGAACAGGCCCTAAATCTAAGCCTGCTAACTTCTAAGTACACTCACGCTAAACCTGGTGCCATTTATATGGTATACGTGGATCTGTCCTCCGCCTTCGATTGCGTTTCACACACTAAGCTTTGGTCACTGTTGAGCGCAATGGGGGTAGATCCTCCCCTCCTGGACTTTCTAAGGGAACTTTACAGCGAAGCCACGGCAAGAGTGAGGTACGGGACAAGAGGAGAACTGACGGCACAATTGAGAATAGAGCGGGGAGTGAGGCAAGGCTGCGTCCTGGCTCCCTTCCTCTTCTCCCTCTACACCAATGGCCTAGAAGAGTCCATGTTGAGAGGGGGGAGGGACCTCCCAAGAGTAAAAGATCGTTTGATCCCCGCGTTACTGTACGCGGATGACGCAGTTATTTTAGCTCGAACCCCCATCGAACTGCAGAAATCTTTATCCAAATACGCAGATTTTATGGGTGCCTTGGACTTGCACATTAATGTCAAAAAAACTTTTGTCATGGTAGTTGGCGGGCCAAGAAAAGCAACTAAGTCCATCTTTCTGAAAGACCAAAAAATCGAAAAGACCTCACAATACCCCTATTTAGGTATCATGATAGATGACGCCCTAAACTGGAAAGCGGCAGTTGAGGCCAGGAGACATCTATTTAAACGAGCAATCATGGCGTTGATGAAATTTTCAAATAGACTCGGAAAAAAACCGCCAGTAGAACTGCTACAGATTTACGCGGCGAAATGCCAAGCCATCGCACTATACGGAGCAGGGATCTGGGGATATACACCCACTGGCTCGATACAAAAAGAAGAAAATATCTTCATGAGATTCCTGTTATCAACTCCACGAGGCACGTCCACCTATGCCTCACACATAGAATTGGGAATCCCATACATTGAAGATTTAATCAAAATCCAACCACTTATGCTTTGGAGGCGAGTCTGGTTATCGGAAAAAAATAACTTGACCAAAAGCATCCTACAGGACACTATGGAGCTGGACAACGCCAACAAAATAGCCTGGCTCTCCTATGTAAGACACTTTTTTACTGATCTGGGTCTACAACATTATTATTATAAACCAGAAAATCTAAAAGACATATCTAAAAAAAACCTGAAACAAACTGCATTGAGCCACCTGGAATCCCTGAGATTGTCTTCATCGATCGCAAAAAAATCTGTTATACATGCAATTATGATTCAGCAGTCTCCGAAAATCCAGCTATATTTGACTTTAGAAATCAACGAATATGAAAAGATGCTCTTAACAAGGTTCAGAATGAATCTTTTTTTCAGATTAGTAACATTCCCGGAAAAAAATAACTGGAACACTCAGACGGACCCGTGCCCGTGTGATGGTCTTTCCCAACAGACCACCATTCACACAATACTGTTTTGTAAGTTTTTCCACTCCCATCGAAAAATTTGGCTTATCCCTTTATTAAAAAAATGGGGATACAGACAATGCCGTCCAGCTATGCTGGCACTTCAATCTTTGGACTCTCAAACCACTGTGTACCATGTACTAAATTTTTTAAAGTGCATCATGAGGCACAGAAATAATCTGTAAGACAAAGGACTAATCTATATTCCACGTAAATTGTTGGCATTTTTTATAAATGTATATTCAATTGTACTTCTTTTATTGTGAATGTTTGTATATTGTGACATCTTTTATGGTTTTGCAAACGCTAAAAAACCGAATAAAGATTATTATTATTATTATTATTATTAACTGCCATTTCATTGCCACACTTCATCTGACTGCAGGAGAACCTTCTCTCGCCATGTTTTCTGTCTGGATTGTTGGACATAGTTACATCTATTGGGCTCAGAGGTACGCTGAAAACAGGAATTTACCTAACCTCAATTTACAAGATGTGGAAATTAAGTGGTTTGGCCACAGAGGATTAAAATGTCACCAATTGATACCATTGGTGAAAACCTTTATGCATTTGCCAAAACCTGACCTGTTAATTGTGCACTGTGGAGGTAATGACTTGGGCACTTTGACTGGGGTAGGTCTGGAAATGCTTTTAAAGGACACCTTTGAGCAATTGATGGCACTTTTTCCTCAGACTGCCTTGGTATATTCAAATATATGCCAAAGACAGAAATGGAGGTGGTCGAACCAATTTTGTCCACAAATTGAGAAGTCGAGGAAGCATGTAAACAAATCTGTTTCAGCTTACATGAGAGACCATGGAATGGGCTCCTTGTACAACAATAACTTGCGTTACTACATGCAAGATATCTACAGAGGAGATGGAGTTCACTTCTCAGATGAGGGCAACAGAATTTTCATTCTGAATTTAAGACTGCATTGGTACCTACTTATAAGTACCTAAATGTACCATAAACCCAAAAGCTCTTCTCAGAGCTACCCTACATCTGATCACTCTCAATTATTATTTTACTCTAACTTTTTTCACTAATTTTCAAGAAAGTACGCTCCCCAGAACGCTTCCCAGTTCGCGAACCGGGCGCACTCCACGCAAAAGAACTAAAAAAACGATATTTTTTTTTTTTGCCCTGCGAGGCCCTTTTAAAGCCTCCACATCAAACCTAGGGGGTCAGGGAGGATCTATTATGCCCCCTTATGGTCATTTGCCCCTTCGCTTTGGCCTCCTCTTCTCTCTCGATCCTACCGAGAGACAAGATGGCGGCCGCTACGGACTGTTTGGAATGTTTACAGACGCCGAAGAACCAATCAGCTTCGCAAAGCTCCGTAACGCAAAAAGTACGCGAAGCGGAGCGCTGTTACAGATATATATCTTTTTTTGAACGTTAATTTCTCAAAATCCACTGGAGCACATATATTGAGACCTAGCAAAGGCACATCGGGCTACCAGTACCTACAATTTTCCCAAGTTTCGTGCAAATCCATTCAGCCGTTCGATTATTATTATTTTTATTTTTTTTTGCCCCGCGGGGCCCTTTTAAAACCTCCACATCAAACCTAGGGGGTCAGGGAGGATCTACTATGCCCCCTTATAGTCATTTGCCCCTTCGCTTTGGCCTCCTCTTGTCTCTCGATCCTACCGAGAGACAAGATGGCGGCCGCTACGGACTGTTTAGAATGTTGACAGACGCCGGAGAACCAATCAGCTTCGCTTCACAAAGCTCCGTAACGCGAAAAGTACGCGAACTGGAGCGCTGCCCGGTCCGCTGTTACAGATATATATCTTTTTTTGAACGTTAATTTCTCAAAATCCACTGGAGCACATATATTGAGACCTACAAAAGGCACATCAGGCTACCAGTCCCTACAATTTTGCCAAGTTTCGTGCAAATCCATTCAGCCGTTCGGGCTAAAAGTGAGGCCAACCGCCCTATGGAAAACTCAATGTTAAAAACACGTTTTGGGACCCCCCTTTTTTCTCGGCCCCCCCTTGACGAACCCCCCCCCAAATTTTCAGGGGCTACTCAGAAACAAAATGTACCATTTTCCTGAAAATTTCAGCCAATTCCGCCCACAAACGCCAAAGTTATTAGACATAGAATTTTCAAAAATCCCATAGAGAAAAAATCCTAACTACATATACCTACTGGCGACCGCCAGTAGGTAATATATATATATATATATATATGTATATATATATATATATATATATATATATATATACATATATATATATATATTTACAAAGCCTGATCTTCTCGCCATTTCGGGGGGTTTTGCGGTGTTCATTCAGCCAGGCCTTCAGGGTGCAGGTTCATCACATGGATAGAAGTTGTCTGATTGGAGTAAGATAGTCTATTTTACGCTTACTCTCAAATACCTGTCAACTGTCATCATTGGCATCTTCAGCCAGACCACCTTATAGCCACCACTTTAGAATATGCAGCTCATACATTGTTTGGAAAAGTGAGCATTGTAAAATTCCCTGCCCATGTTCCTTCTTATGTTGCATTACAATCTAAGGTGGGGAAGGAACAGTTTCCTTATCTCTTTGAACCAATAACAAAAAGAAGAGTGATTCTGATAGAAATCTGTTATTTGGACATTTACTATGCAATTATTATTAGCATTGCATCAGAGAAACTTAGGTCCAGACATCCATAATTTGCAACATATATTTTTGTGGCAGCTAAATTATTCGGTGAAGCGACCTATGTAATAATAGGTCGGTTCGTAGAACAAGGATTGGAAGTGAGGTACAATCCAACCTACCCCAATACTCTTCATGAATTAGGTGGCAAATTGTGACTTACTCCAACGGATGTCCATTAGAGGAAGGGTGGCCTACTGTCAGCAGATTACCATGCCTGTGATCTTGTTTTCAATTATTTATGTTTTAAAGGCAACCCTTTTGTCTTGAAAGAAACAGTGCTGCATTTAAAATGTTGTATTTTAAAGTTCCACTTCCCACTTCCCACTCCAAACTTTTGTTTCACATTCACTACAGGGAAAGTGTCTTAAGCTGACCACTTCACCTCTGTGAATGGGTTACAATCACCTTTGAGGAGTTGGTAACCTAAGAATGGTTTATGTCCTAAATTATGGTCACAAACATAGCATTTTGAAATGCAATTTAATATGGATGGTGTACCCGCCCCTTCCAAATTTCGATTTGGTATGCATTTCTAAACCCATTGTGTGATTTGCCAAGAGAGTGCTTCTATTGTTTCTGTGCTGGTTAACAAAGATAAAGTCCTTATGTTCACTTATCAAACCAAAAACCTTCTGTGAGCCCTTCCCACACTATTCCAGAATGTGTACACCCACTCTCACTGCATGTCCTGCTTTCAACATTCTTTGCAATCATATTAAAATGTAAACATTTTTTAAACAAATCAATGGGAAAGATTATATTCCCATCCACTGAACCACTCTTATGTTGCAGTCATTGCTCGGGCCATACCCCCGCAAACAAATATTCCTGGCTATGCCCTGTGTCCCGGCCAGGCGATTGGTGAGGGAAGGTGAGGAGGTTGTGGGCACAAGTGCATAACTTTATATTCCAGCGGCAAGTCACATCGGATCAGAGCTGTTGACTCACTTCTGTGCGGTGGGGGAGAACTGTGCTACCTACCGGGAGCAGGGCGGTCACTAGAAGGTGGCCCTACCGGCCCTACAGGCCTGAGCCGGCCTTATTGGCCTACCCTGAGAGCCCCTTGAGTGGCTTGGGGCATTGAACCAGAGATACTAGGGATATCCCAGCTTGGTAGCTTAATGGCTTGTGTTTGTGGTTTACCTGATTCCCTCGTAGTCACCACAGATGTACTTGGCTGTGCTGGATCACCTGCAACACTGGGGCCCCCGTTACACTACATCCTACCTTGTGGATGCTGATTGATTTGTTTGGAGACTGCCTTTCACCCTCAGTCTCAAGGATTGGTGAACTGTATGGTTGAATGCGTGCTGGGATCCACTGAGACTACTTGTGCCCATATGTGCATGGCTCATGCCATACATAGCTGTAGCAGTTCACCAGAGCTGCCAGGTCACTTGATCTCCAGTGGATCGGGCCCTCGTTTCCAGCATCATGACCTGGCAACCACTCGGGGATGTCTTATACATTTGCTGTGGGCCTGTCCAATCCTACACCGTTATTGGATCACGATTTTGCAAAAACTCAGAAGCACGACTGGCCTCTCTATACCAAACATGCCAGCAGGGGTGCTCCTTGGCCTTTTCCCTCACCCAGCCCTGGAGAGACCCACGGTCAAATTCCAAGACTTGACCCTAATATTAGCTAAAAGTGCCCTCACTATATGGTGAAAAACAATAGTGTTCCCGCCATAGCTACCTGGTCACGTAAATTGATCACATGGGGCCAGGTTGAGAGCACATTGCTACACAGGGAGGAACGATAAGGCTTACGAAAATATTTCCAATCAGAGGCATGGGACATGCTCCTCGAGCAATTTATAGGTATCACTAAAAATTATACTCACCTCCCTTGATGTGCCTGTGTAGAACACATAATTTGCTGTCCTTCTCTTTGGCATGTGATCGCTAAGCTGCGCTCAGTGGGCCTTTCTGTGTGTACTTAGTCAATAGACAAGGTCTCCTCTAGTAGATGATTAGAATGTCTTCGGAGGTTTCACTAACTCTTTATATATGTTTGGTGGTCGGGAATAATACACTGCTAGTCTTATATCTAGCACCGAGGGAAGGGAAGAGGTTTATATTGGGGATTCCTTGTACTAAACACTAACAAGTACATGTTCCAAATATGCAACCACATAGGTCATTGACATAGGGGAAAATCTTGATTGTATATGCAACATTACTGTCTAAGACATGCAGTGGCAGCTGGTGACATTTGAAAGTTTTGGGGTGCAAAATAATTTTCATACATGCACTGCGGAGAGTGAGAGTAGCGAGCAAGCCCGAATAACCTGTGGGAGGGAGGGGTTCTCCCCAGAGAAAATTCTGAAAAAAGAGTGGACAAATGGTGCATTTTTAAGCAAATTTTAGAAAGCAGGAGGGTTAATAAAGCAATTGTGAATCTATTTTAACAAAGACAGTGACTGGCAAAACTGGGAGACCACCCCATACCAAACCTGCAGCAGTGCGTACAGGGACAGTGTGCCAGAAGACTCCACTACAGCATACCTTGGGTTGCGAAATCACTGAGTCAGTGGAGATTCCCTGTCACCCTCCAAACGTAGCCTCCTGCTCCATCTTCTCACTCCTCCCTGGGATGGCATACGTCACAACTCACCATCCCTCGCACCTCTCGACAGGATGCCCACTTCCCCTCACCCCTCTATGTGCAGCAGGACGTTTCTCTCAACCTTTCATTGATACCCTCTCCTCCACCCATTAGAAGATGCTCAGTCCCTCCGACCTATACCATTATATGCCGCTCGATAGTGTGCCCTCCCCGCATACCTTGAAGACATCCCCTTCGGTGTCGCTGACCACCCTCTGGTTGAGCTTGTAGTCCAGCAGCAGGTTCTGCAGGGACACGTCCCGCAGTAAGTGTAGGCACCAGGTGCGCAACACCCATTGGGCCCACGGGGCTTCAGCCCCCCCGTCCCCCGTCGTGTGTGTCAGCCCGGCGGAGACAGCTTCACGGGCTGGCGACTGTCTAATTGCAGCCGCACCCGAGTACTTAACAGGTCTTTAAAAGACCATATACTTGTAAATTAGGGTTTTGTTGTGTGTTCACCCCTTCTTACAGCCACTCTGTCCTTGGTTGGAAGAATTAGCCCCCCCCCCGAAATATTTTCCAGCCCCCCCCCCGAAATTTGTCTCTAGTTGCCCGCCTGGTAGGCACAGAGGACCACTCATGGCCCGAAAGCCACTGGTTCTGTTTCCTCTGGGCCGATGTCACAGAGCAGCAGGGAGAACAACATAGGGAGGGCAGAGAAACAGAGATCCAGGAGGCGGGAACCACGAGGCCTGGCCCCCGGGGACGAGCTTTAGCCCACAGCATAGACACAACCTCTGGCAACGGCAGGATGAGACAGGATCTTCAGGCTGTAGCAGAATAAACTGCTATTAATTTGCTTGAGTACTCGTCTGCCAATCATTGACATAGCCATCTATTTTGGCTTTTGTAAAGCAAACATTTTATACTGAGCTTCCTGAAGGCAGGCAGTAGTGCTAGTCTCACCCACAGATAGCATCAGCAGTAAACGTGCACCCGACACACATACAAATAGACCCCCCAACTGCAATACAGAGATTTAGCAGAGGAAGCTTTCCTCGCATAAATGCAGTACTGCATAGTAGCTGCGGCACTAATTCGCCCAATAATGCTGTTCAACTGCAGAGACTGAAGTAGAGCACTCCTCCCATAAACAGGGAGCAGTTAGCAGCACCTGGTAGATGCGGCACAAGATCCCATCACATACCGAGTCAGTAACTGAGATCAGCTGTAAAAGTTCCCCTCACACACGGGGATCACATGTTTAAAAGACTCGCACCCCGCTCCCTTATTACTGTATGACGCACCCCATGAATGAGTAAATATCCAACGCCCAAACAGAGCTGCATCTTTGGAACCAAACAGGTGTTTTACACACAGGAAAACAGGGCACCCAATGCCCGTCTGTAAACCAACATCAGCCCTCGTGGGGGTGGGTCATGTGGGGGGATCACTCGTGGGGGAAGAGGCAGGAAGGGTTTAATTAAAATAAAATAAACGTACCTTCCCTCGGGTCCCGTGCCACCTCAGCGCCTGGCCGGGTCCTGGCCAAGTCCCGACTCCCACATTTTCCTGCTGCTCTCCTGAACAGGTAGCAGCCAATCAAAGGCAGTCTCCCTCCCCTCCCCTAAGCCAATCACAATTATGCAATGGCAGCATTGTGATTGGTGCGGATGGCGCCCAGCCGGGCGCCTATGGGGAGGCCATTTTCTCTATGTAGGTTGCATGCAGCAGCCTACATAGAGAAAAGAGAGAGTGCGCATGACTGGTTTGGTCAGCCCCTAGAGTGCCGACCAAACAGTCAGGGCCCACAGCATTGGGCTAGCCACGCCTCCCCTTCTTTCCGGCAGACACCCCACCCACAACTAGGCGCTTCTGCTTTCTCGCAGTGCGAGAAGCAGAAACATAAAATAGTTGTTTTACCATTTTGTGTTTCTGCTTCTCGCACTGCGAGAAAGCAGTGAGGCAATGCCCCTCTGCACTAATGGAGGAGCCGCCCCGATAGACATTCCAAACAAAAAACAAGAGCAAACCATATGTCCTTGCAAATTGGGTATAGCTAATCAGCCAAAATACATTTGTTCACAAGAAACTCATTTAAACCAAAACATTACAATTTTAGCAAGGAATTAATGTCTTGCACAATTTAAACTAAATTAGCATACAGTAGAGTCAATATGTATTACATTTTTTATAAATAAGTAATATTTCCTTGATTGTAGGAAACACATATGACTCAGGTGAAAACAGTCCCACACATAACTGTTTTTATGCGACGCCCCTCCACCCTAACGGAGGAGCCGCCCCTGAAAAAATGTCTTCTTTGTATGTAAACAATATACACATGTACGCTAATAAAACTGTGTAAAATGAAGGTCAATGTAATAGTATATTTGTTCTGGATTATTTGATTGGTCACAAATATGCTTAAAATAGCTTACTGAGATCTTTGTGTTCCCAGCAAGGTCGTCCATATAACAGCAGTAGGATAGCTCTAATGGTTAATGCCCTTGCTTGAGTGATCTGTGTGTGTTTAGTTACATACAGGTTTAACTCATGAAGTGATAGTATAGAGGGTTAATGTGCAGAGCCTAAAATAGGCTCCTGCAGCCAGTATTGTGAACGGGGTACCTTCACCCAACCTTCATGGGTCCCCAAGAGAGCTTAGGCCTATAAAAATCCAAAAGATACAGGTGTAGGGCCCCCTCGTCCCATTTTGCTTTCATGTTGTCTTGCACCAGAGTTAATTACTAAAAAAACATTGGTCAAGTTGGTCAAACGGGTCTATATTGTCTCTTTAAGGGTATTGAGAAACAGAGGACTCCATGGATGTGCAATAGCTGGGTAAGTATGAGGATCAAATCTATAGAGGCTGACTAAGAAAACAATGAATGCAGCAGGGAGTTACTGCATAATTATAAGCAAATTCTGCAGCTGGAAGTAATGATTTTTAATTATCTTGTGTAGTGGTTGCAAAACCACGTAAACATTCCTCTCATGTTCTAATCAGTTTGTCCGTTAGTCAGCTGATGTAAACCAGATGTTGCTCTTTGAATACCTAATTTCATGTACAGTGTGGCCCAAAACTTTGATATGTAGTAAGGCCCTCGATCAGATATTACCTTAGAAAGAAGGCTATCTAGAAATACTGCAGACTGCTGTAGGATCCTTTGGGAGAGCTGAAAAAATGAGCCATCTTAGTAAAAGAATCGGGTAGTCGCCTTCATAGCTGTCCATCCCTCAGAGAGGAAACGATCTGCAATATAATAACTTGATACATTATCTTGTTAGTAGTAGACCCAGTTTCGAATAAGTACTACTTTTAGCTTGAGTGCATTTTTCACAAGACTGTGTAAAGTTGGCCCCCAACATTTTCTTCTTCTGATCTCCTCAGTAGCTTGTTTCAGTTTACAGCTTGTCGTGAAGGAATTATGACACAACTTCAAAATCAATAGGTGAAGGTGTTCAGTTGGAATAACGTTTTTTTGAAAAAAATAAAAATCCACTTTGAAAATTCATTTCAGACATAACCAGTCCTCTACTCCAGTGACACTCACAAGGACTTTTGGTTCTTGTTCACTCTTGATCAATAATATTGCTGGCTATAGAGCCAATGCAAAATGGCTGACTGTAAAAGGATTCTTTTACCAAAGGAAACAATATTCATGAACCTGCTGTGATAAACAATCAGCAACAATATTTTGGGGACCAGGGATAAATGTTATTAGGAAGTCGTACTGTTGGGAAAAATACACACAGTGCTTGTCTACTGTTTCCTCCTTGTGTTTGCTGTAAAACTTGAAGCGTTCTATGGTCAGTTTCGGCTATATCGTAATATCATGCACTCAACAAAAAAGTGTCTTTAATCAATGAGTAGATCCTTAATGGCAAGGAGGACATTTTCGAGAGTAATATGCGGTAGGATGTTCTTCATTTTGTGAATTATGTTGCAATGATACTGCCCCCAAAACTTCACCATGACCACGAAACCGTCATCCTGCATGTTGTTACTAGGCAGTCGTTACAACGAACGCGTTGTAACAACGCGTACCATTACCCCGCAAGTCATAACAATGACTAGTGGAGAGGGGAGAAGGTATTGGATTTAATATCCAACACCTTCCCTACTGTCCGCACAGACTGGATTTGGAATAGTAAATTGTACTACTCCAACATCCAGCGCCATCCCCTCCAAATCGTTGTTACGACTTGCGGGGTAATGGTATGCGTTGTTACAACGCGGTCATGGTAACGGCTGCGTTGTAACAACATGCGTGGTAACAGGCTGCAGAAAAAGGACGCATATTCGTCCAAAGCATCAGTCTCAACTATAATTAATTTGGAAACATCAGATTGCAACAAAACTAGAGCTGTTATAAATGCAGACTTCAGGTTAGAAAAAGAAATGTAAGCTTCTATGGTCCATTGAAAACAATTCCCTTTCTTTAAGAGATCCGTAATTGGAGTAACCAGAGCTGACAGTTGATAAACTATCTATAATGATTAGCTAGTCCTAAAATATAACAGGGACTATGCACAAACTGCATTTTGTAGTATGTGAAGGAGCATTACGGTTGTACGACTCACATACTACTAACTGCTATTCACAACCTACGTGCAGAGACTTCTGCCTCCGCCTCTCTTATCTTCTCTAAGAGATTCCAGTCAATATAGAAGGGGTCTCCCCACAGATATTCATATGATTTAAGGGTACATGTAGGAGGGACCAGAAAGAGTGTGACAGGAAGATGGGGGGTAGTTACTCACATTGGGAGGGTAGTGTTATACTAATTGATAATTAAATATGCTATTCATTAACAAATAATAGTTCACTCATTTATTAAAAATGTTAATAGGCTTTGAAACTCGTATTAAATATTCAAAATAATTAACATTAATTAAACAAATAATTTGTATTTACTTCTACTAAATATTAATTACAAATAAAAATGCTGGTGGGGTAGTTTTATGTTAAAAAATGAACATTTATAAAATAATCATTTATTTTTAAGAATTAAAGTGCTGGAACATTGTACCTTATTAGTTTTAGGTCAACAATAATTATTGACATGTTTTGACAACTGAATGATACATTAACACATTTTTAATACAGATGTTTAATTAATAAACTTAATTAAATGCCCCTATACTTTCCCAAAGGGAGAGCTGCCCCACAGCGACAGAGATCTACATCTGCATGTGAAACATTATCACTAGTAACTTTGGAATTGTAAATTCAGTCTGAGGTGGCTCCACCCTCTCTCAAATGGGCAAGAGGCATTTAAGTCTACAGTAGATGTAAAGCTACAATCTGAAACGTTGCATAGCAAAAAACGGCTGACTTACCCCAGGTGTAAATATACATGTGAGTACATATACACATGTACAGTTAGCTTTGTGGATTGGCCTCAATGTGAGTTTTTTTTTTACATTAGTTTAACTTGGTCTTTCTAAAACAGCCTTCACCTTTTGGTTATCTGTTGGTAACGTATTAGTCAATAAACATATACCAAATTTTCAACATATTTGTTTTAACAAAAGCACATTTATCTGGTTTGCCTGAGAAATGGTGCTGCGTAATTGAAAAAAGAGTTCCTTGACAGTGTCTTCATGTTGTTTAGGATCTTTAAAAAAAAAAAGTTGTCATTTAGGTTGATAAGGAAGGATCAAATCATAAAAAAATGCATTTAGAAAATGCAGGATGGGGCATTACATAGACCAAATGGCATTACTCTGCATTTGAAATGCTCAAGAATCATACAGAAGTCACCTTCCATTCATCTCCACTCTGAGGTCTAGTTTCATACACAACTTGGCATTGCATATAGTTTTTAGGCTAGCAGATATTCATGGAAATGGTTATCTATCTTTAACTATTATTGATTTAAACATCCGTAGTCTATACAGAAATGGAGATCAGTAGTATCTTTCTTTGGGTAGTAAAAAGTGATGCTCCAGCTGTTGTTTTTAAAGGTGCTGTCAATCCGTTGTTTAAATTAGTGTCCAGTAATTCTTGAAGGACTATTCTTTCATATATATGCTATGTAAAGATAACAATGTCATACTTATATTATAAGGCAGCACTAGAACAGTGAGTGAGTCAAACAAGACCAATGCATGGTACTTCGAGATTACCTGACGCAGTGGTTGAGATTGTGCAGTGACTATTCCACATGATGCAAGTAGTCCATTACATGCCTTTTCTATATCAGGATATTGATTGATTTTCAGGTGTATTTCATGATATTAGACCCATTTAATTTCCTTGTATGTACTGAACCCTGCACAACCAATTAAGGCTGGGAGTTGAAAGATGTGTTCCTTCTAAATACAAAGAGGCTTAGAGAAAAACAAATCCAGACATTTGGTTTCTTCACTCATCTTTAATGATTTCAGGCTGTCTTACAAGAACTGGTTGATGTGAATGACATGTATTACTAAGGTCTCCTTTTTACTCAAAATACATGCAGAGTCTTAATTTCCCCCTCCATCCTTTTTCTCATTAGTTGTGGCCCCAGCCACTCCCAAGTGCATGTTTTTTTCTTCAACTTGATTCATTTTGCTTAAAGGAAGCTTTGGAAGCAGGTCACTATGCAGACCACTTTGAAAATCCATAGAACCTCTAAACAATACAAGTGTCTCTTCTTGAGCTGAAAAATGTTGATTGTGGCAGTCAAACATAGTTTGAAATGCAGTATTGAAGGCTGCATAGTTCTCACAGCATCGCAGTTTGAGAATCGCAACTCCTAATGTACTAACAGGCACATGCATCAAAGCCTTTTGCGATTGCAAGCGGTGTGATTCGAAAACATCGGCCATTTGCGATCGCAAAATTAGCTTTGCAATGCATCTAGGGTCAAGACCCTTGCAATTTTAGAATTCTCAATTAATTGTGAGTTCTCAAATTGTGATTGCATTGAAGGAATCGCATTGAGCGATTCCTGAAATGCAATGCATTAAACTAAAAACATCAGCTATTTCGCAAATGGGGGGAGCAAATTACCATGAAGTTGAACTTCATGGTAATTTGCAAAAAACTTTAAAAAATGCACTTTGTGCATTTTTCAAAGTTTCATGTTGCGCACACACATGCCCTTAGTGCATGCATGTGTCCGCAACATATGTGCACAAATCAATTTCAGGGGTGCAACAGGGTGTCCTTTTGACACTCTGGCACCCTTGAAATTGCATTCTCAATGTGCGATTCTCTAATTGAGAATCGCAAATTGAGAATATCTTCCCATTCATTCCTATGGGCCTCTAGGCCTTCATTCCTATGGGCCTCTAGGCCCATAGGAATGAATGGGGAGGTATTCTTTTTAAGCGATTTCTACATGCATAGGCCTTTACGATTACTTAATTGCAATTCCTTAAAAATCGCAATTAAGGAATTGCGAAAGCCAACATTGATGCTTGTGCATACAAAAGGCTTACTTTTAACACAGCAATCCCTAGTGCGCCACAAATTGACCTACTTAATGAACATTAACAAAGTCGGTTGCAATTTGTGACCCACTGGGAATCACAGTAATCACAAGGATGGTGGTCTGCTGGGGGTCAGCAGACCACAGTGTATAGGATTGCTTTTTAATAGAGCAAATTCTTTGTTTCAAATGTAGCCTGTTTCCTTAAAGGAAAAAGCAATGTGTTTTACAAAAAGAAAATGAAACTTTGAACTTTAATGTTTTAAGACTAGGCCTGCTCCCTTGGGAGGACCTTCTCATTCGCAAATAGGTTACCACCTGCTTCGAGGTGTCAGTATAATATTAATTTGCTACTGGAATTCAGTTGCAAAAAATTAATACATCCCACTGCAAATCATCATATAGAAGGGATGCCATAAACATGCCCCTTCAAAAAATCGATCTGTAAACCCAAATTGTGATTCAGTTTACAGAATCGCAATTGGCTTTTTACATTTAAAAAAGCTTTTTTGCAGTTGCATACAGCCTGATTCTATGAATCGGGCCGTTTGCGACCTCCAAAAAGTTTTGTAGATGAGGCCCTATGTGAAGACTGAAGACGCGATTCATTTGGGTACAGGAGATAGAATAAATAACAAAGAAGATGCTTAAAAATACTTCTGTAACCAATCTTGTTCGCTGAAGCAAAAAGGGAATATACAAATGCCTTTATTGGAGGTGCATTGATTGATTGTATATTTCATTTTTGCTCATTATAAAAGAAAACTACAAAAGAGCATTGTGTGTAATCTCATCTTCAGAATTAACATTTAACTGCAGCCTTTTAAGTGAAATATTATTTGTTTTAGGACATGATTTTAGGCTGGCCTATTAGGAAAATCGGCACTGCCTGATGACCAGTCTGACATGTCAGTTTGTGGCTTCGTTTAGTGGCTGCAGGTGGGCAATTTATGAACATCTATATGTAATGACTAGGTGGCAGTAGCAGGCAGTCGTATGTCAGAATATCATGTGCAGAGACATCGTCAGACATAAATATATTCCTAAATATAGTTTATAATAATATCATTTCATTGTCCAACGATTTGTATTATTACTTCCAATATGCTTACACTTTAATAGACCATATTTAGGACACAATATTTGTTCTAACACCACTATCCTGATACCTCTCCGAGGCAACAAGCACTGTACAGGTGACACTAGGTTGCACAGGGCACACACAGCAGTACAAGGTGGTTGTCTCACATGGTCTGGAATGAGCTGCATCATCTCATATTGTGCGCTCTGCTGCAAGTGGTACAGTACTAATTTGAAAATAAATCAACTGCTGCCTGACACACAGTGACTGCTGCGTACAACCCCTCCCCAAGTTTCATACACTCCTGCCCCAGTGGTATTTGTGATGAATCCACCAAGCCCACTACCAAAAATCACCTGAAGCGCCACAGCAGCTAATTCATTGGATGTAGATGGGTACTGCTGGTGGGAAAGCCGGCTGTGTTGGCTTGCCTGTCCAGCCCATCTCTGCAGCAAGATGGGGAATAGCTTCTGACTCCCTGGCAGGTTTTGATCTTCGGTGTTCCATGGGGAGGTCAGACATAGTCGGGGAGAAGTTGCTGACCCAAGCAATCAATATATTGTTTTTATTTACTTTTTTCCTTTATACCCTAGGTATTTAAGCATCTTGATAATAAGCCCCCACAAGATTTAGTGGATGAGTAACATTTCTCAGCTCTTTATCAACCATTTTCTCACCTTCACTATTGCAATAGCATAAATACTGCACTTCATTACAAATCAATAGCCACACTCCAAAGAGCCCAGAACCTTCCTGCTCATTTCCTGGTTGGTGTATAACACGACCACATCACATCTGTGCTGAAGGCTCTCTACCGGCTGCCTGAAAAGGAAAGAAGGCTTTTAAAATTCATGTGCCTCGTATACAAAGTCTTAAATGGCTGAGCTACAAATTAATTGTCAAAGTTGTTTGCCCTTATCTTCCAACCAGATGTATAATTTCTTCCAGTCTTAACTTACTGTCTATCCCTCTGACTTGCTACAAGAATTTCAGAGGAATGACCTTTCGTGCACAAAGCTCCTCTCTCTGGAGCTCGCTACTTATTTTTCCTAAACAGGGAATCTAACTTTCTCAAATTCATGAGCTTGCCAAAATGTATTCCTTCAGGCAGATTTGTGGCTAAACATACCGCTGTCTACTATTCTCATTTTTTTCTCATATCTCTTGGTCAGATGCCTAAAACTGGTTGCTGCCCCTTCATCTTGCGGACACTTCATCACCTTTATATCAGCATACATGGTTGATGTATTCCTTCTGTTGACAATACCTCTCCAGGGATGTTCAATAGTTACCAAGAACTCAATCCATTTTCAATCCTCTGTCTCTAGTTCATAGCAATATGAGACTATTGGACATGACATCCTTGATGTGGTTTTCCCCCAACATTTTGCCTTCCAGCCTACTGCATAAGTTACCACTGCTAACCAGTGCAAAAGTACTTGTGCGCTCTCCTTTAAACATGGTAACATTGACATACACCCAATTGGCATATTTAATTTATTTGTAAATCCTTAGGAAACTGGTACTGCACATACCCAGGGCCTGTAATTTAAATGCGACTAGTGGGGCTGCAGCACTTATTGTGGCACCCACTTAAGAAGTCCTTTAACCATGTCTCAGGCCTGCCATTGCAGTCTGTGTGTACAATTTTAAACTGGCAATTCGACCTGCCAATATAAACTTCTTTCCAGGCCCAAGCCTATCTTTTTGATACATACATGTGATCCTTAGGGTAGGGCCTCCACAGCCCAGAGGGCAGAGTGTAGTGTATTTAAAAAGTTTGACATGTTCTTTTAAGTTTTACATGTCCTGGCAGTACAAAACTCACTAGTGGGAGGCCTACCTCTCCCATAGGGTAATGTTGGGTTAAAGTATTACATTTAATAAGTGCTAACATTTGATTGTAAATAGGTACAACTTTCATGTTTGGCTTCTGAGAAATTGTAAGTAAATTATTTTTATAATTTATAATTTATTTATAATTTTTAATGGTAAAGTCGGATTTTTTTTTGATTTTTTTATTTTGATATTTTTTGCAAACAATTCAGAATGTTTCATTATACATCATGAAATTCAGCAAAGAATACAGAAACATGAAATCAGATTCTCCCATGGAAACAGAGAAGTCAATATGAAGTTACAATTTCAGAAAAAAGAAATATTAAGAATGAATAGTCTTTAACGTAATTGTTGAATAAAAAAACAATCATTATCAGTTTCAATCCCTTTGAGTCCATTGTTGTATCGGGGCCCAGATTTTCATCCCTAATTGTTTCCTTTTTAGTCCTTTTGTTGAATATATTGCGAGTTCAAGATTAAATTTGGCTAAAAAGCGAGCCCTCCACATCGAAAAGGTAGGTGGTTCGGGATTGATCCATTCCTGGGTGATACATGCACGATATTCAGCCATCATTATAAAGATCAAGGAAGTATATTCTTTTTCTATGGAGTCTGATGATAGTCCAAATAAAATCAAATCCGGAGTGAGAGTTATTGTTTTCCCTAGTATGGTCTGAATACATTTCTGCATTTCTGATAGTACATTAGATAGTTTAGTACATGAACAGAACATGTGTATTGCGTCTGCTCCTATCAGAGTACAACGATTGCAGCAGATGCCTACAATAACCCCCCATTTCTTGACTTTAGCAGGTGTATAATATAGGTCAAACATTACCATATAATGTTGAATTCGAGAACATCCTGAAAATAAAATAGCGTTGGCTAGTTCAATCGATTCTTTCATCGGAACCTCATTCAATCCTAATTTCACAGCCCATTTCTGTTGAGAAACAATTAAATCATCTGGAAGATAAGTCATAAGTACATTGTAGAAATATCCTATTTTTCGTTTAATGTAAAGACTATCTATCAGTAAGGCGTAGAATTTTTTGTGCGACCTGACTATTGTCACGCTACTGTTCAGCTACGTTGGCAGCTGCGTCAGTTTATACCCTTATTACAAGCAAAGGGTGCGCAAGCTTTTCTCTTAAACCCTGCCAAACTCAAAATAATACATAAAGAACGTTCTTATTTTTTTAACCTCGGAGGTGGCAGTTAAAGAATTGTTAGCTTCGATATGATATGCCCCTTTGCCAGATATTCACTAGCATGGCCTCTTCTACTTGAAGGGAAAACGAGGGGGAGGGGAAAAAAAAGAGACAGAGGAACAGTGCTTTTTCTAGCCCTTTCTTTTCTTGAATCTACTCTGATTATATCCATTTACATCAGTCTAACCACTATGTATAAGTAATGGTTGAGTCGATTTTCCTCTTTTTTTTTCCCCTTCCCCCTTAGTTTGTTTGTTTGTATACTTACTCACTTATTTCTGAGATGGAATCTCTTTTTTTTTTTCCTTTTTTTTGATCATTGGTATGGAGCAGACAATTGAAAATTGTAGATTGTAGACTGTAGAATGGAGCCACACGAAGCGCGCCACCTAGTGCTTTCATACCATCAATGTTAGGGACTGGTAAGTCCCTTTGCCCTGGTTGGGTGGGGTTGCTGGGTAGGGTGGGTAGGCTCGGGTTGAGCCTGGGGTGGGTTGGGTTTGGATGGGGGGGTGCAAACAAATTCAGAAAAATTCTTATCTTGATTTCGATTATTTCTTGCTTTCTTTTATGTTCTCTCGCTATACAGTATTTCTTGTTAAATATTAATCAATGTTTGAGGATAGTGATTTATTTGGCTCTCAACTGGATCGTTTATATATCTTTGGAAATTCTTTTGAAGGATATGCATGTTATAATGATAATAAATGCTTAGATGGAGAAATTACGTATATGCTCTTGGAACATTTGTGGTTTAAATAATATAAAAAAAAGGGGGATTGCTGCACAAATTATTCTGACTATGAAAATTGATATTTTATGTATCCAAGAATCACATATAACCTGGAATGATAGACACCTGTATAAGGATCTGGGACTAAATTTAGTGGTATGCACACGCCAAGGAACAACTACAAAAGGAGTGGCAATCTTAATTAGGAGAGGCTTAGGAAATCCTATTCGGAGTAAAGCGGATCACTATGGTAGATGGGCAGTTTCGGAAATCAGAATTAATCAGAAAATATGGACAATATGTTCAATATATGCTCCAAATGTAGATGATCCAAATATTTTAAACCTCCTAAATTTAGAATTAGCTGACTGGTCCCCGTCTTTAATACTATGCGGAGATCTAAATTTGAATATAGAATCTAATATGAATATACGCGACGATTGTTTCTATCAAGGTGGGAAGAAAAAAATCGTTTAAAGCTCTCCGCTCTATGATTTTGGATTATGGTTTATTTGATGTTGCCTATGAAAAAAACCCTCAGGCACCTGGGTTTACGTTTTCTTCGCCACATAGGAAATTTGTGCGATTAGACTACTTTTTTATTAAAAGAACACTACTGGATGATACCAAATTTGAGTCCTACCCGCGTATAATTTCGGATCATAATCCAATATTGATTGAAATTAAAACTAATATGCTTCCTAAACCCCAAATCAGAAGCTGGACATTTGATCGTAAATTATTAGTTGATCCTGACTATCTAAAATTAATATCAGTATGGGTAAAAGAATTCTTTGATATTAATCGGGGAACGTGAGGAAAATGAAATTTTGCCTGACCAATGTGTCCCCTGCGTATACCCTATGTTACATGTATGTGCATGTCATCCATGCATTTCCTTGTAGTGGCCTGAATCACTAGGCCTCTGCAATCACGTCCTGCATTAAGGTGCCTGTCATCAAGTTTCCCAAAAGTTAAGCTAACATGAAGGCCCATGTATTTGCATTGCATTGTGCACTTTTAAATAAATATCGTACTGAACCCTTTTTGTGGTTCAGTCTGAATCACCAGTCCCTGAATTAGTGTTTTCTTAACTCCTGACACACTGAAAGCTGCAATTACGTATCTCTGACCTCGCATGCTTCTAGCCCAGCCGAGCGAAGGGTTGCCAAGACAGTATTATGAATAACAGTTATCTGCATGCCCGGTTAACAAGAATAAACAGAACCCGTCAGCGAAGATAGGGCCTAGCCTCTCTGTCTCCATTAAAATGAATCACAGTGCTTGCATCTCCAGAAAGCTCACAGCCCCGTGTAATGAACGAAGAAAATATATGCCCTTTATGATTCTTAGTGATGCATTACCCTTTGCTTCAGATAATACATCCCGGACTCAAGATATCAGATAGTACCAGATGTGCTGGTCGCCTTGACACTAAAGATCTCTCTACTAGACTGAAAGTCAGCTCTCCTCCCAGTTGCACGTCAATTGCACGTCATGACAAGTTGCACACAAGTAGGGCAAAGTTCCAGCTGGTCATGCAAACTCCTCCTCTGTGTACCACCCACCTATGACACCTACCTATCACCTACCTATGACTCATAAAGTGTACACCCTCATGTACGCCTACATGCTCTTATCTCATTTTCTGTCTTGCTCTGCCTCGAGCTCCCTATGTACAAGGAGTAAAAAGTATATATACTGTTCTTTGTTATTAAATGTTAGAAGACCCTTCCTGAACCTCAGTGGTGATGGAACAGATTCTCCCTAACTCGAGTTATTGGAATAAAGCCCTTTTAACTTGGACACCACGGACTCTCTGCCTCTCATTTGATACATGCTAATTGTTAATGCCTAGAAATTATGCCAGGGTAATTATTTTATTTACCACATTATTTTGGCGCCCGACCAGGACTATCCCTTTCCCCACGCGCCGGCGACGTAGGTCCAGTTTTTGCCCCCTTCTACAGCCGTGACGGACTCCGAAGTGCACGCAGCGGGATTTCCTGCTTACTCCCTCAGGCCCACGGAGGAGACGGACTGTGACCAGGCGTCCACACGAGGCGGTGAGGATCGCGGATCATCCCAACCAGAGCCCAACCCGTGAGAGAGCAAGGTCCGAGGTCTCCAGAGGTCCACCTGTTCCAAGGCGCATGCGTAGAAGTTCGAGGCCTTCAAGTTTCAAGTCCTGCTTCCCGGTGAGTACCACTATGGGGAATGCATCAAGTTTCAAGACGGGTCCACTGTAAAAGGTGGAAACGGTCAAGACGGGTCCACTGTAAAAGGTGGAAACGGTCAAGACGTGTCCACTGTAAAAACGTGGGCACGGTCAAGACGTGTCTCATTTTTGAGACCGGTATGGTTGTACTGTATTCCAGTGCATATAGTTTTTCAAGTACATGTTTAGTTCTCTGTATTAGTTTAGATCATGTTTGTTTTAATGTTATGATGTTTTAGTGTGAATGATTGTTGATTGTTTCAGTCTATTTTTGTGTATTGTATTTCCATTGTGTTGGTTTCAACATGCCACTGTTTTCGAAATTGCGTCAGATAGGGACCAGAAAAGGTATACCAGAAGAGTCGGTTAACATCCCGCCTAGAGACACACCTGGTCATTATATGTATAATAAGCATGGACTAGACGCCATTTTGTTTTTAGACTTATGGGTAGAGTACACCAAGGGTTTAGAGGAGAAGTATAGATGGCCTATCTCAGGAACATGGGATCCTGAATGCATTATGAGAGTAGAGGAATCGCTATGGAAAAGGAAGTCAAGACCCTCTCAGAAAGATGCCATTGAATTGTGGCGCAAAGAGTCACATAGGAGAATAGAGAAAGAATTGAATAAAGCAGATAGAACTAGACTAGCAGGGGAAAAAGCCAAAGAGTGGAGTTCCTTGTAAATAGCTCCTTGTAAATATGGTTTATGAAGAGCATGTCATTATTATGACTTGTTGAGTTTCTTGTGAATATGGCTTGTGAATAGCGCCATGTGGTTATGGTTTGTGCAGAGCCTGTTATCATTACGTTAGGCAGGAGAGAGCTGGATCTCTTTCAAGTGCTTGGAGAAAACGTTTTGAAGATGTGCGTACGTGTTATGTGATAACGTGGAGAAATGAGTTCATGACTTTCCCATGTACTGCAGCCATTGGGGTAAAATTGTGCTTCAGCTGCCAAAGAGTTAATATCTTGTATTGAGAAGGCAGTATTTGTTTTAACATGCTGTTTAACAAGGTGTTGAGGGATTTTGACGTTTTTTGGTGTTTGCGGGGGGGGCATGTTTTTGAGCGGAAATTCGTACCCGTTCCAGTGGATGGATTTGGTTGCTTTTTGGTGAGGATTTAGGGAATCGCTTGGACTACTGTGATGCCAAATTTGAAAAGGATCTGAGCTGTGGAAGTGGTGGAAAAAGCATGTTTTGTGCAGAGGTGCGATTTGCCATATTATCCAATGGGCGTATTTCTGAAAATTGAGAAATTATTTGGGGGTGTTCCAGGTGCGCTAGAGGCCCGGCGGTTGGATCAGCGGTAGAGGAGGTGGATGGCCAGATGTGCTGAATTTTGGGGATTTTTGGCTTGGGCGGAAGGGTGTGTTTGGCTAATGTGTATTTTTGGAAAATGGAGCTGTTTTGATTTGTGCGTGCTTTTAGGCCGAGATTTCGTGGTGTGCTAAATAGTTCTTAACTGAGTCTGTGGGATCGGCTGAAACTTGGGAGTGTCTAGTTTTGCGGCAAAGTAGTTTGGAAGTGCGTTTTGGCACGATTTCATGGCTGTATAGCTCACATGCATGGTTATGTGAGCTGACACTAAAAGTCAGTGAGTGTTTAAATGAATGAAGGTTTCTTTAACTTTTTCATTCTGGGTCTGCCTATGTGCTTTGACAGCTTGCAGATTGAATGGTAAAATCTTGCATGGAGAGTAAAGAAGTGTATTTGTAAAGGGTTTGCCTTGGAACACTTGATTTAATGTGTTTGACTCAGAGGTCGGTAGTTGTAAATAAAGCAGTCAGATTGAGATAAGGGTTTGCACAGAGGGTGCTTTAATGTTTTCACGGTTGAGAAGAAAATGTAAAACAGACCCATCATAGAAATGTGCTTTTAATTAGTGTAATGCAACAGAGTGTTTTTTTAAATAGAAATGTGTTCTACAAAATATACATTATTTTTTCCAATGCAAGCTGCCCTTTAGAATAGCGTGTGACAGTTATCCCACTCACTTAGGAAAGTGGCTATTTGTAAATTAATGAACGTGGCCCTTTTTGATAGCTATAATACACTACCATCTTAATGCATTGCTAAGTGTCCCCTACATTAGTTTAATTTGCATTCATTTAGTTTCAAGGCTCACCTATGTACTTTGACAGGCTGCTGATAGAAAGGTATAATCTTGCACTGTAAAAGCAGTGTTCATTAAACATGCTGCCTGATATATGTCCACCAGCCTTTGAAAATAGGATTTATTATGTCTGATTCAGAGGTCAGTTAGGCTGCAATGCTTACAAAGATGGTTTCAGATAAACATTTAGTGAAGAAGCTTCAATTGATGTATGCAGAGAACAGTCCCAACCCAACAGTCCATGATAATTCGTTTTTTTCTCTCAACTGCAAAATGCATAGCCTTGTGTGCAGAAGCAAATTGTCCCTTTTTTTGTGTGTTAATTTGCATGCTAAACAAATGCCCATGTTTCAAATGTCTTGCCTTCTAGCTGAATTAGTTAGACAAAAGTGTTTTTTTAGAAAGTGGAGCTTTTAAGTAGCAGTACAGAATTATTTTATAATGCTAGCATGTCACTTAGTTACAAAAAATATGTCCTTATTAATTACTGATTTTAGAATGCTTTTTTTTTATCACGTTTTAAATTTGCTTCAGTTAAGTTAGAGAATGTTGGTTAGCTCTCTGTCATGGGAACAGATATGTTTTGAATTACACTGAAATGTGTTTTTCGACCTTGAGACAGTCTGTCCGAGATGGCCTGGCTCCCAGTAAAAGATATCTTGTAAAGGGAGGGCTTTTCCCTCTCGGAGCAAGCAGTGCCTGTCTTGTTATTATTGGCCATAACCCAATTCTTTCCGCGATCCCTTTGTTTATGTAAAGGGAGGGCTACTACTCCGACTGACACCAGCTTCCTTCGCATGTAGAGGGTGGAGGCTTGCATTCCAACCAAGCAAACTCTTTAGGAAACTTGGCAGACGCTTGACTCTTTCAATGAGCTCAGCGTTGGCAGCGACCCAATTTCAGAGAAGCAGAGAAGAGTGAGAGGCTTGTCTCCTATTTGTTATGTTTGACACTGAGCCAGCTCCTGGCTCTGAGGGGTGGGGTAGGTGAGCAAGGAGTGAGTTCGTAGCGAAGTTACCTCCCCAGCCCCTCTGACTTGTGTACAATAAGTTGCTCTTCCTTACAGCCAGCACTGAAAGCTTCATTGACTTCAGATAAAGTCACGCTTGCAAATGAATAGTTTTTCCCTCGGTAGTGTAAACAGAATACTTGGCAGGAGTTTTGCTCTTGCAATGAGTTAAGCATCTGGCAGTCATTCAATTTTAGATCACAGTGAAGCCCGGCTTGGAGTTGATTCAAACCACCGAGCGCGAACATCTTTCTAGAGGGAGGGGCTGCTTCTCAAAGGAGTGAGGAGTAGCGAGGCTCTAGCCCATCTGTCTATGCTAGAATAATTCGGATTTTATTCAAATACATTTAGAGAACATATTGTAGGTAGTATGGTCATACTATTCCCAAGATTTAGAGTAGGATTTTTTTTTTAACTGCAGAGCTTTTGGAAAAAGGTTTCCCCAAAATAAGAATTGTGCTTTTGAATTGAAAATTCATTTTTTTTTTTTTTCTATAAATTTATTTTTGCTAGATTGATGACAATGTGCCCTAGTATTTACAGTCAAGCATTAAAGAGACGGCTAGACAGTATTTATATGCCTCCCAACACTGCCCTGCAGTACGTAGATGACATCCTACTTACAGCACGTTCAGAAAAAGAATACGAGGGTGCATCACTGACAGTTATGCACTTTCTGACAGACAAGGGGCACAATGTTTCCCCTCAAAGCTGCAAGTCTGTGAAAAGCAAGTGGTGTACCTTGGACACTTGCTTTCCAAGGAGGGTGGACAGCTAACACAAGATCACATACAGGTCATTACTAACCTTTCACAGCCCAGAGCACAAAAGGAGGTTCGTGCATTTATTGGCCTCACTTCCCCAGTATGCATATCTAGCCAAACCACTCATACAATTGACAACACAGGAGGCAGCCATTTTGACTGTCCTCCCTTGGACACAAGAACACACCTTGGCATTTGAGGAATTAAAAAGAGCATTATGTCAAGCACCAGTTTTTAGCGACTCCATGTTACAGTAAACCTTTTATGCTTTTCGTAACTGAACAAGATGGAACAGCGTTATCTGTCCTCACACAAGTTCAAGCAGGACAACACAAGCCGTGTGCTTACTTTTCCAGTACACTGGATCCAGTGGCCCAGGCTCTGCCTGCGTGCCTGAAATCGCTGACTTTACGCAGATTTACGAAATCAGTTGCAGCAACAGCCCTAGCCATAAGACAAAGTGACTCAATAGTGTTGGGACACCCTCTGACAGTACAAGTACCACATGCAGTGGAGGTTCTCTTAAACAGGACACTGACTGACAGGATATGAACTGACATTATTTCAGCCACACATAGAGATCAGACGTTGTAATATTCTGAATCCTGCAACACTTTTGCCCTCAAGTACAGTAAATGCACCACCACATGACTGTGTGGTAGTTATGAATATAGTGACGAAACCAAGACAAGACCTGACAGATATTGCACTACCTGACCCTGACTTAACGCTCTATGTAGATGGATCATGCATGAGAACGAGTGCAGGAGAGTTAGTAGCAGCGTATGCTGTGACCACTGCTACAGAAGTCATAGAGACACAGAAAATAGACACACTGTCAGCACAAGCAGCAGAGCTCATCGCTCTGACACAAGCCTGCATAAGAGCTAAGCACTTGAGAGTAAACATTTATACAGACTCACAATATGCCTTTGGCGTAGTCTTGACCTCCCATGGGACCAAGATCCAGCACGGCTAGCTCATTCAAGCCCTGTTGGAAGCAATACATTTACCTACAGCCATTTCGATCCTGAAGTGCAAAGCTCACACCAAAGTTACAGACACCATTTCCCAGGGTAATGACCTGGCAGACCGAACAGCTAAACTTACAGCCCAGACACCAACAGACACGACAAGGACAGAGGTACCATTACTGACAACATGTATGACAGTCAGGGATCCCACTCAAGATGTACTTGACATACAGACACATGCCACTACAGATGAGATAAGAAAGTACGAACATGTATGATCTGTTGCCAGTTCAATCCAGGTAAAGGTATTCCGGTGGAACAAGGCAGATTTCATCCTCCTGACCACCCATTTGAGGTCCTCCAGATGGATTATATCCAAATGACCAGATGTAGAGGTTACAAATATGTCTTGGTAATTGTGTGTGCACTATCTAGATGGACAGAAGCATATCCAGTTCCAGATTATACTGCTGTGACAACAGCCAGGCAATTAGTGCGCGAGTACTTCCCCAGGTATGGATTACCTCGGGTCGTCTATTCTGATAACGGCCAGCCATTCTCCTCTGAATTAATGGAACAAGTGTCTCTTCTGTTACGATATACTTGGAAATTCCATTGTGTAAGACACCCTGAAGCAGCAGGCCTTGTAGAAAGACATAATCAGACAATCAAAACAAAAACTTGCTAAAAGAAAATAACTGATGTTGACAGTAACATGCTGACAGATTACCTGGCTTCCTTGATGTCTGCACTACTTTCTTGTTGTTCACAGGTTGCTGCCGCCTTCCCTGACAACACCCAAGTCAAGGAGCACGCCATATCACCAGGCGATTTTACCCTCATCCGGAATTTTGACCGATCAAGCCCCCTTGAGCCACGTTGGAAGACGCCGAAACCACGAGGACCGGAGTGAAAGTGGAAGGACGCAAGGGGACGCGCAGCATTGAAGAAAACATATCTTGGACAATTTGGAACTTTTGCAAAAAGAAACTATAGACAATACAGACTTTGCGCCGCCTTTGCTAGAAAAGACTCCACAGCAGGAGTATAAATCTAAGTTAAGATCTAGTAAGTCAGACGTAGTTTAATTGTCTAAGTCCACTCGGTGGTGAATCGGTTAGACTAAGATTTCTGACATGTATAAGATCACATACGAGAATAGTAAGAAGAGAAAAATGAGAGAAAAGTACTGCAAGTTATTACGCAGTAGATGTATAGTTACTTTGATCATTCTTTTTATTCTGTGCATTGTTATATTCTGTGTCAGTTTATTGCTACATGTTTTCTTTCCTATTTCCTCACATATACACTCTTCCAGTAACAGCACCATAGAGCATACATTTAGTGAACTGCCACCTCATGAATTGTCATATCGACTTGCACTACGTAACAATACATTCATTCGTATGTTACACCATTCTCACCAGACCAGCAATGCAACTGACTGCTGGGTATGTGGCCAACTGCCACCTTATCAAAAGACGAAGGGAGTTCTGCCCTTCTATCCTTTACCGTTCTCACACAATGGTTCATGTGGAGCATGGTTTGCTTTAATGACTTCAATAGATAGAAAGTACATAGCTTATCCAGGTGGCTGGATATATGGAAACCTGAATAAAGTAATGAATGACGCATGTTTTCCAGACAAAGACGGATTCCCCCAAAGGAAGGGAACCGATTTAGAGAATGAAGAGTACGAGCAGGGAAATGCATCTGTTAATTTTATAATGTTAAATGTTCAGCCCAAGCAAAATACAGGTCCACCGTTTATTTCAGTTCTACCAGCAAAAGGTGATTTATGTGTTAGAAAGAAAGGCTCAGTACATATGGGACACAGAGAGTGTAACGCTGTGGTAGAGTTTAATGATAAAGGACTTTCTTCTTTCAAAACATCACGCCATACCTATTTCATTTGCGGTCAGACAGCCTATGTACATCTGCCCTTAGACTGGGGTGGGACATGTTATATAGCGTTCCTGCTTCCACCCGTTTTTCTAGCCCCATCCAATTATCATAGAGATTCACGACTAGAACATGTTAGACAAAAGAGGGAGACAGATTCCGCAGGGATTGATCAGACTGAAACAGCTTGGGAGCAATATACAGATTTCAACAAAGGATTCTTTTTTTTCATAGGTCCCGTCCAAAACAGTAAACTGATACGCAGGTTAACAAGGACTCTTGAAACAGTTGTAAATATAACTGCATCTGCCCTGGCGAACTTGACCCAGGAGCAGTCTGCCATTAGACTTGTCGTTCTTCAAAATCGCCTCGTTCTAGACGTCATCTTGGCGGATAGGGGCGGAGCTTGTAGAGTGATCCGATCTAGTTGTTGCATTTTCATCCCAAATAACGCGCCATCTGTGTATGCAGCAATAACAAGACTCCACAAGATTGCTCATGATATACATCAAGACCCAGGCACATGGACTTGGTCCAGTTGGCTCTGGGGTATGATATCTGCTTGGGGATGGAAAGTGTTGTCCTTCCTAGGAATGATCCTACTCATGATATTTGGTTGCTGTCTCTGTCTGCAGTGTGGCCCAGCCATTTGCGGCCTGTGTGCAACTGCATGTGTTCCACATCCAAGTACACAAAGGATTAAGAACGAGCAAATGATGCTGTATGATCAACAATACGGTCTCATGAATATAGATGTATCCTAAAGGGTTACGTAGGGGACAAGGAGGGAATGAGGAAAATGAAATTTTGCCTGACCAATGTGTCCCCTGCGTATACCCTATGTTACATGTATGTGCATGTCATCCATGCATTTCCTTGTAGTGGCCTGAATCACTAGGCCTCTGCAATCACGTCCTGCATTAAGGTGCCTGTCATCAAGTTTCCCAAAAGTTAAGCTAACATGAAGGCCCATGTATTTGCAATGCATTGTGCACTTTTAAATAAATATCGTACTGAACCCTTTTTGTGGTTCAGTCTGAATCACCAGTCCCTGAATTAGTGTTTTCTTAACTCCTGACACACGGAAAGCTGCAATTACGTATCTCTGACCTCGCATGCTTCTAGCCCAGCCGAGCGAAGGGTTGCCAAGACAGTATTATGAATAACAGTTATCTGCATGCCCGGTTAACAAGAATAAACAGAACCCGTCAGCGAAGATAGGGCCTAGCCTCTCTGTCTCCATTAAAATGAATCACAGTGCTTGCATCTCCAGAAAGCTCACAGCCCCGTGTAATGAACGAAGAAAATATATGCCCTTTATGATTCTTAGTGATGCATTACCCTTTGCTTCAGATAATACATCCCGGACTCAAGATATCAGATAGTACCAGATGTGCTGGTCGCCTTGACACTAAAGATCTCTCTACTAGACTGAAAGTCAGCTCTCCGCCCAGTTGCACGTCAATTGCACGTCATGACAAGTTGCACACAAGTAGGGCAAAGTTCCAGCTGGTCATGCAAACTCCTCCTCTGTGTACCACCCACCTATGACACCTACCTATCACCTACCTATGACTCATAAAGTGTACATCCTCATGTACGCCTACATGCTCTTATCTCATTTTCTGTCTTGCTCTGCCTCGAGCTCCCTATGTACAAGGAGTAAAAAGTATATATACTGTTCTTTGTTATTAAATGTTAGAAGACCCTTACTGAACCTCAGTGGTGATGGAACAGATTCTCCCTAACTCGAGTTATTGGAATAAAGCCCTTTTAACTTGGACACCACGGACTCTCTGCCTCTCATTTGATACATGCTAATTGTTAATGCCTAGAAATTATGCCAGGGTAATTATTTTATTTACCACAAACGGCTTCTGTACAGAACGTTTGGGATGCATTTAAAGCAGGAAAACGTGGAGAATCACTGTCATACGTTATTAAGAAGCAAAAAATTAGTCGTCAAAAAGTAGATCTTAGTTATAAAAATGTTCTGGATTGGGAGAAGAAATTGGCAACAGCAATCACCTTAACACAACCAACGAATGATATGGTAAAGTCGGATTTTAAGTTACAATTTTGAAAATGACACATTTAGAAAGTGCAGGGTCAAGACTGATTTGCATATGGCTTGGTCCAAACTGGAATGTCATGGTAAGCAAAAAAATGATGGAATGAGGCCCAGATCTCTGTACTAGGGTGAATGTATGACATTGTTCTGCATTCTGTCCATCAATTTTTCTTTTTGCATTTGTCCCCCTGTGTGGGACGGGTATGCCAGACGTGGGTCCCAAACTCTCCATGCCACTGAAGTCAAGCTGTCCTGGATGATGAGGGCTGACAGCCCGAAACCGGTCTTAGGATGCTTGTTTCCAGTCCAGGGAGGACCTGACCTGGCAGTTCAGATCTCTGTACTGGTGTGAATGTATGACATTGTTCTGCATTCTGTCAATCAATTGTTCTATTTGCATTTGTCACCCCGAGTGGGATGGGTATGCCCAGACGTGGGTCCCGTGCTGTCCATGCCACTGCAGTCAATCTATCCTGGCTGAGGAGGGCTGAAAGCCTGAAACCAGTCCTAGGATGCTTGTTTCCAGTCCATGGAGAACCTGGCTTGACAGTTTGGGCTGGACTGTTCACATTGGGCGGAGGGTCAAGACTGATTTGCATATGGCTGGGTCCAAAACTGGAGTGGCTGGTGAGCAAAAAAACGACGGATTTAGGCCCAGATCTCTGTACTGTGGTGAATGTATGACATTGTTCTGCATTCTGTCCATAAATTGTTCTTTTTGCACGTTTAGAAAGTTTGCATTTTCCTGCTCTAACCATTTTGTCTTTCAGCCTGTTCCTGGGTCACGTGACTGAGTGTAGTGGGAGATTGAACTTTGTTTATTCCTCCCAGACAACCATACATTAGAGAGATTAGGTGTGTATGGATGGGCCATCAACTGGCAGGATTGGGGCAGAGCTGGGCACAGCCCCACTTGCAACTGAATAGGCTGTGTTCTGCCTTCACACAAAGGACTTGTCAATACTGCTTTGTTCATGCAGCCAGCTCTGAGCCAGGGCAGGGGAAACTGGAAACGTCAAGGACTTGAAAGGGAATTCTTTAGAAACGTCTCATACTTCAAAGTGGGCACCAGATATAAATAATGGACCTCCAGACTCAACTCTTCAGTACACTCTTGGAACTGTGGATGCTACAGAAGAAGGACTGATGTGCTGCTTTGCTGGCAGAGGAACTGCCACTCTGCTGCCCTGCTACTGTGCTCCTCTGTGGCCTGTTGCCCTGGTTTCTGAGAAGGAAGACTAGACCTGCATCCTTTATCCTAAGCTGAAGTGACTCCAAGGGTCAGAAGACTCTCCTCCTGTTTTGAGCTACAGGGACATAACAAGCTACAAAGGCCTCCTGCAACTACCCAGCTGACCTGCTTCCTGAACCCACTACTAGACCTGCCTGACCCCTGCTGACCTCTGCAGGAGTGAGTTTCTAACTCCCATGAGGTCTCCCTCGGGTCCTGGACCCTTGGTGTGGCCTCAGTTGAGCTCCTCTCCAAAGAAAAGGAGAAATCCTGAAGTTTTCGGTTCTTTGTGAATGCGAATGGGCCCGTTTGTACCAGGATCTTGATGTCCATGCCCCCCACCAACATGAAATTTGTGCCACCGCAACTGCCAATGACACCTGCAGCATGAAATCTGCACTTCGTGCTACAGCATTGAAAGTTTGCAGCGACTACCAATGCGAACCTACAGCAAAGACGGTCCACAACACCTGAAAGGATATTTGCTCTACAGAGACAACTGTCCGTTATGCCCAGCCTGCTCTTCATGCCACAACGATGACCATCCACAATGCATCCACAATGCTCTCCCTTTTCCTCACGGCTCCTTCCACAGCGAATGAAACTCTTTGCGCTGGACTTTAAAGATAACTATTTCACCTGGCCTAACCTGGTTCCTGTATCCAGTATGCAATTAATTGCAGTCGGCCTGAACTTGTGATTTTCACCCATCTTTGCACGACCAGATAACTGCAAGTTGCGCTTTGTGCTCTTGGGCACTTTGCTTACCTGAAATCTTTAAAATTGCATATCTCCGGCTCTACTGATTTGATCTTTAGATATGGTTTTTTACTTGCGTTGTGTTTTCACTTTATTACTTTTAGAAGTGCTGCAGTAAAACTTTACATATTGCCTGCCTGCTTTTGTGCCAAGCTACCAAAGGGTTAAGGACAGGTTAATTGAGTTTGCTTTTGTTTCACCCTGACAAAGATTGTGGTTTTGCTTGAGTAGGGTTTTGCCACCATCAACCAGTAACCCAATTTCCAAGAGACTATCATAAGTTTTTTTATTGTTATGTACACAAACAAAAACAAAATAAATAAAAGGTAAATTAAAAAAGCACTGCATGTTGATACCATCCAAAAGAGAGAGTCAGTCGAGGAGCACCTTGTGTTTGAGGGTGTCACAATGCGGCTGACAGGTCTAACATAGTCAAGATGTAGAGTATGCCTTGGTGCCGGGTATTGATTTGTGTAGTGATGAAATGTAACAGTGCAGTAACACCCAGACTAACAATGACAGGAAGGAAGTCTGAAAAAGAAATCAAGATTTTCTGATGTAATTGTCAGTGACTGGTAAGAACTCAGGAAGGTACCATTGGGTGAGGGTCATCAGGCCAAATGGTTGTGTATGAGATATTCTCTTAGAGCCGTGTGCATGGAATTTAAGAGTATCAGGAGCAAGGCCGAACTGGAAACCAACATCTGCGCTGACGCATGTTAAAACAAGAACCACACAGCAGGAGGCTGCGAGTAGAATAACTACATGGGGCACGGTTAGGTCATAAGAGTCCATTCTACACTGAAAGTAGCCTCTTATTCTGAAGCCTATTGCGGAAATGCCAGGAAGATAGGTTGGTCAGTCTGGCCCCAACCAGGAGCCTTGTCATTAGACTAGGGTTTGCTTTTCCTAACAGGTATGAAAACGCAACTTTTGTTGAATTATCTGCCTCAGTAGGCCAGGTTTAAAAGTACTGTTTTTAACACTGGTGTAAGCTGACAGATGTAATGGGACACGTCTCCAGCAGTTAAACTCACAGTGGCATAGCAGAGGTGTCATTGATGCTAATGAAATAAGGAATGTAACTCCTCAAGCCAACAAGTAAACTTCACATTCGACCACCCACCTCTCCAATGCCTTGCCACACCCCTCTTCTTTGCATCCCGTCATATTTTATGCTTCCTCTTTTATGATTTCACCTTATCATCTCGTGTTCTCCTCTGTGGCTCTTGCTGTCATCGCCAAACTCTCCATTCTACTCTGCTGTACTCACATTTAGGATGTCAAAAACACGTTTTCCACAGACCAGTGAAGGAAAAGGAAGGAGAGGGAACGTAAAATGCTTCTCTGCCTACTCCCTCTTTCCTGGTAGCTTAGGTAGGATGCTCATGTCTTTGATGTGGGAGTGACACCAGCTGCGGTCCGTGCAGGTAACCTAAATTATATAATTTAATTTTTCCTCAGCATCGTCCCTCGAAATGCCCCTCAAAGCCCCACCACTATTACCTGCACGGACCACGGCTGCGTGCCACACACGTGGTGGCATACTGGAGAAGCCAAAATGGGTGCTCTCCCGATGTTCCCATTAGCTAGCCTCATTGAGAAAGGAGATGAAATAGAGCAATCATATCACCACCTCCACCATCCTGTTGCCCAATGACAGTCCGAGGCCATGCTCTCACCCACTGTTGCCACTTACCATTTGCTGGCACCAGTGACTACAGAACATGCAGCTCGCCCCAAAGATGGACACATGTCTTAAGAGGTGGGATCACCGCAGTTCAACCCAATTGCTTCATGTACTCACTTTTTTCTGAGGATCAAATCACCCCAAGGCTACCCCAACAAGTCTTAATGGTCACATTGCTTTGTTACCTACTCCACCCCAAACTGCAAAACCTGCCTGCCATTTTTAATGGAGAACAGCCAAGACAACGCGGGGATTACCACCCACTGCCATTACAACACGGGGATTACAACGAAAGTCGTTACCACGACTTTCGCTGGAGGGCGCTGTTGGATAGGGAATAGTTTAATTTTCTATCCAACACCTTCCCTACTGTCAACGTAGGGTCGAGTTGGAATAGAAAATTAAACTATTCCACTATCCAGCGCCCTCCAGCGAAAGTCGTTGTAACGACTTTCGTTGTAATCCCCACGTTGTAATGGCATGCGGGGTAAAAGCCAGCGTTATAATGACATACAACCTTTTTAATTACCATCGCATTTAGACAGCAATTGTTTTCCATTCTGTCTTGAGCTGAACAGCCAGCAGGCAGCCAAGTCCATATGCAGTCAGTGCAAAGAAAGATGTCACAAAATGACGTTAGTATGAATGCTGTTCTTAACCCCCCAACCTGCTTGCTGGGTTGCAATTTTTTTAATTAACTTAAGTGAGAGATGGTTGCAGGTTGAATTCTATAAGATGTGGAAGGAAGAAGGCCGTCCGCCCACATGCTCTGCCTGTGCTTTCTAACACCGGCTGCCAACCAGACTAACCATCGCAGGAGATAGAAACAAATCACGTGTCCGAACTGCAGGAGCTATTGGCCCCTTTCAGCCTTGGAATTAGGCCCAAGATATTGTCACGTTTGCCAGAGTTTTTGTTGCTCCTTGTGCTGCAAGTGAAATCCAGACCTGATGCACCTCACAATCTGTGCAAATCCAGCACCACTTGGTGTAATTCTCCTAATATATTTATCTTTATCTCAGGTTGTATATGCAGTCCGGTGTCTCATCTATTAGAAGTTCAAATAATCATAAACCAACTGGGAGACAATTGCCTGGCTTAAAGCACTGCAATTAATTTATCGATCACATTTTCAAACCGGGAGGGAAGGAAGGAGGGCGACAAAACGGAGGGAACGAGAAGGGTGCATTGCAGGTGCCATTATCCCATCGAAAGCAGCGAGGCCAATAGCACTTTGAAGGTAGAACAGCAGGGATGAGTCGATATTTGTATCTTCTTGATAGGCGAGGAACATAATTCATTTCACTGCTGCCTCTCGCTAACATTATCACCAAATTGCCTGCTGCAAGGTGATCTCGAAAAACATGACTTCAGGATGGGCGCAGTACAAAACCTTCTCCTGTGTTTGATTTAATAAACTATAATGTATTCCATGTATAATAGGAACCCAGCCCAAAGAGTGCATATAGCAACGAACTTGCCTCTTTAGTTTACTTTTGGCATTGTTATCAGGGCGGGGGAAGAATGCATGTTTCTAAATTCATGTTTGTAAACTATCACTTTCAAAATAATACTCCCCAATGCACTGATATCATCTGATGTACTAAAGTGAAGAGGTTCTTCATGTTAATTAAATGCACTTTTTGAATTTTGAAGATACTTTCTCATATGTTTACAGTTTGCTGCAAAATGGCTTTAAAAATGAAGGTGCTCCAAAAGTTAAGTGGTGCAGGACTCAATAGTTTCTTTCTTTTACACCAATTAACCTTTAAATAAATGCTTGCCTGTTTATTTTTTTATTTTTATTGTTAGCTTCACTCTAGTAAACCACAGCCGAGTGCTGCTGTACACCAGGGGGCCACATGTAAAGGTCAGGATGGTGGAATGCAGCCTCTGGGCTGTACTTTGAGTATCAATGGTTTAGACAATAAACTGTTGCCACCTCTCACTAGATTTCTTGTCTAGTGTGATTGTGGTGCTATACGTCAAAGACTCGTAGCTGGAAAAACAGTTGCTCACAACCACACATACCTCGAGATTTAAAGATAGATTTTTTCGCTGTTTAACCGCATGCGCGCTAGCGGTTTTCCCGCTGTGCTTTAAAAAAAACCCGCGTTACGTGACGAGCTCAGCTCGTCATCCGCGTAGCGCAGGTTATGCCCATGTCGAGCTGAGCTCGTCATGAGCGTAGAAGGGGTTAAAACCTTAAGGGGCCAGATGTATGACCATTCTGTTTTGTGGGTCGCAAAACAGAATGTACTAATGTGTCTCAGACAAAGTTAGTGATTCGGGATAGAGTCGCAAATGACCTGCCTCATCAATATTCATGAGGCAGGTCGCAATTTGCGACCCATTGGGAATGGGCTACAATCACTGTTTGTGTTTTCAAATGCAGCCTTTTTCCTTAAAGGAAAACGGGATGCGTTTACAAGAAAAAAAGTAAAAATTTTCTTTACATTTTTTAATGGCAGATAATGGTCCATGGTACTACTGCATGCTCATGAAAAATATTTTCGTCGCCAAACACAAAGTTTTTGCATATGGCTTACCACCAATTTAAAACTGGTGGTAAGTGTGATTGTTTTGCGACCGGCCAATCGTACATCCCCCTGCGACTCGCTATTCAGAAGGGACACCCTTGGCAGGCCCCTTCCTAATAGCAACTCGTAAACCCTATTTTGCGAGTGAGTAATAGGTTACTGACTCGTAAAATAGGGTTTGTACCCTTTTAAGCAGTTGGACACGGCTCGATTTTTCGTTTGCGACCACTAAAAACGGTTGTACATCTTGCCCAAGACAACGGAATAGTCTGAGGCAAGGAAACCTGTTTGGCGGCTCTAAAATATTTTAGAGTTAATGGTTGCTCCCAAAAATCCTCCTCAACTAGTAAGAGTTTCATTTTCAGTTGGTTGAGATTTTAGTCAGACCAGTGCTTAATTTGAGGCGGTGGTTTCCAGTGCTCAGAACCGGCCCTTATTTATTAGCACCGGCACTTATGACAGCTGTCACATAGATGTGCTGTTTGTAAGTTAGAGATGAGCAGAACAACTGTTGCTTATTCATTCAATATGCTTTAAAAACAACTAATACCTGTTGCTCAAGCCATTCTTACAGCTTTGTAGGCATCGAACAGTCTGTAATGTCACAATTGTAGCAGTATGATGGTTAGTAGCTGTGTAGGTACTGTCAGTGGCAATGGCAATAGGTTGTGCAAGCAGCGGTGACCTCCTAATGAGTGTCCTGGCACTCATTTTTTTTGCAAATGAAAACACTGCTTATATGTACACACATCGTAGTGTAAACTTTGTGCTTACTTCCCTAAACTCCCTTTTCAATTTTCTATTAGTATTATATAATAATAATAAGCATCTAATTTTCCTATAGTGCTATATACCACACCACTACCATTTCTAAGCAATCTAAACAACAAGTGTTCAAATTACCCAGATAATAGTACTCACATTACCATCTTCGAGAGTCTGGACAGCTGAGTTGGCCTTGCTAGGATTCAAATGTGGGCCTAGCACAACATGAAAGATGGCCTCGTCAACTTATGACTCACTGAGCACTCTTGACGTCTAATAAGGCACCTCTTGTCACCTATCATATGGCAACAGCCCTGAGGGTCCAATGTTCAATAAATATGTTTGGAAAAAACTAGAAAAATCCCTGTGTAATACGATTTGTACACTTTGAATTAATGTAGCGGCTTGCAGACCCAACAAGATTACAATTAGTAAGCGCTTTGTTTTGAAATGTCATTTTCTTTTCTTTCAGCCTTCTCTCATGTATTTTCTGAACCCAATGTTTTTTTCTAGTCTATTTAATTGTATTGTGAATGCTTTGTGTTATGTTTGTTTTTTGTTTGGTTAGAAAAGTCTTTAAACATTTAGCTCACCTTGTTAGTCAATTTATTGTTAGGATTAATGTTAATGATTTATATGAAAAAACTAGTTACAGTGTGGTGTGGAAATCTCTTTGCCTTCCAGTCTTGAATGTATCATTTGCATTTGCCACATTTTTTCTACAAATTAGAAAAAAGTGTCTGTTAACCAAAGGCATGTCAAGAATGTCTCATTATACCCCCGCCTTGTAGTTCTCAAAACTCTGCAATGAAGATAATTGTGGGCCAGCTGTCAATGTCATAGTGGAGTGCTTCTTGACAAGCCTTTGGGTGACAGCCACTTTTTCCTTTCACGGAAAATCAAAATGGCAGTCCAAACATCACATGGCCAAAGAATGCTTAGCATGTGAATTTATATTGGATATGTACTGCAAAACTACTGCTGCAGGTAAGTAACTTTTTTATCCTGTAGCCACTTATCTTGTGGAAAATTGTTTGGCTGTAATCTGGAGGATTTACTTCATGCATATTAACTTCACAGATTCGTGCAGCTATCTTTGAATGGCAGAGGTGTGAAACTTTTGCTGCTATTTCTCCTTAATTCATAATCAGACAAAATAAAAACTGTCTCCAGACTGCCATGGTTGCTGCAAGTGAAGTGATGCATTGTTTGGAGTCTCTTAGTTCGTGCTTAATTTGAGCCAGTGATTTCCTGTGCTCAGCATGGGCACTTAATTGGTGTCTGGTGCTCAGTGCTGGTACTTAATTGTCAACCCTGTACTTATGACAGTTTGCCACAATGTGGCCCTGCTCATCTAATTTAGTGATGAGCAGATCAGTGGTTGTTTATGAATACAATATATTAAAAATTACTAATACCTGCGGCCCTAGCCCATCCTTTCCCTTTGGTGACCTGGAAAAATCTGAACTGTTGCACCTGCAGGCGAAAGAGATGGTTAGGAGTTATTTTAGCAGCGACTACAATGGCGATGGGTGGTACAGGTTGCAGTGGCCTCCTAGTCAGGGCCCTGACACTTATTATTTTACAAATTAGGCACAGCTCTAAGTGGGTGTGGGCTATCCGGCATCCGCTTAGTTCGGAGCTGGGCTGTATTGCTATTTGGTAGCCCAGACATGCTGATAGGGAGCGGGCACAGCAGGTGTTCACAGGATGGCTAACTTCTATGTTGTGTGCTTGCAGATGGTATCACATCCGGGTGGAGGACATCATGGTGCAGGACGTGTGCTACGTCACCTTGGACTGCAAGTACCGCAACCTGCAGGACCTTCGGCAAAGCTGCAAGCTGAAGACCTTGTCGCTGGTCGAGTCTACTGGTAAGTTCCAACACCTCTTAGGAAAATGTAAAAAGACCATTTCCCTTTCCAGACTAGAAGAAAATCCCATTTTTAATATTTTTTTGTTTTTGTGCGCAAATGAAATTGAAGCTAAACTTGCGCATAAACCCATACCCTCCTTCTCTCACCTGACTTCCTTGGACGATCATTATTTAGTCAAGCCTGCCAGAGAGCGCAAACTGTCTTGCGTCAAAAGATCTATTGTCAGCTTACCAAGAACTTGCAGTCGGCTTAAACCCACCAATTAATTACCAATGGTTGGCTTTATTGTCACTCATTTACTTGCTTCTTTTTCAATGACTTGCCTGGCTCATCGTGTTTGTCTCAGCCCTCTACCATGGTCTCTTTAGTTGTGTCCTTCCAATGCTCGCCTTTTGGGGGCTAATTTCGACTTTTTTCTGAAGGACTCTGTGAGAGCTCAGGGGCTTTCCAGCTGTTACCTTCGCTTCTCTACCCCTTGCTTTACATGTTGTGCTCTCTCTAGTCCGTGTGCTTCTCTCCCCACCGTGCTCAGTGAAGCTCTCTCTCACCTATGTGTCTCTCTTCCCACCGTGCTCCATGTTGCTCGCTCTCAACTGTGTGCTTCTCTCCCCACCGTGCTCTGTGTTGCTCTCTCTCACCTATGTGTTTCGTTATCTACCATACTCCATGTTGCTCTCTCTTGTCCGTGTACTTCTCTCCCCGCCGTGCTCTATGTTGCTCTCTCTCACCTATGTGTTTCTCGTCCCACCGTGCTCCTTGTTGCTCTCTCTCACACGTGCTTCTCTCCCCACCGTGCTCCGTGTTGCTCTCTCTCAGCTATGTGTTTTGTTATCTACCATACTCCATGTTGCTCTCTCTTGTCCGTGTACTTCTCTCCCCGCCGTGCTCTATGTTGCTCTCTCTCACCTATGTGTTTCTCTTCCCACCATGCTCCATGTTGCTCACTCTCATCCGTGTGCTTCTGTCCCCACCGTGTTCCGTGTTGCTCTCTCTCACCTATGTGTTTCTCGTACCACCGTGCTCCTTGTTGCTCTCTCTCACACGTGCTTCTGTCCCCACCGTGTTCCATGTTGCTCACTCTCACCTGTGTGCTTCTCTCCCCACCGTCATTCGAGTTGCTCTCTCTCACCTATGTGTTTCTCTTCCCTCCAGACTCTGTGTTGCTGTCTCCCTCATGCGCCTCATCCATCCATACCTGTTGCTCTGACCCCAATCTGCTCTTCCACAGCACTCTCCGTTGCCCCCCCTCTTCCCAAGTTTCATTATCTTTGGAGGGCCAAGCTGCAAATTGCGGACCACCCTCATCAAAACTGATTTCGCACACTTACAAGTTCTTCTTTTTTCTATAGCCTGATCTAAGTAGTGCCTGCAATCTTGGATCGATCATTAAAAAAAATAAAAGAAAATGGTGCCTTTGTGATTTTGTAGGCGCACACATGCGTCATCACCTCAGAATGATGTAAACAGCTGCATCAATGCCCCATTTATTTTAATCAACAGGAAACAGCATTGGCAAAAATGATTGCTTTTTACAGATGCTGCTCAGCAGTTACACACCTACAACACTGCTTTTACCATACTGCCATGTCAGTTCTCCTGTGATTACACAAATTCTACATCAATGCTGCTTTAGTCTAGTTTCTGGGATGCTGCAGCTGTGCTAATTATCCTATAAACCTCAGTGCTTCATTTGAGCCAGTGGTTTCCGGTGCTCAGCACCCGCACTTAATCATCAAGACCAGCGCGGAGATTCGAACCTGGTTCCCCAGCTCTAAAGTCAGCAGCTCTGGCCATTACACCACATCCTCTCCCCACTTTCATGGTTAGTAGTTGGTTCTGTTTTAGGCAGCGCTTACAGGAGAAATGGGCTGTTGCAAGCTGCCTCCTGACGAGAGCCCTGGCACTTAGATTAACTACTGAGTCAGACTATTGAACACAAGAAGTCAGGTTGTGGATGTTGGAGGGCGAGGCGATGGGATAGAAGTCGCAGTACATGAGGTAAAGGGTTTCCTTATCCCTATGTGTTCTATTGAGCAAGTGCTATTCATACCAAGTCCCTATTACGGCATTTTACTTGGAGCGTTTGACTGCAGCGAAACAGATTAGCGACACCAATCTACGCATCCTGTGCTTCAAGCGGTTCTAATTTACAAAAAAATCAAAAGAGATGATGTTTTCTTCAAGCATGTGCTGTAAAGTAATAGAACACTGCCATCTGCTGACCAAAGTGATAGCGAGCATTGGGTAACAGTAAAGCAAAGTTCTTCAAATTGTTTTGTTTCGAGTCCCTAACCCTAAGTAAAATGTTTTGAAGTTTGGGCCCCCCTACAAACTTTTATAGCAATAATAATGGGAGGGGGGTTAGAGCTGAGGGTAACAGTTCAGGAGAACCTTTTATGTAGCTCATAATCCACAACAGATGTGAGATTAAGAAAAACGAATCCATAGAACAAAAACAGAAATTAGCTCCAAAAAAAAAAACACTACTACTCATAATGGTATGGTGGTGGTGGTGGTGGTGGTGGTGGTGGTGGTGGTGGGGTGGGGGGTTTGAGATTGTCACTCTCCTGGGGCCCAATGCAACTGCACTGGTGCGCTAATGATAGCTGCAGCCCTAAATAGCAGTCTGTCTCCACTGTCTCTTTTGTCCCTTCCCCATTATACCTGACCATCGATGGATGCAATCTTGAAACAGAATGTCCCATTCAGAAAAACATGAGCTGCCATGTCTTGCCCCATCGTGCCCTCTGCCCTAATGCTGGCATGCAAAATGAGACCCTTGTGATACTTTACTAATGACAGTTTTTGGCTTGCAAAGCGGGCAGTCTCCTCTGTTAAATCCCTTGCTTGCTTTTCACCCTCTCTGCCGTCTCTGATGTGTCTCCTCTGCTCAGTTTTCCCTCCGTTGAGTCATTAGCCCAGGGCCCAAAACAAACCTGGAAGAGCAATGATGCTTCCGACCGTAGGACCAAGGAGACCAAGGAGCCCAAGGCTAGAATGGATGGTGAACCAGGTCCATGAGAACTAAGCCCAGAAGAAAACAAACTACAAGGCCCATGACCATGAGGATCAGAACCAGCAGGCACGTAATCTCGAGAAAGGCAAGGGCTATTAAAATAGAGATAGCACAACCATGGGCAGGAGCGGCAATGGAAGTGAATCCAGGGACACAGGAAACCACAGACAGGAGGAAAAGTTCATAGAGGACCAGGAAACAAAAAATGAGTGAGGCCATGAAGATCAGCGCAAAGAGGATCAGGACCTTGAGAACCAGGAGCAGAAGTACCAGGGTAAGATGGATCAGCACCAGGGATATCAGGACAAGGATGATCATAGTCTGGAGGTCCAAGCCACAGGGCTAGGAACAGGGATGCCAGGAAGATGAGCAACCGGAAAAAGAAAAAGCAAGGAAGATGAGCGGGTAGTGCCTGTCGTGTCCACGCAGTGGGCACCATGCAATGGAATCATACGCAGGACACAGGTCAGTGTATTCGCTATTCTTTATTCTTATATTCGTGCAGCTGGTCACACGCATCCGTCCCCGTGCTCGTCCTGATCAGACTGTCCTCTTCCTGTCCCCTGACCGGATGTGGTGTCCAGTGACCTGGCCACCTCCCTCATGACCCACAGGGTCCTAGTGTCCTCTTCCTACTTGTCAGGTCACTACATCTCCCCCTTTGTTGCAAACAAATGTTCATGATGCTGTTCTCCTGATCATTTCCGCCCCTTCAACCCTTGACCGCATTTGCCTGTTGTCGTGGTGAGAAAAGAAAGAGAGAGAGAGAGAGAGAGTCTGTCACTTTCGTCGACCCTTCTCCCCAGTCTCTGTCACCTACGTTTTTCTACTTAGTCTCTTTGTCCCCTTGCATCCCTTCGTTGATCGTTTTCTGCCATAGTCTTTGCTCCTGCTTTTCAGTTGTCCTCCGTCTGCTCTCCGTTTGTCAGCCTCTCTTCCTCTTTGTCGTTGTTCTCTCCTCTTATCCTTGCTTCTGCTTTTCAGTTGTCCTCCGTCTGCTCCCTTTTTTCCAGCCTCTCTTCGTCTTGATCGTTGTTCTCCGCCCTCCGTTTTGCTTCTTGCTCCTCTCTTTCTACAGCCGCCCTTTGTTGTCTTTGTTCCCTCAATGATTCTTTTTTGTTCTCTTCCTCTTTCTCTGGTCCCTGCGTCTTCTCTTCGCTTGCTCTCAGTACGTCTTTTGTCTTTTTCATATATCATCGTTATGAGGCCATCGTTTGAGCGGTGCTGTTGCTCATCAGGCATGGTCCTGGGACATCGCCTTTTAGAACATGAATGTCCTCCTTCTTTATTTTGTCCTTGTACCTCAGTTCCTCTGTGAACTTTCCCAAGTTGGTTACCTGTTTCTTTGCCCCCCAGGTAAAAACCTTTGCCGTGGACGTTCTCAGCGTCGGCTTTACTTCCATTCTCTCGTACTCTGATACGCACATGACGTTGCATGTTGCACCACTGTCTAGTACAAAGTCTGCTTCATGCACTCCTACTCTTATCTTTGCATAGTCCGTCTTTCCTCTGGTGCTTCTGTCTGCTGGCTGTGTTGTTTCTCCTGTTTCGTCTTCCTCGCTCCGCTCTGTGTGCACCTCCGACATGTGGTATAGTCTTTCTACTTTCTCTTCTTCCTCTTCTTCCCCTGACTCTCGTGACAAACTTCTCCTTTCGTTGTCGACATACCTGACGTATCTTGTTGTCGACTCTTGTTGTCTTCCTGTTCTTCACGTCGACTCTTGTTGTCTTCCTGTTCTTCCCCTGTCGTCTCTGAATTGTGCGCTTTGGCACATACTGGCATAGTGATTTCTTCCACCACATCTTCTGCACGTCTGGCCAAACGCTGGGCATGTGCCTCTGTGTGGAAATCCCATTCCGCACTTGTAGCATGTTCCTTCAAGTTGTCTCCTCTCTTTTTGTTCTTTCCAGTCATTCTTCCCTCGGTCTGTGCGATATCTGTGTGTCGTAAAGTGTGCGTTTTCGATTTCAACACTCTTCCCTCTTTCCATTTCCTTGGCATGTTCCGTTGCTCTCGCCTCTGCTCTCGCTAGTGACAGGATGTTCTCGAATGAGGTCGGTTCCTTGAGTATTCTCGCCCTGAATCCCATGTCGCGACAGCCTTCTATGATCCTTAGCCTTATTGCTTGCTCGTTATCGAATTTGTCGAACTCACAATGTGTCACCAATTTTCTCAGCCTTGTCGCGAAGTCATCTAGTGTTTCGCCGACTTGTTGACACGCAACGGTAAATGTATATCGTTCGAAGTCAATGTTTTGTTGTGGGTCGAATTTGGCTGTTAGGCATTTCTTTAGTTTTTCATATGTTTTTGTTTCTTCGGTAGGCAGTGTCACCAGAAGTTCTTCGACGTCATCCCCTGCTAAATTCAGCAGTAGCCCTAGTTTCTTTCCGTCTGCTACATCTGTATCTTCTACATATCTTTCAAACCGTCTGATCCACTTCTCCCACCTTATTCCTGCTTGCGGCTCCGATAAGTTGAACGGTAGTGGACTCCTGTATTGTGCGCTGGGCTTTGGATCCGCCATTCTTGCCTTCTTCCCTTTATCTGCTCTTTCTTCTTTCGTTCACTTTTTTTTTGGTTTTTTTTTGTCTCTTTTTCTTCTTTTCTTCTTCTTCTTTTTCTTTTACTTTATTTTAACCTGTTCTATTTTCTTTTCTCTTTTGTCTCTTTTCTTTTCTTCTTTTCTTCTTCTTCTTCTATTTTAACCTGTTCTATTTTCTTTTCTCTTTTGTCTCTTTTATGTTCTTCTTTTCTTCTTCTTCTTCTATTTTCTGCTTTATTTGAGCCTTTTCCAGTCTTTCCTTGACCTTTTCTTGTGTATTTCTGCCTTTTTCGTCTTCGCCTGACTCTAAAATGGCCGCTCTGTTGATTCCTATGGCCCTTCTTTCTATTGTCTTTTTTTCAAAATGGCCGCCCTTTTCTCGCGAGATTTCGCGATCGAAATCTCGCTCGCCTGACTCAAAGATGGCCGCTTCCCCGATATCGCCTCTGATTGGCCCAGCCGCCTGATCCTAAAATGGCCGCCGAGACTCTCGCGAGAGCTCGCGCCTCTCTTTCAGGAGCGCCCGTTCCTTCGCGCTTACCGCAGTTTGCCGGTGCTTCCTCAGAGGCGGTCGGGTGGGCTCCGATGTCGCTTCTTTTCTCTCTTCTTTTCGCTTTTCGTGCACATCCAGGGTGGGCACCTGGTTCTTCCTGATGGCTTCGTCTTTTCGTCGAGATGTACGTCGGCTCGGATCCCGTCCTCGTCGCCAGTTGTCGTGTCCACGCAGTGGGCACCATGCAATGGAATCATACGCAGGACACAGGTCAGTGTATTCGCTATTCTTTATTCTTATATTCGGTGCAGCTGGTCACACGCATCCGTCCCCGTGCTCGTCCTGATCATACTGTCCTCTTCCTGTCCCCTGACCGGATGTGGTGTCCGGTGACCTGGTCACCTCCCTCATGACCCACAGGGTCCTAGTGTCCTCTTCCTACTTGTCAGGTCACTACAGTGCCAAGAATACTAGGAGGACCATAGCCAGGAGAATCATATAAATGAGACCATGATGAGTTTGTGTAGAAGCTCAAGGATTGGTAAGACTAGGGCTAGAAGGATCAGGACCAGATTCAGAAAGACCTGCTCGAGGCCAGTAGGACCAGAGGGCCAGAAAAAGCCCAAGGGATTAAAAGGATCAGTACCAAGAAAACAAGGAACAGGTCAAGGAGTGCCAGGGGGTGTACAATCATAGGACTAGTGCTCGGTGTACCAAGTGGAGCAGAAAGATCAGGACATGGGGGTAGCAGGACCAGAGTGAGAAAAATCAGGAGGAGCAGAAAAGCCAGAGCCAGGAAGACTAAGGGACAGGACCTGGATGTCTCAGAGGACCAAGGCTAAAATGACAAGCCTCTGAAAGACCCAAACAAGAGACCAAGAGGGTCCTGGTTCTGAACAATTGGGTTCAATAAGGACTGTGAGGACAAGGGTCATAGGTAGGAGGACAAGTATGACCCAAACCAGGAAAGGAAGGGCTAAGACGGCAAGGCCTAAGAGGGCCATGGCACAAGTGACCAGGATCAACTGAGGGGGCCAGCAGGAACTGGAACTAAAATACTAGGAATCAGATGAGAAGGATCAGAAAAACCAAGTTCAAATTAATGAGGGGCAAGAGGATCAGCAAAGAAATGGAACAGCTAGAAGGGAGTGTGAAAGGACCAGGATGGCCAGAAGGACCAGAACCAAGATGATTAGGCATACAAAGAACCAACCGAGGAAGGTCAGAAACAAAAGGATTAAGTCTAGTGGGCACAAAACCAGAAGACAACATGAACTGTGAGGACCAGGAACAGGAAGACCATTAATAGGTAAATCAGACTGAGAGTGGGGAAGACCAGGAGAATAGGACCTGAAGAATCAAGAGGAAATGGCTAAGCAACCAAAGCCAGCAGGAGAAGAGCTAAGAGGATAAGGCCAAGGAGGACCAGTGGGACCATAACAAAGGGGTAAAGGAAGTTCAAGTCACAGAGGCAATGGGTAATAGGACCTGCCATATCAGGACAAGCAGGACACGCCGAGTAGGAACAGGTGGAACATGACAAGGAAAGCCAGGCTAACAGAAGCCATGATGACCAATGCCAGGTGGCTGACATGAAGGTTCGAATATGCAGGATCAGGACAAAGTGGACAAGTTAATCTAGGTGACAATGAGCAGGAGTACCAGGGTCAAGAGTATTATGATATGTTGGGGGAGGACCTGTAGAATGAGTCAGGTTAGAAGCAGGCGGACTAGGGCAATTAAAACCAGGGACCTGATGGGGGAGAAATAGGTGACTAGAAGGATCAGAATAAGCAGGGCGGACCTGGAATAGGTTTAGGGGAAAAAGAGAGGTCAGAACCAAGGGAACCAGGACATGAAGCTACAAGTGGAGTCGGAGGACTAGGAAGTGGAGTATTAATACCAGGCTGGTGAGGACCAGGGGAACCAGGACAACCAGAGCCATGAGGACCAGTGGAACCAGACCAGGACTAAAAGGACCAGACCCAGCCCAATGGGACCTAATAAGGAGAACCAGACCAATGGGTGCAGTATCAGGTGGACCACAAGGACCAGGGCAACAAGAATCAAGATGACCAAACCAGGAAGATGAGGAGTGCCATCCCCAGGAAAACCAGTACAACAGGGCTAGGTGGATAAGGACCCAGCAGACAAGCAGGATCATGATGAGGATCAGTAGTACCAGAATCAGGAGATCCAGGAAAGGCTAATACAAGAATGATATCAAAATAAACAATGGGGGGGGAGGGAGGGTAGAGGTATATATGATAGAATCAACCTCCAGTACAAATGTTTACAATCACTAGGATTCTATCAATTTTTTTAAATATTTTAAATATATAGTGAGATGTAAATATGGTGTGTGTTGCTGATCCTTGTGATTGACAAGCAAAAGCACTATGTGTTTTTAAAATACCCCTCACACACTATGAATCCCATAGTGTCATGCTTCATCATGGGGGTCTTCCCGTCCCTCTACGGGGCGGGGCGTGCTACTACCTACGGAATACGCGGGAGCACTTGTTGTTGTGGAGTCAGGCTATGTGTGATGTGCAAAGAAAGTGAGTGGGAGGATTATGTGAAAGATTTAAAGTGTTAAAATTCCCTGGCTAGTAGAAAAAAGCATTAATTCACTTCTCTAGCTGGGAATATTAAAATGGGGTTGTGGTAGGGATATCTACTATACCCTACTTGGTCGACATGTTTCATAAGCAGTCCCCACTGCTTTACTCATCAGGACCTATGTTGATCCCTACTACACTCAAAAGAACTAAATACTTGTGTCATATGCCTACTTTCCTAAAATAGATTTGCAAAAATAGGCTAGTCTATTTATTCCTGGGCTTGATTGAGCCCCTTTGGGAAAAATGACCCAGTATGGTCTCTGAAAAATAAAAGGAGAAAAAAGAAGAAACAAAGGATCAATTGACCTTAATGATATTTTAAATGACATCACCATCACATGGATTATAATTTTGTCCTGTTGAAAAAAGTGATATATTTTTCTCTTTTTCATGGATTATTTTTTATGTAATCCTTATGTTTAACTGGCGATTTTCGTCATTATTTGAGGTCATTTCGCCGTTATTTTTTGCAGCAAGGAACTCACACATATACACTTCGCTTGTACACTTAGAACATGACAGGATACTTTTTGCGGCTCTGCCTTGTATCCGTATAGTTATTTGGTTGGCACAGTTTTGGTTTTATGAGGGAATTAGCAGTATAATGATGCAATCTCTTAAAGTTTGTGGGTTGCATCATGTCAGATTTGTTAAAGAAAAAGCCTTATTTTATCTGATTAATGGTGCACAACTTGGGCCCGTGTTCACATGTTTGAGTATTTTAAAAACCAAGTCATTGTTATCGTAAACAACCAAATCAATCTTATAGTAAACAACGGAAAAAACAACATTATTTTGCTTTGTAGAGCTACTTCATGCACATAACCTGCTTGCCTTAAAAAACGCATTTCTGGATATATACATACATTTTCTATTCGTTATCGAGCCTCATGAGCTTGTCATCAGAGGTACAAGAATGAACCAGGAATGTGGCCAGGATGACTAGGGTCAGGAAGGACTACAACCAGGAGCACCAGATTCAAGAAACCAGTATTAGGTTGACCAGAATTAGTAAGACCAGGATGAGGAGCAAGACGACCAACGACCAAAACAGCTCAGAAAAGCATGACTTGGGACATGATTAGGAGAACGACCAACAATGAAAGGCACAGAAGGACTTGGAAGAGAAAAAAGAAGTCTAGTAGAAGTAGGACACCTATGTGAGTCTAAGCCACAAGTATTAGGATATCCCTTTTGTAAATGTTTCTTATTCATGCTTCTCATGCTGCCAACCCTGAGAACCTGCATCTCTTCAGCCCATGGATAGAACTGGTAGGTATTTGCTGAATAATCAAAAGCATGCAAAGTAAATAAAAAGCAACCCTGGGCAGCAAACTCCGACTCCATGGCAGAGCGCAGTTAGCCCCAGCACCATCAAGCCCAAATAAAAAAAAAACATTTACCTGCTCTCTGGTGTCTCCGGGTTGCCCTCCTCCTTGCTGTGGTGTCTCCTCCTTGCCACCAACCTAGTCCTCACTGCAAAGCCCTACATTTTAATGCGCAGTCCACGCAAGATGTAAAACGTAGGGGTTTGCGACGGACAACGAGGACGACGGCGAGGAGGAGAGACCACGGCGAGAGCAGTTAATTTTTTTTCTTTCTTTTTTTAAAAACTGGGAGTGGTACTGGAGCGAGGAGAGTTCCACTGAGTTTTTTTTTTAACTCAGCGGAACTCCGCGAAGTGCCACTCCACATATTCCGACTACTCTTAATAAAAAGCCGGTACTGTTACACTATTACATCTCAGGAATAGATTACTTTGCCTGAAACTTGCACAGTAGTCTGAGGGTGGATCTGATAGCATAGGGACTGAAACTTGGCAGAGGTGTTTAAAGGGTGATGAGTGAAAATGCGGCTTGTGAAGAATGGCAGAAAGGGTTTGAGAAACTGGCTGAAGTCGGTAAAAATGCTTAATGGCCAACGAGGGGTCAAAGGGCTATGGTAATCAGCAAAGGCTAGCTCAGGACCATAACAAGGCTCTGAAGAGCAGAAGAGTGGGTGAGGGACGCTCCAGATAGACCATCTCAGACGAGCCAAACAGGGATTTTGTGTGACCCACAGATCTTTGTGCTGACATTCCATGTGTGTTTATGTGTGGTGGGTATGTAGCATGTGCATAATAGTAAGACTACTTGTGTGATGAAAGTCTGAGTGTATGGGTCAGTGGGATGCAGTTTGTATGATGTGATGGTGAGTAGATGCAGCTTCCCTACACAGTGCTCATGTATTGGCTGCATCCCTGTGGATAGAGGGTAGAGACCCAGAAGTGAAGTTAGGGAGAGTGGAGAAAAGACAACCCAAAGAAATTCTGTGAGGGCCTTTTTAGCAAAACGCTGCTGATTTGTTCTCCCTGATTGACAACATAGGGTAGATGGTATGAGTAAGGGGTAGGTCATAGGTTTCTGTTGTTAAAGGTGTCAAAGTTTCTAGGCAGGGCTGCCCTTTTGTCTGTGCCTGATGACTGTTCAGAAAGGTGGATGGCAGCCAGATCCTGAGATCTTATGCTTCATTGTGTTCTTGTTTTGGATGCTTATGCTCGGAGCCAGCACTATTGCTAATAGTGTTTGAGCAATCAGATAGCACAAAGGCTGTGTATGAGCTACTGCCAGAAAATGATAATTGAAAGAATCACCCTAAATCAGTTCTAAAAACTCAGTAATGACTCCACATTTCCTGTCTGGAAAATGAATAATAAAGTGAAACTATGAAATGATCAATCTGTAGGTCGCGAGAATAGAGGTGATAAAATGTTGGTTTATTCAGTGTCTTATTTCTTAAAATATTTGTATTCATGTCAATGAATAAAAATCTCTGTGAGTTTCTTTTCTTCTGTGTCTTTGATATCTATACGTCTTTCACTGATTGTTTGGTACACTTCATCCATATTCCAATGACATTCAGTTTAATTATTCCCATTCCTTTGCCTGTTGCTCCTTGACAGAATACTTCCTCTGATTGCCCCTCAGAGTAGCGGCCATCGAAGGAGGGATTTCATACTGCCTACCCGATTTAGAGTGAAACCTGGCTGTCGGGGACACACATATATTACACTTCCAGATCTATCCAGAAACAATGCAAGTTCCTTTACATACATTGAACAGGGACATCATCTACTACAGCTGCTCATGCCTGTGACCACAGATGCACACACACACATACTAGATAGAGCATTTGGTGACCTGATCTGACCTGGTCAGACCCGGTCGCTCCCTCCTCCCGCCGCATGGCCCGCCCTGAGTGCGCCCGGCCTCCTCCTGCTGCCTCTGAGCTCTGCCCCTGCATCTGGACCCTGCCTGCCCTCTGTACCTGTATCGCTGCCCTTTTTGCCGCTTTTCGTTACTCGTTCCACCGTCCTTGTGAAGTTGTGGTATTGTACTTGTTGTGAAGTTTTCTTTTTGGATTGTACTTGATTTTTTGTTTCGCTAATTTGTGCCCCGTGTCTCCGCTTGTCCCCGGCCCCACCCCGCTCCCTGCCGCTGCTCCGCCGTGGCCCCACCCACGCTCCCTCCAGCATCACCGCACCGCTGCCCCCCTCCCACCACCCGCTCCCGCCTCCCAGCTGCTCCTCCCTCCCACTAGGGTAGATAAGGCGCGGCTCACGGGCGAGGAGCTGTGACCTGATCTGACCTGGTCAGACCCGGTCGCTCCCTCCTCCCGCCGCGTGGCCCGCCCCGAGTGCGCCCGGCCTCCTCCTGCTGCCTCTGAGCTCTGCCCCTGCCTCTGGACTCTGCCTGCCCTCTGTACCTGTATCGCCGCCCTTTTTGCCGCTTTTCGTTACTCGTTCCGCCGTCCTAGTGAAGTTGTGGTATTGTACTTGTTGTGAAGTTTTCTTTTTGGATTGTACTTGATTTTTTGTTTCGCTAATTTGTGCCCCGTGTCTCCGCTTGTCCCCGGCCCCACCCCGCTCCCTGCCGCTGCTCCCCCTTGGCCCCACCCACGCTCCCTCCAGCATCACCGCACAGCTGCCCCCCCTCCCGCCACCCCGCTCCCGCCTTCCAGCTGCTCTTCCCTCCCACTAGGGTAGATAAGGCGAGGAGCTGTGACCTGATCTGACCTGGTCAGACCTGGTCGCTCCCTCCTCCCGCCGCGTGGCCCGCCCGAGTGCGCCCGGCCGCCTCCTGCTGCCTCTGAGCTCTGCCCCTGCCTCTGGACCCTGCCTGCCCTCTGTACCTGTATCGCCGCCCTTTTTGCCACTTTACGTTACTCGTTCCGCTGAGGTTCCGTGGTTTTCGGGACCGGACTCCATTTTCTTTGCATTGCTCGAGACGCCATTTTATGTTGCCCTCACGTAGGCCTTGGAAGTAAACGAACAAACAAAGTTGAATGGGCTTCATTGTCCATGTACATATTAACTTGCCCTTTCTGACTTGTGAGTGAACTGCAGGACGCTGACCTCTTCACCTGAAACTGACCCTTCACGAGGCCAATTTCCCTTGGTTTGATTCTTGCACATATCTTATCCTAATCAGCATCTGAATTGTTTCTTTCCTTACGACTTTTCATTACATGGGTAGTGCTTTCAATTATGTGTTTGTCCATCTTGTGGAAATTGAATTTGGGACATTCCTAATAATTAACTTTTGGGTTGGGTTACTGTAAATTGGGTTTTTGTTAATGTGATACTCAGTAGGAAAATGTGTCCTATTGGTCAGAATTTTGCGCAGTGGGTGTACATTTATAATGAGAATATTGTGTATAAATACTGATGTCTTGCTCTATGAAAATTGAACAGTTTCTTGAGTTGTACACCGTGTTGTATTGCTGGGATTACTGTTACTAGCTGCAGCTAATAAATTTGATCTCTGACGCCACCTAGAAGTATTCCGTGTCTCTGTTTGCCAAGACAGGAGAACCCGACGACTTTGGGCGTGTCCCTGGAGCCGCTGGGTTCTAAAACCCGGTTCTTCAGTTGACGCCCAACGGTGGGGCGACTTCAGCGGTACCGGTACAAGCCCGAGGATCATGAGGAGCCACGTGAGGAAATTCTGGAGGAAGGCCGCCACTTCATTGACCCCTGCATGTCGACGTGGACCGAAGGTCTTTTCTGCGAGGCTTCCCGCTTTCCAACGGCTACGAAGGACTGCTGCCCTGACTGTCGCCCTGTCTTGGACCCTTGATTGATCCTTTGTAGAGCGAGACGATAGACGGTCTTCTGGTGGCGTGACAGATATTTGGTTAAGTATAAATGGGTCGCTCCCACGACTTTGTTTTGGTTCTTGGTTTTGATTTGATTTTTGCAAAAATCAAAGCCGAGGGGCTCGTATATTTACGAGTGTATCAACAGTTGATAACCCCTTGAAGTTTGAAGCTAGATTAGTGAGCTATAAGATGCCTGGTCTTAGCAAAATTAGGAAATGGTTTAGTTGTGGTTGCAACAGGGATTCCCGATTGGAGGATACGTGTCCGATACCTCTGGTTGGAACTCTGACTTATGAGCTCTATTCAAAACACGGAGTGGGTCCTATTACTTATAATGAAGTATGGGTCCGCTACACTAGGAAGGATGGTGTTTTACGATGGCCCCAACATGGTACTTTTTAATTAAATATTTTAGATAATCTGGAAGTTGCGCTATTTAAGAAGAAAGCCCGGCCGGCAATGTTTGACTCTTTCCGCCTTTGGCAAAAGGAAGCCAAACAGCGAGAAATTAAGCAAGAAAAGCGAGATAGGAAAGATAAGAATATGTCAGTACTACAAGCTGCTAGGCAGTTTAAGTCAGATGAGGAAGATCGAGTGTGTGAAGTTTTAGATAGACAGCGTTGCATGGCCATAGATAAATGTTATCCGGCCTTGCCGTCTTCTCCTCCAAAAGTGACGGAAGACCCTGAAAAAGATCCTTTGATGTCTCATTTACTGAGATTGCCACCCCCTTATGTGCAGGGTGCTACTGCGCCTCCATTACCCCCGGTTGTTCTACCCTTTGTTGTTCAACCTCCTGCTGTTGTTCAGCCACTCGGTGTTCCACAGATGGTTTTGCCTCCTACTGTGCAACCCACTCTAGGGTCGCAAACTTTGCTTCCAGCTTTGCCTCAAACTCCTTTGCCTTCTACTTCTGCATCTTCGACTCCTACTGCTCTGGTTACTACACCTCTTTTGCCTCAAAATACTTATTCTCCTGTTCTTATGTCTGCTTCTTCTACTGCTCGAAAACGAATGACTGAAACTGTCGTTAATCTGTTGTCTCCATTGTTTGGGCCACTGAGTATGACCCCTGTTTCGGAACGTAAGCAGAGTCGTAGTCAACTTCGTAGTTCCGAAGAACGAGCAGTGTTGGATTTATTGGCTCGTAGATGGATTTTGAATGCTTCTAGGTACAATTTGCCATCAGTTATGGATGTTTTCTTTCAGTGGGAGCCACCTAAGCAAAGGTATGTTTTTAATGTAATGTGTGCCTTTTTGAGGCAGGAATGGGAAGATAATGAGTTGGGTCCGATTCCACAGGAAGTGCTTGATGTTCAGTCAGAGTTTGCTACAGGGGCGATAGTGGCATCTGATGTTACAGATGCTGTAGAGACGATACTTGCCTTCAGGTCTAGGTTACCGCCTCAGCCGTTGTATAAACCTGATCCATCTGTTAGGAGGAAAGTGAAGCAGTATCCTATGAGAGAGGTTCCCCCTGTCTGGAGAGAGGCAGTTCAGGCTGATGTTAATCGGGGTATTCAGGCTGCAGAAGCCGATTTTCAGCGAGTGTGGGTACATGTTCCTTGGAAGCGAGCAGAGGTCTTGGCTCTTAAGCAGACCTTACCTGACCCCCGTAAGAATCCTGACGGTTATTACAAAGAGTTGTCTCAGACAGTTGAAGCGTGTATTATGAATTTAGCTGACATAGACATGTTAATGGGTAATGTAGTTCCTCAACCTTTGTGGGCGAAGATTCGTCATGAAAATCATGCGGCAGAATTAGGTGATACGTGGGCTAATATTGTTGCTGCAGATGGTCGTCAGGTAGGAGGTGCTAAACCTGAACCTTTAGTTGCAGAATTACCAGGTAGGATTATTAATCTAATGAAAACTATGATGCCTGCTTTACGAGTGAATTGGGATAAGTTAGCAGCATGCAAACAAAAGAAAGACGAAAGTGTGTCCGATTTCTTCACTAGGTTTGAAGAAACGTTTATCGATCATAGTGGTCAGGACATGAGTACGGAAGGTGGTCAAAGGTTGTTCGTGGACAAATTTGTCTTTAATTTGCTTCCCGAACTTTCTAATAAGTTAAAGGACTCTGAGAGTTCATGGGCTGTTTCTTCGTCGGCCCAGATATTGGCTATTGCACAATATTATGAGAATAGGGATAAAGATGAGAAGGATAAAGCAGAGAAGAAAACTAAAGATCTAAAGACGAAAGTTCTTTTGCAGCAAGCTTATCCGCCTCGTCAGAATCAGCCTCAGTTTCAGCAACCTCCACAGTTTCAGAGATTGTTACAGAAATCTGAGCCTTATGCTCCGCGATTCTTTCCTGGTCTTAATCAGTGTGCTTATTGCAGAGAGGAAGGTCATTTCAAGAATAGTTGCCCGGCTTTGTTACAGCGTGCGAATGGCGTATCTGGTCAGAGAGGCCGTGGTGGTTTCCAGCAAGCTCCTAGGGGTAGGGGACGTGGTGTGTTACCCCAGAATGAGCGTTCCTCTTCCCTTCAGAACTCTGCAAATTATTTTGACAGACAGAATGTTCCGAGTGGTCAGTCTGCACAGTACTATGTTGATGATTATTATGTCGATAGTGAGAGTGCTGGTTATAATGATAGTTAGGACAGCCATGGGCAAAAAGAGGGAGTAGTGTCAGTTCCAGTAGACCAGAGTGGACCTTATGTTGAAGTGACTAAATCAGGTGTGATAGCACCTTTTCTTTTGGATAGTGGTGTGACGAAGAGTTCTATTATGCACTCTAAACTTCCTGGCGCACCTTTGTCTGGCTTGACCAATGTTTCCGTAGGATTTTCAGGCGCCCCAGTTTGTAACCCGATTTCTAATCCTTTGTCCCTTTCTATTGACCCTTGTAAATTGGAAGCTCCTCTTATTTTGACGACTGGTTGTAATGAGAATCTGTTGGGTTTGGACTTGCTGAAAAGATTGTATGCAACATTACATTGTTCTCCTTCGGGAGTACATCTTACCTTAGGTAAGAAAGTGATTTCTCCGATGTATGTGTCTAAAGATTGTCTTCCACTGGAATTGCGTTCTCTTCCTGATACACTTTGGGCTACAGGTCCTAATGATGTTGGTCTTTTGCAGATTCCACCTTATGTTGTCACCCTCAAATCGAATGCTAGGCTACCTCGTATTCCCCAATATAAAATCTCTAGCGATGGCGAGAGAGCTCTTCTAGCGATCGTCTATGATTTGGTTGAGAAGGGTGTGGTTAAAGAAACGAGAGGTAACGTGTGTAACAGTCCTGTTTTGCCTGTCCTTAAGCGTACTGATGCTTCTCAGCCACCTGTGTACCGGTTTGTGATCGACCTTCGAGAGGTCAACAAGATTGTGGTGCCACAGTTTCCTGTTGTCCCTGATATCACTGCTTTGTTGACTCTGATTCCTGCTTCGGCAGCCTGGTTTTCTGTTATCGACTTGAAGAATGCTTTCTTTAGCATTCCGATTGCTGAGGAGAGTAGAGATATTTTCGGCTTCTCTTTAGGAGGTCGAAGCTTCCGCTTTAAGAGAGCTCCCCAAGGTTATTGTGAAAGTCCCTCCATCTATAGTCAGGCGTTGAAAACTCAGCTTGATAGCTTTGTGTTGCCTAGTGGTGCTACTCTTATCCAGTACGTTGATGATCTATTGATTACTGCTGATGACGAAAAGATTTGTAAAGAGGCTACTCTTTCTCTGTTGCGGTATTTGTCTGACGTCCATCATAAAGTGTCGCCTTAAAAGTAACAGTATTGCCGACAAGAAGTAACCTACTTAGGTCATCTCTTGGCGAAGGAGGGAAGATGGTTGACCCCAGAACGAATTCAAACGATTGCTCAAATGAGTGTGCCATCCACACAGAGAGAAGTGCGCGCTTTCTTAGGTATCACCTCGTATTGTAGACAATGGATCCCTAATTTTTCCGTGCTAGCGAAACCTCTGTTGGCGCTGACTCTTAAAGATACTCCGCATCCTCTCCCTTGGTCTGATGAGTGTCAGAAAAGTTTTTCTGAATTACGTGATGCATTGTGTTCGGCTCCGGTATTGGGTACTCTGGACTACAGTAAACCTTTCACGTTGTATGTTCACGAGAGAGAAGGTTGTGCATTGTCAGTGTTGACTCAACAGTTCGGAGATAAGCAGCGTCCATGTGCGTATTTTTCAGCTACGTTAGACCCAGTCGCTAAGGCGTTACCGAGTTGTTCGAGAGCTACAGCGGCAGCGGCTGTTTCTATCCAACAGTCTGCTGGTTTGGTATTGGATAATACGTTGATTGTGATGGTCCCACATGCAGTGGATACCTTATTGAACAGGACCAAGACACAGCACCTTACTAGTGCACGTCTGTCAGGTTATGAGTTGACTCTTTTGGCTGGCCATGTTCACATTAAAAGATGTAATGTGTTGAATCCAGCTACGTTGTTGCCGATCTCTACAGAGACGGATGCTCAAGAACAGCATGATTGTTTTCTTCGTACAGAGGAAGAAACGAAAGCTAGAGTTGATCTGAAGTATACTCCTCTTGAGAATGTTGATGGTACCCTATGGGTAGATGGTTCGTGTTTTAAGCTTCCGAATGGTGAAACGACTGCAGCATATGCCGTCACTTTACATACAGTTGTTGAGACAGCACGCATAGCACAGAATTCTGCGCAAGCAGCAGAGTTAATTGCATTGACACGAGCGTGTGTATTGTCAGAGGGAAAGCGAGTGAATGTTTATACTGATAGCCAGTATGCGTTTGGTGTTGCCCATAGTTTTTGACGTTTGTGGAAAGAAAGAGGATTCCTTACTTCCCATGGCACAAAAATTCAGCATGGGCAGTTAGTGAATGAACTTTTGGAATCTCTTGCTCTCCCAAAGCAGATTGCAATTGTGAAGTGTAGTGCGCATAAGAAAGTTGTGGACGATGTAGGTCGAGGGAATGCGTTTGCGGATGAAGTTGCGAAGGAAACGGCGAGAGACATGATGAGCCGTATGTATGTGTCAGGTCTTGCAAGATGGGTCATGGCTGGTGGAATGTGTGAAGACACAATAGAAAGTGTGAAGATGATTCAGGCTGAAGCTATGGAGAAAGAAGTAAGTACGTGGAGAGAGTACGGGTATGTTGGATTCGACAGGTTGTTGGGTTGAGTTGTCAGAACACCAGCGATTGTTGTTGCCAGATGCGTATGTGCTCCCAGTGTTTACTATGGCTCATGGAATGGCTCACATTAGTTCGAAGGGAATATGCAAGTTGTTGGCTCCAGTATGGCAGAATGCTGGAATTACGAAATGTGCTGAGAATGTTGTGAAGCATTGTATGATTTGTCTGAAGTATAATCCTGGCAAGGGAACTCCAACTCCAGCTGGTCATTTTGCTCCACCAATGTATCCGTTTGAAGTGATACAGCTAGATTACATTCACATGGAGAGATGCAATAATCTGAAGTATGTCCTTGTGGTTGTTTGCGCCTTTTCCAGATGGATAGAGGCCTACCCCCTAAAGGATAATACTGCCTTGTCTACAGCCAAGGTTTTGCTCAAAGAATATTTCCCCAGATTTGGTTTGCCGAGAATTGTATGGTCGGACAATGGGAGTGAATTCGTGGGTCAAATCATGAAGAAAGTGTGTGCGGGATTGGGTATCAATCAGAAGTTCCACGCAGCGAATCACCCCCAGTCTGCTGGACTTGTTGAATGTTACAATGGTACCTTGAAGCTGAAATTAGCTAAGGTACAAGCGAGCACTGGTCTTACATGGCCGGATGCCTTGCCGTTGGCTCTTTTGTCAACAAGGACGACAGTGCATTCTCGTGTGGGACTTAGCCCATACGAAATAGTTTTTGGTCGTCCAGCGAATGTTTGGGGTGTGCCTCGTCCAAAAGAATACAGCAGTATTGAGTACCCTATGTTGGTGGATTACTTACATGACTTGACTGCTAAATTACGTGTTCTCCACCAACAGGTCTATGACAGTTTACCGGCAGCGTCTGTGGATCCAGGTCACAAGATCCAACCCGGTCACTATGGTCTGCTAAAGAATTTTCAGCGATCCAAGAATTTGGAGCCGAGATGGACTCGTACCTATTTAGTATTGCTGGTCACTAGAACTGCTGTTAGAGTAGCTGGTAAAAAGAATTGGGTGCATGCCACCCATACGAAGAAAGTTCCGTTGCCTTTACCGTATGATCAGTGGGTGAGGGATGGAATAGCTGACACAGATTATGAGAAAGTCCCTAGATTCGTGCCTTTTAGTGATGCTCATTTGGCACGGACTCAGTTGGAACGCGAGGATGATGATGTTCTGCAAGCTGCTGTGCCTCCGTCTCTGAGACTCGACACGACGAATCCGGAACTCCTCTTTAAGGATCAGACTGTGCCTGGCAAAGAGCGCTACAATCTGAGATCGAAAAAGGACGTTTGAAATGGACAAATAAATCTAATTTTTTTATGTAGTGAATTACACCTTGTCAGATCAAGAGACTTTTTTACTTTTTTCTTTTTCGAGTCACCATCCGGACTCAGCTGCAGGGTCACGGTATATGTTCTTAAGGGGTGAGCCGCGTATTGACACAAGGTCTGTGGTTTAGGGTCGTTAGTACGATCTTGACGCACACTTAAGTGAAGAAGGAAAATTGCCGTGAGCAGCACGTTAGAGGATGGAGTCTTTGAAGTCCGACAAGGATGTTAAAAGAGTTGATTTCAGAGTGCAAATGTGTATATTGGTTCGTAGCAAATGTTTTTTAATAATGTGTTTTCTTATGCTTTTGACCATTACGTTGGTTTGTGTGGGTTGGATTTTCTATGCATCACAACAGACACTTGCATCTACCAACCTACTCTTTCTTTTCCTACTGTTTTCCCACATGAGTTTCATACGTTGCCTGAACATGAACAGACACGAAGATCAGAATTTGTGAACAATTTGTTTATACAGATATTACATCAGCATCAGCTAGTTGTAAATACCACGAACTGTTGGGTGTGTGGTCTTATGCCACATACGACTGATAAGGGAATGCCATATTTGGTTTTGCCTTTTTCGCCTAATGGGTCAGTATGGGCACTCCAGTCAATGTTTATCTATGCGAATGAAGCATCTCCTGTACGTTCCGTCAAAGATAATGCGAATAATAATGCCTTGATACAGGGAATAGTAGATATGGTCAGAGATATTGATGCATATAATGCTATCCCTAAAGATGAGGTACGAGCATATATTGGTTGGAACAAGACTGAATATAGCATTAGTTTGACTGAGAAGGAGAGACGAAAAAGGTCTCCCCGGATTTGGATTGTACCCCACCAAGGTCATTTTTGTCTGCAAGGTAATGGTCAGAATCCGAGAGCTCAGCTTGGTAAGAGTGTGTGTGCTCACACCTATGTCTATACGTCCCAGAAATCTCCACCGTTCGTGCCAGCTAAAGGCACGTATTTTGTTTGTTATGACAGAGCATATACATGGTTGCCTTTTGACTTTTCAGGCACATGTTATGTGGCGTTTTTGTTTCCCCCTACATATACAGCTGCTTTTGACTACCATAAGAAAAGTTACGGTAGAGGTGTTATCGATGCGAAAGACACTGCCGCACAAGAAGTTGGAGACTTCTTTAAGGGTTTCCTGCCCTTTTGGGGTCCTATGGCTAATGGTAGGACTATCCGTCAGCTTACGAGAGTGGTCGAGGCCACTGTAAATGAGACTACAGGTGCCCTTAGCAATATTACAGCCGAGCTCCAAGCAGATCGCCTTATGACATTACAGAACCGCTTTGCTTTAGACATTATACTTGCAGATCGGGTCTAGTTGCTGCGTTTTCATACCAGATAACGCCCCGACAGTGTACCAAGCCATCTTGAGGTTACATAAGTCCGCTGAGTCTATACATGTAGACGAAGGGAACTGGTCGTTGATAAGATGGTTTTGGGAACTGCTGTCCAAATGGGGATGGAAGATTCTGATGTTCCTTGGGATGGCTTTAGCGATCCTTTTCTCGTGTTGCTTATGCATCCAGTGTGGTCCCGCCATTTGTGGCCTTTGTGCTACAATCTGTGTGAGAAGACCAGTCCCGAGAGAAGTGAAGGATAATAAGATGATGTTACAGCAACACCTTGATGACCTGATGAGAATAGATATAGACCTGGATTCATATTGACGTGAGTTTAGGTTATTGCCTACGTAATGGCAAAAGGAGGGTCTGAGGTTCCGTGGTTTTCGGGACTGGACTCCATTTTGTTTGCGTTGCTCGAGACGCCGTTTTATGTTGCCCTCACGTAGGCCTTGGAAGTAAACGAACAAACAAAGTTGCATAGGCTTCGTTGTCCATGTACATATTAACTTGCCCTTTCTGACTTGTGAGTGAACTGCAGGACGCTGACCTCTTCACCTGAAACTGACCCTTCACGAGGCCAATTTCCCTTGGTTTGATTCTTGTCTGAGATTGCCAATCAATGTTCAGGACCTCGTTAACTTTTAGTTTCCTTGCACATATCTTATCCTAATCAGCATCTGAATTGTTTCTTTCCTTGCGACTTTTCATTACATGGGTAGTGCTTTCAATTATGGGTTTGTCCGGCTTGTGGAAATTGAATTTGGGACATTCCTAATAATTAACTTTTGGGTTGGGTTACTGTAAATTGGGTTTTTGTTAATGTGATACTCAGTTAGAAAATGTGTCCTATTAGTCAGAATTTTGCGCAGTGGGTGTACATTTATAATGAGAATATTGTGTATAAATACTGATGTCTTGCTCTATGAAAATTGAACAGTTTCTTGAGTTGTACACCGTGTTGTATTGCTGGGATTACTGTTAATAGCTGCAGCTAATAAATTTGATCTCTGACGCCACCTAGAAGTATTCCGTGTCTCTGTTTGCCAAGACAGGAGAACCCGAAGACTTTGGGCGTGTCCCTGGCGCCACTGGGTTCTAAAACCCGGTTCTTCACCGCCGTCCTTGTGAAGTTGTGAAATTGTACTTGTTGTGAAGTTTTTTTTTTGGATTGTACTTGATTTTTTGTTTCGCTAATTTGTGTCCCGTGTCTCCGCTTGTCCCCGGCCCCACCCCGCTCCCTGCCGCTGCTCCCCCACGGCCCACCCACGCTCCCTCCAGCATCACCGCACCGCTGCCCCCCCTCCCGCCACCCCGCTCCCGCCTCCCAGCTGCTCCTCCCTCGCCCCTCCCCCCCACTCTCCATTTATGGCAGAGTGCATGCGTGCGCGCAGCGTTAACGCGCAGCGGGCGCGCCGAAGGCACGCCAAAGGCAAGCCCGTCTTCGCCCGTGCGCGCCTGGACCGCGCCCTGCACCAGAAACCCTGGCCCCCGCAGCTGCCAGCCAACCCGCCGGACCTACGACGCAGCCACCCTCAACGCACTCAACACCGGCCGGACCCCCGGCTGCCACCGAGCCACCCCAGGACGCACCCACGGACCCTTCACCTGCCAATCCTGCAAGTTCTCCTGCATCCGGACCTGCACTGCACCCGCCAAGCCAAGCACCAGCAACAACCACCTGACGTGCATCCTGCTCAACACCCGCTCCGTCCACAGACACGCCGTGGAACTCTGGAACCTCCTCGACTCCACATCCCCAGACGTCGCCTTCCTCACGGAAACATGGATGAACGCCTCCTCAGCACCCGACATCGCCATCGCCATCCCGGACGGATACAAGATCACCCGGAGGGACCGCGTCAACCAGACAGGAGGAGGCATCGCCATCGTCCACAAGAACACCATCCGCATCACGACCAACTTGGACGACACCCTCACAGCCGCCGAACACCTGCACTTCCAGATACACACCGACCCCAAGACCACCCTCAGAGGCACCCTCATCTACAGACCCCCGGGACCACGCACACAATTCAGCAAAGACATCGCTGACTTCATCAGCCCGCACGACCTCCCCTCAGCTGACTACATCCTCCTAGGGGACCTGAACTTCCACCTGGAGAACAACAACGACCGCAACACCACCACCCTGCTGGACAACCTTGCCAACCTCGGACTCAAGCAACTTGTGACCACCCCCACCCGCTACGCCGGCCACACGCTTGACCCCGTCTTCTCCTCCAGCAAGGACATCTCCTTCAGCCACGCCACCGGACTCCACTGGACAGACCACAGCTGCGTCCACTTCAGCTTCAGAAGGACCACGCTCCACCACCACCCGCAACAGGTCCCCCGCAGAAGCTGGTACAAGATCACAGCCGACCAGCTTGCCACATCCCTGAACCAGAACCCTCCCGCCAGCTCAGCGAACCCCAACCAAGCTGCCAACAACCTCACAAGGTGGATCAGCAACTGCGCAGACGACCTCGCTCCACTGAAGACCCCCCCGACAACAAGAAAGCATCCTGGTTCACCGACGAACTCAAGAGCTCTAAGAAGAACTGCTGAGCCCTCAAGAAAGCCTGACGCAGAGACCCGACACCAGACAACATGACCACCCTCAAGCTCGCCATTCGAAAACACCACCAGCTGATCCACACCACCAAGAAAACCGTATTCAAGGAATGACTCGAAAACCACGCCCACAACAGCAAAGAACTCTTCAACATCGTCAAAGAGCTCTCGAACCCTAGCGCCGGAAACAACGACATCACCCCATCGCAAGAACTCTGCAACTCGCTCGCCTCGTTCTTCCACAGCAAGATCGCAGACATACACAACAGTTTCAGCACACAGCCGACGCACCCCACGAATGCACCAACGCCCCCCACCACTACCCTCCACGCCTGGACACCGGTCAACACCGAAGACATCATCCGCACGATGAACTCCATCCACTTCGGATCACCAACCGACCCCTGCCCTCACCACGTCTTCAACAAGGCCGACTCCATCATCGCACCCCATCTCCGGGACATCATCAATGCCTCCTTCAACACCGCCACCTTCCCAGAGAGTCGGAAGCACGCCGAACTCAGCGCCCTACTGAAGAAACCATCAGCGGACCCCACCGACCTCAAGAACTACCACCCCATCTCGCTCCTTCCTTTTCCTGCCAAAGTCATCGAGAAGACAGTCAACAGATAGCTGGCCGCCTTCCTTGAGACGAACGGATCCCTCGACCACTCACAGTCCGGCTTCTGGGCCAACCACAGCACCGAGACCGCCCTCATCGCAGCCACCGACGACATCCGAGCCCTGCTCGACAACGGGGAAACGGCGGCACTCATCCTCCTGGACCTCTCCGCGGCGTTCGACGCGGTCTGCCACCGCACCCTAGTACAGCGCCTGCACAACACCGGAATCCAGGAGAAGGCACAGGAGTGGGTCATCTCCTTCCTCGCCGGAAGAACCCAGAGAGTCCGCCTCCCCCCGCTCAGATCAGAGGCCACCGAAGTCATCTGCGGCATACCACAAGGATCTTCACTCAGCCCCACGCTGTTCAACATCTACATGAGCCCCCTCGCGGCCATCGCACGCCAACACAACCTCAACATCATCTCCTACACCGACGACACCCAGCTGATCCTCTCCCTCACCAACGACCCTGACACCGCCAGAACCAACCTACACGAAGGGATGAAAGACGTAGCCGAGTGGATGACGAACAGCCACCTGAAACTGAACTCAGATAAGACGGAAGTCCTCATCCTGGGATCATCACCCTCCGCTTGGGACGACTGCTGGTGGCCCCCTGCCCTCGGCAGCGCACCCAAACCAACGGACCACGCACGAAACCTGGGATTCATCCTGGACTCCTCCCTCTCGATGACCAGCCAAGTCAACGCCGTCTCCTCGTCATGCTTCAACATCCTACGCATGCTCCGGAAGATCTTCCAATGGATCCCCACCGAAACCAGGAAGACGGTCACCCAGGCCCTCGTCACCAGCCGACTGGACTACGGGAACACCGTTTACGCCGGAACCACAGCCAAACTCCAGAAAAGACTCCAGCGCATTCAGAACGCCTCAGCACGACTCATCATGGACATCCCCCGACACAGCCACATCTCCGGACACCTGAGAGACCTGCACTGGCTCCCTGTCAGCAAGAGAATCACGTTCCGACTCCTCACCCACGCACACAAAGCTCTCCTCAACCAAGGCCCCAGATACCTCAACGATCGCCTGACCTTCTACACTCCCACCCGCCAACTCCGATCGACCACCCACGCCCTCGCCGCCGTTCCTCGCATCCGAAGAGCCACAACGGGAGGAAGATCCTTCTCCTACCTGGCTGCCAAGACGTGGAACTCCCTCCCCATCCGCCTCCGACGAACCCAAGACCACCTCTCCTTCAGGAAGCAACTCAAGACCTGGCTATTCGAGCAGTAGAGGACCACCCAAGCGCCTTGAGACCCTCCGGGTGAGTAGCGCGCTATATAAATGCTTGATTGATTGATTGATTTGGCAACATTGAAGGGTCCCCACGCACACAGAACAGCTATATGATGGCCAGCAGCAGGACAGGCTAAAATTTCCCATGTATAAAATAGGTACTGGGACAGCATCTAAGTTTGATTCACTCACAGAATAGAAAGAACAGACAGCTACAGTGCAAGTGTACTTCACAAACAGTGCGGATACAACACAGCCAGCAGTATTGCAAGGTTCCTTCATGGAATGGAATGGAAAGAGAATTTATATAGCGCGATGGCTACCCAGAGGCGTGCCAGCGCTGCAGAGGAAATAGGTTTAAGCCGAATACGCTGGATTTAGTGGATCAGTGGGAAGATTAGGTAGATGTTTTATTAAAAAGCCAGGTTTTAAGAAGCTTTCGGAAGGTTAGTAGATTGGATTCTGATCTGAGTGAGAGGGGGAGAGAGTTCCAGATCTTGGCTAGATTGTAGGAGAGCGACCGACCTCCACATCTGGCTCTTCTGATACGTGGCACTGAGGTGAGGTGAGAGGTCGCAGATCTGAGAGGGCGATTGGGAAGATAGGCTTTTACCAAGGGGCGGTTGATGGTGGGGCCTGTTCCCCAGTAGGAGCGGTGAGCGATGCACATGCTCTTGAATTCGATTCTCGCTCTCACCGGGAGCCAGTGGAGATCCTTCAATCGGGCTTTGACTGAGACTCGACGAGGGATGTCGAGAAGGATTCTTGCCGCGCAGTTTTGAATGATTTGAAGTCTGTTGAGTGTGGACTGTGGAGCCCCAAGGTATAGGGCGTTTCCGCAGTCGAGGCGGGATAGAATTAGTCCTTGGACCATGATCCGTCTTGAGTGAAGCGGCAGGAGAGGGAGAATTTTGCGAAGTAGTCTCATGAGCCCGAAGCATGTGGCAGCAAGCTTGGTTGCTTGGTGGTTAAATGTAAGAGTTCGGTCTAGCCAGATGCCTAGACTCTTGATTTGTTCTTTGGGTTGCGGGGGGCTGCCTAAACAGAGGGGCCAGATGGAGTCAATGGGTTTAATGATGTTGTTTCCCAGGAGCATTACCTCTGTTTTATCTCCGTTTAGTTTTAAGCAGGAGCCCGACATCCAAGCGGCAACTGCTTCCAAGCAATTATGTAAGCTGTGGTGGGAATTGAGTGGTGGGTCCAGCGCTACCACCAGCTGTGTGTCGTCCGCATAGGTGACAATTTTCACACCAAAAGGGCCGGACGACATCAGCCAGAGGGCTGAGATAAACGTTAAAGAGGGTGGGACTCAGGGAGGAGCCCTGAGGCACTCCGCAATTAAGAGGTTTACTGGAGGAGGTGAAATCCTTCTCAAATACCTGGAAGGATCTGTCTGTAAGAAAGGATCTCATCCAGGTGAGAGCTGTTCCTGAGATTCCTATCTGGCCAAGACGGTGGAGTAGAATGTCGTGATTTACAGTGTCGAAGGCGGCACTAAGGTCGAATAGGATGATGGCTGCTGATCCGCCACCGTCCAGGATCCTTCTTGCCTCCTCCGTCACTGCTATCAGAGCAGTCTCTGTTCCATGACGAGGCCTAAAGCCCGTCTGGGTGGGGTCCAGAATATTGTTAGATTCCAGGAAGTGAGTTAAGACAGAATTGACATGCTTCTCGAGAAGTTTGCTGAGCCAGGGTAGAAGGGAAATAGGTCGGTAGTTAGAAGGATTAGTTTGATCCAGTCTGGGTTTCTTTAATAGTGCTTTGACCATAGCACTCTTCCATAGAGGCGGGACAATGCCGGTATGGAGGGAGGAGTTGAGCAGGTCCTGGATGGTGGGTGAAATCTGACTAGTTATCGGGGTAAGAACCCGTGGGGGTGCTGGGTCAGTGGGTGATCCAGATTTGACCTGTCCCATAATCTTTCCAAGATTGATTAGGTCTAGTAACGTGAAGCTATTGAGAGAGTTAGGTGAGGCTGTCGTAGGGCCTATGTTGGCGATGTCGCAGGGTGAGGGAAAGAGGAGTTGATGACTTCTATTTTATGGTAAAAGAACTCGGCTATCTCCTCACAATGGGTCTGGGTATTGTTGTGAACCTTTGGGGCCTCTGGAAGTTGCAGGAGGGATTTAGCTATCCGGTAGATCTCCTTGGGTTTCGAGGCTGCCTTGTCGATTTTTTCTTCGTAGTATTTAGCCTGGGCTAGTTTGATGTCTGCTTTATAGTTTTTGATAGCTGTTCTATAGGTCGCTTTGTCAGCTGGAAGATAATCGAGACGCCATTTCCTCTCAATTCGTTTGCAGGCGCGTTTAGCCTCCCGGAGATCAGTCGTGTACCATGGGGCTGTCGGGTTGCCCCGCTTGGGATGGGTACTTTTTAGTGGGAGTACTCGGTCTAATGAGCTGGTGATCCATCTATTGTAATTCTCGTTGCCCTGGATGGGGTTGGAAGTATTGACGGGTTCAGTGTGCTGTAAGTTGTCCTGCCATTCAGGTTGGGGGATTTTGGACCAGTTGCGTGACTGTTGAATCGTCGGGGGTTGGGAGGGGGGTGATTGGGGAGGGTCCAGGTGAAAGGGATGAGAAAGTGATCAGACCAAGGGAGGGGGGAAAGGTTACCGACGTGAAGGTTGGGGCAGTTGCTAAATATGGGATCCAAGAGATGGCCCTTTAGATGAGTGGGCTCAAGGACACGTTGGTGTAGTTCGAGGGCCCTTAGGCTAAAGGATCATTCTCTGGCGTTTGTGTCGTTTGGGTCATCAAGATGGATGTTGAGGTCGCCCAGAATTGTGAATACATAGAACAGGAGTAAAGACCAGAAAGAAGATATTCTCCACAGATTCAAATAGTACGAGAAATCTATTTAGTGAAACAGGATACAGCGGAACACACCCTTTGCAGGGACAGAAGGCAAGCCTCAACTGTCAAAACCCAGAAAAGAGCGCTTCAACATGACATGGAGTTCCCTGTCACCATCTTCTTTTTCACCTCCGTCTTTTCACTCTATCCTTCCACGTGTACTTCACTAGATCACCTCGTCTTCACCATACACACACATACACACACACGCACACACACACACACACACACACATACACACACATATTCATGCACACAATCTGTCTCTCTGCCAGCTGTGTACCTCTTTTACACACTTCACCATATGTGGCCATTGCTCTATGTATGCGCTCAGCAGAGTGGTCAAGGACTGGATGATCATGTAATCTGAAAACACCTTAGTGACCCACTCCAAGGCACTGTGAGAAACTTGCTCGGCCAAACACCTGAATGCAAGTCAGTTTACAGTATGCACTATACAAAGTTCATCTGTTGTGTAAGGAAAAAAACTACAAAAACAAACCTCGAAAAAGAATAATCTTAGAAAATTAAACCATTTGAAATGTAAACTGACTGTGTTGCTGACCTAGATTAGCTGAGGGGTGTTTGTAACAATTACTGTGAAATCAAGTGCTCTTTTTGTTTGCAAAGTGAAGATCATTATTATTGAGCTAGGTAGGAACCTGTTTCAAAGTTAGTTTTCAATTACAGTTGGGTCTGTGACTGCACTGGTCTGTCTCAGATCATTTGTTTTTAAGTCTCTCCTACTAAACACAGCATATGGTGTCTGTTGTCAGACATATTGTGGAATTGCCAAAATAATACAAGAGCTTGGATCTCACCCATTGCTTTTTATTTCTGTCCCAGCTTGTCAGTCTTCTGTTTGTCCCTCTTTCCCATCTCTTTCAATTGGCTGGCGTCTATGCTTCTACTACTTGCTTTCCAAACACTACTTTCTTCTTTTAGGTTGAGCACTCCATCAGAGTGCATGTGTTTTCCAGCTGTCTGTCTTATGTACTTCTCTTCCTCTGCACCATATGCTGCTCGCTGTTGTAACTGGTTCATATACCAGGCAATCCTGGGAGCCAAGAAGCCGGAGGGAGCAGGAGGAAAGGTCGGCCTCACACGGACCCCTCCACTTCCCCGGGTAGATGCCACTGGTAGGATGGGAAGGCCCAGGTGCCTTTGACAGGAGCGGCAGGCAGGGAGCGTCAACCCTCTAGGAGTTCATTGTGTCGCCCAGGAGGGCCGGCCTTACTCTCCGTCCATCATACGTCGTCCCTCCACTCACGGGTGGCATTCACTTGGAGCAGCGCTCCTGGGTGCAGCTGCCGCCATCATGTGGCAGCCGCGGGAAAATCAGCACAGGTCACCCCGGATCGGCAGGCCCTTGGTCAAGAGCCACAATCTCACTGCCCAGAGGCACCAGGGCAAGCCCGGGGGTCTCCGCACAGGCCCTCCCTCAACGAGGAGGGGACAAATCAGGAAGGGGCCATCCGGAGTCTCCATGGCTGCCGGAGGTAACATCTGGTGCCTCTGGTGTCGATCTCAGCAGTCGCCGGCAGCACAACTACAACCCATTGCTCACTGGGTCATAGTAGGGCGGTAAGGAGTGTCCACAGCCCCTGGACTCAGGGCAGGTGTGAATGAATGACGGAGGGGTCCGGTGCACTCAGAGTACGACTACCATCTTTACACTCATAGCCACATTCGATGCATCGGTTCTGCTCAGGATTGTGCCGCACTTCAGAGGAAATGCCTCTGTTCTGCTGGGTCTACAGATGGACTGGCAGAGCACGTTTTGGACTACGTACAAGGGTCCAGGACTGAGGTGGCACCACTTGGCAGGGTAGGACTCACAGCTGGTAGAGCCCAAGTGCTGGGTTCAAGGTTGTTGGAGCCTTCTGTCCCCGAGGCTCTAATCGGGAGGCCAGCCAAGTAGCTACCATGGAATCATTTTGGAGTACCGGATTCAACAGATTCAAGTCCAGTCCTTCTCACCCAGGCAAGAGGTCAGCAGGTCAGCACAGCAGAGTAAAAATCTTTCAGGCCAGGAGTCCAGCAGAGTGGCAGTCATTCCAGCAGCACAGCGGTACTTCTTTATGGCAGGGTATCGAAATTCCAGTTGTGTATTGAAGAGCTGGTGCCTGAAGTCCAATATTTATACCCAGTACCGTTCCACTGGAAGGTGGGTAACACTTCTAGAGGTCTCCATTTGACGTCTCCAGGCATCCTGCCTTCCCTATCCTGACTCCAGACTAATTAAAGGGGTATATAGCCCTTTGTGTGTAAGCAGAACACAGTCTGTTCAAGTGTAAGTAGAGCTGGGCCCAGCTCAACCCTCCCATCCTGCCAGTGATGGCCCATCGAGATACACCTAAGCTCTCTATTGTGTATAATTGTCTAGGCAGAATACAGGAAGGCCACTGTCAGCTACACCCAGTCATGTGACTCAGGGACAAGCACTGAATGGCTAAGGCAGAGAAATGCCTACTTTCTAAAAGGGGCATTTTCAAAATTGTAATTTAAAATGTGGCTTTACCATAAGAGGATTTTTCATTACAATTTTAAGGACACCAAAAATTAATTGATTACCTGCTCCCATTTGGAAATTACAGCTTATTAAATGTAATAAGGTAACTCTAATGTTAGGTACGCCTTTCAGAGGTAAAGCTTTCAGTAGTGAAAAACTAATTTAGGAGTTTTTCACTACCAGGATATGTAAAACTTAATATTACATATCTTATTTTTGAAATACACTGCACCCTGCTCTCTGGGTTTTCCAAGACCTACCCTAGGGGTGACGTATATGTATTAAAAAGGAAGTCTTGGGCCTGGCATAAGGTTTATTTTGCCAGGTCACAATAGCAGTTTAAAACTCTACACTCCGGCTGCAATGGCAGGCCTGAAACATGAAACATGAAACACGATTATAATATCCCGGAATCCGAATGGTTCAGATATTCACAACTACAACACTGGGTTTTGCAGGCAGACGTGAGGGTCCAAGGGAGCCGTCGTCTCACTAAATATAAGAAATGGCTCATCATCAGGCATTCGGATAAAGGCCTGATTTCCGACCTTTAGGACATGCCTAAACCAAAACCACCACAGCAATTCACACCGAGTCAAAAACGATGGCATAGAGAACTGGGAGGCGATCTCACATCAAAAGATTGGGACGGGATCTATTATAGAGCTAGACACACAGCCTATAATGTAGCTACTACCGAAACAGCCACGAAGATAGCAACATACTGGTACCTTACCCCTGTGTGGGTTCACAGATACAACTCTAATAAGTGTCCAGCGTGCTGGAGAGGTTGCGATCAAGAAGGCACATTGCTCCACTTACTGTGGGAATGCCCAATGCTAAAGGCATACTGGACATTGATTCTTGACACAATCGACAACCTATTTGATACGCAGATCCCATGACTCACAGTCTTTGTGATCCTGGGTCTCCCTCACCCGATCACCTTCCCTCTTAAGAGCAGGAGGGAGCGCTAGATGGGTCTGGCACTAGGGGCAGCATTACAAAATATATTACAACACTGGGGATCCCACACCATTCCAACACAGACAGGGTGCCTGCATCGAATCTGGTACATACTGGGAAAGGAACGTATATCTGCCACCTTGAACAACTCCACGGACTCATTTTCCAAGATCTGGACCCCGTTTATTTCCCTATTATCAACTGAATTTCACAAATTCAAGCAACCAAAGTACTTACGAGTCCTTCGCTTCTCAGACCTCTGGACAGACACAAATCCCCAACTCACAGCTTAGGTACACCTTAGAACAACGCGCTCGACAAAGAAGAACAGTCTTCACTGCCAGGCCAAGGGGGGAGGGCAGTTAGAGGGGGTTTCTTTTTTTCTATTGGTTGAATGCTTCGTTCCACAGCAAGATATGGACATTGCGCTACCGTATAGATGCCAGCAGATAAATACCTGATGAGTATATTTTCATAAATGTATGAAGATATTGCATTTACTTACTCTGTATAATTACCTGGCACCATCATATTAGATACTGGAAAATGTGCCTATCTTGAATGTTTTGCGAAAATGTTAATAAAACAATTTAAACATAAAAACGAGATCAGAAAAAAAAGTAGGGAGGCCACACTAAAGCTGACCACTCTAACACGCTATTACTCTTATTTTCTTTTACTGACCCATCTCGGAAAAAACAAGGTTGAGCCATTTCATATGAGTGAGCATGTTTTGAGCTCACATCTACAAAATAATGTGGCTCAACGTGTTTTTTTTAAATTCCTTAACCATGCTGCAGAGCGGTGGGGCTAAACCCTAATAGCAAAGTCAAATTGTCTCAAAGCAAGACCTATTGACTTTGCCAATGCTTGTTCTATTTACAACACCCTCTGCTAAGTAACTTCATCTAATGTTATCTTTACTGACAGTCAAAGTCTGCCTGTTGCCTATCCACCACGAGGGTGAATTCAATGATGATCCCTCTCTTCTGGCAAAGAGAAAACATTATGTGGCACTGGGACAGCTTCTTTGTTGATTTCTGCTGGCAGCAAGCAGCCTGGTGGCATGCTCTGTTCTTACGAACATGAGCATTTGCAATACTGCCTGATGGCCTTCTTTAGCCATTCAACGCATGTGAGAATATTTTCTTGTATGCTGCCTGCGTCCTTGCCCCCAGAAGAGTTCAAATGGAATCTGTTGTTCAGAGTCTGGATGATGCCTATACCCAGTGCTAACAGTATGCTTTCAGTGCTTCAGTGCAGCATTGGCGTACCAGGCACAAAAGCTCCTGTTAACCTAGCCTCTGCACCTAAGGGTTGAAGCAGGTGGTTCACTGGACCCCACTTCCTGCTCTAGGTGCTGATACAATTGAAAGACATGGCTTGGCAGTTCGGACTGGACTGTTCCCATGAGGCACAAGGTCAGAGCTAATTTGCATATAGCCCGTGTCTAACCCAGGGTGGTGTGGAGGGCAAAAAAACGATGGATTTAGGCCCAGATCTCTATACTGGGGTGAATGTATGACATTGTTCTACATTCTGTCCATCAACTGTGTTTTTTGCGATACAATTGCACCGGATGCACCACTGATAGTTCTACCCCTGCACATGAGGCGTCCAAAGTGGTCAAGGTCACAGCAAGTGCAAGCAGGCCCTTTCTTCTTCAATCAATCAATCAGGGGTTTATAAACCTCACTACTCAACCGTGAGGGCTCAAGGCGCTGGGGAGGGGGAGGTGCAGCTCCGGATCAGTTGAGGAGCCAGGTCTTGAGGCTCTTCCTGAAGGTGTGCAGAGTGGTGGAGAGTCTGATGTTGACTAGGAGCTCGTTCCAGGTCCTTGCTGCGACATAGGAGAAGGCTCTTCCACCCGTTTTGGCTCTGCGGATGCATGGGGTTTCTGCCAGGGCGAGGTCGGCTGAGCGGAGGTTCTTTTGGGTACGTGGAAGTAAACTCATTTGTTGAGGTATTTGTGTTCGATGTTGTGGAGGAATTTGTAGGCGGGGTCAGTAGCTTGAAGGTTATTCTCTTATCGATGGGGAGCCAGCGGAGCTCTCGTAGGTGCTGAGTCATGTGTTTGTGTCGTGGTGTTCCGAGGACGAGTCTGGCCGCGGTGTTTTGGATGGTTTGGAGCTTGTGTAGCAGGGGTTTGTTGATTCCGGCGTAGAGGGCATTGCCGTAGTCCAGTCTGTTGGTTATTACTACGTGGGTGACAGTCTTTCGACATTCGGGGGGGATCCACTTGAACGTCTTGCAGAGAATACGGAGGGTGTTGCAGAAGGTGGAGGCGACGGCGTTGATCTGGCGGGTCAAGGTGAGGGAGGAGTCTAGAATGATGCCGAGGTTCCAGGTGTGGTCGGTTAGGGTGGGTGAGTTTCTGAGGGCAGGGGGCCACCAGGAGTTGTCCCACGCAGTGGGGGAAGGTCCAAGGACAAGGACCTCTGTCTTCTCCGAGTTCAGCTTGAGGTAGCTGTTGCTCATCCAGGCTGCAACATCCTTCATTCCGTCTTGGAAGATGAGTCTGGTGTCTTCGGGGGTTCTTTGTGAGAGAGAGGATGAGCTGGGTATTGTCGGCGTAGCATACTATGCTGAGTCTGTGCTATCTGATTATGGCGGTGAGGGGGGCCATGTAAATGTTGAAGAGGGTCGGGCTGAGCAAGGATCCCTGGGGTACTCCGCAGTTGATCTCTGTAGGTTCGAATAGGAAGGGTGGGAGTTGGGTCCTTTGGGTTTTGCCGGCGAGAAAGGAGCCGATCCAGCCGAGGGCCGTACCCCTTACACCGGCATCTTGGAGTCTGGCTAAAAGGGTGCAGTGTGCGATGGTGTCGAAGGCTGGAGAGAAATCTAGAAGGATTAGGGCCACAGTGTGGCCCTGGTCTAGTGGCATGCGGATGTCGTCGGTGGCGGCTAGGAGGGCTGTCTCAGTGCTGTGGTTGCTGCGGAATCCAGACTGGGATGGGTAGGGTATGGTGTTCTCTTCGATGAAGGTGGGCAGCTGGGCATTGATGAATCTTTCCGTGACCTTGGCTGTGAAGGGAAGGAGGGAGATGGGGTTGTAGTTTTTCAGGTCCCTTGGTTCGGCCGAAGGATTCTTGAGGAGGTGCCTGACCTCTGCCCGCTTCCAGTCGTCGGGGAAGGCGCTGGATTCGAGGGAGGGTAGATGTGCGGCAGGCAGGGGTCGGTGGGGGCTCCTGAGTGGGTGTTTTCATGGTTGTGATGGTCTCTTTCATGGTGGCAGGTATCCAGGTGGTGATTGTCGGCTGGTTGTCGGTTGTGGAGAGGTTGGTGGTGTCTGGGGTCTGTTCGCTGAAGTTGTCATAGAGGGCCTTGATTTTCAGGTGGAGGTAGGAGCTGAGCTTGTTGCAGAGGTCCTGGGATGGAGTGACATCCGTGGTTTCGCTGGGGGGTTTGGTGAACTGCTATATGACATTGAAGAGTTCTTTTGTGTTACTTGCGTGGTGTGGATTTTGTCCTTGATGAAGGTCCACTTGGTGACTCTTATGCACTGATGGTATCCGTTCATGGCGTTCCTGTAGTTGTTCTGGTCTTCGGCGGTTTTCCTGTTCCGCCAGAGTTTCTAGAGGTCAATGGAGAACCAGGGAGCCTTCAGGGGGCATTGTTTGCCGGGGTGGCGGAGGGGTGTGGGGTGGCGGAGGGGTGCGAGCTTGTCAGCACAGCCAACGATCCAGCGGTGTAATTCTTTGGCTGCGGAGTTGGCGTCAGTCGTGGTGGTGGTGGGGTCATGGAGGAGGGTGGTGTTGAGGTGTTCCTCTGTGATCTTGCTCCAGTTCCTTCATGGCAGGCACGGGCGGATTTGTGTGCGATGGTGGTTTTGAAGGTGAAGTGAACACAGTGGTGGTCTGTCCAGAGGAGCTGCGCGGTGTGGCTGAAATGGATGTTTGTCCCTCCTGCGAAGATGGGGTCGAGGATGTGTCCATCTCTGTGGATGTATCCGGCTTGTTGTTAGTGGATCATTCTTCTTCTACTGTCCAGGTATCCAAAGCCAGGGTGTGGCCCTGTAAAGCCCAGTCCAGGTACATTAGCTTGACAAGCATGGTTTAGTGCGTAAGGCCTTTTCCCTCTCTTAATGGTAGCTGGGCCTACATCTCTTGCAGCTGGTGTTTAACATTTAAATGCCCCAAGGAAGGAGTTGGGGATTTTAGCCTGGTAATGCTGGTAGTCTATTGTTTCAGTAACCCTCCGTGAACTTTCCAGAAGGAAACACATAAATAACCCATGTGTAGAAAAAAAACAATTCTCACCCAGGGAATGGTTTTGTAAACAGATTTCAACCGGAAGTTGGAAAACATATGCAATGACTGGAGTGGATAGTCTTTTCCATTTTACCCAGTTTGTTCCTTTTCAGGATTAAATGGTTTTAATTATTTTTTGGGGAGTTTTGTTTCTATATGTCTCCATTGAGGCATTGTTTTATAACGACCAATTCTATAGAAATGACCACTAATGATACTCACAGAGCCTCTCTTAACTGTTGCATATTATCATGTCTCGCTCAAGGTTCACATTTCTATTAAAATGCTGCATTTACTATTGTGATAATTATGCAATACAACATTATTAGTAAATGCCCGAATGTATGCCCCTTTAATCAGAAATCCACCGTGAACCACACAGCCCCAGAACTCACCCCTTACTGTTCCTCGGCGCATGTTAGGATTTCCCAGCCATCATTTAGTAACCCTCACAGGATACTCAGACTTGCACCCTTCCATTCGGGTGAACAAGACTGCCTCCTGTGAATAACAAGCTTTGGGCGCCATGTATCGTACACAGAAACGGGCGAGGGAGCCTGTCACATGTTTTCACCGCCTACAGATCTGCTATCTTTGTTTTGATTTTCGAGTGGACAACTGTACGGGCATGGAAACAAAGGGAAAACTCCATCTTCAAGCAACCGAAACGAGGCCAGGAATCGAATGGGTATTTAGACTCCACTCTTGCCTCCTCGCTGAATTATATGACAGATAGTTGACGATTAAATAGGCTATTTTAGCCCTGGCTGTTCGACCACCACACAGTGCGTCCGGCGTGGGCCCAGTCAGGGCCGTCCCTAGTCCATCATGCTTTTGAAATGGTGCCATTGTTCCAGGTGGCAGCCCCCTCCATTGGATGGGAAGGGTGCAACAAGGTGGCTGAGAAGGGTGCAAGGCAGAGGGGAGAAGGGTGCAAGGCAGAGAGGAGAAGGGTGCAAGGTAGAGAGGAGAAGGGTGCAAGGCGGAGGGGCGAAGGGTGCAAGGCAGAGGGGAGAATGGTGCAACGGGGAGGGGGAGAAGGGTGCAAGACGGAGGGGAGAAGGGTGCAAGGCGGAGGGGAGAAGGGTGCAAGGGAGAGGGGAGAAGGGTGCAAGGGAGAGGGGAGAAGGGTGCAAGGGAGAGGGGAGAAGGGTGTAAGGGAGAGGGGAGAAGTGTGCAAGGCAGAGGGGAGAAGGGTGCAAGGCAGAGGGGAGAAGGGTGCAAGGCAGGGAGAAGGGTGTAAGGTAGAGAAGGGTGCAAGGCGGAGAAGAGAAGGGTGCAAGGTAGAGAAGGGTGCAAGGCGGAGGGGAGAATGGTGCAGGATGGAGGGGAGAAGGGTGCAAGGCGGAGGGGAGAAGGGTGCAACGGGAAGGGGAGAAGGGTGCAATAGGGAGGGTAGAAGGGTGCAAAGGGGAGGGCAAGAAGGGTGCAAAGGGGAGGGCAAGAAGGGTGCAAGGTAGAGTAGGGTGCAAGTCGGAGGGGGAGAAGGGTGCAACAGGGAGGGGGAGAAAGGTGCATGGTAGAGAGGAGAAGGGTGCAAGTCAGAGGGGAGAAGGGTGCAAGGCAGAGAGCAGAAGGGTGCAAGGCAAAGGGGAGAAGGGTGCAAGTCGGAGGGGGAGAAGGGTGCAAGTCAGAGGGGGAGAAGGGTGCAACGAGGAGGGGGAGAAGGGTGCAAGGCAGAGGGGCGAAGGGTGCAAGGCAGAGGGGAGAAGGGTGCAAGGCAGAGGTGAGAAGGGTGCAAGGCAGAGGGGAGAAGGGTGCAAGGCACTGGGGAGAAGGGTGCAAGGCAGAGGGGAGAATGGTGCAAGGTAGAAAAGGGTGCAAGGCGGAGGTGGAGTAGGGTACAAGGGGAGGGGAGAAGGGTGCAAGGGGGAGGGCGAGAAGGGTGCAAGGCAGAGGGGAGAAGGGTGCAAGGGAGAGGGGAGAAGGGTGTAAGGGAGAGGGGAGAAGGGTGCAAGGCAGAGGGGAGAAGGGTGCAAGGGGGATGGTGATGAAGTTAGAAATGTGCCCACCTGGAAAAATTTCTGCGGACGCCCATGTGCTGGTGCATCGCTGGTGTGCAAAAGGCAAGCTCGTCTGTGCCTGTTCGTGCATAGACTGCACCCAGCCCAAGGACCCCTGGGGCTCCCTCTACCCACTGTGCTTCCCCATGCTCTCAACCTCAGCCGCCTATTACTGCACTGTTACCACACCACATAACATGGATAGAGCATTCACATGTGCCTCTTTCAAATCCTCATGCACTCGCCCACATCCTTTACTCACCACTTCCAGACCAACAGCACCCTGCCAGTCACTCGCTCATACTCAAACAAACCAGCCACCCATTCATGCTCACACAGACCAAACACCACACACACAACACACCTCATTTGCATGCATGCTCCTCAACACCATTTTGCTCACTGTTAGACCTGGCACCATTGGGGTGGGTCTCCCTTCCATTTTTTCTGTTGCCTCATGTATTTTTGCTGGTGTTAGATGCTTTCCAGTCCCACAATGCAAGTGCTCCCTACTGTAAATTGATGTATTAATCAGTGGTTCCATGTTTGGCTATTTGGTTTACTTGTCAGACCCTAGTCTAGTGCACTGAGTGTGCCCAGGGCGTGTAAATCCAAATGCTGCTGGTGGGCCTGCAGCACTGGTTGTGTCACCCACAGAAGCAGCCTTGTAAAATGTGTCTAGGGTCTGCCATTGCAGAGCATGTGTGCAGTCTGGAACTGTCATGCTGACTGGGCAAGTGCACCCACTTGCCAGTTCCTAAACCTTCCCTTTTCTTCATATCAGTCACCCCTATGGTAGGCCCAAGGGCAGGGTGCATTGTAACTATAAGGTAGGACAAGCCCTGATGTGTGTGGCATGTCCTAATAGTGAATTACAGCCATTTTGGTTTTTCACTATTGCAAGGCTACCTGTTCTCCATAGGCCAGAATGGGCTGTAGTTATTACATTTTATAATCCTAACTGTCTCAGAGAACATGGTAGAAATTCGAGTTTAGTATGCCTGAACTCAGAATAATAAAATACATCTTTTAGTAAAGTTTATTTTAATATTCTGTGTTTGCAAATACCACTTTTAGAAAGTAGTTATTTGCTTGTCTAACCATTCAAACCTGCCTCTGCTAGGTTGTGTGTTCCTATGTCTGGATTTGTGAGTGACAGGGCTGGGCTGGGGAATTCCATGAGGCAGGCTGAGTCACCCAGTGGAGAATAGAGATCTGCATCTAGATGGGAGGGAGGAGTTGCACCTGAACCTTGAATAGGGCTGTGCCTGCCTGCCTTTCACAATGCTGGCTCCACCCCCTGGGGAGCGGCTGATGTCTCTGCCCTGCACACTGAAAGAAGAGAAGGAGTCCTGTAAACAAAGTGTTCCAGGACTGTACTTGCCTTCCACAATGCTGGCTCCACCTCCTGTGTGGCGTCTGATGTTGCTGCCATGCACTGTGAAAGGAAAGGAGAAGTCTGGTAAACAGAGTGCTTCAGAACTGGTTTGGACTGGGCAAAGGCCCCTCTCCCCTCAGAGAACACAGGATTTTGGGGTATAGATATTGGGACCCTGATCCCATGAAATTAGATCACTTTGGACTACAAGAAGAAACCTTTACTGAGGATAGGGACCTGAAGAAACTGAGGAGAGACTATTCCTAAGCTGAAGTGCTGCTTGGGGGATTGGCCTGCAGTGGTTGCCTTACTGCCAAAGGAAGGAGAAAGGAACGTTGTGTACTTTGCTTTCAACTTGTGAAGGAACTCAAAGGGCTTGGAAAAGAGCTTGCCACCTGCTGAAGTCTCAGGGACAACAGACTTCACCCCCCCCCCAGCTCCCCAGAGTTCTTATGGAAGTGCCTGCTGCTGTTTGGGCCTTCAGAAGAACTGCGTGTCGTAAGGAGCTGGAAGGCGACTCAACGAGAAGAAGCGCGTCGCCGTCGCTGTGCCTGCCGTTGCAACTCCGAAGGAGGGTGTTGCTGCTGGAACGGTCGCACTGCACCGCATCGGAGAGAAGCGTGCCGCAATGAAGAGGAAGAGTGTTGCCGTCGCTGCTGCTGCTGGAGTTGTCGCACTGCACCGCATCAGGAGAAGAATCTCGCACCGAGGCTGGAGTGTGTCGCCGTAGCTGTGCTTGCCGTCCCAACTCCGAAGGAGGGTGTCGCCGCTGGAACTGTTGCATTGCACTGCATCGATCAAGAGCACCTCGCATCCCCGAGAAATGCGCCGCTGTCGGAGCTGCTGCTGTCACATCTTGGATGTCGCCGCTGTAGTCACATTGAGCGGAAGCTTCACGCATCGTGGAGAAGAGCATCGCCGCTTGAGCTGTTGCCGTCGCATCGTAAGGGTGTCGCCGCTGCAGTCCACGCATCGAACCAAGGACTTCTTCCATCCCCGAGAAGCGTGCCGCATCTGTAAGATCTTCACGACTTTATTTCTTTGTATCTGAACTTTGCCGCATTTCCCATCGCTGCGACATTACTTGTCGTGGAAGCGCAATGCAACTTAAGGTACATTGACGCAGAGTGTCGCATCTAAGAGCTGAACTGAACTAAGCTTAAATCTACCATCTTAAAGTAATCATAGTGTGTATTTTTGTAGTTTATGGTCTTGTGGTAACTCTATATAAAGTCTACTTATTTTTAATATAAAACCTGTGTGGTGTCCATTTGTAGTGTTGTCACTGGGTTACTGTATGTGGTCACAAATGCTTAACTAACGTCTCTGAAATAAGCCTTGACTGCTTGCGCCACGCTACCTAGAGGGTGAGCAGGGGTTATCTTAGGAGTGTAATCCCCTTATCCTGACTGGAGGAGAGGGTCCCTATTTGTCACAAGTATCTACCTGTGCCAACTAGAGACCCCCAAATCTAACACTCACCAACTACACCACAGATATGGGACCTACTACGCGACAATGCTCTGGAACTGCGCTTTTTATAAAGAGACATGGCTAAACCCTACCTCTGCACTAGAGATCACTGTAGCCATCCCGGCCGCAACAAGTTCACCAGGCAAGACCGTCAACACAAGCCTAGAGGTGGAGTCACCATCATATTCAAATATACTATCAGCTGCACCACCTACACAGAGACTCCCACCAGCTACATGGAACACATCACATTCAAGCTAAGAATCACGACTTCTCCCTAAGTGGAACCCACATATACAGACCACCAGGACCCCACACCAATTTCGCCTTTGACATCACGGACTTCATTGCAACCCTCATCATCAAGGCCAACATCTTCATCCTCCTTGAAGACCTTAACTTCACCTAGAAGACTACACCAACTCAAGTTCTATTGCCCTTCTGAAAAATCTTGCAAACCCTAGCCTCACCCAGCACATTATTGAACCCAACCACACCGCTAAACACCTACTGGATCCAATTTTCTCCTTAATCAGCCACATCACAGATGAAAGCCAGCGACTATGACCTGGACAGACAACGCCCTTGTTAGTTTCAGCATACCCATTCCGCACTATTCCGACCTACCACCAACCAGAACTGCCCCATGTAGCTGGAAAAGCATTACAGAAGAGGAGTGGCCATTTGCACTCACTGAGCACCTACCCAAGAACATCAGAATCTTGCAGAAAGCAATCAAGAACCTCAACAGCTGGATCTCCGCCGACACCCTGGCTCCCCTCGAGTGCAACCCAATGGCAAGAGCCCGACGACAGGCCAGTGGGTATACAGAGGAACTCAAGCTGGCGAACTGCCACTGCAAGCAACTGGACAAGCTCACTGAATTCTTCTGTAACATATTCACCTCCATCTACAGCAGCTTTGACCCTCAACCGGACCGCGTCACCATTGCAACTGATCTTCCAATCAAAGGACAACCTCTGACCTCGTGGCCTACCATCACCACTGTCAAATTCGCTGGTGCCATGAATATCATCCACATGGGAGCCCCAGGTGACACTTGCCTTCACCAAAGGACTACTAACAATCAGTGAAGCACTAGCATCCATCTTTAACATCCCCATGGACTCAGCCACATTCCCAGACACCTGGAAACATGCTACTATCACACCTCTGGGCAAGAAACCCTCTAATGAACCAGTCACATTTTCCAACCTGAAAATATGCCACCATCACAGCTCTGGTCAAGAAACCATCTGTGGCCCAGTCACGCTTTCCAGCAACAAACCCATCTACCCCCGAACATAGCCGGCAAAGTTCTTAGAGAAACAAAACAATGAACGCCTCACCGACCACCTAAGCAAGCACCAACTCCTCAATGCCACGAAGTCTAGATTCAGGCCCAACCACCGTACAGAAACAGCACTCATCGCCACCACAGCTGCAGTATAGAAGCAGCACTCATCACTGCTACACTTGTCATCTGCATGATCCTCAATAGAGGTGACATGGCAGCCCTCATTCACCTGAAGCTCTCTGCAGCAATTGACACGGTTTCACACCCCTTAGATGCCTGCACAAGATTGCCATCCAAGGACTCGCTCTCCGCTGGTTCTGTTCTTTCTAAAGGGATAGAACAGAAGCGGTCAGCCAGGCATTTTTCTCTTTAAAAATCCACAAACTCATTTGCGTAGTGCCTCAAGGTTCCTTGCTTAGCCCTACTCTCTACAATGCATACATGATTACTCTAGCCAACATCATCCACGCACATGACATCAGCATCCTCTCCTACGGCAATGACACACAACTTGTGCTCTCCCTTTTGGACAAGACCCCCAACACAAGAAACAAGTTCACTGCCTGGATGACCGAAGTCACTAACTCAAAGAAAGCCAACTGTCTCAAGCCAAAGACTGATAAGACAGAAGTATTGACCTTCAGCAGGAACACCTCATCATGGAACTGCAAAGGGTGGACGGCCGAACTCAGACACACACCCACTCCAGGGACCTTGGAATAATCAGTGATAGCAAACTGGACATGACCGAACAGGTCAATGCTGTCACTGCATCCTGCTTCCAGAACATGAAGATGCTGAAGAAGATCTTCAAAAGGCTCCCCAGCAACAGTAGAAAAACTTTCACGCCCTAGTCAACAGCAAGTTAGACTACGAAACACCCTCTATTGCAGGATAACGAAGTAACTCACTAGAAGACTCCAAACCATCCAGAAGTCAGCATCAAGACTCAACTTACCGGGGAGGAGCCTAGCCAGCAACCGTGATGGCCGCCTGAGCCCTCGGCTCCGCCGACCCTTCCGCTTCCCTCCCGTACCGCTTCTTCTCCTGCGTGCTATCTTGTTCCTGTGGTGCGGTATCGGGTTTGGGAAGTGACGCTGTTTCCAACGAAGTGCTCCCCGTTGGTTTCTCTGCGATGGAAGTGATAGGACGCCCTTCTATCCTGCTGGTGTTCGAAGGAGGGGACCGATCCTTTGTTCTCGGCTGTGCCCGGCCGGACAACAACAACGTCGGCCATTGAAGACGGGCGGCATCGGCTGGCGACTCACAGCGGCGGTCCTAGATCTTTTGCTGCGGCGCAACAGTATTCCCTTTGGTTTCCGCGCTCTCGAAGGCTTCTTCGCTGGCGCTGCAACATTTGTATCCCTCTCCCCTGATGGTTCCGTGAATCTTCTTGTTTTGGAGCGGAGTGGTGGGGGCCATTTTGTGCGGAGTGATCAGCGCCGGCATTGCCGAACTGTTCTTTGCCGTGTATGCCTGCTACAACTGACATTGTATCGTCATCATATGCGGGCTGACATGGAAGGTGCTACCCTGGTCCCCTCGCCCTGGCTGTGCTTGTCGGGGAGCCGAATTGATGACCGACGGCTTGGAGGTTGCGCCAGCGATCGAGACCGGGGGTTGCCACGCGTCAGTGAACCCCATGTGCAGGGGGCTGTAGTATCGCCCTTTTTCGAGGCGCCTTTGAATATCGGCACTGTTCTTGGTGCTCTGGCAGACTTGCGCGATGCCCTGTGTGATAACGCCCGTGATTTGGAGGGCCGACTGCGTGACATTATGTCCCCACTCTCCTCGCCTGACCGAGCTGGCGCTCGCGTGCGGAGCGTTTTGCCACATCCTGGGCTCGACTGTTGCGAGCCGCCTCGTCAGAGATGCGATGTGAGTCTGAGGTTGAGGGAGCCAAACGACATCGCGACTCTGCCTGTCACTACAATGGTGGATGGTTTGCGCCCTGCGCTTTTACGTATGCTGGGGGATCGCTGTTGGAAGCCATGTCTGATGCCTCCTTCGAGATCTCTTGGCGAGACTGACACTCTTCTTCTGGACATGTTGCCTGCGCCTGGGTTTACTCGCTTTGTTGGACTGCTGCTGTGTGCTGGCCCGTGCTGTGCCTTTATGGATTGCATCGCCTGGAGTCGGATGGATATAGGTGGATGGTGCCTCGTCTTGCTGTGGTCATTCTGGCTGCCCCCCTGCTTCCGCGGGGCTACTTCGCTACTGTACTTCATTGGCACATTGTATTGCAAGGGACAAGGTTGACTCTGTTTTTCCCCTTCATACTTACCGATGATGGATAGACAGGGGAGCTGGACGTTGGCTTTGTTTTGATTAGGGGTCGGGGGTGGGGTGGCCGATGGTACTCCTGCTGGCCGTTCTGGGTGCTTGTGAATGGCCCTCCTCCGGTAATACATGTTTTTCTTTTCCTTTCTTCTCTTTTCTTTCTTCTTCATTTCGGGTACTCTTTTGGGGCGACAGGCACACTGCGAGGGGGGGTAGGCCGTAGCCTCTGCATGCGTGTAGGGTGGGGGGCTGTTATTTTGTCCTTTTTGGTTTCTATGGGCCTTTATTTCTCTTTATTTTATATTCTTTTTCTTTCCCCTTTTTCTTGGGTCACTGGGTTTAGTTTTTGATGGGTGGGTAGCAACTGGCGCACAACGTGTTCTGCGATTATCTATCCTTATTTGCTGTCTTAGTGCCGCCATTTTGATGATGTCTCCATGCTTGCTGGATTTCTTGCTGTGCGTTGCCCACTTCCATTTTGTTTGATAGGTTTGGTCTTTGATCCTTTCTAGTCTCTTCCAGCTTAATATTCTTCATTTATAGTATTAAAAAAGTAAAACCTTTAACGATGACTCTTCTCCTGCTCCCCAGTAGTACGTATTTTTCCAATGTAACTCGAATCGACTATATTTTGTTTTAAGTACTACTGCGATGTCGTATTGTTTGCGGAGGTGCTCTAAAATGTTTTTGAGGCCAGCCGGATGGTTGTAGGCCCGTATTTGTTTCTGATATTGCGCAATAAAGGTTTAAAAAAAAAAAAAAAAAAAAAAAAAAAGACTCAACTTACCACAGAGAACTCAAATCACACCACACGTCCGGAGGCTCCACTGGCTCCCGATATACAAAGAGACTGATGTCAAATTCCTCACACACATATTGAAGGCACTAGGCAACTTAGGCCCTACCTGCACAGTTGCATCTTCTTCCTCAGCCACTCAGACACATGTGCTCCGCTGGACTCCTACTCGCACACATCCCACACATAAACAGCACCGGATCAGGGGGTTTGGCGTTCTCTAACATTGCTCCTAAAGCATGGAATGGCTTTCCACGTCACATCTGAGCTTCTTCCTCTCTTCTTGAATTCCGCAGGAAGACTAAGACCTTGCTTTTCAATTAACCAACCTACCAAAGGTAGTGCTAGGCATACACACATATGCTCAGCCCCAGGATATCACTGCGGGTGAATGGTATGCTTCAAAAATACAAATAACATAACATGGCATGGATGTCTATCGGTGTGTTGCTCTAACTACATATGTGCATTGGCATGATCATTCCAAGCGAGATATGACAAGAAAGGAAAACTGTCAGAGAAGCTGATTATGAACATGGAAGGTCAACAAGGTTGCCTTCTTTTCCCAATGCATTTCAGCTCTTCCACTTGTATACAAACAATTTATTGGTTGTCCTAAACGAAATGAAGGCAAGCACTGGAGAGCTTTAAATGCACTTGTTGATTATAGGCTGAGGATTCACTGGTCTTGGGAAGGTCAGGAAACTCCTTGCAGAAGTTGTTGGCTGGAATATCTGAGTAATGTGATGAAGTAATGATTTAGGACTATCAGACTACCCAGTGCAAATATAACATTGTTTAAGAATAAAATTAAATTGGAGAAAGTAACAAAATCCCAGTACTTTAGGGTGACAATCAGCCATAATGTGAAAAGCAAAGGACACATGAAACAGGTAAAAGCTCAGGTAGACATGATTAGCCTATGAATTTAGCAGAGACACGAAACAAGAAACATTTATCAGTTAGAGACAATTCACCAAGCACAGATATGTGGAATATTCCTATATAGACGTGGTGAAAATCTTTGATTCGATCTGTGAAGGAATAATTAGTTTTAATGAATTGAACTTCAAGTGATAAACAGCTTCTGCAAGTAATCATGAGAAGATTACTGTGGAAGACGAACACAGACATGGAAAAAGCAACCCATCGGGTGTTTGCTGGATTTCCCTTGAGTAGTTCACATTTGTGCTATGTTTTCAAGGTTCAATCTGGTAAAAAAAACAGGAGAAACAACAATCATCACTTTCTAAATGTGGTCTGTGAGTAGCAGGTACACAACCACATTTAAACTTAATTTGTGGAGCCCAGAAGGATCTAAAAATGAAATATCTCCTTAAACTTATGAAGACATCAGAAATCGGATCAAACGTGGATGACTTTATAGCTTGTGGGTGATCATTCCCAAAAGGTACACAGTGGTGAAGTTTGGGTTTCTTAAGAGACTTTGAAAACCAAACATGAACTTTGACAGAATTGGCAAACTGCAATGGGCTCCACATGATGGAAATTGTTTGGAATTTCCTTGTCTGTCCACATTCCTTTCTCATCCTTACCCAATTGTTTTTTTTTTGTTTCTTCCTATCCTCCATACCCCCTTTTACTTTTTTCCACCTTAAATGTATGCATGAATATATTTTACCTTTTGGTAAGTAAAATACCTTTAGCCGAAGGTGACTAAACAAACAAAAACGTGTGTGATCCGTGTTAATGTATTCATGGGTGTTGTGTGTCTCTATGTGCATACACTCTGAAAAAGCCTAAACTATTGGCGTTATCACTGTTTGATATGTGAGTCACTGAGAGGATTTCTGTTACCCAACATTCTCACCAGCTGGGCAATACTGTCCAGGCCATCATTTTGGCAAAACAAGACTCATTTGAAGAGTGACACAATAGCAAGATCTAATAGAATGAACACAACCAATTGGTCAGTTGATATCCTAAACTAGCCAATGGCCTCTACAGTTTTTCCTTTTGGAGTATGTAATAAAGTATAATGGTACTCACAAGGTAAATCCAAGTAGAGGTTTATTTATAAAGTTACAGGATCATAGTTGTTGGTTACAAGCAGAATGATGGTTGGTTCAAGATGTAATCAGGTTAGTTCATGGGTAATTCAGAGCCCCACCAGGAGCTGCATCTTCACAGCTCAGCCCACTCACTTCAACAGTCACTCTTCCAGTCCACCAGGCATACCAACATTCCACACTGTCATCAAGCATTCTAAGGTTCCATACATACACACATGCAAACTGGCTGAGCTGCTGTAAATGTAATCACAACAGCGTACAATTTGTACTCTTGGCAGGTAGAGTACACCAAGTGCTCCTGAACACCCCTCATACTCTACTATACCAAAGATACCTGCAGATAGAAATCCCCCACGAGCTCTCAGTAAGGTGCTGTCTGCCAGAAAAATCACAATTACGATCAGCAACACATGTTGTAGATGTGTTTATATAGTGTTTACTGTGTTTCCTGCCCTGATGAGGCATTGAAGCAATTTACGTTGAGTAGCATGCTACTCCTGAACCCAAGGTCAGTGGTTAATGTAGTAGTTATAGTTGAATATTGTGATTAGTCATATGCTTTCAAGAAAAATTTACTCCAGTTACATTGTGATATTTTAATACCAGATAGGTGTGATCATTAAAGGGGGCTACAGGGTTTCAGGTGAATGGTTGTTGAGGTAGATAGCCTGGCAGAGATTGGGTAATATTAGATTACAGAGATAGGGTTTTAAAAAGGAGAGGTTTAGATCTATGAAGTGATATTACAATAGAAATGATTGTGACTGGCAGGTATGAGACTGAGAGGAGGCTATACTCAGAAATAGAATGTATGCAGAGAATGGAAGGTAAGAAGAGGCTCAATATGAGGAAAGAAAGTCAACAATGTCAATTTTTCATGCACGGTTTTAGGAATACATTGGGAGAAGACTTTCTGGGATAGCAAGCAATCATAGTATGTAAGGTGCGAAAGAAACTAGGGATGGGTGGAACTCACAGAATTTCACTCAGCGGAATACGGCAGAGTTAAATTCCCAGAGTTACATGAAAACTTTGTGAAATTCAACAGAGTTCCAAAAACGGCCGAAGTGGCACATTGCGCTGATTTTTAGTGCTGGGGGCTTGTTCTGTGTTGCACAATCAACACAAACAGCACCACGGAGTGCTCTGCTACTTTGCTGCTGCTCGAGGAAGCAGGAAAGATTTTCTACTCGACCTGCAGCTTTCTCACTGCAAGCTGTAGCTTTCGCACCGTAAATGGTTGTGACGGCCCGCCGGCTGCCCTCCTAACACCCGGAAATTGAGCTAAGGATGTCAATTCTCGCTTGCACCTGCCAACTTACCATTAGCGAGCCTTGCATGAGAAAAAACTCTACCACACAGCGGTTGCCGGACTTTTCTGGAACTCTGTGTTACATACGTTACGCGAAGTGGCCAAACCTCCGTCAAGCCTGCCAGCGGAGCGGAATTTATTGCAAACCCCTAAAAGAAACAACATCATACATAGTGCTCCATATCGGAGGCAAACAGCTTAAACGTGTGATTCCAAGTGCACATAATTTAAACATTAGGAGTCCTAGCCTGTTGTGTACAAATCCTAGTACAGTCCTTTTAAACATAGTCTGGAGTATCCTTGGAACAGGGTCTGTATGCTGCACAAGGGGAATTGGAGCAGGAAAAAGAAAGGTCTCACTTAAACTTCTTCTCTCACAAGTCTGTGAAATAAAGGCTTTTTTCCCTCACTCACTAAAAAGAAGTTATTTGGCACTGGCTGAGAGTGTCTTGTCAATGCGTAGTGGATTTTATACCCTATTTGGTAAACTAATCCCATCCAAGTGTTTGTGTCTATGGCAATTGTAGTAGATGCATTGATGTACAAGCAAAGCAGAATGAGGAAGGCCTGGCAGTTTTATTTTGAATGTACAGTGACCATTCTTGTGTACAAGTTGTGGATTATGATCTTTTCTCAGCAGGGCTGGGTCTATAGCAGTTTGAGCAGTGCTGCTGCACCTGGCTTTGACCTCGGTGCGAAGGGCGAATTGCATTTTTATAATTAATATGGGTCAAAGTATCACCCTCTGCAATTATCTGTCAGGCAATTTTCAGGCAATAATAAAAATGTTAAGATAACTCTGTTGATTAATTTTCCTGCTGGAGAAAGAAATCGAGTTTTGTCTAGTGGCAATTTCCACTCATGTGAAAGTAGCACGGGAAACATCCTTTACAACGCAACCATTACATCACACTACACTTACAACGCAGCCTTTACATCGCAACATCCTTTACATTGCATGTCACTACAACGCCGGCATTACAACGCATGACACTACATTGCATGTCACTACAACGCAGGCATTACAACGCATACCATTACAATGCATACCATTACAACACATAGTACCCCTACACTATCCAAAACCTACCCTACTGTTGCACCCCCTGGAGTTAGAATAGTAATTGTTACCCCTACACTATCCAACACTTACCTAAAATGCATTGTAATGGTATGTGTCGTAAAGGTATGCGTTGTAAAGGTATAATGAGATGTAAAAACTGCGTTGTAAAGGCATGCATTGTAAGTATACGTTGGAACATCATACATTCAGTAGCGCAGACAGTGAATGTGCTTTCTGCAAAGGATGTACACCAAACAAATCACTAAACTATATTTTATGTGGATAGCTCAGTGGGTTACTGCGATTGTCACAGAGATCCTTCTGTTACTTGCAGTTCAAAAGTTGCATCCCTAATATAGCAGAGTGAGCTATGAATTGTCATGAAAGAGCTGCATGCAAACTGCAGGGAATAGGTTAGAACGTTATGCTTTTTTTTCCACTCTTTCAGTATCCTAATGCTGCTGAAAATGGTTAATTTGGGTAGAAATACATTCTTATTCGTAAAGCCAAAAGCGCTGGTACGTTTTAACTACTGAGTTGGTCCTTCTCCCAGCCAAACACTCTTAAAATATACTGCCTACTAGAATCGGTGACATATGCCTCCTAAACCTTGTTATCCTCATTGTTGTATATAGCATTTCCTATAGACTGATTTAAGCATGCATAATTAATTCGCTATGTATAATGTGTGTGATGTAAAGTGCTCTGACACCCTACACTTGTACGAGTAGTGCTATAAAAACAAATTAAATGCATGTGGGGGACACTGGTGGAGCATAGCAGTGAGGGGATTTGTGAAAAGGAGGTTTTTTTTTTTTTTTAAGGTCAAAGCCTACCAGACAGCACAGCTTTCTGGTTTACTAAAGACATCTTGGGGCCATTCAGAAAGCTTTACAGGGAATGCATTCTGCCCATTGTCTATCATTGGCTTGGTGGTTTGTAACTCACATTTTCTGGCTTTCTATTTGTTGGCTTGATTTGTTTTAGGCTGTCCAGCTTGAGTTAATCCCTCCCATTGTGCAAAGCTTTTTCAAACTACCTCTTTCTTGAATTCTTCCACAAGTGCTCCTTTCTGTAAACAGGCCTGTAAATCCTGTTCCCATCTTGTCACATTTGCTGTGCATTCAAAGACAACGGTCAAATGTCAGGCTCTGTCTTATAAGGGAGCTTGGTGTTTACTTTTCTTTCTATGACTTATGTGACAATCTTGCTGGATACTTGGAGTAAGAAAGGCTTTTTTCTAACACACAACACTGTTAAATGTACTGTGCTGAATATATATCAGAATTAGGAAAGCACAAATGAAGCACATTTTTGTTAATTCTGAAGTGTGTCAGAACCAAATACTTTCATATGATCAAAACAAATCAATACACTAGGCCATGCTATTTCCACATATTATCATTTGTGCACTGTATAGTTGTATTAGCAAAACTGTATGTCTGTTCAAATGTAATGGTCATTTCAATTTAAAATGTGTTGTTTGCACCACTTCACACCACTGCACTCTACTCCGCTCAGCACCACCACACTCAATGCCACTGCACTCTACACTACTGTACTGTACGCCACTCTACTGTACGCTGTACCACTCTACTCTATGTCAATGCACTCTACGTCACTCTACTCTACACCACTGCACTCTTTGCCACTGCACTCTACACCTCACCAGTCTAGGCCACTCCACTCTACACAACTCCAGTCAATGCCACTCCACTCTATGCCACTCTGCAACACTGCACTCTAGGTCTCTGAAATCTATGCCAATAAACTCTGCACCAATGTAGTCTATTCCACTCTTCACCACTCCACTCTACACTAGTGCATTCTACACCACTGCATGCTACACCTTTCTGCTCTACTCTACTCTTTGCCAATGCACTCTACGCCACTCTACTCTACACCACTGTACTTTTTGCCACTGCACTCTACACCTCGCCAGTCTAGGCCACTCCAATCTGCTCTGCACAACTCTACTCTACGCCACTGTGTACCACTCCACTCTACAATCTACAACAATACACTGTACGGCACTCTAATCTACTCTGCACCACTGTACTCTAAGCCACTGCACTCTACGATAATACACTCTACATAGCTACACTCTACACCATTGCACTCTACTCTGTGTCATTGCACTCTACGCCACTGCTCTCTATGCTACTGAATTCTTTGCCAATGCACTCTACACAGCTACACTCTATGATACTCTACTCTGCAACGCTGCACTCTGCTGCACGGAACTCTACGCCACTCTACTCTGCATCACTGCTTTCTACGTCACTGCACTCTGAAGCACTCCACTCTATGCCACTGAACTCTATGCCATGCTACTCTACACCTCTGTAATCTACTCTGCACCACTGCACTCTACGCCACTGTACTCTGTGTCACTGCACTCTATGCCACTGCATTGTACTACGCCCCACTTTAATCTGTGGCAATCCATTCTACAACGCTGCATTGTACCATGCTGAATTCTATGCTGCTGCACTCTATGCAACTGCACTATACGCCTCAATACTCTGCATCACTCTAAGCCAATGCACTCTACAACAGTCCACTCTACTCTACACCACTCTTTGCCTTTGCACTCGACTCTATTTTGCACTACTCTATTCTATGCAACTGTACTTTATACGTCTGCACTCTGTGCCACTACACTCTACACCACTGTACTCTACTGTGCACCACTTTACTCAATACCACTGCAGTCTACGTCACTTTACACCACTCTACTCTACATTACTGCACTCTATGTCAATGCACTCTATGCCCCTCTACACTACTGCACTAGATGCCACTTTACTCTGAAACACTACACTCTACACCACTGAACTTTGTGCCACTCTACTCAGCACTACTGCATTCTCTGCCTGTGCACTCTGCTCCAGTGCACTCTGTGCCACTCTACTCTGCATCACTCCAGTCTATGTCACTGCACTCTATGCCACTCAACTTTACGTCACTCTACTCTACTCTGCACCACTCTCTCCCACTGCATTGAATGCCATTCAATTCTATGCTGCTGCACTCTACACCACTATACTTTGCAACACTCTACACCAATGTACTCTACACCAGACCACTCTTTTCCACTGTACGCCACTCTACACAACTACACTCTATGCCACTCCAATAGATGACAATCTCTTCCACTTCTCTTTCTGACACTCTACTCCACTACTCGCAGTTTCACTCTACAACACTCCATGCCACTCTATTCTATGTCACTAACTTTTATCCAGGCTGAACAGCAGCCACCCTGATGTACAACATGTCTAAAACATATTGGCAAAGCCAATAGCTCTTGCATGGGCGAGACCTATTGACTTTGCCAATGCTTGTTAGAAGATACCAAAAAAGTGTTCAAGTCGGCCCAGTAGGAGTGTATCAGGATGCAGGGGGGAGGAGACCTAGACTGAGAAGTGAGGACAATGGTTGACAGGGCTCCAATAAAACTTCGACTAGGCCCTTCCTGTGGCACCTCCACCTGGAGGATGGTGGGAGTGCAGGGTTAGGGGCCAGATGTAGGAGCCAAAATACCGGTCGGTAACGGCCGATTTCGGCCGTTACCGACCGGTATTTAAGAATGGACATGTAGAGGGCATATTTTACCGATTCGGTAAATTTACCGAATCGGTAAATTTACTGAATCGGTAAAATACCGAATCGCTATTTTTACCGATTCGGAAACTTTCATACGTAGGTGGGACTCTTCAGAGTCCCAAAGGCATTACAGAATCGGTATTTTAGGTGGTAAAATACCGAATCCAGGTGTGCATGCACATGTGTGCATGCACACCTAGCTATGTGACAGACAGACATGCCCTACGGGCATGTCTGTGTGCCACATGGCACACATGCCCGTCTTTGGGGTGCTAGAGGGTGTCAAAGTGACACCCCCTGCACCCTTGCTGAAATCGGTATTTACCGAATCGGTAAATACCGATTCGGTATTTCCCATTGACTCCTATGGGCTTCACAGCCCATAGGAATCAATAGGAAATACCGAATCGGTAAATACCGAATTTTAAAGAATCGGTAATTCAATTACCGATTCTCCCTACATCACCCTCCTTCAAATTTACCGATTCATAAATACCGAATCGGTAAAATTCGGTATTTATGCATCGGTAAATTCAGTTTACCTACATCTAGCCCTAGATTCCTAATCACTGCCTCTGTATAAACGAATACAAATCTAATATCAAGAAGGTATTTTAGGACAGACCCATTGTACTGTGGCATAATGAGGCAGCGAGAAGAAACAGGCTAAGCATATCTGCTTGTGTATAATGAATTTTCCTGATTACCGACATGTGCCAATTCCCCCATCCCACTTGGGGTATTACTGACGGCCCAGTGCCTCAGCACCGTGATTGCTTTACTACACGAGGGAGCGTGTTCATATTACCTACCCGTTTCCTAGCAGAGGCATCTGAGAGCGAGGGGGTTGGAGTAGGGTCCTTCGGGCAGGGCCTGGGACCCCCGCCCCCACCCTTCTCTCGATTAGGGGGGACACCCCTGCCCTGAATCGTAAACAGAGCCGCTGCCATCTGTGCTTTCCCGCCGCCGTCTGCTACCACAAGGCGCGCGGCCCCATTTCGCATCCCTAGATCTGTACAAATTCTCAATTAGCAGCAATGGAAGCGCATCCGAGGCTCCCACCGCGCCACAGCAATGTGCGCACGGTGTAATAAGAAATATTACATCTCGCAAGCAATAGACAGATTGCAAAGCGTGCTCTATCTTTGTTAAAAAAAACAATAATTTTTCCTGTACTATGCATTTACAATTGCAAGCGTGGCGGTACACGAGGCAGCATGTCCCTCTGAAGGGCCTCAAGAGGAAAAACCAATCAAAATACATATTTTAAATGACAATTTTTATAGGGCAAACCATAAAGTGAATTGTCATTCAGCGCTTAACTATTTTATGTTCATGTCACCAAAGTCATTAACACACATTTTTAACAATAGCGGGAGGAAGACATGCTGGAATCCGAACCTATAAAATGCAGGTGACACTGAGGTCTCTCCAGCAAGGGAGAGACACTTTGGGGGCTCGGTAACGCCAGTCTTTTCTTGTCCCATCTGCCACCCTTACAGAAAGCAGAACTGTATCCGATGCTGCGAATACAGCTATCTTGCATTTTATTTGAAGAAAACGGCAATGGAATGCAATAAGCATACACCATATGACTCTATTGTATGAAAATCTTTGGAGTGTGGCTTTAAGCCCACAAAGTAGATGTTGATATACGATTGGTTCTGCTTTGATAAACAGATCAAGAACTGGCGCAAAACTGCACAAAGGAATACATTTTTAAACTCTTTGGGGGCAATACCTCAATTCTCATATTTGCTGCTCTTAATTAATTGGTGGGAAAAAAAACCTTTGTATCTTGAGCTTATACCAACTGAGTGAAACAAAAAAAATTATCAGGTCTCCCAAATTACTAAACTGATAATGTTTTTCTTAAAGTGTTCTGCGAAATGTATATTACTGACCCACATGACTGCCTCCCAGTGCTTGTCTCTAGTCGGAATGTGCCTATTTATTCCTGGAGTAACCACAAGACATCATTGATTTAAAGAAGAAAAGAATGCTCGTTTCAACATATGTCTCATCCCTCCTATCTGACTCATCCCTAACCTTTCTGACTACTATGAACCCCCAAACGTCCTTCACATACGTTCCTCTCCTTTTTAGGTCTCGACTGTAGAAAGCAGCACATGCGCTGTCCTCGGCATTCGAGAGCTTCTTGGAATCAATTCAGATTCCGAACCTCTCGGAGGCGGAGTTGAAGCCCCACCCATCGTTCTAATTGGTTCTCGTCATGTTGCATGCAAAACATAGGTTTCTCATTGTAAAGGAGGCTTCTTAGTCCCTCCTTGTCTCCTTTTGGCCACACCCACCGGGATTTGATCTTTTACCGGCGGCGTGACACTCTCTGCTTCATTTGTCACCACGCACTTTTTTCTTCTCACTCAGCTTTGGTAAAGGCAGCCGCATGTTTAGTTTTGCATCGCGCTAGCCGCATGTTTAGTTTTGCATCCTGCTTTCACGTAAAGTGAAAGCGCGATTGTACTTTATTTTTTTATGTGGAGAGCCGAACAGCTACAGTTTACTGGCATGGCGCTACTTATTTTTTTTTTTAACCCTCTTTACAATGAATGTCCTTCATTCAGAGAACTGAATTAAAAACAAAAATGAAATTGCCGTATGTGCATGCATGTATTGGCAAGCATATGATCGTCATGCTGGTCCACCATAATGTCCTGATGCCTATGAATGCATGCGCCATGATAAATGCACATCATTTCATTTTTTTTTGCCAATGTTTTTCAGCACGGGCATTTTATTTTAACTTATGAAGAACAGCATAGGCAAAAAACAAAGGGCAAACCCAATAGATTTGCATTGGCTAAGCCAAATGACAAAACCTATTGTTTTTTTTAAAATATTTGTTATATCCTTTTACTCAACAGATACAACCACAATTCCTCAAATAAACTGGAAGGCGCTTTTCCCATCCAAGACAGGCTACAGCGTTTTTGAATCATAGTGGGAAGGATTCCAACGTTGGGTGGATACTGCACGAGGGTAGCCAGGAGAGTCTGCCCCTGTTATGTTTTTAAATCCATAGCCCTTAGAGGTCCTCCTTAAGTATCGTCCCTGTAAAGGCCAGAGGGTGCCCCCTGGTGGGCAGGGATGGTTGGAGGGGGCAAGGACTGAAGGAGCCATCAGGAAGTGGCCACGCTGATCCTCTATGTTTTCCCCTTTCTCCAAAGCGTTGTCTTGGGTCCACACAACCCCCTCGGGGTTTGTCTTTCGCGTTCGGTTGTTTGGTTACAGCAGGCTTCCGTTCTTGGAACCCCGCGACGCGTGCTCTGCGTCCGCCTTTGGCCGCGAGCTGTGTTTGTGCTACTTAAGGAGGCGCTCTGTACCGGCCCTTTCCTCCCTCTGCTAGGCGCTACAAGTTCGGGCATTTGTATAGCGCACTACTCACCCAGTGGGTCTCAAGGCGCTTGGGGAAGGGGTTCATTATATGTCGAATAGCCAGGTTTTAAGTTCTTTTCTGAAGGAGATGTGGTTTTGAGTAAGGCGGAGGTGAGTGGGGAGTGAGTTCCAGGTCTTGGCAGCAAGGAAGGAGAATGATCTGCCACCCATGGTGGATTTTCGGATGCGCGGGACTGTGGCGAGGGCTTGATTGGACGATCTAAGTTGGCGGGTGGGTTTGTTGAAGGACAGTCGAGTGTTGAGGCATTCGGGTCCCAGATTGTAGAGGGCTTTGTGGGCGTGGGTGAGAAGGCGGAATGTAATTCTTTTGTTGACGGGAAGCCAGTGGAGGTCTTTTAAATGTCCGGTGATGTGATCTTGGCGAGGGATGTCTAATATGAGTCTCGCTGATGCGTTTTGGATGCGTTGGAGTTTTTTCTGCAATTTTGTTGTGATTCCGGCGTAGAGGGTGTTTCCATAATCCAGTCGACTCGTGACCAGTGCGTGGGTGACAGTCTTTCTTGACTCGAGGGGGATCCAGCGGAAGATCTTTTTGAGAATGCGAAGTACGTTGAAGCAGGAGGAAGAGACTGCGTTGACTTGTCTGGACATCGAGAGAGAGGAGTCTAGGATGGAGTCTAGGATGAAGCCAAGGTTACGTGCATGGTTTGTGGGAGTGGGTGCCGTGCCCAGAGCGGAGGGCCACCAAGAGTCGTCCCAGGCAGAGGGGGAAGATCCTAGGATGAGGACCTCGGTTTTGTCTGAGTTGAGTTTTAGGCGGCTATGTTTCATCCATTCGGCTACTTCTTTCATGCCTTCGTGAAGATTGGTTTTGGCGTTGTTGGGGTCTTTGGTGAGGGAAAGGATTAACTGGGTGTCGTCGGCGTAGGAGATGATGTTGAGGTTGTGTTGACGCGCGATGGGGGCGAGAGGACTCATGTAAACGTTGAAGAGGGTGGGACTGAGAGAAGATCCTTGTGGTACGCCACGGATGACTTCAGTGGCCTCTGAGTTGAATGGGGGAAGTCGAACTCTTTGAGTTCTCCCAGCGAGGAATGAGATGATCCAGTCCAAGGCTTTTCCTTGTATGCCGATGTTGCTGAGGCGTTGTATAAGGGTGCTGTGGCAGACTGTGTCAAAAGCGGCGGAGAGGTCGAGTAGAATGAGGGCCACAGTTTCTCCGTTGTCTAGTAGTGTTCGGATGTCGTCGGTAGCTGCGATGAGGGCGGTTTCGGTGCTGTGTTTGGCTCGAAACCCGGACTGAGATGGATCGAGGGAGTTGTTGGATTCAAGGAAGGCGGCGAGTTGGTTATTGACGGCTTTCTCAATGACTTTGGCCGGGAATGGGAGGAGGGATATGGTTCGGTAGTTTTTGAGTTCCGAGGGGTCTGCTGTGGGTTTCTTCAGAAGGGCGCTGAGTTCGGCGTGTTTCCAGCTATCTGGAAAGGTGGCAGAGTTGAACGAGCAGTTGATGATGTCACGGAGATGGGGTGCGATGATGTAGTCAGCTTTGTTGAAGATGTAGTGGGGGCAGGGGTCGGTTGGCGAGCCCGAGTGGATTGAGTTCATTAAGCGGGTGGTGTCTTCAGTGGTGATTGGGTTCCAGTTGCTAAGGATGTTAGTTGGCGGAGTAGGATCAGAGGGGGGTGGGGAGGGCTGATCGCTGGGGGGTATTTTCGAAGCTGTTGTGGATGTCGGCAATTTTGTTGTAGAAGAAGGAGGATAGCGCATCGCAGAGGTCTTGGGAGGGAGTGATGTCGTTAGATGCTGCGGTGGGGTTGGTGAATTCTTTGACGATGTTGAAGAGTTCCTTGCTGTTGTGAGAGTTGTTGTCGAGGCGATCCTTGAATGCTGATTTCTTGGCGGATCGAATCAGTTGGTGGTGTTTGCGGGTGGCTGCCTTGAGGGTGGCCATGTTGTCGGTGGTTGGGTTTTTTCTCCATGTTTTCTCCAGGGAGCGGCATAGCTTCTTGGATTTTTTAAGGTCATCGTTGAACCAGGGAGCCTTTTTGCTGCCTGATTTGATCTGGTGCTTTTTCAGGGGTGCTAATTCGTTGGCACTGTGGGTGATCCATTGCTTGAGATTGGTGGCCGCTTGGTTTGGGTCCAGTGAGAGGGAGGGAGGGTTTTGGTTTAGTAATGTGCGGAGTTGGTCGGAGGTGTTTTGTTCCAGTTTATTCGAGGAATAGGTAGTGGGCGGTTGTGGTTCAGGGTGGTTTTGTAGCTGAAGTGAACACAGCTGTGGTCCGTCCAATGGAGAGCTGTGGTGCGATCGAAGGAGATATGCTTGCTGGACGTGAAGATAGGGTCGAGTGTGTGTCCGGCTGCATGGGTGGGGGTGTCAACAAGTTGTTTGAGTCTGAGGTTGGCCAGGTTGTCCAGAAGGGTGGTGGTGTTGTTGTCGTGTTTGTTTTCAAGGTGGAAGTTGAGGTCTCCTAAAAGAATGTAGTTCTCGGAGGCGAGGGCATGTGGGCTGACGAAGTCCGTGATGTCATCGCTGAATTGAGTGCGGGTACCTGGAGGCCTGTAGATGAGGGTGCCTCTAAGTGTGGTCCTGGGGTCGGTGTGGATCTGGAAGTGGAGATGTTCGGCGGTTGCAAGATTATCGTCGGAGCTGGTCGTGATTTTGATGGTGTTCCTGTGGATGATGGCGATGCCTCCTCCTGTTTGATTGATGCGGTCTTTTCGGATGATCTTGTAAGCTTCCGGGATGGCTATGGCGATGTCGGGTGCTGATGATGTGTTCATCCATGTTTCTGTGAGGAAGGCGATGTCCGGTGACGCAGTGTCGAGTAGGTCCCAGAGTTCAGTTGCGTGTCTGTGGACCGAGCGGGTGTTAAGCAGGATGCACTTCAGGTGGTTAGAGTCGGAGCTGTGTGTGGAGGAAGTGGGTTTGGTGAGGGTCCTGAAGCAGTTGAATTTGCAGGAGAGGCAGGCGAATGGGCCGTGGGTACGTCCTGGAGTGGCTTCACAGCAGTGTAGAGTGCGTCCGGGGTTGAGGGCGAGGAGGGTTGCGGCATCATATGTGATTTTAGTGGGTTGAGAACGGCGGGGACCAGGGGGACAGGCGCTGGGCGCGGTCCAGGCGCGGACGGGCGTAGACGGGCTTACCTTTGGCGCACCTTCGGCGCGCATGGGGCGCAACCGCTGCGCGTGAACGCTGCGCGCAAAGTCATCTGTCATATATGGATGGTGGGAGGGGAGGGGCGAGGGAGGATCAGCTGGGAGACGGGATCGGGTCGTAGGGGACGGGCTCCGAGGCACAACAGCAACAACAAAATGGCGGCTAAAGTTAAACAGGCAACAGGATGGGGTACAGCGAGTAAGTGATGTAAATAAACACCCTGAGAAGCGAGCGCCACAAAAATCGATGTTCCAACTCAGTCAAATGGGGTCAAAGCCACAACAGCGCGTGTTCTACTTGCCCTGCGCACAACAATGAACAATGTAAATAGTGATTGCTAATAATAGTGAGATTTGTGAAATCGTCAGCAGCGGCTCCAAACACTCGGCAAAGCTTCTAAATAGTAAAGCGCTATTACACGTGGCGACTGGCAGGCAGGCACTATTAGTTATGAGCACTCGATGATGCAAGAGAGTGGTGAGGCGTTGAGACAAGCGGCAGCTAGAGGATTACAAAAGCGCTATAATTAATTAATTAAATACGCTCTAGCGTAATGTCAGGCAGCAGTTTTGCGAGAGGCACAGAGAAGCAGTTAACGATACCAAACAGCAGGAAGCTTGGGGAGCGACTGTCTCTGATCGCGTCAGGCCGGTCACAAGCGAAACCCAGCCTGTTCTAACTGCAGAGTGGAGTTGCGCAGATCATGGCGTGGAAGCATTGCTTCCTTATATCTGTTCACGCCTGCAAACCATGACACAAACCCGCTGTGTTTTCTTCACCTACTATTTTCAAGCCAGTTAGAAGTTGTGCAAACCTAAAAGTCACTTAGGAATCTTGGCAGGACTGACGCAGCCGTTCACACTTATGAGATCGATACGACGAGTGCTGTGATATTAGCAGCACTCGTCTTCACTTTCAGTGCGCTACATATGTTTACTAATGACTATTACCTTGGATCGATCCTAAGTGTCTCATGCCATCCCTTAGGCTCCAAACACTCAAGGGATAAACATGGAACTACACAAATGCTCCCTGTTGCTACATTCTGTGCTACATGCCCACATATATGTAACTGATATATAATTTCTATATTATGCTGCTTGCTCAGACATACTGCTAAATTGAATTGCCTAACTTTAAGAATAATGTCACTTTTTTATTTGTCCATATCTACCAATGTCCTCCTATGTTTAATGATGGCATTGCCATGCGGAAGCTACCTCTTTGGATGTTTTTCTCGCACAAGAGTCTACGGTTTCAAAGACCATTTTTTTGCAGCATGTCTGACACCACCAGTTTCTCTTTTGTCCTGGATGCTGGGTCTCCAAACGTGTAACTCTTCTTTTACATATGTAATGATGCTGTGGGCAGTAATGCCATTAAAAGCCTTTGGTTCTTAGTTCTGTTATGTGTTTCTTAGTGTTCAGCTGCTGGGGTCCGGGCCGTCCGGCGTGTCTTTTCTGTTGAACCAGTGGGAACAGAGCAGATGTTTTTCACTGGTTGAAGTTTTCACAACAGCTACTCAAATACTTTGGAGAAAGTCACTTTTGATTTCACTTTCATGTTAGAACAGATTCTGGTGGCATGGACCAACACCCACTTGAAACCATCTGTAAATGGTCAGCTGGTATTTCCAACAGTTTAAATCGCATAGATTTCCTACTGTGTTCTGCAGGTGCTCTGCAATCTCGGTGTTAAAATCTCAGAGCCTGGTATGTGCTACAGCAAGACATTTTATTTCTAAGCACTTGCTGCATGTCCACAGCCCCTGATCGCCCCTTGGGAGCAGACCTGGCCAGGAAGGTTTCTGCGGCTAATCACTCCAGAAAGAATTTATTGAGTTATAGGCCATGGTAGAGAGAGGGCTGGGAGCAGGGAAGCAGCCTTGCCCCCCCCCCCCCCCCGTGTCTGAAAGACTCCCCGTTGGAAGCTCTGTAGTCAGCCTGCCTCTTCCTCCTCTCAGGACAGAGGGTCCCCACGGCGCACTCTCAGGGGCTGCCGTCCACCAAAAATGGATGGGAAGTGCGGCTGCCCCGGCCCCCACAGGGGGCCACCTCAGAGGGCGGCCGTCCTTAGTTCCATTTGGGCACTTCCCCACCCCCTCTCTCTACTGCAGGACTCCAGGAGGAGTCCCCTTACGGGGCGCGCCAGACACGTCATGTCCGGTGCGCCCTGGGAGGGGGAGGGTATTTAGGCCTCCCCACTCTCATTTTAGACCCTCTTGGTTGCCCGTCACGCCATCTAGAGGGGTCGTGTGTCGTCCCATCTGTCGTTGTCCCCAGGCCTGGTCTTGCTTCAGGCGCTCTTGCGCAATATCGCGTACGGTGAGTGCAGCGCCACCCCCCCCCCCCGCCCCGTCCCTGGGCCAGTCTCAGATTGTACAGGGGCCATGGCACGGGCTGCCATGGGGGGGTGCGAGCGCGTTGCAAGCATGTCTTGCGAGGTTGCGGGCCAGTCTCAGATTGTACAGGGGCCATGGCACGGGCTGCCATGGGGGGGTGCGAGCGCGTTGCAAGCATGTCTTGCGAGGTTGCGGGCACCTTCCCTCTGTGCTAGGCGAGTGCCCCTTCGGTGGGCAGTGCGGGGTTGGGTGGTGCTGGGCCGGGAGGTGTCCTCCGGGGCTACCCCTGGTGTTAGTAGTATGGTTGGAAGTGATCCTGAGAGCGGTGCCCCCCCCACCTCGACGCGATGTGGAGGAAGCACTCGGTATACGTGGGCATTTATGTCCGTTTGTTGTATGGTGTTTCGAGTGGCCTATCCACAGCATGCTTTCCTTGGTGGCTGCGCTGCTGTGATGAAACACCTGGAAAAGGGGGCCACAGTTGGACCCTGTGCGAATTGCCTTTTCACCTTCCACCCGCCCGGGCTTTTTCCGGCTCCTCGCAGGCCCCAGCCCTGGCAATGTTTATCGCGCAAGAACCACACTCCACGCTGTTAATTGAAGCGTAAAAGGCATTTTATTAGGACAAGGTTGTACACCTTTAGACTTTATTACATAGTACATAAATGCAATAAATGTACTTTCCCACCCCATACCGACTCATTCTCCATTCCTCCTTCTCGAAACCATCTCACCTGTTTGACTCTTCCCCATTCACTCACTCACCTTCACTTGCCCTCCGAGCATCCTCTGTTGAATTTCCTTCATTGCCTCCCGCGCCCCGCTATCAGTCACCCGTGTACCGTTCTCCCCCTCGAGAGGTGGATCGCCCGTATGTGACTCACCACACCTCCAAAGTACCGCCACGCCTCTGCCCTGCAACCTGCCCTAAACTGGCATGCTCAGACCTTCCACCCGCCCGGGCTTTTTCCGGCTCCTCGCGGGCCCCGGCCCTGGCAATGTTTATCGCGCAAGAACCACACTCCACGCTGTTACTTGAAGCGTAAAAGGCCATTTTATTAGGACAAGGTTGTACTCCTTTAAACTTTATTACATAGTACATAAATGCAATAAATGTACTTTCCCCACCCCATACCGACTCATTCTCCATTCCTCATTCTCAAAACCATCTCACCTGTTTGACTCTTCCCCATTCCCTCGATGACCTCCTTCGTCTCCCCTTTCTCACCTTCACTTGCCCTCCGAGCATCCTCTGTTGAATTTCCTTTATTGCCTCCCGCGCCCCGCTATCAGTCACCCGTGTACCGTTCTCCCCCTCGAGGGGTGGATCGCCCGTATGTGACTCACCACCCCTCCAAATTACCACCACGCCTCTGCCCTGCAACCTGCCCTAAACTTGCATGCTCAGACCCGAAAACCACCCCCAAGCCCATCACTTAAGACTTGTAGGGTGGGTGGACAAAGTTTTCGTAAGTCCCCCCGGTGGTGCTTGGGTGTTCAGAAGAGGCTGATTCTCCTCTCCGACACCTTTTAAGCCCTCCCAGATCCCACCCCTTCCCCTTGCCCCTCTAATCCCACCCCCACACCTTGTCCTTCCGGTCTGTGCGCGAAATCCCCAGGGGAAGACTGGTCTGCGACCCTACTTCCCCTGGGGCCCGCATCGCGCAAGAACCACACTCCACGCTGTTACTTGAAGCGTAAAAGGCCATTTTATTAGGACAAGGTTGCACTCCTTTAGACTTTATTACATAGTACATAAATGCAATAAATGTACTTTCCCCACCCCATACCGACTCATTCTCCATTCCTCCTTCTCAAAACCATCTCACCTGTTTGACTCTTCCCCATTCACTCGGTGACCTCCTTCCTCTCCCCATTCTCACCTTCACTTGCCCTCCGAGCATCCTCTGTTGAATTTCCTTCATTGCCTCCCGTGCCCCGCTATCAGTCACCCGTGTACCGTTCTCCCCCTCGAGGGGTGGATCGCCTGTATGTGACTCACCACCCCTCCAAAGTACCGCCAACCAGGGAACCCCCGTAGGGCGGTTCACTGCCCCAGCCCCTGCTCCCAGGCACCTTTTGCCTCCTGTCCGCCGACCCCGCGCCACCCGGTGGACGACCAATCCACCACCCAAACGTATGTTCTATATAATGCACTGTTGATGGGACAACCGTCAGTCGTGAAAGGTGCCAACGTTCCCAGCACCACTTGAAAGCCCAATTTCCTGTGCAGTGAATGCATCCGCCACCTTGCGGCATCCAGTGGCTGACCAGCCACCACTACCCCATGCGTCTTGTGCAAACAAATAACACATCCAAGACAATCCCATGTCCGGGAAAAATGCCCCCTCCTCAGTGAAAGACCATGCCACTTTGCTTGTATCCTGAGTAACCAAACCTTCGTCGGGCCAAACCGTGTCAGTGACAGCAGGGCCCCCCACTTTGTTTGGTGAACGACCATCCACCACCTGTGCCTGTACTCAAATTTACAGAGCACGTTGCGTCGGGCCACACCATGGCCAGGACATTGCCCCCCCATTGCGTTGAACGACCCCTTCACCTCGTGCACACATCACCTACTGCAAGCCACTTCTCTTCTGCGTAAGGTGCCCCCCGTGGTGAATGACCAATCCTCCACTTCTTGCCTGCATCCCAAGCACACTGATTAGAGTAATTTTTAGGCCAAACTTTGCTTGCAACAAGTGCTTCCTTAGCTAGTGAACGACCATCCACCCTTTTACAGGCGTCCAGTATAGACATGGGGTTCCCCAGGCCAAAACCTTGGTAGCGCCAAGTACCCCCTTTCCGATGAACGACCATCCACCTTTTTGTGCCCGCCTCCACTGTGCACCTATAGGATTCAAAGTGACCGAAACTCCATTTGTGACAGGTGCCCCCCTCGCGGTTGACGACCATCCACCCTTTGCTTGTATTCAGCGTAACCGAAGATTTTTGCGGGACCAAAACTGCTTGCGACAAGCACCCCCTCCTAGGTGAACGACCATCCACCCTCTTGGCTGCCTCCTGTGTAAACAGACAGGATTCTTGGGCCAACTTCTATCCTGTGCCAAATGCCCCCTTGCGGTGAACGACCATCCAACTTTTTGCATGCAACCAGTAGAACGGAAAATTCTGGGCCCAAACATTGCTTTTTTGGCGAGCGCCCCATCATCGGTGAACAACCATCCACCCGTTTGCTTGCCTTCAAGGGAGATGAGTAGGATGCTGTTGCCTAAAACCTTATCAGTGCCAAATGTCCCCTTCACGATGGACAACCATCCACCCTCTCGCTCGCCACCATTGTAGACAGATAAGATTCGATGGGATCGAAATTTTGTTTGTGGCACTTGCCCCCCTCTCTTTGAACGACCAGGCCTCCCTTCTCCCTTCATCCAGTGTAAACCGCTCAGAAATATGTAGGCCAAACTTTGCTTATGACAAGAGCCCCCCCCCCCACGGTGAACGACCATCCACCGCCAGGGCCTGCACCCAAAGGCACCAGTAACTTTTATGGAAGGTGCCGACCCTGTCTATGCAGGTGGCCCCCTTCCCAGCGCAATCCCCACTCCCCTCACCTGTACCTTCGCCAGTCAATAGCTCCTCCCCTTCGACTCATTCTGCTGCGAGGCCCCAAGTCATCACAGCTACCTCATTGCCACCAGTATCTGCTTCCTTGTACCATGTCCCCTTCCATGCATCATCATGTAAAGCCATACCCATGATATCTCAGAATACGTCTGTCTTCCACCTGAAACCTCCGATTGGGGCGACTCCATATTTCACATAACACAGTGTCAAACGTCCAGACCAAAAAAAAACAAATTCCTTCATCATTGTACTGCCCTTGTGCAACTGGCTAATTCGCCTCGTCCGCCTGTCCATGCCCAGGAGAAAGGGGGCCACTCCCGCCAAGCGACCGCCTGTGGTCCAGCTCCACTCCCAACTCCTGTAGTAGAAAAGAATAATTAGTCCTGCATGAAGTGTATCCTTCTTCCCTTAACTCCGGTCGACAAGTGTCCAGTCGCCACGTCATCATCGAAACACCTTATCGGACCCTCGCAGCCCTGAAACCCGCAGCCGCTTCCCCCCCACCACCCCCCAGGGCCCTCCATCTGTCAATGCTGCAACCGCCCCCATAACGCCCAAACCGTGCGCAACCGTAGGCAGCCCCCTTGTGTGTGAAGCCTATAACGACCTGCATAACTGAAAACCCACCTTCCTCCTTCGGAAAACAACACCCCCAGTCCTATGCCTTCAATCCTAAACCAATAATCTCAGTGCCCGTGAAGACTGCCCTCCAACCATAATCACTAAATTCGCCCCCAATCCAGGCACACAGGCCAACCATCCTCACAAGCGTCTCAAAGCACCAAAGTCGCCCTGCTTGAGAATCAGGTGCCCCAGTATGTACCCCAAAGCACGCCAGCCACAACGCTGGTCACCCATTCATCCGCTGCTCAACCTTGGCCACTTTAACCTGCCTCGGGAGGGGGGACTAATGCACTTCCAGGTCCCCTGTAACTCATGATAATAGCACAGTGCCAGCAACTTTCCACCACTGCCCCATGCGCAGGTCCCCCGCACCACACGTCCCCAAACCATCCCTACACCTACCCTGTCGCGTACACTCCCGATGCACCATTCGGTCTCGCACTCTGCGCACCCATGAAAACTTCCCCGGCCGGACACCCAGCCTAAAACCCCCCCTCCCATGTGTAGCACTCCCAACCAGACATGGTATAAAGACACCTGCACCCCAGACCCCCCGAAAAACCCAACCCGCTTCAAACCCCCCGCCACCCCAGTTCGACACAGCCTGTGTGTAGGGCGCCCTGATACCCGCGGGTCCAGCCACCGCTATATAAAACTTACTTTTGATAAATGGGGGAAGCATATCAGACAAAACCTGTCTCACCTACAGCGCAAACCTCAAGCCCCACCACTCTTATGCCAGTATCTGCAGCTTTCGTGTCGCCATCCATGTCCGTGGGCCCCCATCGCAGCCACAGACTCCCGCTCCAGCGGCCCTGTACCTATGCAAACCCCCCCTCCCAGAACAAATCCTGCATCTGCGCCGGACTCACGGCTTTCTCCCTACGACACTGAGCGCCCTGGACCCATGGCCTCGAACAACAGAGATGGGCTTCCTAGCCCCTTCGATCCCGTGCCTGTCAGTGGATTGTCTAAATTTCTCCTGTGCAAGTCAACCCCAGCCTGATGGCACCCACTATCAGCATGCCCAGAACAGTGCGCGTAGGCCCCCCATACCGCTTATTCCACCCATTACTGTTTGTGGGGCAGTCGGCCCCTCAGGCCCCCCAGGCCCCCCAAGCGCTCCTCTCGTTCTGAGAATGCCCCGGGCCCACTGGCAAAGAATTTCAACCACGCTGAGTCAACAAACACCGTTACCTAACATTCCAATCCAGCAACCGGTGTGCTCCGTCAGTCCCCAGTCCAGTCCCATGCCTACCAGTCACTTTACCCTTGACAGTACACCAGCAGCCTGCCGTAGCAGCACCTGCATCCCCTTACGTCCACCACCATCCAATGCACCCCGGCCAACCAGCCGTAGACCCCTGCACGTGCACCTCCCCCCTTTGCCCACATCCATAGACCCATACCTGAGAGTCCATTCAGGACCTTCTGCTCCTGTTCAGTCGCTGATGTTCCCGCTGTCATCGTCCCCCGTACTCGCCTGTAACAGTATCTGTCTCCTGGAGCAACACAAAATAAACTAATTACTGGAACCCCCCCAAGCAACCACACTCAACCGCCACCCCATTTGCACTGCATGTTGCACTCCACCAACCCACTCCCTATTCTCACGGCATACCCCCACATCCATGTGCGCAACCCCTCACTCATCAGCAGACTTCCCTGCCGCATTGCAACTGGCACACAATGTGGTCATACTTCCAAAAAATTCCATAAAGCTGCAATGTTTTAGCTGCGCGATCCCACGATGGAGGGGCAGGCCACCGCGGACCCCCCTACAGCTTCTGGCCAGCGTCTGGAGGCCGTTGTGCGCCCCACTGGCATCCCCGTCTGCCAGAACAATATCGGTCCTGGTCCCTCCCCCCTACCAGGTCGCTCCAACCAGGTGAGGCCCAAGCGCCACCGGGCCTCACGCCGTGCATGGCGGTCCCTCACCCTTACTCAGTGCCCCAAACATCCTCTGTGTCCCCGACCGCCTCCCACACAGCACCCCCAAAACAAGACCTCTTGCAGTAAGTAGCATAGTCACACTCCGGAGGTGTCCTGCACCCTAACTGGCATAACTCAACCCCCACATCCACGTATCCACTGAATGCAGGAGAAGAGCCTGCATTTAAACCCCCTAGGCCCTCCCCAGCACCGACCCCCGACACGTGCTACTCCGCTCCTCCCCCCAAAGTGCAGGCCCACGGCAGGAGGAACATCTACGTCAAAATACGTGCAGCGGCAGCACCCCCCCCCCCCCCGCCGAGCCCCCGGGGGTCCAGCAGCCTCATGTCATCGTTAAAATTACGTTACGGCTGGACCCTGCTCCACGTTCCCCCACTCCGGTCACCTTGGATTCATGTAACTTAACGTTTGCTTTGGTAATTTGTTATCTTTTAATTTTCCCCTCATGTATCATTACTGTTCCTATTGTGAAGCGTTCTGCCACCTTCGGGTAAATTCCGCACTATATAAATTCGCATAAATGAAATACCTAAATAAATACCGGGCGACGGAGCCAGGGCCCGCAGACAGACGCCGCAACCTGCTCGCTGCTCCCCTCCCCCTCCCCCCGCGGCCATCCTAAACACCCGCGTCGCATCACGAGCCCCACCCGACAAGAGGGCAACCTCCCACCCAGCGCCGACCACGCGAGTAACACCGCCCACATGCCAGGAAGCAAACATGCGTAAGCGGCACAAGTAAACAGGGCTGTCCCCTGCCCCAAACTCCTGCCGTACGCCACAACAGGGTGCTCACCCCAACTTGCAGTTGCCACAGCCACATTTCCGAGTTGTGCGCCGGACTACGGCAGCGCCTACGCCGGACCCCGCACCTGCCTGCTGGCCGGCCCTTCACCCGCCCGATGAGCACGCCGCCCCCAGCCTCTCCCACCACCCGCACAGCACCGCAGACAGCTGACCCTTGCAGGGGGACCATAGCCCGTAAAGCCCATAAACGTTCCTGCACAACACTCCAAAAACGCAGCCAAAACAAAACCTCTCCCCGCCGATCGACAAATCTGCCCCTGCCCCAACCACCCACCTACCGACCACAAAGTTTTCGTAAGTCCCCCCGGTGGTGCTTGGGTGTTCAGAAGAAAGCAAAACCAAAGGTGGTGATGGACGGAGCGTTGACAATACAAGCAATCACCCCCAGTCAACTGATCTGGGTTTAATCCATCACCGTTCTTTAGCCCACTCTGCCACCCCAGTTCAGACATGGCCATATGCACATCAGTCTGACCCTGTCCCTCATGGGAATAGTCCAGCCCGAACTGCCAAGCCATGCCTTCCCTGGACCGGAAACAAGCTTCCGAGGGTTTCTGGCATTACAGCCGTCTTCAGCCCGGCTTGCTTGAATCCAGTGGCAAAGTGAGCAAAGAACTCACGTCTGAGCATACCCTGCCAACTTATGGCGACCAAAGCAAAACCAAAGGTGGTGATGGACGGAGCGTTGACAATAAAAGCACTCACCCCTAGTCAACTGATCTGGGTTTAATCCATCACCGTTCTTTAGCCCACTCTGCCACCCCAGTTCAGATATGGCCATATGCAAAGCAGTCTGACCCTGTGCCTCATGGGAACAGTCCAGCCGAACTGCCAAGCCATGCCTTCCCTGGACCGGAAACAAGCTTCCGAGGACCGGTTTCTGGCATTACAGCCGTCTTCAGCCCAGCTTGCTTGAATCCAGTGGCAAAGTGAGCAAGGGACTCACGTCTGAGCATACGCTGCCAACTTATGGCGAACAAAGCAAAACCAAAGGTGGTGATGGACGGAGCGTTGACAATACAAGCACTCACCCTCAGTCAACTGATCTGGGTTTAATCCATCACCGTTCTTTAGCCCACTCTGCCACCCCAGTTCAGACATGGCCATATGCAAATCAGTCTGACCCTGTGCCTCATGGGAACAGTCCAGCCCGAACTGCCAAGCTGTGCCTTCCCTGGACCGGAAACAAGCTTCCGAGGACCGGTTTCTGGCATTACAGCCGTCTTCAGCCCGGCTTGCTTGAATCCAGTGGCAAAGTGAGCAAGGGACTCACGTCTGAGCATACCCTGGGGAGGGGGCATGAGGGGGCATGGGGGGCGGTGCCACCCGGAGGCGTAAACACCTCACTGTACCCAGAGTGTGTGCATGGACCCGCAATCGGGTGTGCCTCCTGCGATTGTTAGCATCCTCCTCACCCATGAGAGGCAGATCTCGCTGATACATTTTGGTGAGCCTTCCGGTGTTGGCTTCTAATAACGGCCGCCCGTTCTGCACCCCCCACACCCAGATTGCAGGGCACATTCTAGGGTCGACCGTCGGTGCTCCCGTCTGCGAGTGAGGGCAGGAACTGCCTTTGACTCAGAGGAGCTCTCTCTGCCTTGCCGGACTTTCGGCGGAAAAGGGGGCAGAGTTGAGGGATCCCTGATGGGTGCACCCCCAGGATGACCCCGGGCCTGACGCCCCGGGGTCCGTTCTCCAGGCACTGGGTCGGCTGCATTGGCCAGACACAGAGATGGGCACAGCAAGGCTCCAGGGGTAACCCGGGCCTGCATGCTTGCTAGAGACCCACTCCGCTGCCCGCTTTGAGGACATTCACGGGATCGCATGGAATGCTGACCGGAGCGAGAGCCTGGCCCTGCGCCCTTGCACATTCTTCAAGGTGTCCCGGCTGCAGTTTGCTTTGCACCAGGGAGGGCGACGCTGGTTTTGGGAGCTGTGCCACCCCCCCACCCCTAGGCAGACCATCCTGGCAATGGCCGGGTGGCCGTCGCCAACATAGAGGGATAGCTGGGGGGGGAGGGGTGGTTTACCAGAGGTACAGCTCCTGACCCGACGAAGGCAGAAACCCTCCCCCCCAAAAATAGGTAGACAGAGTGTTTGGATAGACACACGGCAGAGGCGGGGGTGTGGTAGGGGTACTTGAGTTGGACCCCCCTACTTTTAAGTCTATGCATCAACTGCAGTGGGGGTGTGCTGTCCCCCGTAGTTATAACATTAAAACAGTTGTCCCCTGCAACACAAGACATAACAACATGTCTTTTACACCATGGACACTGAGTTACATAGCGCGCAGAGTCAAAGGCCTTGGGCTGAAATGCTGTGGCCCTCATTCAGCGCAGGGGCCTGTGTTACACCCTGCCACGGATACCACGTTTCCCGTGGTCTGGCATCAAAGAAGGTTGAACCCCCCCTCCCCTCGGTATGTTGCTTGCCCCTGGTGGCCAGTATTGAGGTCACATGCTCTCACCACACACCCCTAAAGTATGTTTAAAATGTGTGGTTTGTGCTGGGGTATCGCCTTGTGGTAGCCGATTGGTATGGAGCTCATGGTTGCAAGGCCTAACAATATCTGCTGTCTTTGCCACCCCCCAGAGTATCTTCAAAGTCGATGAGTGGAGGCTACAGGTGCAGGCTATTCAGCCAGCACCAAGGCAGAAAGCAAGACAGGGTGGCAGACCCATAAAGGGATTTTTGGTGAGGCAAGCATAATGGAAGGGGGCAACGGGGGGTTGGGGGCACTGAACATTGAGGGGAGACGCGGAGGCGAAGTTGATGCTGGGCACACAATAATGCATAATGGGCGGGGGTTCCGCAAAGCGCATACCCGGAGGGGACTTAATGGTTGTCAATTTTTATCACTGAGGTTCACCGACAGTTCGCCCATACCGTGACCCGGAGGACGGACGAAGGCCACAGGACAACACAAACGTTGGAATCAGTGAGTTGTCGAGGCGGGGGCGCTGTGGGGGCAGGGCTGGGGTTTGGGGTGGTACCAACCCGCTTTGAAGGTCCGCGCTAATTGTTCTTTCCAGGAAAGGAGAACAGATGATTGTTAGACGGTCACTCCAGCCAGGAGCAAGTCACGGCAGAATCGGTTGAGGTAAACAAAAACACGAAACCACCCCCGTCTACCTCTCCACCAACCCCCCCCCACACTTTTCCCCCGGTCACCCAGCCCCTCCACAATCCCATTACCTCCGGGGGATAACCCCGTAAAGCGAATAAGTGCGTAACCTTGTTTTTATTTACAGCATAGAGTGGCCACTCCCCCCCCTTTACTTGCCTGCAAACACTGACATCGCACCACCCCACAAGGTCAACCATAAACAGATGTCCGAAATCAACGGTAAACATGTTGGCAGGCTATGGTAAGCCAAGAAACAAAGACAGAAGTAAGTACATGCGAACGCTAGGGGGATGGACTCTGAAAAAACAGAGCTATGGGGGGAGTTGAACCCAAAGGTCAGCGATAAGGCCCAGGCGGTCATATATTCATGATCCTTTATCTCTGTAGGAACCGTGTAGAGGTTTCTGCACTACAAACCAGGGATCCCCTCCTGTTTTCCCAAATCACCACAGTGGTAGAGTCACACCCCAGCATGTTGCAGGAAGCTATCTGGGATGACTTTTCGGAAATTGCGAAGGCTAGAGGAGTCTCCTGGGCCAAAAGGATGCTTGAGGCCCGAGAGCAAGCAGATTCTGGTGTAGTTGAGGATGTGCCTGCTGCGGCTTCAGCAGTGCCAGTTGAGGCAGCACCGAAGGTCGCAGCGTGCCCGCCGGCCGACGAACAAGGAATTTCCGGCAGAGCCTCTAGTACAGAAGGTCAGGGCGATTTCCCCCCACGAGCAGCAGCGCCTGCGGTCATCCCGGTTGGTCCGCCCCCCGAACACAGTTAGCGACATGTACTCTGATAAATTCGGTAAGATGATGGAATCTATGTTGAGCATCTTGGATGACTTTAAATCTCGCTTTGGTAATAGCGTACATACACCCACGCCAGTGGCCGATGCACTTAGGGGGAGGGTACACCATCCATTGTGCAAGTGTGGGGAGAATTGGCTGGCAACACGTGTCCTCAGAAATGACCGGGCTCAGCAGCCATCGGAGCTGCAACAGGGGCGCAACAGGGATACACAGCGCAAACTGAAATAGTGTGCGACAACAGGGATGACCCAGCCGGGAGCAGCAATACAACCACAAGTGCGCTACCACTGGCTACACCCATCTCACAGCTACCAGCAGTTCCCCCACCCCCCAGTCCCAGTCTGGCAGACAAAGCTGCACCGCCATCGGCCAACTCTTTAGAAGCTCCCAAGCCCACTGCACCAGCAGAGGCAGACAAGGTAGGCAGAGTGACAGCTGCGCCACTCGTTACAGTAGCACAGCTAAAATTGGGTCACTGCTCTCTGGCTTGGGAAGTACCGTTGGCGGCTAAGGAAGGTATCTAGAGACGGGAATTTGTAGACATCTTTACCCTGCTGATGTGCGGGGTCGAGGGTCAAGACACTAGGAAAATGGGGGAGGGGAAGGACAAAGAGAAAAAGGTAAAATTTCAGCCTTGGCCAGAGAAGACCATTAAGAACTGGGGGATACCTTCACTATATTGGCAGCAGTGGTGTCTGAGAAATTCCCAGAACAGGCTCCCACAATGTGGCAGTATTCGCGTGTAATCCATGATGAGGCGGAGAAAACAGGGGGATCGGGATGTATAACTACGATCGCGAATTCCGCAAGAAAATGGCATTGTGTCCAGACCCGAGTTGGGGCCAAAAGGAAATACAGCTCTGGGTAGAGCACATGGGGAAGTTTACTGCAGACATCAAGGGGGCCACAAAAAATCAGAAGGGGCAAATTAATTATAAAGGACAGAAACAAGGGGCAAAGCGTCCTTTTAAGCAGTCCTTTCGTGGAGGCCGGGGGCGGCCATCAGGGTAGGGGGGGCAAGCGATTTAACCCTAACTCTTGCAAATTGTACAATGCAGGGTCCTGCTCATGGGGAAAGGCTTGTAAGTTTGGGCACATTTGCAGCAAGTGTGGCGCCGGTCACCCGGCAGTGTCATGCAGCAACAAGCCAGCTGCCAGTAAGCCAGACAAGTAACAGGACTATGACAGTGGACCCCTCCCTTCCCACCAGAGCGCCTCCAGTCCCTCCTGGCACCAGTGGCCCAGTTCCCCTCTCATCGTCAGCCACTACTCAAATTAAGGTTTCCTCAGTAAAGGGCCCCTCACCGATTCGCATTGATAACCTCACCCCCCTGCTCAGAGCGTACCCCGATACAAAGGACAGCAAGATTCTGGCAGAGGGTTTCATAGATGGTTTCAAGATCCCATACCAAGGCCCACTAGTTTGCAGGGACGCAGACAACCCGAGGACAGCCAGGGAGCTTCCGAACGTGGTGCAGGAAAAAATCATGAAGGACAAGGTCTTGGGGAGGGAAGCAGGGCCATTTGATGCACCCCCCCCCCCCTGGAAAATGTTCTGGTGTCTTCCTGGGGGTGGCCCCAAAAAACACCATGGGTCTTTCCGCCTCATACAGCACTTGTCTTACCCAGAGGGAAATTCAGTTAATCACTGGCGGGAGGTCGGAACATGCTCAGTTTCGTACTGTTCATTTGACATGGTTGTGGACATGGTCAGGAGGGCAGGGAGGGGGGGATGTCTGGCCAATGCTGACATCGAGTCAGCCTTCCACCTGCTCCCGGTACACCCGGAGAGTCACCATCTGCTGGGCTTTAAGTAGGAGAGTAAGTTTTACTTTGACAAGTGCATGCCGATGGGTTGCGTGGTTTCCTACTTACTTTGAGGCGTTTAGCAGTTTTTTACAGTGGGCACTCATCTGGTCATACAACACAGGTAGAGTCACGCATTACCTGGACGATTTCCTCTTCATAGGGGAAGCAGGGACCCATGACTGCAGCATAGCACTGCATCACTTTCAGGATCTGGCAGGGCGCTTAGGGGTTCCTTTGGCGCCAGGGAAGACCAAGGGTCCGGAGCAGGTCCTCACTTTCCTGGGCATCGGGATGGACACATTCAAGGACATGTCCAGGCTCTCTGCGGAGAAGGTGCAGGCATTGCAGCTGGATATCCAGGCACTTCTGGGCAGGGACAAATTCCCCTGGGTGTCATTCAGAGACTCTTGGGGAAGCTGAATTTTGCTGCCAGGGTAGGTCCAGCGGGCAGAGTCTTCGCAAGGAGACTAGCAAGGGCCACAGCCAATGTCCATAAAAAGTATCACATGGTTAGAATAACGAAGGGTTTGACGGAGGACCTCCTAATGTGGCATGAGTTTCTGCTGAGTTTTAATGGTACAGTCATTTGGACATCCCCCTGGGCCGGTAGCCCAGATATCTGTTTCTTCACAGATGCGTCAGGCAGGGAGGGCTTTGGTGCTATAATGTACTGCGAATGGTGCGGGCAAAAGTGACCTAATGCTTGGCATAAACAGAACATAACAGCTAAAATAACGGTACTTGAACTGTTCCCCATCGTCATTGCACTACATCTGACGCGCTGTCAGCCAGGAGGGTGGTATTCTGGTCTGACAACATGGCGGTGGTGCAAGCCACCAATGGGCAGACGGACAAATACCCCCTGGTGCTGTGCCTGTTGAGGGAGCTAATCAGGGTTTGCATGCACTGCAATGTCGAGTTTAGGGCAAGACACATTGAGGGGGTTAGGAATGTAGCGGCTGACGCTCTCTCTTGATTTCAGAGGCTCAGTTTCCGGGAGACCTGGCCATGAGCAAGAGCGACGATGACCCCTTTTCCTGCGCAGCTATGGCGACTTCTGCAATGGACAGCAGCTAAGAGCGATGTTCGAACATTCTCTCGCACCAGGGACCAGGAAAAATACAGAAATCAGCTAACCACCTTCAGGAACATTTCACTGGCACTGGGCCAAGCAGCGCATCCCTTAGAGCAACGGGTGCAGGGCTTCGTACTCTGGGCAAAAAAACAGGAGAAGAGTCATTCGAGGGTGCGAGGTCATTTGGCGGCAGTAACCCATGACGCCAAGTTGAGAGGAGGGCAAGATCCGACTAAGTCTTTTTTGATCAGGGCGGCTTTAAAAGGGTTGACCAGGGAAGAAGTCAGAGTCCAGATACCAGGGCGCCCAATGATTTCCACACACTCCAGGGCATGCTAGATGTAGTAGAACAGGTTACCCTTTCGCAGTTTAAGGCCCGACTCTTTGCGGCTGCTTTCTGCCTCGCGTTCTTTGGGGCATTCCGAATTAGCGAACTGGTGGCTAGGGCAAAAACCGACCAGTCAGGAGACGCATTATGCAGCCACAATGTAAGTGTCAGATAGGTTGATGATCCATCTCAGGAGATCCAAACTGACCAAGCCGCTGGGGGATCACAGGTACTGCCCAGTTTCTAGAGTCAAAGATTACTTGGCCATTCACCCCAATGTTCCTGGTTACTTTCTAATACATGTAGATCAGGTGCCACTCTCAAAATTCCAAATAGACAAGGTCATGTGTGCCTGCCTTGTGCGTTCAGGACTCGCCCATCCTGACAAGAAGTATTCTAGTCACTCATTTCGGATTGGGGCGGCCACTGCAGCTTTTAAGGCGGGCCTGGGCAGGAAAGCATAAAGAAAGTGGGACGCTGGGAATCCCGTTGCTTTCAGCGCTACATTCGCCCTTGAGTGGGACAGGTAATATAAGCTTGGCCTGTGCACCCCCCACTGTGACAAGGGGCAGTTGTATATATTATGTGTGCAGTGTATTACAGTAGCATATCCAGGCATCATGTGTATAGTATGTGTGCAGTGAATCTGAGCAGCATAACATGTAGTGCATTGTGCAAGCACAAAAAATGATTAAAATAAGTGTGTGAAAATGGCATCCGTTTATTTATGCCAGGATTCCAAGTGTGGGTGATCGGTCACTCGTTCGTCGCCAGACTGGCTCAGTGGGCTACACGCAGAAAGTGGATGCAAGGGTTCGCACACACTAAGTGTGTCTGGTGGGGTTTCCCCAGCATGAGATGGACCAGCCTACTGAACAGGCTAGAGCAGGGCATGGCTGGGCGGAAAGGTTTTCCCTAACATCTTGATAATCCAGTTGGGAGGCAACGATCTCACTACCATGGGAGGGGTGCTCTCCTACAGGCAATGAAGACTGACTTGGGGGAGATTAGCAAGCACATGGGGCAATGCAAGCTTTTCTGGTCTGAAATAGTGCCACGCCTGTCTTGGCACGTGGCCAAGTCTAATGAAGCAGTGGAACATTCCCGCAAAAGGGTAAATAGTGCTATGCGCAAGTTCAAAGACCCAAGAGGTTTTGGGTTTTTCAGACATGAGCTGATCCAAATGAAGGTGAGAGGCTATTTTGATGCTGATGAGGTTCACTTGTCACAGGTTGGAATGGACCTGTTCCTCTTGGACATGCAAGAGACACTGGAAGGAGCCGGTTGCAAGTGAAGAAAGTGCTGTTTGGTTGGTGGGGGGGGATCGGTAGGTGACGGGGGCCACCTCCAGAGCTGTGGCGGAGTTACAGGGCGATCTGGAAGCAATCTGGGTACAGAAGGATACCTCTGCAAGAGCACAATAGGGGTGCCAGAGCCAAATCCCAGGAGCCTCATGGGAGGGTCTTGGAACAATGACGTTGGCGCCCCGTCAGTCCTTTAAGGTGGTTGTGGGCCTGAACAACCGGGGGCTTGCCTTGCTACGCTCCGCCCTGAAAGGGACGTGAGTAATAAGGGACCAATGTGTCACATGATCCAGTAAGGTGATCACCCCTATAAGGGTAGCGCTGATTGGGTTTTCCACAGTGCTTGGCTCATCAGGTGGGCATGGCAGCATAGGTTGGTACACCTGCCTGCCCTTGGATTGCCCGTAAAATAACCCACCATATTTTGCACACTTTTGTATGGAATAAACCTGCAGCAATATTTTCTCCAAACAAAAAGTTGTGTTGTGTATTGATTCATGCATGCCTATTCTGCTATGGTGTGGGTGGGGTCTTCCATCTATAATGGAACTATGGGGTGTTGCATTTCCATCTGTGTGGGGGAATGGAGATCCTCCCAACCCCAGCAGCTCTCTGCTATTAGCCAGTCTCCAGCTCAGGCCAAGGGCTTCTGCCCTTTGTCCCAAGGAGAGCCCCTATGTACGGCTCCGCCTGAAGGCCTGCAGTGGTGACCGCTGATCCTAGGATGCATTGCGAACACTAGCCAATGACAAGGGTAGCAGATCGCTGGTATGGGTTCCACTGTATTCAAGGGACATGAATAGGACACAATTTATTATATGAGGTTAGCAAAGCATTTGTTATTAGCAAATCCAATATGGTTTGGGCATACGTCAAACCACCTAAAACAATAGTGCACAATCCACCGTATTTTTCTTTAATGATAAATACCTGAATCCAGAGAGAACCGTTTTATTAATATATTACTCCTACAGCCAACATGGGGTTCGCAGAAGATCGCTTTTCGAGGCTTGAGAGGAGTAACATCAGAATATCTCCCTTGCAACCACAAAGCTTTTATCATGCGAGTACTAGGCCATCCTATTCAAGGTTCCGAAGTTCAGCCCCGCAGCACGTAGACCATACTCTTATCGAGAGCTACGACTATGGTTTGTTTATATGTGCAGTGTTCTTAGTGGATGCCCCGGTAATGGGGCCAGCGCTCCATTGGACGGCAGCGTAGCCCTTCGTTCGTGGGTACTTTATTGATAACATCTTGCTGACACCATTATTGAGGCATCCACCAAGATTATCGCACCTGTAAACCCTTCCATAGACATTATGGCTTCTACAGGCTGCTGCCATAGGGTCATCTATGTAGTGACCAGTCCGTAGTGCGTTCATCGTGAGCTCCCTGTACGGATTTCATTCAGTATTAGCGAATCACTCATGGAAGCTGCATACACAATGGATGTGCCACCCAACTCAACCGGTTTATTGCAGTTAACTTGTTAATAGGTTTGCTTGATTAAGACCAAACTATAAGGAGAGTTACTTACACCCGGACTGGTTTGCAGCTGTTTAACACTGCGTGAAGAATGCTGGGTATTTTTTGTGGGTGTTTAAATGTCTCTGCAATCTTTGTGCAGAAGGGTGGATTCTGCAGTCCCTGTAAACAAAATCCCGGAATTCTGCGCGCGCACGCGGGTCACAAAGGAGCCCTTTCTGCACTGAGTGGAACATTAAGGTCTGCTGGACACAGAGCGATCTGTCGAAAATGGACTTTGCAGGAGCTGTCCAGCATCGACCATGACACCGTGTGCCAGTCTGCAATTAACTGCACTGCTGTTTCCTCAAACACAACTGGGCTGTCTGCAGAGCATCCGCGTGCTCCTCTATTGTGCTCTCTGTGGAGGTTCTTCCTTAAACACAACCGGGCTGTCTGCAGTGTAACCAGCTCTTTTGGTGCTTCCTCAAACACAACCAGGCTGCAGTGCACCCAGGTGCTCTTTTATTGTGCTCTCTCTGGAGGTGCTTCCTCAAACACAAATAGTCTGCAGTGCAACCATACGTTCTTTTATTGTGCTCCCTCTGGAGGTGCTTCCTCAAACACAATCAGTCTGCAGTGCAACCACAAGCTCTTTTATTGTGCTCCCTCTGGAGGGGCTTCCTCAAACACAACCAGTCTGCAGTGCAACCATACGTTCTTTTATTGTGCTCCCTCTGGAGGGGCTTCCTCATACACAACCAGGCTGCAGTGCAACCACACGTTCCTTTATTGTGCTCCCTCTGGAGGTGCTTCCTCAAACACAACCAGGCTACAAATCAACCACTCTCTCTGTTATTGTGCTCTCTCTGGAGGTGCTTCCTCAAACACAACCAGTCTGCCGTGCAACCACATGCTCTTTTATTGTGCTCCGTCTGGGGGGGCTTCCTCTAACACAACCAGGCTGCAGTGCAACCAAAAGCTCTTTTATTGTACTCCCTCTGAAGGGGCTTCCTCAAACACAACCAGGCTGCAGTGCACCCAGATGCTCTTTTATTGTGCTCTCTCTAGAGGTGCTTCCTCAAACAACAACCAGTCTGTGTGCAGTGTAACCAGCTCTTTTATTGTGCTCACTCTGGAGGTGCGTCCTTAAACACAACCAGGCTGCAGTGTACACAAAAAGGGGACAATGTCCTGAGCACAACTCCTCATGTAATTCAAAGAAGTCCTTCTTTTCACGCCTTGATTTTATTCTTGAAGTATGATAAAATCTTCAGCTCAAATACATGTAACTCTCTTCAGATCCTTTCTAGCCAACACGTGTTTCGTCAGTTAGCGATGCCTGCGCATCTCTGACTTCTTCAGGGCTACGAATAGATATAAGAGAATATATATTCCCATGTTATACAATCCTATCCACATAAAGTCACCTTCACCTTATCACCCAAGTGCTCAACAGATGATCATGGAGTGACTTTTTATGTAGATCGGTTCTTCAATTACTCACATCTCTAATACATCATTCCAACATGGGAAACGTTATTAAACCAAAAAACTGATGATGTAGACATTAGTCATGCAACAAACTCTCAAAAGACACCGTGTATTGACCTAACTCCTGTCAGGGTTGTGAAAATCCAAAGTCTGAGGACCTCAAGAAAGTCCCCACAGAGATATTCTAAAGGAAACAAGCTCACCGATTTCAATATCCATCCACAATGTTGCATGGTACATGTACCGTATTCCGAGAAAAGCAATTGATAACTTCATAAAAAACAGATCCAACTGGAGCAAAACAAATATTATATAGTCACCAGTTACACATCACATTCGAAATTATTCAACAAAATGAGGGGTAAAGAGAAATATTTTTCAAGATAAACCCTTACCGTCTAATCTTGTACGTTCCTCATCCGGAACATTTAATCAAACAGAGAGTGTCGTCTGTTGCCTAAAATCACAAGTATATATATATATATATATATATATATATATATATATATATATATATATATATATATATACACACACATATATACATATATGAGACACTATTTCGTCTCAATCCAAACTCCCTAATCTCCTATGTACACCGTGCACTGTCCAAAGACATTTCTGTTCTACTTCATATGGTCAACTATCTGCAACCATATGTGTGCAAACCTTTCAATCCTAATACTCTACTTATCGTCACCAGTCTGTATGTTCTTATTGATATATACAAAGTTACGCTTTTATATCCACACTTCATATCACACAACACAGTCCCTTCATTCCTCACAGCATATCTTGCACTCATTCATTATGCCCCCACACGGGTCAAAAACGAAGAAGTTTTCATCAGCACCAAACAATCTACTCGTGTTGCCCATTTGCAGTACCCGAATAAAAGCATTTTCCTTGATATCACCCATTAGTGTGCATATAATCACCCTTAATTTGATACACTAAGTAACCATCCAATTCTAAAACTCACCTAGATGACCGGACGTTCTCCTCACTCAGGTAATTCGGTAAACATGCGCCATCTTGGGTATGCTCGCCGCATTTATACTGTTCATCGGCATGTAAACCACATAAGATACACATGCCACTGTACAACATTACATTAATTTCCGAAATCCAAACAGCCATAATTATATAAAAAGAACAAAAATGTTAAAAATCCAGTTCGTAGTAATTTGAAGACTGTCGCACACCCTAACACAATATGGCCGCCACAATACTTCACCTTCCACCTCGCTAGAGAGTACAAACGGGGCTCTAACTCCTCGTTGGCTTTATCTACATAATAAAACCTTATCGACTAGATGCATAACAATCGGTACTCTACGTTATTTCTAAACTGCTTAATTGATTCAAACACCATTGTTTCGATATGGTTTTCGACCCCATTTAAAATCATATTCTCTAAATTTTCCAAATCAATAATATTAAGGATCCTATATCCGTATTTACCACGATCCCCTATCTTAAAGGCTTGTGTAAATTTCATAAGAAACAGGAATAAAATTGACTACAAAGCTTGTTTCCAATAGAACACCCAATGTTAGACCAACCATGTGTCCCAGGACAACGTAACCACCATACCATTATGAAAACGAGAAACAACTTGAGCTCATCCTCAGATAAAACGACCTGACTCTTGAATTGTCTTTTGGCAAAAGTACATTTCCCAACCATACATTCAATGAGTGCATATGACTGGTAATCAAAATAGTGACAAACCCTAATCATAAGGTACATAGAAACCAGCAAATAATCTCCCATGTTACTTCCTGCAATCAATGGAATCTAATGCAAAACAGAAACATTTCAAACAAGCATTTGCAATGCAATAGGTTTCGGCATTTACGCGAGTTTGAGCTATTGGCATTGTAAATGACAATGTGTTTTATTTATGCTTCAAAAACCCAAACATAACTAAAAGGCATTGTCATTTACAATGCCAATAGCTCCAACTCGCGTAAATGCGAGACCTGTTGCATTGCAAATGCTTGTTTATACCACTGCTGGCAAACGTGCCTGACAAACTGAAGTGATAACTTCTGATAATATTACATGGGGTGGTCACTTGTGCAATCTTGCTATATATGGTCACTATTATAACACTAGAAATATTAGTAGCTCAAGAATATTTATATTGGACATAAGTGGCTCTTATTATATTACAAAAATGGTTTAGCTATACTAAAAGAAGGTTAAGCAGCAAGACCTAAGATCTCATACTTCACAGCGACACACAAAGGAGCCAGGCAGATCCAGCACAGAAGAAGGCCCTGTAATCCTGACAGCTAGTTATATCTGGGTCTTTAAAGACCATTCCTGAGAGCTTAGATGCTGAGGCAAAATTTAAAATTTGCTAACATTCGTGCCAAGAATTTTCAATTCTATTAAGGACAGGAGGCGAGGATTATGCTATCTCATTTCTTTACTACCAAAAAATACAGCAGCCAATCAAGTAAAGAAAAAGCAATAAACTACATATCCCATGAACCCCTAGGATACCATAGAGTAGGTGTAGTATAAAAGGTATCCTAGAGTACAGTCCTTCCTCTTTCTTTGTGTAGAACAGTTCAGTCATAAGTAAAGTCATATAAGTAAAAGTTCCAGGAATCCAACAAGATAAAATGAAGATAAACACAAAACCCAGTCTTCGGGAAGCAGAACAGTGGACCAGACGAAAGACGGATGGCCAAGAATCCAGGACGTCCTAAACAGAATGCTGCAACCGGAGAAACAGTCCGAAGAACAGCCATCGCTGGCCCGTGGGACATGACCAAATGCAATCATTTAGGATCAGAACCTGAAATGAAAAAACAAATCCGTAATATCCAAAACTACCAGACGAAGGAGACATGGATAAAGGATAAGGGAGGGAAAAAATACAACATATGCATATAATACAAATGTAAAAGCAATGAGCAATACAATGCATATATATAAACAAGGGTGGGATAATCCTCGCCTCCTGTCCTTAATAGAATTGAAAATTCTTGGCACGAATGTTAGCAAATTTTAAATTCTATGTCAGGACGGAGGCTCCGATTATGCTTTTTTAAAGCTGTTCCACCACAACAGAAGCAACATGCATAATAGGTTTAAAGTAAAAGGTTTTAAACACTGACTCTGAAGACCAATCAGCAGCCTTCAAGATGTCTTGGAGGCCGGCACCCAAGGAAAAAGCCTTAGAGGCCATAGCTCCTCTAGCCGAGTGGGCCCCAAAAACAGAGAGATCAATGCCTGCCTCCTTCATGAGCCAACGAACCCATCTTGCTAAAGTGGCAGGAGAAACAGGCTTAAACGGTTTCTGTAAAGCTATAAGCAGTTGACCTTGGAGATTGCTACGAAAAGGAGCAGTACTCACCTCATAATCTCTGATGCATTGAACCACACAGAGTTTGGGATTGTGAGGAAAAGAAGGATAGGAGACACAAGAAGTGTTAGACTTAGTACGGCGAGAAATAGTAAAGGAAACCCCTTCCGGGGTGAAAAGACGTCCAGCCAGATCTAAGGCACGAACATCAGATACACGTTTGCAAGAAAGCAAACACAACAACATGGTCAGTTTGGCAGACAACTGTTTGCGAGAGAGCAAAGAATTAGAAGGCCATGAATCCAAGAAACGTAAAACCACTGAAACATCCCATAAGGCGACATACTTTGGGCAGGGAGGTTTTACCATCCGAATGCCTCTGAGTAATTTGCAAATAAGAGGATGCTCACCAACAGGTTTACTATCAACAGGGACATGACCAGCTGAAACCGCAGAGCGAAAGTTGTTAATCGTCCTGTAAGCCAAACCCAAAGAAGCCAGAGAAGCCAGGAAATTGGAAACTAAAGTGACATCTGCAGAAGAGGGATCCACTGACCGCTGTGCACACCAATCACACCATCGTTTCCAAGATGAAGCATAACGCTTGTGTGTGTTGGGAGCCCAAGCTTCCCCGATAAATCGGGCAGCCTCCGAAGAAAGCCCAGGGACTTGCCAACGTCCCCCGAAATCCGCCAAGCCACTAACCGAAGCTGACCCGACAGAATGAGAGGGTGGGGATTTCTCAGAGGGTCCAGCAACAGATTCTGCAGGTTGGGAAGCAGAATGGGAGGAGAGCAACTCATATCTAGAAGAATCGGAAACCACGGTTGGGCCCTCCACAGAGGAGTGACCAGAATCAATTCCGACCGAAAGAGCCTCGCGCGAGCCAGGACCCTCGGAATCATGATGAAGGGAGGGAAGGCATAGCATAGAAGAGGAGGCCAGGTCTGAAGGAACGCATCCGTGGCCAGAGCCTCGGGATCCGGTCTCCAACTGTAAAATCGAGGAACCTGCGTGTTCAGCCGAGAAGCAAAGAGATCCAGATGACATGGACCCCAAGTTCGGGACAGGAGCCGAAACACCCGAGGGTGAAGCCTCCAATCGCTGGCATCCCTCAGATGGCGAGAATTCCAATCCGCCACTTGATTTTGGCGACCTGGAAGGTATTCGGCAATAACCGTGATCTGACGTTGCAGACACAGGTGCCAGAAGTCCTTGGCAATTTCTGCCAGGAGCATGGACTTCGTACCTCCGAGCTTGTTGACATACCGCACAGCCGAAATGTTGTCCATGCGTAGAAGAATGCAACAGTTCGTCGCATGGGGAGTTAGACAACGAATCGCAAAAGAGCCCGCCAGAAGCTCTAAGCAATTGATATGGAGGGACAACTCCTCTGGAGACCAACGCCCCCCTGTCGTCAGAGAGCCGCACCGAGCCCCCCAACCCCAAAGACTCGCATCCGACTCGATCACAACCTCTGGAGTCTGACCGAAAAGAGCACGGCCGTTCCAGGATTCCATGTGGTCTAACCACCACAGCATTTCCCACTTGGCGTCCTCCGAAAGAGGAACCATATCGGAATACCGCAAGCCCTTCTGAAGGTGACGGATTTTGAGACGCTGAAGGGCCCGATAGTGTAGAGGACCTGGAAAGATTGCTTGAATTGATGAGGACAAAAGACCCACAATCCGAGCTACCGATCGCAAGGAAACCATCTCTTTGGACAAAACCAAACGCAATTCCCGTTTGATCGCTCTGATCTTCTGTCCCGGGAGTAGAAGTTGACAAGCAACCGAGTCGATTCTGAACCCTAGAAAATCCATGGTTTGAGAAGGACGAAAGTCCGACTTCTGTGGATTCACAAGAAATCCCAGAGATTGCAACAGATCGATGGACCAATGCAGATGTCGTTGTAAAAGGAGAGGACACTGGGCCATCAAAAGAAAATCGTCCAGGTAAACAATCAATCTGACCCCACGGGCCCGCAAGGACTCTACAACTGGACGCAATAGCTTCGTGAAGCACCACGGAGCTGAAGACAGACCGAACGGAAGGACCTGGTACTCGTACCACTTTCCCAGCCACTGAAACTGGAGAAAGCGACGATGTGGAGAATAGATCGGAACTGAAAGATACGCATCCTTCAAGTCCAGACGAACCATCCAGTCTCCTTCCCGCAAAAGGTCCCTTAGAAGGTGAATACCCTCCATTTTGAAGTGACGGTACACCACTCCGCCGTTGAAGTCCTTGAGGTTGAGGACCAGACGAGAACCCCCTCCTTTCTTTTCCACTAGAAAGACATTGCTGACGAAGCCGTCTGGATGAGGGGAAGAAAGGACTATGGCCCCTTTCGCCAGAAGAGACTCTATCTCTGTGGAGATGAATTCCTGATCTCTTAGGGAAAAAACATGGGGAGAAGGAGGATGGTGTTGGAGAGGGTGAGCGTAAAACTCGAGTTTGTAGCCCTGGACCGTCTCCAACACCCAAGCATCGCTGGAGATTAACTGCCAATTCGGAAGGAAATATCTCAACCTGCCCCCCAAAATTACTTCTGAAGACAGAATTATTCTCACCTGAGGAATCCGGTCGACCACCTTGGGCACCTCCGTATCCACCTTTGGAGTACTGACCCCGACCTTTTCTTGAAGGGTAGAACTTCGATTTTCCAGAATTGTAGGACTCCTGTCCGCCTCCTCTGTGAGACTGACCTCCTCTCTGAGTAGGTTGGGAATTTCCACGGCCGGACGAACGCCCCCTTCGTCCAGCCCGACCGAAAACCGGACGGAAAGCCCGACGCAGGTTGGCCTGCGCCCTGTCCAAGCCGCTGAAGGTGGCTACAAAACTGGAGAGTTCTTTTAAAAACGGCTGACCAAAGAGTAAACCTTGAGCTAGAGGCCCAGACTCCGAAGGAGCCAGATCAGTGAGCTTAGGATCAAGCTTCATGAGAATTGATCGACGGCGCTCACTATTCAGGGCGCAGTTAGCATTACCAAGCATGCAAATAGCACGCTGAGCCCATCCTACCATCTCCTCAGGATCAATCAGGGCGTCAGAGTCTTTCGCTCGAAAAGCCAGATCCAAAATTTTTGTGAGTGGGCCAAGAAGATCTAGCATCTTATCCTGACAGGATCTCCAGGATCTGTCGAGACCCTTTTTTGGATCCTTGGAATACTTCCGTAAATATGTGACCATTGTAGGGTCCACATCAGGAGTGTCCGCCAACTTGTCGGAAAGATCAGGACGGGGACACTCAGACCTTAAACGCGCCCTGACGGTATTGTCAAAAGATCTCCTGATATTAGATTGAACATAAGCAGCCACCTCAGGGGAAGGCAACCAAGCTGAAGAATTAGGATGCACAATTTCAGTGGGTTCAAAATCCAGCACCGGTGGTTTAGACGGGGCATCAACAAAGTGCTCTTTACGAGCCTTCTTCTGAGGAGGGGGCGCCTCGGAGTCAGAAGATGGAGAGTCAGAGGAGTTCGAAGTGGAAGGGGAAGGATTGCAAGATTTCTTAGAGCGTTTCCCCTTCCTAGAGGATTTAGGTGTAGCCAGAGAATGCGCCAATTTAACAAAGTCCGCCACATGCGGATTCTTGGGAGATCTAGAGGAACGCTCAGAAGACGTCTTCCATCCCTGCCGAGATGCATATTCTGCGAGGTGCAACTGGAAAGGAACAAGATTGGAATGGAAAGCTTGCCCTTCATACTCCATACCCATGGAACCCGAAGGTTCCTCTTCATCATGGTAGAAGTCCTCCTCTTCATAATAATCTCCCATCTTTGGTAAACAAAGAATAGTAAAGTAGCCCACAGAGGAAAGGACCGAAAATTCACACCCTTAGGGTATTCAGGGGGAGTGCGACCCCAATAACAAGCCTCAGGTAAGAAAAAACTGACCTGAATGAACAATTTGAGTGTGGAGGGAGGGCTTGTAGCACTCTAGGCGAAGCCTACTTTAAATTTTACAACCCCCAGTCCTCACTGACAAAAAGGGCGTCTGGAGCCTGACAGCCGGCAGGTGGGCAGAGGCTTAGAAAGCCGATTTCAACGTTTTCTGAAAGATGCAAGAAGACGCGCTGCAATGCCTCCTCACGAACGCCAGGAATGCAGGAAATGCGCAGTACCGACGGTCGCCTGAAGCGCGAGGCGAAGGTACTGCGCATGCGCGACACAGAAAACAAAGCCGGCTGAAAATGAGAGACGCGCGAGGAACGCGCGTTTCTCAGCTCCTACTCCCACTCCACAATAGTGAAAACAGGCGCAGAAGAGCAAGCCCGCATGCGGGGGGTGACCACACGCCCCCAATGCAAAACCAGCGCGAAGTCAAGCGCTACAACACATGCGACAATAGCAAGCGGCAACAATATAGACAGTAAGGTAAGCGGAGCAAGCACGCTATAACTGTAGCCAAAATTACCCAAAGCGCAGAATAATGTACAAAGCGCAAGGAAGAAAGGCAAAATGCACTTAACTGGCTGCGGAGCAGCAAAGAAAGAGGAAGGACTGTACTCTAGGATACCTTTTATACTACACCTACTCTATGGTATCCTAGGGGTTCATGGGATATGTAGTTTATTGCTTTTTCTTTACTTGATTGGCTGCTGTATTTTTTGGTAGTAAAGAAATGAGATAGCATAATCGGAGCCTCCGTCCTGACATAGAATTAGTCATTTATTTGTCCTGACTGCGAAGTGTGCCTGGTGGTACTTCAGGGCAGCTAGAGATAACTGCCCGTAAATGAGCACCTGGTGTTGATGCTGCCATCGTCATATGAGCTGTTTCTCTGTGCTTGGTGGCTTGGCAGGTCAACCATAGCAGATGACAAAGCACCCGGTGTTGTTCAGTCAATGTGACCCAGGCCTTGATGTGTTTTGGGGAAGCTTTGAGGTTATGTAAACAGTGCAACTGATGGAACAGAGTGTTAACTTGGGGAATGCGGAGCCATTGATGCTGATAAGACTGAAGAGGGAGAAAGAGGCCCTACATGTCAATGTCAAAATGATTCAGGCTTCCAGCAGCATTTAAAGAGAGCAACACCTTCGGGTAAAGTTCGCGCTATATACAATCGCATTAAATAAATAAACATGAAAAAAGCGATCGTTATTGTGAAAACAGCCATACCACATATGTGACGCCAGGGCGAGAGAGCGGAATGAGAGGAAGCAGGAATAACAATTAAATGCAGCACTCAATATAACTAATGTAGGCAGACACAAACCCCGGTCTCAGTCAGATGTGCTTTTCAACCTTTTCATTCCGGAGAAATCACAGTGTACCTCTCAGTACAAGCTATTTTAAACGCCTGCCTGCTTATCGGCGCAGCGCGCCCCTCTGCAGACTCCCCCTGCTCCCCGCTGCCCTTCACACGCACGCTGACCAAAACCGAAACTTAAAGCCTATCATGGCAGAGGAAGATTCCGACGCGCGCCTTGGGATTGGGTCGCGCAAGTGAGCTGTCTACGTTACAAGCTCACGCACGCGACCCAATCCGAAGGCGTGCGTCGTAATCCGACGCTGCCATAGAGAACGCTGCGCGCGCGCCCAGGTCTTGTAGCCACATTCCAGCTCGTTGTCGGCTGAGACGAATGGTACTCCCTACATAAATCAAATTGCAATTGCAAATCAAAACCTTTACTACACATTTAGTCATACAGTCGATATGATTCATGATTTTGAACTTTCTTGAACCCTTATACTCAAATTCTTTGATACCATCAATGGCTATTTTACACATACTGCATCTCCCACATTTGCAGGCTGCAGTGTAACCAGCTCTTTTATTGTGCTCACTGTGGAGGTGCTTCCTCAAACACAACCAGGCTACAGTGCAACCACACGCTCTTTTTATTGTGCCCTCTCTGGATGTGCTTTCTCAAACACAACCAGGCTGCAGTGCACCCAGGGGCTCTTTTATTGTGCTCTCTCTGGTGTATTCAATTTGCTTTGCTATACAATACTATTAGCGCAGCAAATGGCTTTAACTTAATAAAAGGCAGGACCTGTTGCATTTTCACTGCTTGTTTTACCCATGTCACCCAACTAACATGGACACTCAACCTTTACTTACAAAAACAACTTACTATGCGCCCTTTTAAATCTATTCCCATCATTCCATCCCTACTCTAACTCTACTAAACATACAAGAAAAGAGCACAAACCTAACAAAACTAATGCAGACAGAAAATAAAACAAGCATTTACAATGCAACGGTTTCGCCTTTGCAAAAGTTTGAGCTATTGGCATTGTAAATGACAAACTTTTTATTTATGTGTTGGTTTTGAAAACATAAATAAATGGCATTGTCATTTACAATGGCAATAGCTTAATCTCTCGCAAATGCGAGACCTGGCACATGGAGACACATACCGACTGTCATACAAATAAAAGAACAGGCACACTGACACTGCCACAGATACACATACAGAAGCAAATACACAAAGATGGACTAAGACTTGAGCACAGCGGCAAGAACACACTCGGGCCATCGAAAGTCCCAGTGCACAAACACAGAAACTCAAATGGACGCAAACTGATATTCCCAGTGAAAAGAAAATAACACATTTATCCAGCACACATAACGTTACCAGCCTACGCATTCCAGGACCAGCATACATGAACTTTTATGTGAAGTTCCACCAACCATCCACAAACCTTCGCTCTGTCTCCCTCATCCTTGCGCAGATACCGCAGAATGCCCTCCCTCTCCAACTCCAAACATCACCCTCTCTGATGGACTTCAGGAAGAGACTCAAGAACTGGCTTTTCTACTAAGCCCTGCAACCCAGCACTTGTATACCCTCACGGGTGAGAAGCCATGCTCTCAAAAGTACTGATTGACTGGCTGTGGAATGTGAGAGTGATGCTACAGGGCAGATGAGTGAAGGGGTAGGTGCAGAACCTGAGGAGTAAATAGAGTGGTCAGCTTCTCAAGTGCTGTGTGAGGAGCAGCAGTGGGTGGGAGTAGCAAAACCACAAAAGATAGAATGGGGTACATTTCATCAGCACAACCACAATGAACATGGGGAGCTTCTGGACGTGGCGAGGACAAAATGGTGCGGGCGATCCTCGTCACGCAGCGGAATGTGTTGAGCACAAGGGGGTGGCAGCAGCAGTCGGGATCGAGCACAATAAATGCGTAAAGGAGCACAGGATCAGCCCAGCCCAGCAAGAACAGGGCACGGGGGTCACCTGCAAGAACAGGGCATAGGGGCTCCTGCAGAAACAGGGCACGGGGGCTCCTGCAGAAACAGGGCACGGGGGCTCCTGCAAGAACAGGGCATAGGGGCTCCTGCAAGAACAGGGCACGGAGGCACCTGATGAAACCGCGGGGGGAGGGGGGGCAGATGGATCGGCAGGAACTACGGAAGTTAGGGCAGCGGCAGGAACTCCAGAGGATGCCTTAATGAATCATAAGCAGTCTCCTGGAGGGGGCATGGGGAGACGCATGCAGAAAGCACGAGGAAGTACTTCGAGAAATCATTGGGGCACATATAGGAAGTCAGGAACCTTAAAGGACACCAACAGGAACTGCTGGGGGCACCTTCAGGAACCACCAGGGATGGAGGGGGAGCCTGCAGGAGCCGAAAGAAATCACTGGAATGTACCTGAAGCCGCCATATGGAGTCACCTGAAAGAACCACCTGTGAGCTATCCGCACTATTCGTCGGATGGGTATGTCAGGGGTTGTAAACTCTGAAATCTACCGAACGATCTGTGTGTCGACACCATCTGCACCTCCTCTGAATGATTTGCAATGACAGCACTGCGCAGCAGGCACACTATCCCACCCGGCTATCTCACCGTGACTCCAACTTCCTCTGCCCGTCGTGCTGCTCACAGATGGATCCGGCGGCGGGGGTTATGTAATGTTATGAGGCAGATGCGGAGCCCGACGTCTTCGGATGTTCTGTGCTATCCAGGGCGGATCGATTAAGTAAGTGTGCTAAGTACATTAACCCAATGCGTTCTCTTAAAGGGACGTGGACTGTATCCTGTCGGCAATAGACAGGTAACCAGGGGCGTAGCTTAGTCAGTAAGATTAGGGAGGTGTGAGCGATTTTCAACAGCCATGCTGGCATTGCATGCTGCAATACGTTATAAGGGAAGCAGTGCAGAAGGGGGGGTTTAAGAGGCGGTGGAAAGGAGCGGAGGGCAGATTTTAAGGGGGTACATTAAATATAATTTCTTGCAGAATAACAAAACAAATAGAGACATTTAAAACATAGACGTGCGTGTGCGTCTGGTTTTGTCTGTGTTTTTAAGTAATAATTCCAGACATACTCCTCATCACACCCGACTGAAAAACCCTTTACCCGACTATTGCCTAGAGAATTGACAGCCCCCCACACCCCTAAAGCTACGCCCCGCGGATCACTGCTGCAGGTGTGCTAAGCCACTGACATACTACGAGGGTTGGAAGCTGTCACTTGCGGATTACACACACACTCCGAACAGGTGCATGGACTCACTAGGTCGTATCACCAAGTTTGGAGCCTGTCATATACAGGTTACCAGAGCCCCCAAGAGATGCAGGAAGCCGCTGAGGTCTCTCAACCAGATCCAGCTGCCCCCCTCGGGTTACATATAATGGATCCCCGCGTCAGACGCCAGGATCCCTCGATCTGTCCCGCACTCTGAATATACAGATCAGCAGCTCTTACCACAGGCTCTCACGCAGCTTGGTGCCACCGACCCGCGGGGCCCGAGGCCGGCTCTGTCGGTGGGGTTGGGTAGCTTGTCCCCACGGTTTGGGGGAGGGGGGGCTAGAAACAGATCGGAACACTCAGTCTCTTTGACACCTCCCGAGATGTAATGCACATCATGCATGACAGGGAATACACTCGAATTTCACCCCAGCTCCTCTAAGCCTTACCCGCCGTTGAAGGTGTATGGGGAGAATCTGTGTTCTACAGGTCCACTGTAGTGATAGTCCGCCATACGCAGACTCTCCTCGTGCCGCGGGATGGACAGCATTGTCTACCTCAGCTAAAACTGTACTCCGGGGCTGCTAACGTGCTGTTCCCAAGCTCTGACACTGCGCTGGATCTACCGCTTAACCCACTGCCGAGGGCTGCTGATGCTGTCTCATTCCAAGATGGCGCGAAAGCGGAAGCGGATATCAGGCTCGGCTTCCTTTCGAAACCGAAGGAAATCTCCAATTATCACTGCTTCAACCAGCGTTAACAACTAACCGCCAGGAGGAGATAACATTAAACTTTTATCTGAACATAGCATAATACAATTATATCAGTCATTTTTTATCCTTTTTAAGAGGCATGCCTATTTTTTATTCATGGAGATATACTCTTTTTGAAGTACAATATTTACTTTACTGCTCGTATTTAAAACAAGAAACAACGGCACAAAAGGGGGGCAGAGGCTTACCTCATGGCCTCGGTAGACGCTGCTCGGAAAGCACAGCGTCCTGTAGGGATTCGGGGGCGTGCTCTCCCCTTCCCATTGGCTGGAAGGTAAAATTCCAGCCAATGGGAAAAGGAGAGGGCGGGACTTAAAAAAAGACCCAGAAACGCCCCCGAATCGCGTCAAGGCGGGCCCTGAACTGAGTGACGCTCCTCTCCTCCAATGGCTGGCCAGCATTTACGAGGCCAGCTAATGGAGAAGAGGGGCGTGTTCAGGCCCCCATACTACTAACAAAAGATTTCGGCTCCGCCCACTGCTCACGCAGTGGGACGGTAGCCGAAACCTAAAAAAGATTACAAATCTGCTATTAACCTCTTTTCTTGGTTTGTTTCCGGAGTATCGTGCTACTGACCACAAAGAGCTTCAACGCCTCATCAGGGGTAGTAAACGCTATGCAAATACAATTTACAATTACAACATCCACATTGCCAGAGATTTTGCACCAGCAAACCTTCCATTACGCCTCTCAACAACAAAGGGATTCCCCACAGGTTGAAGACCACTGCCATGGTAGAATAGATCGAGTCATTACTGTGGGTGAGGGGTAACCAGCTGTGGAGGGAGGAGGACTGGAAGAGAAGCAACAACGTTGCAAAAGTCAATAAAATGTCACTTCTGAAAGGACATGGGAAATCCTTGTGCCAGCTAAGGCCATTACCATCTTCCCTTTTCTCAAACTCCCTTCAATCGGAGGTCGAAGGGGCAGGATCTGTGGGAAACGACGTGGCCATACTTTTTTTACCGCTATCATGAGAGGTCGTTCCCTGATTTGCATGGTTGTGTGGCCCCGTGTAAATGAGGGAATAACTTCGCCTCTGCACTCACACCATTTTACGGAAGCGGGCGCAAAGGTAAACTTGCCCTTAGGAGGTGCACGGAAAGTGAGTCACAAAAAAGTAGCACACTTTCAGTGCGCCTCCTTAAGGCAGCCCTCTCGAGGGTAGGAAGGGGGTTCCATGGGCCCCCTCTGACCTCTCTCTGCAGGCGGGTGTTGTCACTCATTGCACTGCCTGCAAGGAGATCTCTCTCCCCTCTTCAAATTGCAAGCAGCATGCCGCCTGCACAGTGAAACACAGAGCTGCTTTGAAGCAGCCACTCCGTATTTCACTTGAATGCACTGGCTTCAGGGCAGCTCAAGTCCGCGGTTGCCCTTGGGGCATTGCATTCTTTGTAATACAGCACATTGTCCCTGTTTTCACCCGGCGCACCATTTGAAACATGCGCCATGGGCCAACCAGGAAAAATTAACCGTAAACATGAAATGGCCCAAAATAATTTTTACCTGATCTCTATGGTAAGGTGAATATACCTTAGGAATGGCCAGGGTCTTACAAGATTCTTTCCTGGAACACTTTGACAAATGTCACTCGATACAACAGAGAACCTAGTGCTACTAATCTCATAGCAAAAAACACAACAACTAGAAAGAAAGCCTCTAGAGGTAACATTCTAATCTCCACTAATTCCATAGACACAAAGGGGAGGTTTTCAAGAGCCTGCCGAACCACAAGGAGATCCCAGACCAGACATAAAGGCTGAGCCAGAGACTCTGTGTTACTGAATCCGGTAAAACAACCTCTGCACCAGGTCGTGAATTCCCATCAGGCTATGCCAGGAAGCTCTAAAGGCTGTAAAGGCAACCCTCTGGATCTTTAGGGTTAACACCTTGAGACCCATCAAGAACCCATCCTGTAATAAATCTGGCACCAGAAATAACTTCACAGTCCGTGGCAATAACTGCCTTGCTATACACCATCTTTTAAATGAGGCCCAGAGGTTTGCGTATGAACTAAGGGTAGAAACTCTTCAGGATGCCTGAATGGAAATAGCTAATTGCTCTGAAAGACCCCTAGTTCTTAGCCGTGCCTTTCAATTTCCAGGCCGCTAGCTTGAGCCTCCCAGGCATGATGTCCTGGAGCAGAAGAAACAAAAGAGGAGAAGGAGTAATTGGAAGGATTGACTCTCATTCGGTCCTCATTGCTATTAGGAAAGGAAACCAAGATAAGGAACGCCAGGCAGGTGCAGTCAGAATCACTGCTGCCCCCTCCCTCCTTACTCTGGCCAGAAACCTGAGAATCATGGGAAAGGGAGGAAAGGCATATAGTAGACACTTCGGCAAAGGACATAATAGTGTGTCCAGAGACCACAAATTGTTCTCCCTCGAATAAAAGAGCAGGTGAAGAAAGTTTTGTCTTGACACAAACAACTCTAACAATGTCTGTCCTCAAACCTGACACATCTGGGCAAATAACTAGGAACTGAAGCAAAATCAGTGGGAGTATTGAATTTTTCTGCTCAATCTGTCTTCTAAAACATGTACTACTCCCTGAATGTGGATTGCTGTCAGAGAGCTGTGCTTGCTTTCCGCCCAGACAAACATTTGATCTAATATCTTGGACAGTGATGGAGACCTCCTCATTCCCCTGTCTGTTGATATAGGACTTCACAGTCATGTTGTCCATTCTCACAAACAGTGATCTGCCCAGCAATGGGCCAAGTATAAGAAAACAGCTAAACGTATAGCCTCCAGCTCTCTCCAATTGGAGGATTTGACTTTCTGAGTTGGATACCACACTTCCTAAATCTGATGACCCTGTAACTCGGCCGGCATCTGATGCCAGAATTACTGTTGCAAGAAGAGATAAAGGAAATCATGCTAGAATATTTCTTGAGTCCATTCACCATAACAAGTTATGTTTTATTTTGTGAAGCATCTGAATCATAAGTGACAAGTCCTGGCATGATGTTCTCCAATGCCAGAGAATGGATCTCATTAGCTTGTTCAGGTGGAATCTGGCCCATGGGATCAAAAACGAAGTCACTACCGGATCCACATGTTACGGCAACCAGGCTGCTATAATCGGACAGTGTAGAGACAGACTCGCAATATGATTCTGAATCGTGTGCACTCTTCTGTCTGGAAGGGTTACCAAATGAAATCTCGCTCTAATGACGATTTGGTCCTGTGAGGGTGATAGCAGTGGTTTCTTCAGATTTATTGCAAATTGTGTTCTTTTAGTCCCAATAGAACCTTTTCTAAATGAGTGTTTGTTAAATTCATATACGCCAAGAACACCAGACAATCATCTATGTAGTGTTGGACACAAATCCCCTCCTGATGAACAAACACCATCAATGGAGCCAAAACCTTTGCAAAGACTCATGGGACAGACTTTAACACACATGGGAGGACTGTGAACTGGAAATAAAACTTTCCTATTGCAAAATAAGCAAAACCTTGATTATCTGCATGAATGGGGTTTTGGAGATATCTGTCTGTCACACATTCCAACAAATATCTGAGCTGCATCGCAGGGGGATAATGGATGGGGTGGAATATTTTACTGCTCATCCTTCTGAGGCTCCTCCCCAATGCTAAACCTAAGTAAAGGAGGCCCCGGGGAAAAGGGGATTGGAAAGAGATACAGTGGCCAGTTGTTCACTATTTATTTATTTATTTGGAGTTTTATATAGCGCATAGTTACCCTAGGGCATCCCAGCGCTTGTCCAGGTGCCTACGATTAACAAGAGGCCGGTTCAGCAACGTCAAGCAGGAAACAGATGAGTTTTGAGAAGTTTACGAAATGGAAGAGTACAAGTCTCTGAGCGCAACCTCAGAGGAAGCGCGTTCCACAGGGTGATTGTGTTGACCGAGAATCTTCTCCCGCCGGTACGGGCCCTTTTCACTCTGGGAATTTGGAGCAAATGTTTCTGGTCAGAGCGCAACGCTCTATTAGCCTTGTAGGGCACAGCTAAATTCCTCAGGATAGGAGGTCCCTTCCCCTGAAGAATTTTATGCGCTGTGCAAAGAGCCTTAAATTTGACCCTTTCCCGCACCGGAAGCCAGTGCAGTGACTTCAAAGCAGGTTTAGCAGACTGCATCCTTGGCACATTCGTAAGCATCCTTGCAGCAGCATTTTAGACCTGCTGAAGTTAATTAAACGTTGCTTCAGGGGCACCTAGAAAAATAGCATTGCTATAGTCTAGTCTTGATACAATAAGCCCCTGAATAAGCAACTTCCTGGATATCGGAGGGAGAAGAGGCAGGACTTTGCGAGCTGAACGGAGAAGACCAAAACAGACTCCTGCCGTTTTTTTCGCCTGGGTCCTGAAAGAGAGGTCTTGCTCTAACCCGACCCACAAGCTCTTAATCTCCTATTGCACTAGAAAATGTTTGGTTACCCACGGAAAGAGAAAAAACACTGTTTACTTCAGATATTGTAGAGGATGTGAATTTTATGCACACAAAATACTCTTGCTACTAACCTTAATGCTAGCTGAATTTTCCTGGCTGCCTACACTCTGTAACTCTATGTTTGCAGTAAACTCTCCGTTTTAAAGCAGAATACAATTGTTTAGAACAAAGGTATGAAAGGACAGTGTTGCAATTGCACATTCACAGTTTTTCGCCTCTGACAACTTTTATCTTTTTTCATGAAAGTCTGATTTATAATTTCAACAAAAAATACAGTTCAGTGACTTTCCAGGCAGTCAGCACCCACTTATTGTCCTACAGTCAGTAACCACTTATGTAATACTTGAAGAATTGAGGGTTGAGTTTATATGGGATCAACTGGCACTTGCGCCCTTGCTGAGATGGGTTTGGTGTAACCCGGTGCTCGATCTTAACCATGCAATCATAGAGGACTGTCTGACTTTAGAAAGGGCGCTCTCCATTCCATGGATTAAATATCAAGGATGTTACATGCAAATTGGGCCAGCCCAACTTAGTAGAACATCCGAATGAAATTACAAAGAGGGATTTGATTTGGGCAAAGAAGCACTTTGTCCGCGCGATGGCTGCAGAAAGGGCGCAGGAACTCATTAAACCCACTGTTCGGTTGTATGGCTTGTTTAAAACTTGCCCTTCAATGGAGCCTTATTTTCCCAAAGTTACGTTGTCTCAATATCGATCCCTGCTGACCAGATTTAGACTCAGCCTCTTGCATTGGTTCCTTGCAGTCCCACTAGGTAGACACGAGGTGGAAGAGAGAGGGCTTGCTCGTGTGAAGATTTTACTTCACAAGATGCCCTACATTTTATCTTTTTCTATGACTAGTACAGAGTTTTGCGTTTTCGGTACATATTGCCTTTGTTTAAGGATCAACCTTTTGAGTAAGTAAGACCAGCACTAGTGTATTTACAAATGCTGACAAGCCCTCTTACCTGTTTTAATCAAGCCAGTTTCTTGATAGCGGCCCTAATGATTAGGAAGAGTTTGCCAGGTTGAAGTGATAATTTTATGATTTGTGCCCAGACCAGGAATTCGTTTTTTTAAAGGTAGTTCTTATTTGAATTTGTATCTGTTTTTATGTTTTAGGGTTTTTAATTATTCAATTTCTATTAGCTTTTGATACCTTAGGCAGCATGACGGACCCTCTTTAGCCAAACTCTTTAGGTCTTCTTATAGGTTTTTTGCTGATTTATGGTCTGCTTTTAGAGGGAATATTGCCCTGGAGCTTCAGGGTGCTTTGTGAGAATTCGTAATGCTTTATATGTGTATTGTATGATTCACTATGTATCGTTTATATCTGTGTTGCTCTTTTTATGGCTCGTTGGAGTAGAATAAAGTTTATTATTGATTGATTTATTTCCAGAAATTCAAAAATTAACCTACAGGAAAGTAAACTTGTCCCGGGTTGCAGTCATTTTCAAACAAAGAAGTGCCATGTGTTTAAATAATCTCCAAAACTAAGGATATGCTCCTGAATTGTTTCCATCTAAAAAAGAAATCGAAGCTTTCAAAGTTTCTTTTCTATTTCACATTACCAACTTCTAATTTACTCTGTTCAAAGTCTTGGACGTTTGTGAACTCTTCAAGTCAAGGGCAGAAGCCTCATAAATGCAAAGGTGGCCTTTGTGAACTCTTTAATAGTTAAGTAAAACGAAAGCTTGCAAATCCAAACAAGCATTTACAATGCAATGGTTTCGCCTTCCGGGGACTGTGCCCCATCTGCGCACAAGCCAGGTGGCGGGTGCGCGCCCACACCCAAGTCCTATGGCTCACAATGAACTAACTAACAAGAGTGTTTATTATCTATGTCCAACTGACATCAAACCGTCAGAGAACGCTGATAGTCTGTATGGCAGTGCCGCCCTGTTAACCTGTCTAGATTGAACGTTTCTGCAGTGCACCTTCGGTATAAGCAGCGCTTAACTGTCAGCCCTTCGTGGGCGAATTGTAGAATGTTCACTTTTAAATGACTACCCATATAAACCTGGTACGATGGTGCCGGTAAGAAGTAATAATCAGAACACTCACCCGCTACTTAAAATGTTAAAATGGTTACACTCACTGTCTGTACGCTGCCCACGTGAGATCCAAACAACCATGCTCGCATCTACGCGACTGCGCGGTTCTTGTACAAGATCACTTACAGTAGAAGCGTATTTTTATGTGGGGTGGTGAGGGTCACAGTTGGCTATCCTTTGGCTTCTACCGCCTTTCGTTTCACAGATCCCAGGCAAGCGCCGTGGATCAGGCAAAACTGCCGGAGCCGCCATATTTGGTGGGGGAAGAGAGGGGAGGGTCACGGAGTCAGGAGGAAACAGACAAGCGGGAGGGAGGGGTAAGGAGAGACAGGAAAGAGAGAGACCGTCGCTGACACCCGCCGGAACCCAAGCGAAGGATTGAGAAGGAGGCGGTAGAGGGGCTACCGGTGCTCAGAGGTAGTTGCGGGACCCGCACCCTCATCGGACGACAAAAAGGAGGTGCATGAAGCACCACTGGTCTCGAGCCGGCCACAGGCGGTGACGCACGAGAAACGCAGCTTCAGGCGGCGCCGGGGAGAGAATAAAAAACAAGGAGACAACATGAGACGGGATAAATGAGACGAGGTACACGTACAAACACGGGGCATGTGTTAGAAACAAAGAGAAACATTCACAACAAGGGGTATGTAGAGACCACAGCAAAGACACACACAAAGACGTAAACAAACAGGGAGACGACATGAGACGGGATACACATGCAAAAAAATTATAAACAAAATGCTGCTTACCTGATCGGCGATAACAACTTCCTGGCAACTTAAATCTTGCCGACCACTCCGGCTAAAGGCACTTCCAAAAAGACAAAAACATCACGAAAAAAAAAAACAAACACACGCCCACAGCCGCATGACGTGATAAAAGGGGCAGGATGAGAAAAACATGGCCGGAACGCCCACGAATCGCCTCGGACCATGACGGACAGATCTCACTTCCAATGGCTAGCCTCCATTTATGGAGCTAGCCAATGGAAGTGAGAGGCGTGACAAAGGCACCATACTCTTCTCAAAAGTTTTCGCCTGCGCGAACGCTGCTGCGCAGCGGACGCCAGGCGAAACCTAATAAAAAACATAAGCGCTGTCTGAAATCTTCATATTGGACCTTTGTGAACTCTTCAAGTCAAGCAGCTGAAATGCATCACCCTCTACCTGGGAATGCCAGGGTTTTTGATCAATAGGCTGCAAATGGTGCAGAATGTGGCCAGCATACCTCCCCACACCTTAAACAACTTCATTGGCTCCCAGTAGCCAGGAGGATCGAAGTCAAGGCCCTGACCATTGCTTTCTGTGCTTCTCAGGGTAAGCGACGTTGGTTGTACTGCCAGGAGCGGACTTTAAGAAGTAACCTCTGACGTTACCGTGCTGTCCCTCGCTTTTCTAAAGCAAGGCAAGGGGGTAGGTTTTTCTCGGTTGGGACTGCCAAACTGTGGAACAACTTGCCTCTCTATTTATGCATGCTGAACCCAGAGCAGGATCTCAGAAAGGCACTGAAAGCCTGGCTCTTTAAGCAAGGGGAATAGCTGCTCGGGCATTAATTCTGCAGTCCGCCGCGCTAGCGACGGGACACCTCGCCCGAGGTAGCTGCGAGCTTTATAAATGCTCTTTATTATTATATTATTATTATAATGTCTTCACACTGCATATCAGCAGAGCAGCTTGCACCCAGACAAATACATCAGAGAACTGCATAGCTTGGGAAGCATTGTGATCAGGTTCCCAAAAGCCTTTAAAGTACCACGTCATGGCATGCCACAAAATAATTCCTTTCCAGTTTAATGATAAGTTACATTCCTTCAAGGGTGTCTGGGGTCCCTTTCTCATGAATGAGTGATGATGTTCCCCTTTCTGCACAAAGGTCCCCCCCTCTTCCTCCCTTGACATTAACTACAATCAGGTGGGACTTGCTCCTGGCTGCCTTTGGTGCTCTGAAGATATCATCCACCTCATGTTCCAGACTGCACACTGTTGTTCCTAGTCATATAGTGATTTGCCTGCACCTCTGTCCCTCCTATAGCCCTTCCCCCATCTTCCCCTCCCTGAACCTTCCATCCCCTTCCACCCACCTACTCACTGTTGTGTTATGGTTCCATAACCTTACACGGAAAAGCTAACATAAAAGATGTTTCTGTTTTCCCTCTGAGGGTACCCCGTCTCACTATGGGAGCCTGTGTTTTGGTCAACGTTATTCATCTGCAGGGAACTTGGTTACTATCTTTCAGGTTCTATTTGACTGCATGCTCAGAATAGAGAGTTTTGGACAGAATCGCTCTCTAAATTTACTTCCCAGCTTTGCCTTATTAAACAATAAATAATAATTAAAGATTACAAAAACAATAAGAATATGTCTCTGCCAATGGGACTGGAATGGCCACCCTTTTTTCAACAAGGCTTGCACTCAGATCACAAAGCATCCCTATTCATAGGATTGTTGAGGACGGGTGTAAGAAAGACTCTTGAGTTTGGAGGCAAGACCTCAAACTCTATGAGATAGCCTCTCCTGATCAAATACAGTGATGGACTTTTTCCACTCCTTGTAGAAGTCTATAATTCTTCCTCCTACTTAAACTGATTTGGAAGAATGAAGACAATGGTCAAGACCTATGCTTGTAGGCCAATAACTGCTTTGATCAGTCCTGTAGATGCTAAGACTTCTTGGGCTGGACTCTATTCCTACTTGACAAACAGAACTTTGTTTCCTTCTTTGAGAAATTTTGAGTATCCCTGTTCCAGGACTTAACTGATTTTGATGAACCAGACTTAAAAGGGGAGATGTACATACATAATTCTTTAATTGTATAGATAATAAAAACCGTTTACAATATAAAATGCAGCATTTAAGATATATAGAAAAAGACTTTCTTATACAGTGTTAAAACAACAGTTAGCTGAAAATGGTGAACATAATGTTGTTAATGACCTAATGATTCAAAGAGCTGATTCAATGTTTGGAGAATAGAAATTGAGAGTTCAAGAAGGTCGAGTTTATGTTAGCTCTTTTCACAATTTCTTGTTTTTTTCCCAAAATTAATAACATATTTAATTGTTCGGCAAATAAATTGTGAGTCCACTGAGTCCCATGCTTGAAGAATTGCTGAGCGGCATGTGCGAATTCCTTTTTCATTGAATTTTGCCTTGAGTAAGCGCCGGCGATCACTATCCAATACAGGGCAAATGCAGATCAAGTGAATAATGTCTTGTACGGCAGCACCGCATAAGTTACACTCCTTTGGGCCTGGTGTCCTCCAGCCAGGTTGGTCGGCGTTTGTAGGCAATTTGCCCATACGTAGGTTTAGGTATTTTAGTTTGAAGTGTGAGGGAAAGGTAAGCCCTAGATAGGCTGCAGGTACCAGCTTCTTATAGGATTGTATTATCATCCAAGCGTGCGAGCGATGACTCAGAATTGTTTTGTCATCGATCAACGAGTGCATGTTAACTGCCTTTTTTACAGCCTGCTTGAATGAGGGTACGGGTAGCTTCCTTTCCCACAATGACGCCAACTTCGTGATTTCAAGGGAGGAGTTTAAGTACTTCTCATACTGGGAATTTGGATTGCTTTGCATGGCTTCCCAAATAGCGAGGTTGATTTCTGTTTCGCGGTTCAACCAGATGTTATACCAAAATTTGACTGTCTCATATTTTTTGTGCAATGTTTGGCACTGCAAACCAAATTCGAGCCGAACCTGGGCGGGTGAGGCATCGCATGGTAAGCTGAATACACGTTTATACACTCTTGTTTGAATTTTGTCTAAGAGCGGTGCACTCCTTTCACAATGTACCACACTGCCATAAGCTATTGTTGGAAGTAGCTTGGCTTTGAAGACTGTTAGAAGAGGATTTAATAGAGGGCCTTTAAGCTGCTTAGATAAACTGCTGAATGCGTGAAGTAGGGCTTCTCGATGGCATAAAAATGCGCGGAAAAGGTGAACCGTCTGTCCAGATGTATCCTCAGGTACTTGTAGGTTTCCACTACTTCCAAGTTCTCATTGTCAATTGTGTAGTTCAACAGTTATATGCGGCGATGGGTTATTATCATGACCTTTTTTTTTTACTGTTTATTTCCAAAAGGTTCTGTTTGGTATATTCGGCCAGTTCGTTCATGAGACGTTGCAGTCGTATTTTCGTCTGGCTGAGGAGAACAACGTCATCGGCATAGAAGAGATGCGTGAGAGGCATTATTCCTAGCCGTGGGGGGTGTGCGTTGATTCCGTCTAGCCTTGGTGTCAGATCGGCCATAAATAAGTTAAACAGATGAGGGGCCAAGACGCAGCCTTGCTTTAATCCTTCACAGATCGGATGATAAGATCTCCTTTTTGGACATCACGATCTATGTCAATCCGGAGACTAACCTATTGGAAACAACCTTATTTCGTAAACCATCAGAACGTAACTCTTTATTAGAGTACAATAGCCATCATCCAAGGGAATTGCGCGACAACCTTCCTGTTGGCCAATTCTTCAGAATCCGTCTCAATTGCTCCTGTAAAGAGAATTATATGATTGAGTCACAAGGAATTACTGCGAGCACGTAAGCAGCTTGTTATTGCTGCTACACAGCACCACGTTAGAGAGCAATTCTAGCTGGACTACCTTGAACTTTACAACTTTTAAATTGAATCACATTGTTGTGCATTGTACCTTCGTTTTTAAAATCTCCTCGTTTTTAAAATATTCACCAACTTGCACACAGCTATACTGTTGCTGACCCGCATTTTGTCAGTTACTTTCACTCGCTCGATACCTGCCGAATTAGGGCAAGGCACCGAGCATTAGGGATTCTTGTGGCGGCCATCTTAGGGCGGGACAGCGCGGTGAGAGAGCGCTAGTCTCCGCCATAAAAGGAGCCCCAAACAGTGTCTTGCGAATTACTGCGAGCACGTAAGCAGCTTGTTATTGCTGCTACACTGCACCACGTTAGAGAGCAATTCTAGCTGGACTACCTTGAACTTTACAACTTTTAAATTGAATCACATTGTTGTGCATTGTACCTTCGTTTTTAAAATCTCCTCGTTTTTAAAATATTCACCAACTTGCACACAGCTATACTGTTGCTGACCCGCATTTTGTCAGTTACTTTCACTCGCTCGATACCTGCCGAATTAGGGCAAGGCACCGAGCATTAGGGATTCTTGTGGCGGCCATCTTAGGGCGGGACAGCGCGGTGAGAGAGCGCTAGTCTCCGCCATAAAAGGAGCCCCAAACAGTGTCTTGCGAATTACTGCGAGCACGTAAGCAGCTTGTTATTGCTGCTACACAGCACCACGTTAGAGAGCAATTCTAGCTGGACTACCTTGAACTTTACAACTTTTAAATTGAATCACATTGTTGTGCATTGTACCTTCGTTTTTAAAATCTCCTCGTTTTTAAAATATTCACCAACTTGCACACAGCTATACTGTTGCTGACCCGCATTTTGTCAGTTACTTTCACTCGCTCGATACCTGCCGAATTAGGGCAAGGCACCGAGCATTAGGGATTCTTGTGGCGGCCATCTTAGGGCGGGACAGCGCGGTGAGAGAGCGCTAGTCTCCGCCATAAAAGGAGCCCCAAACAGTGTCTTGCGAATTACTGCGAGCACGTAAGCAACTTGTTATTGCTGCTACACAGCACCACGTTAGAGAGCAATTCTAGCTGGACTACCTTGAACTTTACAACTTTTAAATTGAATCACATTGTTGTGCATTGTACCTTCGTTTTTAAAATCTCCTCGTTTTTAAAATATTCACCAACTTGCACACAGCTATACTGTTGCTGACCCGCATTTTGTCAGTTACTTTCACTCGCTCGATACCTGCCGAATTAGGGCAAGGCACCGAGCATTAGGGATTCTTGTGGCGGCCATCTTAGGGCGGGACAGCGCGGTGAGAGAGCGATAGTCTCCGCCATAAAAGGAAACAGTTCCACTCCGCGATAGCGGACGCGTTTTAGTGGACGCGCCTCGTCTTCGCCGGAGTCTAGCCAGAGTCAGCCCGTCTGTGCCCGTCCGGGCCAGGACGGGACATAGGGCATAAAACTCTGCCTCCCATTACGCAGGTATGACGCCTTCTGGGGAGTCTCTTAGAGCGCTACGCCCGCTAGACATGAGAAATGTATAACGCTGAACCCGTTGTATGCTGGAACACAAACGTGCCCTGAGTGTGCTATCACTCTGTCCAATTACCAGCCTTACCCGGACACCTCTCACGGCCCTTTGCCATAAAATCCTCCGACAGGAAGACCGTTCTAGTACTTTTACATTCTATCTGGTAAATTGCCGTTCGGTACCCCAACATAAACTAGACATCTTCCACCTCCTATTGGAGGAGAAGCCAAGTGCAATATTTCTTACAGAGACCTGGCTTCATGATAGTGCAGGTCCCGAAGTAGCCACGGCACTCCCCCCGAGCTACGCTATTGTTAGGAGGGACCGTGTTGGCCAAACAGGAGGGGGCATTGCTATTATTTATAGCAGAGACTTTGTATGCAATTTCGAACCTGTAGACATTCCTAACTGTGAAGCGGCATCCTTTAAAATTATCCTTAGTTCTAATTTTACCTTCTCTGGCCTACTTATTTATAGACCACCAGGTAACAACCCTTCCTGGTCAGAAAATTTGGTAAACTTTATTTTACCTGATCATTTAAAAGCTCAAAATCTTACAGTACTCGGGGACTTGAATCTCCACTTGGATGACGTCAACAATAAGATCTGTAAAAATCTCATAGATGATTTCATGGCATTAGACATGTCATTGCGCAATAAGGGCCCTACCCACAAAGCGGGACATCTACTTGACCCTATCATCTCTAATATGAAAGAATTATCATGGCTGAATACCACTCCCATTTGCTGGTCAGATCATTTTCTCATACTCTTCTCTATTTCTCTTAAACCCACCAAACGCCCATCCACTACCCCCTCTGTTTCTTTTAGGAGAAATTGGAAAAACCTAAATTTAGATGATCTCAATAATGCATTGAATAAAGTCCACCCATGCCTTGACGGAGACATGGAAAATATATCTGATGCCATACAGACATGGCTAAATGACGCAGTGAACGCCAGTCTGCCCTTATCCCGTTATAAAGGGAAAGTACATCGTCCCCCGGCCCCTTGGTTCACAGAAGCTCTTAAGAAAGATAAATCTACCTGTAAAAACCTAGAGAGACAGTGGCGTAAGAACTACGAACTGCATCAAAAAGAGATCTACCGCAAGGCCAGAAACACCTATCAATCGGCCTGCATGAAAGCTAAAGCAAGCTATGTGACCACTACCATAAACACAGCTGTTAACAAAGTCCAGACACTTTTTAACACTGTGAAGGAATTGGCCGGAGAAAACTCTAGAGCGGAGGTGGCTCCACTTAACACCCAGCAGTGTCAGGATCTGGCGACCTTTTTCACAGAAAAAAATTGAGAAGATCGTCTCTAATATCAATAAAAATAGCACTATCACTTATAACCAAGAGGAAACTTCCTTAATCTCTAAAGAAAACTGTCATCTTGAAGCCTGGCCTCCCATTACATTAGGTCAACTGAGGAAACTTTTAAAATCGATTAAATCAGGTTCCCCTCGTGACACCATTCCCATCAGTATCATGAGCCAATTGGAGGACTCTACCCTGACGCCCATCACAGAAATACTTAATGCCTCCATGGAACAGGCTTCAGTTCCTGCTTTATGGAAACATGCCATAGTCAGCCCTCTGTTAAAAAAGCCGACCGCCGATCCCACGATATTGGCCAACTATCGGCCAATATCGTTACTCCCCGCTTTCTCCAAAATGTTGGAAAGGCATATTCACGAGGCACTTTCCACTTATGTGGAAAACAATGAACTACTTCACCCGTCCCAGTCCGGTTTTAGGAGTGGATACTCTACTGAGACCGCCCTGCTTGGGATCACGGAAAAGATCAGAGAGCTCAGAGATGATGGACAAACGGTAGCACTTGTCCTGCTAGATCTAAGTGCGGCCTTCGACACCATCTCTCACTCCAGACTGCTTGTCAGGTTGGAGGAGTGTGGTGTCGAGGGCAGGGCGTTAGAATGGATTAAATCATACTTATCCCTACGCACCTTTCAGATCACCTCTGCTGAGGCCTGTTCGGATGTTTTCTATTCTCCCCATGGTGTACCACAGGGATCTATCCTGAGTCCCCTGATGTTTAACTTGTATCTTCGTCCTTTAGCCAACCTTGCAGAGAACTTTGGTCTTATTTTAATGACGTATGTAGACGACTCTCAGATCTTGTTTTCCCTCTCCAAATCTGATACGTCTGCTCCTTCTGCACTTAGAACGGGCCTGCATGAGATATTTTGCTGGATGTCGGCTAACCAGCTTAAATTAAATGGGGACAAAACAGAGGTACTCCTTCTAGGGAATAATAAGGACCTTTGGAGTGACCCCCACTGGCCGACATCACTGGGCAAGCTTCCTCCCCCAGCCACCCAGGTCAGAAATCTTGGGGTCATCATTGATGACAACCTCTCCATGACACAGCAAGCAAACAAAGTGGCGGGCATATGCTTTACCATTCTCAAATGGCTACGTAAAATTGTCTGGATGCTGCCACCTATCACCCAGAAGACCGTAGTCAATGCCTTGGTAACTTCTCGGCTTGACTACGGTAACATCTTGTACCTGGGTGCAAACAAAGCAGTAGTAAGACGCTTGCAACTGGTACAAAATGCTGCGGCCAGACTGCTTTGTAGAATCCCCAGACACGCCAGGATTACAAAACATCTCAGGGACCTTCACTGGCTCAGGGTTGAAAACCGGATTCGCTTTAAAACCCTGAGCTACCTGTTTAAAATCAAAGCTGGGACCGCTCCCAAGTATCTTCAAGATCTTGCCAAGCCCGACCTTCCCAACCGTAACCTTCGTTCTGTTACATCAGCGACCTTTACGGTACCCAGGTATAAACGGGCTAGAATGGGCGGGAGATCCTTCTCTTATCTGGGTCCAACTCTTTGGAATACATTGCCCATCCAAATACGTAAAGAAGAAAACTACAGGAACTTCAGGAAAAGTGTAAAGACCTGGTTGTTCGACAAATAAACACTCCCGGACTTGTTCTCCCTCTAGCTGTGCCCTGTGTTTCATTAATTCGGCGCCGGGAAACCCTTTGTGGGTAGCTGTGCGCCTTATAAATACTATAAAATAAATAAATAAATAAGATCTCTCGAGTCGACTATTAGCACGTGGGTATCCAGCACGTTTAGTTGAACGTGCTCGGAAAAGGGCTTGGTATAGCCCCCGAGAAAGCCTCCTGAATTCTGAATCAAAAGAGGACTCAGCCACGGAACGCATTATATATGTAACCACATTCTCTACTCGCAGTAATGACATCAAGAAAATTATCAATCATCACTGGAATTTAGTTGCAGATGACATTGGACAGAATGCCTTACCCTTGCACTCTTTTAAAAGAGCACGCAATATTAGAGATCAAGTGGTACAATCATTTCTACCCATTCCAAAGAACCCCACAATTCAATCATTATGGCATCTCCCGCCAATTGTGGGTCACACTAGGTGTGGCTCCTGTGCAGCATGCGATACAACGATCCAGACAAAAGATTTGACATATAGAGGCACGACCTATACACTCAAATCCCATACCAACTGTAATACGTCTAACGTAATTTATTGGATCAAATGCCCATGTGATTTGGCATATGTAGGCCAAACTCAACAAAAAGTCAAGGCCCGCATACTGCAACATGGTAGCCGCATTAGATGTGGAGTACAGGGGGCCCCCTTGGTAGATCATTGCACTAGGAAAGGCCACACTCCAGATACTTTGCAATGGTTAGTCCTAGAGAAGATTAACCTTGGACCCAGAGGAGGTGATATAACACACATCCTCACCTTGAGAGAATCAAAATGGATGACCACTTTGGATACCATCCGTAATGGACTAAATGAGGCTGAAAATAGTCATGCACAGTTGGCCAGATTTGGCCGTTGAATTTCTTACTGTAAGATCTTCACCCTCATGTTTGATAGGTGCATCTTTAATAATCGGATTACTGTATTGTTGATTTTTGTAAACTTAGACCTAACTGTCGATAATACAACTTTAGGCAATGTGTCCTACGTCACTTTTAATAGAAATTGTCTTTTTGAGTAATTTCTGATACGTCTGTAATGAGTAATCTCACAATTCTCCAGGTTGTTTCCCAATATGAAGAACTTTTTGGTGGAAAATTTTTTGCTGACAAAGAAATTTTTTTGTTAACAAGAAATGTTTTTATCAACATGATGTGTATCGCTACCTCACCTTCCTGTGTCAAGACTCATACCTAACCTGTAAGATCTTTACCCTCTTATATAAGACTTAGACTTAACCATACAACGTTAGGTAATATGTCCTCTTAATAGAAATTGTCCTCTTGATTATGTTTTGATACGTCAGCTATAAGTAATTTAACAATTCATGAGGTTGTTTTTCAAATATGTTATTTCAAAAGAAATTCTAACATAACTGCTACCTCACCCTCCTGTGTGAGAGGTGCGTGGCGGTTTCCCTCTATGAATGTTTGTATATATGATATAAGGTTTGATGACATCATGATTACCAATATTAACATTTTTGTTGAACGCTGCTCTCTAACATATTAAGAAGTTATTTCGATCGTAGTAATTTACTATGAGGGTAAGCCTTCGATTTTTCGATCATTCATGTCATTTTGAAGCGGCCATGCTGGTGTGTTAATAGGTCTGCTCCATTTGTTTAAATGGATCTTATCAATACTTTCATAAACAACTCGGGACCAGAGTTATGGATACAATGGCAGTCCGTATTAATTGCCCAACGGGCTTCACGGTTGCCCTTAGAAACGACCTGGAAGTATTCTACGGGTAGTCCCTTCTTTATGTTGGGAGCACGCCTACTCGGCTTAAAACGCGAACACAGAGAGGTTGTTCCTCCCGTTGCTGAGAACTTTGCAAGAACTCTACGCCGGTATTAGGTAACATACTATTTTAGAATACTATATCGTCTTTACCAAAACCAATGATCCTTTTGCACGGACAGTCATCTTCCTGATTATAGATACCCCTGATGCGAGCGATTTGATCTATACACGACGCATCCCAAGTGCCCCGATTAGGTACGTGGTTGTTTGTATTGGGTGCCCAAATGTTTGAAATGCTTAATGTTTTTAGACGATAAGACACGAGCGGCACACCCCTTGTTTTCAATTTCCGCAGGTCGGGTATTTTTCGTTCTCATTCATCCGTCATTGGTTGGCAGTACACTAAGATTATTTGTGCTTCACCTTCAGGTATGTCTTCTGATTATCTGACGAATGCCATATGAGAGGTGTACTAGTTCTTGATTCATTGTGATATAAGTCCACGATTATTAGAGACAGACGGTACCTGATCGTTTTTAACCAACAGGGTCTGATGTACTTCCTGTTTTGAGGACTATTCAGTATGGAGCCTTTTGCCGAGTAATACCTTCCAAATGGCATACTCATTATAGTTTTGTGCATCACACTCTATATAATTTTCCCTACTCATTATGCCCTAAATATGACATTCATGACCACAAATATCGGTTGAGATAGAATCTTGGTTTCTCTTGGTCCACGCGGGAGCGTGCGTGTGTGTTTTTTAGTATTTGTAAGAGCAATCATGTATTATTTACTGATAGAGAGATGCCATATAACGCCAGGTATCATTTACTGATAGAGAGATGCCATATAATTTTATTCTTAATTAAGATATGATATAACAATACTTAATAAGTGATTGTTCATTTCCTAGATTTTTTTGATGAATCAAAAGTGGATTTCTTCAATTGATTGCCGTATGAAAATACCTCTACGTACCATGGTAATGTTTGAATCACCTATTCTACCGTTCATTACGGTCTCTGATATTTATTATCGTTTCCCCCAATTCAAATGGGTTTTCTTACTTATATTATATTATTTACATTTCTACAGAAATTGTAGTGCACCCCGTTTACACCCTTGTCCTGATGAAGACCCCGATGTAAGGCCACAAGTACGCCTACTGCTGTAGCGTGGGGTCGAAACGTCGACGGCTACCTTCTTTCTTCCTCAGTTGACACCGCCCGCATTTTTTGGATATACCAGTGTCAATATAGACAATTTTCATAAACAATGGGATATGTTATGACCCCTTTCTTTGGCTCAGGGACCTGAAGCCAATTATTGTGTATAAATCTCAAGAAATTGGATACACTTATTTGTCACGACTATTATCACTTCTCAATCTTCTTTTCTTCCTTTATCACAGCATCACGCTATTTCACTCCCTTTCCTTTGGGGCACTATTACCAAAACTTATAAATTGTATTATTTGCTCATTGTGATTAATTTACAGTCTGTTTAGTGTCTTGTTATTACTGTTTTAATAAATGAAAATAATGTTTACACAGTTCACAGGGACCCTCATTTTGTACATTAATCCTTCACAGGTTCTGATCTTCCGCGTGAGCCGATTGCCGTTATCAATCTTTACCTGCATCTAGGTGTTGGTGTATAAGTCCATTAATGGATTTAAGATCGCATCCGGCAGGCCCTGCTGCTTTAGTTTGGCCCAAAGTAATTGTCTGCTAACGCGGTCGAAGGCCGCCTTGAAGTCCACGAAGCACAAGTGTAATGCTTGATGATTTTGCAGGCTTTTTTCAGCTATCAGGCTTAATGCTATGACGTTTGCCATGGTGCCTATGCCACGGCGAAACCCAGACTGGTTGACGGGGATTTTGTTGTTGTCATGGGACCATTTTGTGAGGTCGGTTAGCACTAGTGAGACGTAATACTTTGCCTCACCGTCAATGAGCGCTATCAGGCGATAATTTGCAGGATTTTTTCAATCACCGCCTTTATATATTGGGTTGATGATCGCCCCTCACCAGCTTTCCGGGATCCGACCACAGATGTTTATCGTCCGGAACAGTTTGTTGAAGTTACTGGACCAAAAGTGGAGATCTTCCTTATAGATTGCCTGGGGAACGCCATTCGGTCCTGGTGCATTGTCTTGCCTGCTTTTCTTTATTATTTGTAGTATTTCTACTTCCTCATATCGTCGTGGTGTGTAGTCTGGTCCATTCTGTTTGTTATGCAAAGTGTTTAACAGATCGAAAACTGTTGTCAACTGAGTCTCTGCATTGGATGTTTTAAATTCTGAGAGAGGTGCCATAGGATTTCAATGAGATGCTGTACCCAAGCCATTTCTGTAATGCAGGTCATACTTATAGGGTTAGCGGGTCTGTTAAGTGAGTTTACTTGCATCCAGAACGCTCTGGAGTCTGATTTTTTTGAATTATGTAATATTTTTGTCCAAAAGTGGGTGACCTCATATTTTTTTTCGCTCCAGATTTGTTTCTTGTAGATTTTCTTTATGGAACATACGTCCTGCCATACCTTGGATTGTGGACTGTGACCTTGTGCTCTCCTCACGGACTGACGCAAACGCCTTCTCAAAGAGCGTGTTGTCTGGCTGAGATAGCTGTTATTCTTTGCCTTATGCATTGTTTTGACTTGGCCTCCGTTCTTTGGTAATTTCTCCACAAAGGCGGTCCAAGTTTCAACGGCCAATTCATTGTCCGGGGTAAGCATTTGCATTAGAAACTTTGCATCTAAGGCTATCTGCGGAAGTGTGACACTTGTCCACCTTACGTGTTTCAAATTTATTGTTGACGCTTCCCCTGCTGATTTTGGGGCATTTAGTGTTTGGGAGGTGTTAGTTTGATTTCAATATGCTGGACCGAATGATCACTGTCTGGAGAGCATATGATTTGAAACTTTTTGATTAATCTAAGGAGTGGAAGTGAAACTATGGTGTAGTTCAGGATTGTACTTGAGCTAGGACCAACATGGGTGCTAGTGGCGGGTCTCTCCTGGTTTATTCTCCCGTTTAACGCTCGCAGCCCTTGCTGCTCGAGCACCCACATCAGCTGCCGGCCCACTTTGTCCATTCTCTTCACGAACGGGATCACCTGTGTTTCGACGGCCCAAGGTTCATTGGCAGTGATGATGTTTTCTTCATCTTCGTGGGGATGTAGTAGATTGGCATTGAAATCACCTGTGAGTATTATCTCCCAAGTTGTCTCTTCAAGGCGGAATCCTGATATAACTCCGCTAATTTTTTTGAAAAGCTCTTGTTTTACCTTAGATTTCGGATGGGCATATATGTTAATAAGGATGACAGTTCCAATGCCAACCTGAGGTCCCATTTCCAATTTGATTATTTGCATATCTGCGGTTGATGCGGATAATTGAGAGGACTTAATGTTTAGTGCTGTGGAAATATAAACCGAGATACCCCCCTTTGCTCGCCCGTAGTGCTGGGTTCGGGTGGCACTAACGTGACAACCTATCCTGCCTGGGACATCAACTGGAGCAGTTATCCATGTTTCTTTTAATACGATGATGTCATAGGTGTCCCAGGAGTCCGTTTTTCTTTTGTCACTTACGATGTCTTTTGTTCCAGCGATATTCCAAGATAGAACTTTTACGGGACTTTGATCCATTTGATCACCCTGTGTATTATTTCAGACTTCTCTTATTCCGTAATTTGATCGAGACTGAAGTTCGGGCTTAAAGTTTTCCGCTCCCCTAGCACCTTGCAGTACCGAGTATGTGGATCGTTCTACCAGTGAACTATTTACTCTTGTAAGGTGTTTCATCAAAAGAGGGGACAGGTAACCTGGTGTTACCTCTGCTTTCAGAGTGATTCCCCACTCATCAAATTTAGTAATTTCATGGAGTATCTCCTTAGCTATTTCTGCGTTCGTCCAGGTTGTTAGGGTGCCTTCCTTTGCCGTATTGTTTCCAAGGTTATCGAATTCTATTGATAATAGATCATCAGATATTAGGTGGTTGAGGCTCGGAATTGCGGATGTCAAATGAAGAATATTTCTTCTGTTTTGGTAATCTTGTGGGCAATGTGTTTTGTAATTTGGAATGAAAAGGGTCCTTCCTTTTGCGTTCGATTTTGTGTCTTGCGTTAGCTTGGGAGTGGACGGTGCCTGATCGTTTGCCCAGTGTCTCATTATATTGTTTCTTTCTTTATCCCTTGCATCGTTGTGTGAATTTTTCATGTTGTACTTATTGTCCTCCCTCCCTGTGCGCACGGAGGGCTTGGTTACTTTTGTGGTTGCTTTCGAGTTTTCTCTTTTTGGGCCACGCAACCCAAGGTATAATGCGTGTTCGTTAATGGTTGTCACTTGGGGTGGACCTGTCCTTGTTGCTAGTTTCGGGCCACCAATCGGGTGGGGGCTATCAAGATCCGTGGTTATCTTGACTGATAAGTGATCTTGCAGGCTCTTGTCAACTTTCGCTGTGACTTGCCTATGGTTTTTAGTGTCCCTTCTATTGGTAGTTGTGATGGGGCTGAACGTTGTATGGAGGATGAGGGATACCTTTTGTGTATTGTTGTTGGCTTTAGCAGTTACCTCCCTTGGGTGTCCCTGCTTCCCCATCACACTAAGAGTGTACTCCTGGGCCCTTATGGACTGTGCCTGGTCTGGCTGGGAAGTCAGGACTGTTTGTATTGATTTGTTTCCGCTGTTTTTAGATTGGCCCTTTGGGCTCCCTACTATTCTGTTCGGTTGTGTGAGTTCATCATCAGCACTCTCGAGGCTCCAGTTTGCACTTCTCTCTTCCGTCAAGGGGTGGTGAGTTCGCCATTGTTACGTTCCTCTATGGATGTTAGTGTGTTTGATCTTGGTGCGTTGGCTAGTCCATTATGATTTTCTCCCATGGCAGTAGGCTGTTGTTCTTCCTCATTGGGGCTTTAAATCTGGGTTTTTCTTGGCTTCTTAGTCATAGTACTTGACTGATGTTCTCCCTTGTCTGTTTGGATTTGAAGATTTGTTCGGGTTTTGGGGAGATTGAAGATTGGATAGGCCTGCTTATTGGCGGGTCTACTGTTTAATTGTTGGTTTCTGATTTTTCTTGCACATTTTTTCTGTCGTTTAGTTAGAACTTGTTGTTGATCATTTATGGCTTTTATCTGCTCCTGTCTTGGTTGTTCTTTTACAGTCAAATGATGAGAATAATTAATCCGGTCTGGAGGTATAACCCCTGGTGATGTTCGTTCTTCAGTTGATTCTCCAGTTTTTATTTTTAATGTATTTTTTTGGTGGATGTTTGAGTCTATTGTTTGTTGTGAAGTTTCTGTAAGGGGTCTTTCACTCCTCGCTTCTAAGTTGGCTGTGGCTTCATTAAGCATGGCTTTATGATGGTCACGGGTAATTATCTCTCTTTCATCAAATGTGCAGATGGTGCCATGATTTGCACGTTTGCATTTCTGTAAGATGTTTTTGAGTATTGATGGTAGATCCCTTAATTTTTCAAGTATGGGGCTACATGTACAATTTTAGGACTCAACCCGATGGTTATTCTGGTCATGAAGAGTTGCAAATGGGTTTGCCATGGCATCAAGTTTTTTGTTAATGTCAGAGATATACTCTGCAATTATACTCATGAGGTTTATTTGGATGTCGAGTTTATCGGACTGCATATTCAACGTTTTAATTGATGTTTCTAGTATTTTCCCTAAAGCACCATGTAGTTCAATTATGGATTCTAAGTTTTGATTAGGACCAAGCTTTTCTGGTTGTTGGCACCGGTTGACCTTGTGATTGGGTTTGTTGGTTGTACGGTTGAAGAGTTCCTCGACGTTTTCACCTGCCATAACAACTCGGTGTTCCGTGTTTAATTTGGTCAGGAGACGTGCTTTATCCATAACTTTTGGGTGTAGTGAGTCGGACAATTCCAGCACACTCGATATTTCTATTATTGTTGTATCCTGTCGGGCTACCTGGTTTGTTTTTTTGAATGGGTCCATGGGTGGGTATGCTTCCTGATCCGACCCACTTGATATCTCAATTAGGTTTTCCGTTGTTGATTCTAAAAGCAGTTGTTTGCTTGTGTGACAGCCGGCTGAGGTTTTTTCTTGTGCATCATTAGGTGTGATTACGAACTTGTTAAGTGGTTTCATTTGCTTGAGGTCAGTTTCTCTTTTGTTCTTGATTTGTTTGTCGTTGGCTGGAGTTATGCGTTGGACTTGTAAGATTTCCTTATTATCGAAGAGAATTTGGGAATCCAACCAGGAGTTACTCACCTCATCCTTTTTATTAGGATCGACCATTGCTTGATTTAGACGTGACTCTTGTCTGGGTGTAGAGTGCTTATTTGGTTGTTCTATTTACGCTGCACCTAAATTGCTGGTGTTAATGCATCCCTGGTCATTGTCTGTGCATGAAGGGCTACCAGCCTCTAATTGGTCCAGATTTATGTCACTTATTGATAATGCTGGAGATGCGGTTGTCCTTGTTGCTCTCATTTGACTTGTGTGCATTTTGCCATTTTCTAGTGGATTTTCAGTGGTATTGTCCGAGATCCTGTCAGTAAAATCTAGCGGTGTTTTGTACTTTGCTTGTGTTTACGCCTGGGCGTGGCCTCCAATTTCCATGTGCACTTGAGCTTGTGTATGAATCATATACTCGTTGTTCCCCTGGCTTATTGACCTATGAGCCTCTTGGGCTAGTGTCATGCTCCTGCCTTGTTCTTCTGTTCCGATGCCGTTTGCTGTGCTGATATTTGAATAGGGTAAGGGGGTTGATGCAACTACCGACTGTGTGCTTGCCTTACTTGCCTTACTTGGTGTCAAAGGTTTTTGAAGTGCATTTGGAGTTGCTGGCATTGTGTAGATTGCTGCGACTGGGTCGTTCAGGAATGAGAATTTGCCTGTGGGATTCATTGAGCCAAATATCGAATAAATTGGTGGTATTAGTGAGGTTGTGAGGGGCTTAACCGCATTGTTCTCAGAGTTATTGGTTGCTGATTTGATTTTAGATTTCCGCTTCGTGAGTTGTGGTGGATTCCTTCGTGTCCTCCCCGACCTCATTGTTCCAGGGTGAACTGACGTTGCGTGCCTTTTGCTGCCTTACTGCCTTACTGGCCTTAAAGCCAAATGAGCTGAAGTGAGGCTGGCCGAACTGGATTTTTTTTTTGTTTTGTTTTGTTTTTTCCCGGGACTTGATGCCTCTACCCTGAATTGCCACTTGTCACTTGATTAGGTGTTTTTTTTTCTTTTCTGCTCACCCTGCTCCTACTCCTACTCCTACTCCTCTTTGCTGCTCCTCAGCAGTAGAGGGCGCGAAAATCAGCTTGACTTATTTGCCTGACTTGGGTTGATCAAGTGGTCAGATGTTGAACTATTGAATTGCCACTTTCCACTTGATTTTTTTTGTTTTTTGTTTTTGCTGTTCACCCTACTCTTCCTCCCCTTTGTTGCTCCTCAGGGTGCTCGACACCACTACCAGCAAGGGGGGGATGCATGGGGTGTGTGCCCTGCTGTCCTACTGTCCTGCTGTGGCACAGGACAGGCTGAAGGTGGCACAATTGTGGGAGAGAGAGAGAGCGTGCTTCTACAAAACTGCCTCTTCGCGCAGATGACAGGGACGGTGAAAAGATGATAAAGAGGCAGATCTGGGCTAGGCTGAGCAGTGGCTGTGAACGTGCTCCCTCCGCTCACACCGCCCGCTGCCTCTGCCTCCGCTTCCGCCCCCCTTGCGTCTCCTCACCGCCTTGATCGGGTACGTGCGTGCAGTTCTCGCAGCCGCTGTCACTGGGTGCCACTGAGTGCTGTCGGGCAAGTCACCGAGTCCGGGCAAGTCACCGAGTCCGGGCAAGTCACCGAGTCCGAGCGAGTCACCGAGCCTCCAGGTCCGAGTCTCCGGGTCTCAAGGAAGGACTCAAGGACGGGCTCGGGCTCAGGATCAGCCCCCGCTCTGCTCCAGCCCCAGCTCGGCTCGACAGAAATAGCAGCTCGGCACCGCGGGCTCCTCCCGGCTCCCGGCTTCTCTTTCGTCTCCTCTTGCGGCTCTCCTTGCCACTCGCCTGCGTTGCGGTCGCGTTCTCCACTCGCCTGCTCGCCTGCTATTGCTCGACAGCGCCACCTCCTGTTGGTCAACAAGGTTCGAGGGATGTGTTTCAGTCTTTAAATGAGTTTGTGGTCGTAGAATCTACTTGATCTCCTTAGAGCTTTTTTCCTTCAAAAGGGATGTTTAGAAAGGCAGATTTCTCAGAAAATCGGTCTTCCAGTTTCTAGTCCACGGGGTCCTCTTGCCTAGAATTAAAGCTCCTGGCCCCACCACTGTTGCTCTTAAGCTAAAATGGAATCAACCGCGATATTCTGAGGGATTTTGTTCTTGCCATATTCTAATTCATATGTCTTTTTCAAGAATCTTGGAATGTAAGACTGCTCCACCTCCTTCCATCATCTCAAAATTATCTCCTTAATTTTTTTATGAAGGAGAGCCAAGCCTGACAGCCCCCCCTCATCTTCCTGTGCTGGAGGGAAGACAAACCCTAAATTTTACCTCATTTGATTAAGCTGCTGCACTAACTCCTCTCTTGTCATGCATTTCTCTGATGAATAAGTATTCAGAGTCTCAATGCAGAATCTGAAGAGTCAGGAGACTTGGTGCCTTGGACCACTCCCCACTCTCCCTGGGCTTAAATGCAAAACCTTGGATACTGCTGCCTTGATCATTTGCTACACCTGGGAGGCAGATAAAGTGTTGGGCTTCCAGGTGACAACAATATGGAATCCCTAGATCTTTCTTTCAGGCTCGCCATCCTCATTGTTAGAGTCCCAAGAGAGAGAACGAGAGAGAGAGAGAGCAAGTATGCCTTCTCTTTTCCCTTCTCTTGTCTTCCATGTTCACACCAGATCATTTAATGACAAAGAATTTGGAAAAGCAACACACCTAAATACTCCTGACCAGCTAAAAAATCACCAAACAGAAGAAAGAGGAAATACAAATGTCCACAAATAAGCAGACTTCAAGCCAAAGCCAACATTATTTAACCACCAAGAAACTGAGAAATGAGAGCAAACTTCGCCATGCGGTGCGCAAGGGTGTGGCCATTTTGAGTTGCCTGCTTCTGTTTCTCTCTCCTTGCCGGTCGCTAATCCAATTTTAAGTAATTTGCTACTGTTTTACCTGCCGTGTTGGATTCTTTGAATTTTCTCATTTAGTTATGTTGCATCCAGGTGTAGACCCTGCTACTAAATAGTTTGTTGTATTCATATTTTAGTATTTTAAGTTGGTGCAATAGTTCCTGCTTTTTATTTCCGTGATTTTTTTTTCCATTTGTTTAATTGAATGTTCTAAGTCACTGAGGTTTTTATTTGTGCATTTGTGTTTGGCATAATGCTAATGAGGTCTTAATGGCATCCAATAGGTGACTAACTGACAAGTGGGCTTGGCCTCTGGTTCTTTTCAATACTGTAAAACTGTTGCAAGGCTGAAAGTGTTTAATAAAGATATTTACATTACGTACAATAGACTAGTAAAAGTGTTCTTTTTTACCAGAAGTCTGATCGAACGTTGACCAAACGCTGCTAATCAAATGGAATGTATTAACCTTCAACTTCTAAATGCTTCAAATAGCTTTCTCCTTAAATTTTGGTACATGACAAAATGATAGAACATTTAGTCTGAATGCACATTTGATACAGACACACAAGTAAAAAAAACACATGCATACCACTATAAAAATATATTAAAACATAATGTAAAAGCTGTTATAAAATGAATTTATGATGCCATATAAATTTCTACCTGCCCCTTCACTGGCACAAGGTTCTTGATCTCCAGTGATATATATATAGCTCAGTGAGCTATGAAACATCATCAAGGGGCTGCATGCAAGCTGCATTGCATAAGTGTACATACAGCCTTGCTGTTTTAAACAACTCCTTTTAATTCTAAAGTTACTAGAATGGTTCTAGTGTGTACCAAGGGTGGCACCTACGTAATGGCAGAGGAGCGTAGACCCACTCGTCAGAGTTAGTCACAGAAAAATAAAAGTTTTTAAGAGTCCTGGAGCTCCATGCTGCCAAACTGATTCCCTGACGAAAGGAAATTAATTTCTGACAGCCTGAAGTTTTGATACACTACAAAGCAAATGAAACTACGCAGGATTATGAATGCACACACCTTTATGTTTTTTGTACAATACATTTGAGCTCTAATACCATGATCGATGAAACAAGGTTTGCCATATTGATCCGCTTTGGAACATATTTTCTTCCTGACTCACAAAATTAATTGTCTTCTTTGGAAATATGTACAGGTTTTGGCATACAGACTCGGAAATGCAGTATACATGGCTCTTTTTTATACCCTGAACAATTTCCAAAACCCAATGATATGAAGTGTCTTGTATTTTGTCAAATACTTTGATATCATTCCCTCTTTAATAGGTCTAGAAAACTATGCTTCTTACCTGTGGTGTGAGACCTTCTTTGTGCTCTTCATCTGCATGAATGGATGCCTTTTCCTCACTGAAGAAACTATTACAGTTTGAAGTCTTGTTTACAAAATTGGCAACCACTGATCTGGTGTTAACGTTGTGCAAATGCCTAATGAGGTGGCTTTCACAGAAAAACATGCCTTTTTTAAAGATGAATGGGCTTTATCTAACAAGGCAAATGCTGACACATATTTGGATATTGCCAACAAAGAGACATCAATACCACCTTAACTCATGTCCAGTATTATCATTCAGATGAACTGGTGTTGCTTATGCTCCTTGACGTTCGGCTGTCTTCAAAACCAACATTTCTGAACCAGCTGGCTGGGGTGATAAGCATGACCATTAACTGGCTGTCAACCCGGAAAGCAAAAGAGGGGTTAGACAAATTCCAACTGAACAATATATATACAATATTGTATCCTGTTTTTATTCATAACTAGGCCAGATCACGTTGCTTTAGCTACACACCAATAACTAGTTTTTGGGACTGTTTACTAGGGGGCATACTTTTACATTATCTTCTTTTACACCTTAGGCCCCCCAGCCCTGAGGGCTTACAAGTCTCACTTTATGGGTGGTGTAGCTAATATATAAGTAGGTTTTGATACATGGCAAAGGCACTTTAACTTGCTGTGAGACACTTTGGAATTTTTAAACTGCAGCCAGTCAGAGCAGCCCTGGCATTCCTAATCTAGAAATTCTGTCCTATTTACTGAGTACTCTTGTTTTTCTAACCATTCAAGTTAGCTGCTGTAAATACATCCTAGTATATGTTGGTCTACTACTGCTTGGTCTAGCAACTCCATAGAAGAAACATAAATAATGGTGCTCTCTGGGTCATGCATGTGGGTGTTGTACATACCCAACCCGCATATGACATTTAACTACTGTGGGAGCTGAAAAACAATAATAATCTGAACCCCGATATTTGGATTCCACAAACGTTTACCCAAATAATTTGACTCCAGCTTCTCCAGTTGATCTAGCGGTTAGTGACCACACTCCACATCAGAAAAACACAATTTACATGGGCGTCCGCAGGGGGGGGTAAGGAGGGGCGATTGCCCCCCCTTGAAGCCCCCCTCATTGCCCCTCCCCCCCCACAGACGCCCATGGTGCCGAAGTCTGGAGGCCTGCGCCTGGGAGCTGGCGCCATGATCCTGGCCTGGGATCCACTGGAGCAGGGTTACAGGGACAGCGCTGCAGGATTACAATGGAGGTGAGAGCCAGGAGGGGGACTCACCAACGGTGTGGTGAGCTCACGGTCTGGAGCATATGGCCATACGGTGCCAGAGTACTAGGGCTGGATGCAGGCGCGCAACGCACATTGGACTCAAAAGGCTTCAGCCCCCCCCCTTCCCGGTCGTGTGTGGCAGTCCAGGATGAGACAGCTTCCCGGGCACACATACAGCCGCACCTGAGTACTTCACAGGTCTTTTAAAGACCTTTTGCTTGTTAATGAGGCTTTGATGTCTCCCCCCCTGCTTAGAGCCCCTGCAGCTCTACTCTGCTTTTTGCTTGAAGAATCACCCCCCCGAATTTTTTCTTAGCCCCCCCTCCCCGAAATTTGACTCCAGTTGCGCTTCTGGCTGGAGCTGAACCTGGCTGCTCTGTGTCTATCGTGGCCTGGGTCGCACCGAGAGCAGGCTGTTGAAGATAAAGGCTGAAAGCTAAAGCTTAATATAAATTGCCCACACCAACGACTCCATTGCTAACTAGCACACAAGACTGCACCCATTTTTGAATCTGTGCTCTCCCTTTCGACCGTGGGTGTTTTGGTGGATGCCTCCTGGCTTATACTGGTCCCTTATTGAAACGGACTAGCACATGTGAGAGACCTGATGCAAGGGGCATAAGTTGTGCAGCGTTTTAACCCCCACAATACCATTGCCCACTGCCTTATATCCCTCTATACCCCACACCTCGTGCTCACTGCCTTATATCCCTCTGTACCCCGCACCTTGCACTCACTGCCTTATATCCCTCTGTACCCCACACCTCGCGCTTACTGCCTTATATCCCTCTGTACCCCACACCTCGTGCTCACTGCCACAACATATCCCTCTGTACCCCACACCTTGCGCTCACTGCCTTATATCTCTCTCTACCCCACACCTTGCGCTCACTGCCACAACATATCCCTCTGTACCCCACATCTAACGCTCACTGCCTTATATCCCTCTATACCCCACACCTTGCGCTCACTGCAGGGCTCGACAAATCCACTCGACCGCTCGCATTTGCGAGGTAAATTTTGTGAGGTCGAGCTATTTTCAGGTCCTACTCGCCCTCTCTGGTGAGTAGGAAAACATATTAACTTTTGTCCTCCGTCTTTGTAAACGGAGCAAATGTGACAAGATAACAAGATTTAAAGGCCTTTTTATTGCTCACAAAGCAAATGAGCAATAAAGATGCCTTTAAATCTTGTTATCTTGTCACATTTGCTCTGCTTTCAGAGACGGAGGTCAAGTAGGTTATTGTTAGGTCGAGGAGATTTTTCAAGGTACTAACCTGCAGGACTAGTACCATTTTTCAGATTTGTCGAGCCCTGCACTGCCTTATATCCCTCTGTACCCCACACCTTGCACTCACAGCCTTATATCCCTCTGTACCCCACACCTTGCGCTCACTGCCACAACATGTCCCTCTGTACCCCACACCTCGTGATCACTGCCACAACATATCCCTCTGTAACCCACTCCCCGTGCTCTCCCTTTCCACTGTGGGTGTTTTGGTGGATGCTTCCTGGCTTATACTGGTCCCTTATTGAAACGGACTTGCACATGTGAGAGACCTGATGCAAGGGGCAGAGGCATAAGCTGTGCAGCGTTTTAACCCCCCACAATACCATTGCCCACTGCCTTATATCCCTCTATACCCCACACCTCGCGCTCACTGCCTTATATCCCTCTGTACCCCGCACCTTGCGCTCACTGCCTTATATCCCTCTGTACCCCACACCTCGCGCTCGCTGCCTTATATCCCTCTGTACCCCACACCTTACGCTCACTGCCTTATTTCCCTCTGTACCCCACACCTCGCGCTCACTGCCACAACATATCCCTCTGTACCCCACACCTTGCGCTCACTGCCTTATATCTCTCTGTGCCCCACACCTTGCGCTCACTGCCACAACATATCCCTCTGTACCCCACACCTCTCGCTCACTGCCTTATATCCCTCTGTACCCCACACCTTGCGCTCACTGCCTTATATCCCTCTGTATCCCACACCTTGCGCTCACAGCCTTATATCCCTCTGTACCCCACACCTCGCGCTCACTGCCACAACATATCCCTCTGTACCCCACACCTCGTGCTCACTGCCACAACATATCCCTCTGTACCCCACTCCCCGTGCTCATTGCCACAACATATCCCTCTGTACCCCACACCTTGCGCTCACTGCCACATATCCCTCTGTATCACTCCTCACACTCACTGCTTGATTGCTCACTTTACCCTGCCATTCATCTTCTACGTGTTCTCTCCCCTTCCACTCGTTCTACCCCTTCCTTCTTTTAGTACCTTACTCCTTTCTCAATACCTCTACTTCTTTTCCTCTTCAGTAACATCTCTCTGACACATCTCTGCACTTCCTTTATATCACTTACCCCTCTACCTCACCTGTCTACCCCAGTCTTTATTATGCCCATTTCCTCAGCTGTCTCTACCTGTTTCTGACACACCTCACCCTCTCTCTACCTGGCCCTCTCACGTTCTACAACTGCGTTACTCTCCCCTCTCTAACTTTGATTTACATGTCTCTGCTCCTGAATCTTTTTCTTCTACACCTCACTTCTTTGTCTACCCTTCACCCCTCGCTACCCTTCTGTTTGCCTCACTACGGTCTTTACCCGACCCACCTTTCAGTGCCTCTTCCCATTTCGCCTCCCTCCCTCACAGCGCTCTCCTAACATCTGTTTCTCCCCTCACCACCATGCCTTTCTCTACCCCTCCTTACCTTTTTAACCAGCCTAACTTTCTACCTTCCTGTTATTTCTGCTAGTGAACATTTCATTTCACACCTCCGGTTGTTTTACCTATGCATTCAAATTGAGTAGGTCATTGCTATGCTCCCAACCCGGCATCGAGACCCAGTCCCCCAGCCTCTCAACATGCCCAGATATAACAAAAAGCATCGGCATAGCCAAGAGGGCTTGCCTTTGGGACCTGCTGCATAACTAAATACTTATAAGGTCCCAACGGCGAGACACATGCCAATGCTTGTTTTTCTCAGCTTGGCCTGAGCATTACCCGATCCTGATTGTCTGCCATTTTAGCCCTGCCCCTATTGATTAACATTAGGCATGACCCTTCATTTGCCAGGTTTACACCCCCCCCCCGTAAAAATTTCCACGGACGCCCATGACAATTTAGAAAAGTTAAACAAATATAAACACTGGAAGAGTAAAGAATGGAGTTCAAACATAGGGCAAAAAAGTGGATTTCTAATACAGAAAAAGTTAAATGTGGTGCTGAGAAAATATGCATAAAATGCCATAGAGGCTTAAAATACAGAAATTACAAGATACATACAAAATCGTAAAAACACATCAAGGTGTCGATTCCGATCCGGTAAAATGCGCTCCGAATCGTCGTACGGGGCATTTTTTCCCCGTACGAATCGTATCCGTAGACGTCCCGTACGTACGATGAAGTACGATCCGTACTAGGTGCCGAACTCCGTACGAGTCGTACAGGACTCCGTACGACTCAAATCTCCGTACGAATCTCACTCGGAACCCGCTGTACGCGACATCGCGGCTAGTTTTTACGACCCAGCAAGTACGATTCGTATCGGGTACGCAGCGTACGACCCTTTTCCTACGGGAGCTGAAAACAGTCGTAAACGCACCGTTCGCGCCGAAACAGGTACGGAACGCCCCCCCCCCGGGTATGGGACGTACCCCCATGATCGCAGGGGTATGCGCCGTACCCCTGTGATCATGCGGGGTACGTTTCGTACACCCAGCGTACATGGGGTACGCGCCGTACCCCATGTACGGTGGGTGTACGGCACGTACCCCATGTACGCTGGGTGTACGGCACGTACCCCGCATGATCACAGGGGTACGGCGCGTACCCCTGCGATCATGGGGGGTACGCGCCGTACAGTGTGTAGGTGATCATGCGCTTTTCCGTACGAATCGACGTGTACCGTACGAATCGCGTCCAGGTCGGCCGATCGGAATCGTCCGGTCGTACGGCGTCCGTACGAGTCGTACGGAAACGGCTCCGGATACAAATCGTACGGACGGGGATTTTACCGGATCGGAATCGACCCCCAAGTGTCCAGCACATAAAGAGTAAAGGCAAATCCAAAAAAGAGTCAGAGTCAAATGGACATAAGAAATTAAAGTCTCTAGTAACAGCAGTCCTAATGACAGCTGTAAAATCCAACAGAACCAGAAATGGATCAGCTAACTAAACCCACCCAAGAACTTTCATACACAAATCACACTTTCTAAAAATAGAATATGCCAATACAGCATAACATTATCGTGCATAGTGTCGCATTGGCAAATCAGAACATCCATGCAGTTAGAAAAGACGTTTCTTTAGGTAAGAGACATATTCCATCTTCTCCCTCAGAAATCACCCTCAGGTGATGATCAACACAAATAGAAACATCCCTCTAACAATGCCTCATAGATTCTGCATGTCTACACCCACGCTTCTAGCAGACGTCCTTGTAAATTTTACTTTAGATAAATGGTGGAAGTTTTGGAAGAATCAGTGCCCCGATTAGGTACGTGGTTGTTTGTATTGGGTGCCCAAATGTTTGAAATGCTTAATGTTTTTAGACGATAAGACACGAGCGGCACACCCCTTGTTTTCAATTTCCGCAGGTCGGGTATTTTTCGTTCTCATTCATCCGTCATTGGTTGGCAGTACACTAAGATTATTTGTGCTTCACCTTCAGGTATGTCTTCTGATTATCTGACGAATGCCATATGAGAGGTGTACTAGTTCTTGATTCATTGTGATATAAGTCCACGATTATTAGAGACAGACGGTACCTGATCGTTTTTAACCAACAGGGTCTGATGTACTTCCTGTTTTGAGGACTATTCAGTATGGAGCCTTTTGCCGAGTAATACCTTCCAAATGGCATACTCATTATAGTTTTGTGCATCGCACTCTATATAATTTTCCCTACTCATTATGCCCTAAATATGACATTCATGACCACAAATATCGGTTGAGATAGAATCTTGGTTTCTCTTGGTCCACGCGGGAGCGTGCGTGTGTGTTTTTTAGTATTTGTAAGAGCAATCATGTATTATTTACTGATAGAGAGATGCCATATAACGCCAGGTATCATTTACTGATAGAGAGATGCCATATAATTTTATTCTTAATTAAGATATGATATAACAATACTTAATAAGTGATTGTTCATTTCCTAGATTTTTTTGATGAATCAAAAGTGGATTTCTTCAATTGATTGCCGTATGAAAATACCTCTACGTACCATGGTAATGTTTGAATCACCTATTCTACCGTTCATTACGGTCTCTGATATTTATTATCGTTTCCCCCAATTCAAATGGGTTTTCTTACTTATATTATATTATTTACATTTCTACAGAAATTGTAGTGCACCCCGTTTACACCCTTGTCCTGATGAAGACCCCGATGTGAGGCCACAAGTACGCCTACTGCTGTAGCGTGGGGTCGAAACGTCGACGGCTACCTTCTTTCTTCCTCAGTTGACACCGCCCGCATTTTTTGGATATACCAGTGTCAATATAGACAATTTTCATAAACAATGGGATATGTTATGACCCCTTTCTTTGGCTCAGGGACCTGAAGCCAATTATTGTGTATAAATCTCAAGAAATTGGATACACTTATTTGTCACGACTATTATCACTTCTCAATCTTCTTTTCTTCCTTTATCACAGCATCACGCTATTTCACTCCCTTTCCTTTGGGGCACTATTACCAAAACTTATAAATTGTATTATTTGCTCATTGTGATTAATTTACAGTGTGTTTAGTGTCTTGTTATTACTGTTTTAATAAATGAAAATAATGTTTACACAGTTCACAGGGACCCTCAATTTGTACATTAATCCTTCACAGGTTCTGATCTTCCGCGTGAGCCGATTGCCGTTATCAATCTTTACCTGCATCTAGGTGTTGGTGTATAAGTCCATTAATGGATTTAAGATCGCATCCGGCAGGCCCTGCTGCTTTAGTTTGGCCCAAAGTAATTGTCTGCTAACGCGGTCGAAGGCCGCCTTGAAGTCCACGAAGCACAAGTGTAATGCTTGATGATTTTGCAGGCTTTTTTCAGCTATCAGGCTTAATGCTATGACGTTTGCCATGGTGCCTATGCCACGGCGAAACCCAGACTGGTTGACGGGGATTTTGTTGTTGTCATGGGACCATTTTGTGAGGTCGGTTAGCACTAGTGAGACGTAATACTTTGCCTCAGCGTCAATGAGCGCTATCAGGTGATAATTTGCAGGATTTTTTCAATCACCGCCTTTATATATTGGGTTGATGATCGCCCCTCACCAGCTTTCCGGGATCCGACCACAGATGTTTATCGTCCGGAACAGTTTGTTGAAGTTACTGGCCCAAAAGTGGAGATCTTCCTTATAGATTGCCTGGGGAACGCCATTCGGTCCTGGTGCATTGTCTTGCCTGCTTTTCTTTATTATTTGTAGTATTTCTACTTCCTCATATCGTCGTGGTGTGTAGTCTGGTCCATTCTGTTTGTTATGCAAAGTGTTTAACAGATCGAAAACTGTTGTCAACTGAGTCTCTGCATTGGATGTTTTAAATTCTGAGAGAGGTGCCATAGGATTTCAATGAGATGCTGTACCCAAGCCATTTCTGTAATGCAGGTCATACTTATAGGGTTAGCGGGTCTGTTAAGTGAGTTTACTTGCATCCAGAACGCTCTGGAGTCTGATTTTTTTGAATTATGTAATATTTTTGTCCAAAAGTGGGTGACCTCATATTTTTTTTCGCTCCAGATTTGTTTCTTGTAGATTTTCTTTATGGAACATACGTCCTGCCATACCTTGGATTGTGGACTGTGACCTTGTGCTCTCCTCACGGACTGACGCAAACGCCTTCTCAAAGAGCGTGTTGTCTGGCTGAGATAGCTGTTATTCTTTGCCTTATGCATTGTTTTGACTTGGCCTCCGGTCTTTGGTAATTTCTCCACAAAGGCGGTCCAAGTTTCAACGGCCAATTCATTGTCCGGGGTAAGCATTTGCATTAGAAACTTTGCATCTAAGGCTATCTGCGGAAGTGTGACACTTGTCCACCTTACGTGTTTCAAATTTATTGTTGACGCTTCCCCTGCTGATTTTGGGGCATTTAGTGTTTGGGAGGTGTTAGTTTGATTTCAATATGCTGGACCGAATGATCACTGTCTGGAGAGCATATGATTTGAAACTTTTTGATTAATCTAAGGAGTGGAAGTGAAACTATGGTGTAGTTCAGGATTGTACTTGAGCTAGGACCAACATGGGTGCTAGTGGCGGGTCTCTCCTGGTTTATTCTCCCGTTTAACGCTCGCAGCCCTTGCTGCTCGAGCACCCACATCAGCTGCCGGCCCACTTTGTCCATTCTCTTCATGAACGGGATCACCTGTGTTTCGACGGCCCAAGGTTCATTGGCAGTGATGATGTTTTCTTCATCTTCGTGGGGATGTAGTAGATTGGCATTGAAATCACCTGTGAGTATTATCTCCCAAGTTGTCTCTTCAAGGCGGAATCCTGATATAACTCCGCTAATTTTTTTGAAAAGCTCTTGTTTTACCTTGGATTTCGGATGGGCATATATGTTAATAAGGATGACAGTTCCAATGCCAACCTGAGGTCCCATTTCCAATTTGATTATTTGCATATCTGCGGTTGATGCGGATAATTGAGAGGACTTAATGTTTAGTGCTGTGGAAATATAAACCGAGAGACCCCCCTTTGCTCGCCCGTAGTGCTGGGTTCGGGTGGCACTAACGTGACAACCTATCCTGCCTGGGACATCAACTGGAGCAGTTATCCATGTTTCTTTTAATACGATGATGTCATAGGTGTCCCAGGAGTCCGTTTTTCTTTTGTCACTTACGATGTCTTTTGTTCCAGCGATATTCCAAGATAGAACTTTTACGGGACTTTGATCCATTTGATCACCCTGTGTATTATTTCAGACTTCTCTTATTCCGTAATTTGATCGAGACTGAAGTTCGGGCTTAAAGTTTTCCGCTCCCTAGCACCTTGCAGTACCGAGTATGTGGATCGTTTTACCAGTGAACTATTTACTCTTGTAAGGTGTTTCATCAAAAGAGGGGACAGGTAACCTGGTGTTACCTCTGCTTTCAGAGTGATTCCCCACTCATCAAATTTAGTAATTTCATGGAGTATCTCCTTAGCTATTTCTGCGTTCGTCCAGGTTGTTAGGGTGCCTTCCTTTGCCGTATTGTTTCCAAGGTTATCGAATTCTATTGATAATAGATCATCAGATATTAGGTGGTTGAGGCTCGGAATTGCGGATGTCAAATGAAGAATATTTCTTCTGTTTTGGTAATCTTGTGGGCAATGTGTTTTGTAATTTGGAATGAAAAGGATCCTTCCTTTTGCGTTCGATTTTGTGTCTTGCGTTAGCTTGGGAGTGGACGGTGCCTGATCGTTTGCCCAGTGTCTCATTATATTGTTTCTTTCTTTATCCCTTGCATCGTTGTGTGAATTTTTCATGTTGTACTTATTGTCCTCCCTCCCTGTGCGCACGGAGGGCTTGGTTACTTTTGTGGTTGCTTTCGAGTTTTCTCTTTTTGGGCCACGCAACCCAAGGTATAATGCGTGTTCGTTAATGGTTGTCACTTGGGGTGGACCTGTCCTTGTTGCTAGTTTCGGGCCACCAATCGGGTGGGGGCTATCAAGATCCGTGGTTATCTTGACTGATAAGTGATCTTGCAGGCTCTTGTCAACTTTCGCTGTGACTTGCCTATGGTTTTTAGTGTCCCTTCTATTGGTAGTTGTGATGGGGCTGAACGTTGTATGGAGGATGAGGGATACCTTTTGTGTATTGTTGTTGGCTTTAGCAGTTACCTCCCTTGGGTGTCCCTGCTTCCCCATCACGCTAAGAGTGTACTCCTGGGCCCTTATGGACTGTGCCTGGTCTGGCTGGGAAGTCAGGACTGTTTGTATTGATTTGTTCCCGCTGTTTTTAGATTGGCCCTTTGGGCTCCCTACTATTCTGTTCGGTTGTGTGAGTTCATCATCAGCACTCTCGAGGCTCCAGTTTGCACTTCTCTCTTCCGTCAAGGGGTGGTGAGTTCGCCATTGTTACGTTCCTCTATGGATGTTAGTGTGTTTGATCTTGGTGCGTTGGCTAGTCCATTATGATTTTCTCCCATGGCAGTAGGCTGTTGTTCTTCCTCATTGGGGCTTTAAATCTGGGTTTTTCTTGGCTTCTTAGTCATAGTACTTGACTGATGTTCTCCCTTGTCTGTTTGGATTTGAAGATTTGTTCGGGTTTTGGGGAGATTGAAGATTGGATAGGCCTGCTTATTGGCGGGTCTACTGTTTAATTGTTGGTTTCTGATTTTTCTTGCACATTTTTTCTGTCGTTTAGTTAGAACTTGTTGTTGATCATTTATGGCTTTTATCTGCTCCTGTCTTGGTTGTTCTTTTACAGTCAAATGATGAGAATAATTAATCCGGTCTGGAGGTATAACCCCTGGTGATGTTCGTTCTTCAGTTGATTCTCCAGTTTTTATTTTTAATGTATTTTTTTGGTGGATGTTTGAGTCTATTGTTTGTTGTGAAGTTTCTGTAAGGGGTCTTTCACTCCTCGCTTCTAAGTTGGCTGTGGCTTCATTAAGCATGGCTTTATGATGGTCACGGGTAATTATCTCTCTTTCATCAAATGTGCAGATGGTGCCATGATTTGCACGTTTGCATTTCTGTAAGATGTTTTTGAGTATTGATGGTAGATCCCTTAATTTTTCAAGTATGGGGCTACATGTACAATTTTAGGACTCAACCCGATGGTTATTCTGGTCATGAAGAGTTGCAAATGGGTTTGCCATGGCATCAAGTTTTTTGTTAATGTCAGAGATATACTCTGCAATTATACTCATGAGGTTTATTTGGATGTCGAGTTTATCGGACTGCATATTCAACGTTTTAATTGATGTTTCTAGTATTTTCCCTAAAGCACCATGTAGTTCAATTATGGATTCTAAGTTTTGATTAGGACCAAGCTTTTCTGGTTGTTGGCACCGGTTGACCTTGTGATTGGGTTTGTTGGTTGTACGGTTGAAGAGTTCCTCGACGTTTTCACCTGCCATAACAACTCGGTGTTCCGTGTTTAATTTGGTCAGGAGACGTGCTTTATCCATAACTTTTGGGTGTAGTGAGTCGGACAATTCCAGCACACTCGATATTTCTATTATTGTTGTATCCTGTCGGGCTACCTGGTTTGTTTTTTTGAATGGGTCCATGGGTGGGTATGCTTCCTGATCCGACCCACTTGATATCTCAATTAGGTTTTCCGTTGTTGATTCTAAAAGCAGTTGTTTGCTTGTGTGACAGCCGGCTGAGGTTTTTTCTTGTGCATCATTAGGTGTGATTACGAACTTGTTAAGTGGTTTCATTTGCTTGAGGTCAGTTTCTCTTTTGTTCTTGATTTGTTTGTCGTTGGCTGGAGTTATGCGTTGGACTTGTAAGATTTCCTTATTATCGAAGAGAATTTGGGAATCCAACCAGGAGTTACTCACCTCATCCTTTTTATTAGGATCGACCATTGCTTGATTTAGACGTGACTCTTGTCTGGGTGTAGAGTGCTTATTTGGTTGTTCTATTTACGCTGCACCTAAATTGCTGGTGTTAATGCATCCCAGGTCATTATTGTCTGTGCATGAAGGGCTACCAGCCTCTAATTGGTCCAGATTAATGTCACTTATTGATAATGCTGGAGATGCGGTTGTCCTTGTTGCTCTCATTTGACTTGTGTGCATTTTGCCATTTTCTAGTGGATTTTCAGTGGTATTGTCCGAGATCCTGTCAGTAGAATCTTGCGGTGTTTTGTACTTTGCTTGTGTTTACGCCTGGGCGTGGCCTCCAATTTCCATGTGCACTTGAACTTGTGTATGAATCATATACTCGTTGTTCCCCTGGCTTATTGACCTATGAGCCTCTTGGGCTAGTGTCATGCTCCTGCCTTGTTCTTCTGTTCCGATGCCGTTTGCTGTGCTGATATTTGAATAGGGTAAGGGGGTTGATGCAACTACCGACTGTGTGCTTGCCTTACTTGCCTTACTTGGTGTCAAAGGTTTTTGAAGTGCATTTGGAGTTGCTGGCATTGTGTAGATTGCTGCGACGGGGTCGTTCAGGAATGAGAATTTGCCTGTGGGATTCATTGAGCCAAATATCGAATAAATTGGTGGTATTAGTGAGGTTGTGAGGGGCTTAACCGCATTGTTCTCAGAGTTATTGGTTGCTGATTTGATTTTAGATTTCCGCTTCGTGAGTTGTGGTGGATTCCTTCGTGTCCTCCCCGACCTCATTGTTCCTGGGTGAACTGACGTTGCGTGCCTTTTGCTGCCTTACTGCCTTACTGGCCTTAAAGCCAAATGAGCTGAAGTGAGGCTGGCCGAACTGGATTTTTTTTTTGTTTTGTTTTGTTTTTTCCCGGGACTTGATGCCTCTACCCTGAATTGCCACTTGTCACTTGATTAGGTGTTTTTTTTTCTTTTCTGCTCACCCTGCTCCTACTCCTACTCCTACTCCTCTTTGCTGCTCCTCAGCAGTAGAGGGCGCGAAAATCAGCTTGACTTATTTGCCTGACTTGGGTTGATCAAGTGGTCAGATGTTGAACTATTGAATTGCCACTTTCCACTTGATTTTTTTTGTTTTTTGTTTTTGCTGTTCACCCTACTCTTCCTCCCCTTTGTTGCTCCTCAGGGTGCTCGACACCACTACCAGCAAGGGGGGGGATGCATGGGGTGTGTGCCCTGCTGTCCTACTGTCCTGCTGTGGCACAGGACAGGCTGAAGGTGGCACAATTGTGGGAGAGAGAGAGAGCGTGCTTCTACAAAACTGCCTCTTCGCGCAGATGACAGGGACGGTGAAAAGATGATAAAGAGGCAGATCTGGGCTAGGCTGAGCAGTGGCTGTGAACGTGCTCCCTCCGCTCACACCGCTCACACCGCCCGCTGCCTCTGCCTCCGCTTCCGCCCCCCTTGCGTCTCCTCACCGCCTTGATCGGGTACGTGCGTGCAGTTCTCGCAGCCGCTGTCACTGGGTGCCACTGAGTGCTGTCGGGCAAGTCACCGAGTCCGAGCGAGTCACCGAGCCTCCAGGTCCGAGTCTCCGGGTCTCAAGGAAGGACTCAAGGACGGGCTCGGGCTCAGGATCAGCCCCCGCTCTGCTCCAGCCCCAGCTCGGCTCGACAGAAATAGCAGCTCGGCACCGCGGGCTCCTCCCGGCTCCCGGCTTCTCTTTCGTCTCCTCTTGCGGCTCTCCTTGCCACTCGCCTGCGTTGCGGTCGCGTTCTCCACTCGCCTGCTCGCCTGCTATTGCTCGACAGCGCCACCTCCTGTTGGTCAACAAGGTTCGAGGGATGTGTTTCAGTCTTTAAATGAGTTTGTGGTCGTAGAATCTACTTGATCTCCTTAGAGCTTTTTTCCTTCAAAAGGGATGTTTAGAAAGGCAGATTTCTCAGAAAATCGGTCTTCCAGTCTCTAGTCCACGGGGTCCTCTTGCCTAGAATTAAAGCTCCTGGCCCCACCACTGTTGCTCTTAAGCTAAAATGGAATCAACCGCGATATTCTGAGGGATTTTGTTCTTGCCATATTCTAATTCATATGTCTTTTTCAAGAATCTTGGAATGGAAGACTGCTCCACCTCCTTCCATCATCTCAAAATTATCTCCTTAATTTTTTTATGAAGAAGGAGAGCCAAGCCTGACAGCCCCTCCTCATCTTCCTGTGCTGGAGGGAAGACAAACCCTAAATTTTACCTCATTTGATTAAGCAGCTGCACTAACTCCTCTCTTGTCATGCATTTCTCTGATGAATAAGTATTCAGAGTCTCAATGCAGAATCTGAAGAGTCAGGAGACTTGGTGCCTTGGACCACTCCCCACTCTCCCTGGGCTTAAATGCAAAACCTTGGATACTGCTGCCTTGATCATTTGCTACACCTGGGAGGCAGATAAAGTGTTGGGCTTCCAGGTGACAACAATATGGAATCCCTAGATCTTTCTTTCAGGCTCGCCATCCTCATTGTTAGAGTCCCAAGAGAGAGAACGAGAGAGAGAGAGAGCAAGTATGCCTTCTCTTTTCCCTTCTCTTGTCTTCCATGTTCACACCAGATCATTTAATGACAAAGAATTTGGAAAAGCAACACACCTAAATACTCCTGACCAGCTAAAAAATCACCAAACAGAAGAAAGAGGAAATACAAATGTCCACAAATAAGCAGACTTCAAGCCAAAGCCAACATTATTTAACCACCAAGAAACTGAGAAATGAGAGCAAACTGCGCCATGCGGTGCGCAAGGGTGTGGCCATTTTGAGTTGCCTGCTTCTGTTTCTCTCTCCTTGCCGGTCGCTAATCCAATTTTAAGTAATTTGCTACTGTTTTACCTGCCGTGTTGGATTCTTTGAATTTTCTCATTTAGTTATGTTGCATCCAGGTCTAGACCCTGCTACTAAATAGTTTGTTGTATTCATATTTTAGTATTTTAAGTTGGTGCAATAGTTCCTGCTTTTTATTTCCGTGATTTTTTTTTCCATTTGTTTAATTGAATGTTCTAAGTCACTGAGGTTTTTATTTGTGCATTTGTGTTTGGCATAATGCTAATGAGGTCTTAATGGCATCCAATAGGTGACTAACTGACAAGTGGGCTTGGCCTCTGGTTCTTTTCAATACTGTAAAACTGTTGCAAGGCTGAAAGTGTTTAATAAAGATATTTACATTACGTACAATAGACTAGTAAAAGTGTTCTTTTTTACCAGAAGTCTGATCGAACGTTGACCAAACGCTGCTAATCAAATGGAATGTATTAACCTTCAACTTCTAAATGCTTAAAATAGCTTTCTCCTTAAATTTTGGTACATGACAAAATGATAGAACATTTAGTCTGAATGCACATTTGATACAGACACACAAGTAAAAAAAAACACATGCATACCACTATAAAAATATATTAAAACATAATGTAAAAGCTGTTATAAAATGAATTTATGATGCCATATACATTTCTACCTGCCCCTTCACTGGCACAAGGTTCTTGATCTCCAGTGATATATATAGCTCAGTGAGCTATGAAACATCATCAAGGGGCTGCATGCAAGCTGCATTGCATAAGTGTACATACAGCCTTGCTGTTTTAAACAACTCCTTTTAATTCTAAAGTTACTAAAATGGTTCTAGTGTGTACCAAGGGTGGCACCTACGTAATGGCAGAGGAGCGTAGCCCCACTCGTCAGAGTTAGTCACAGAAAAATAAAAGTTTTTAAGAGTCCTGGAGCTCCATGCTGCCAAACTGATTCCCTGACGAAAGGAAATTAATTTCTGACAGCCTGAAGTTTTGATACACTACAAAGCAAATGAAACTACGCAGGATTATGAATGCACACACCTTTATGTTTTTTGTACAATACATTTGAGCTCTAATACCATGATCGATGAAACAAGGTTTGCCATATTGATCCGCTTTGGAACATATTTTCTTCCTGACTCACAAAATTAATTGTCTTCTTTGGAAATATGTACAGGTTTTGGCATACAGACTCGGAAATGCAGTATACATGGCTCTTTTTTATACCCTGAACAATTTCCAAAACCCAATGATATGAAGTGTCTTGTATTTTGTCAAATACTTTGATATCATTCCCTCTTTAATAGGTCTAGAAAACTATGCTTCTTACCTGTGGTGTGAGACCTTCTTTGTGCTTTTCATCTGCATGAATGGATGCCTTTTCCTCACTGAAGAAACTATTACAGTTTGAAGTCTTGTTTACAAAATTGGCAACCACTGATCTGGTGTTAACGTTGTGCAAATGCCTAATGAGGTGGCTTTCACAGAAAAACATGCCTTTTTTAAAGATGAATGGGCTTTATCTAACAAGGCAAATGCTGACACATATTTGGATATTGCCAACAAAGAGACATCAATACCACCTTAACTCATGTCCAGTATTATCATTCAGATGAACTGGTGTTGCTTATGCTCCTTGACGTTCGGCTGTCTTCAAAACCAACATTTCTGAACCAGCTGGCTGGGGTGATAAGCATGACCATTAACTGGCTGTCAACCCGGAAAGCAAAAGAGGGGTTAGACAAATTCCAACTGAACAATATATATACAATATTGTATCCTGTTTTTATTCATAACTAGGCCAGATCACGTTGCTTTAGCTACACACCAATAACTAGTTTTTGGGACTGTTTACTAGGGGGCATACTTTTACATTATCTTCTTTTACACCTTAGGCCCCCCAGCCCTGAGGGCTTACAAGTCTCACTTTATGGGTGGTGTAGCTAATATATAAGTAGGTTTTGATACATGGCAAAGGCACTTTAACTTGCTGTGAGACACTTTGGAATTTTTAAACTGCAGCCAGTCAGAGCAGCCCTGGCATTCCTAATCTAGAAATTCTGTCCTATTTACTGAGTACTCTTGTTTTTCTAACCATTCAAGTTAGCTGCTGTAAATACATCCTAGTATATGTTGGTCTACTACTGCTTGGTCTAGCAACTCCATAGAAGAAACATAAATAATGGTGCTCTCTGGGTCATGCATGTGGGTGTTGTACATACCCAACCCGCATATGACATTTAACTACTGTGGGAGCTGAAAAACAATAATAATCTGAACCCCGATATTTGGATTCCACAAACGTTTACCCAAATAATTTGACTCCAGCTTCTCCAGTTGATCTAGCGGTTAGTGACCACACTCCACATCAGAAAAACACAATTTACATGGGCGTCCGCAGGGGGGGGTAAGGAGGGACGATTGCCCCCCCTTGAAGCCCCCCTCATTGCCCCTCCCCCCCCAAAGATGCCCATGGTGCCGAAGTCTGGAGGCCTGCGCCTGGGAGCTGGCGCCATGATCCTGGCCTGGGATCCACTGGAGCAGGGTTACAGGGACAGCGCTGCAGGATTACAATGGAGGTGAGAGCCAGGAGGGGGACTCACCAACGGTGTGGTGAGCTCACGGTCTGGAGCATATGGCCGTACGGTGCCAGAGTACTAGGGCTGGATGCAGGCGCGCAACGCACATTGGACTCAAAAGGCTTCAGCCCCCCCCCTTCCCGGTCGTGTGTGGCAGTCCAGGATGAGACAGCTTCCCGGGCACACATACAGCCGCACCTGAGTACTTCACAGGTCTTTTAAAGACCTTTTGCTTGTTAATGAGGCTTTGATGTCTCCCCCCCTGCTTAGAGCCCCTGCAGCTCTACTCTGCTTTTTGCTCGAAGAATCACCCCCCCCAAATTTTTTCTTAGCCCCCCCTCCCCGAAATTTGACTCCAGTTGCGCTTCTGGCTGGAGCTGAACCTGGCTGCTCTGTGTCTATCGTACCCTGGGTCGCACCGAGAGCAGGCTGTTGAAGATAAAGGCTGAAAGCTAAAGCTTAATATAAATTGCCCACACCAACGACTCCATTGCTAACTAGCACACAAGACTGCACCCATTTTTGAATCTGTGCTCTCCCTTTCGACCGTGGGTGTTTTGGTGGATGCCTCCTGGCTTATACTGGTCCCTTATTGAAACGGACTAGCACATGTGAGAGACCTGATGCAAGGGGCATAAGTTGTGCAGCGTTTTAACCCCCACAATACCATTGCCCACTGCCTTATATCCCTCTATACCCCACACCTCGTGCTCACTGCCTTATATCCCTCTGTACCCCGCACCTTGCACTCACTGCCTTATATCCCTCTGTACCCCACACCTCGCGCTTACTGCCTTATATCCCTCTGTACCCCACACCTTACGCTCACTGCCACAACATATCCCTCTGTACCCCACACCTTGCGCTCACTGCCTTATATCTCTCTGTACCCCACACCTTGCGCTCACTGCCTTATATCTCTCTGTACCCCACACCTTGCGCTCACTGCCACAACATATCCCTCTGTACCCCACATCTCACGCTCACTGCCTTATATCCCTCTATACCCCACACCTTGCGCTCACTGCAGGGCTCGACAAATCCACTCGACCGCTCGCATTTGCGAGGTAAATTTTGTGAGGTCGAGCTATTTTCAGGTCCTACTCGCCCTCTCTGGTGAGTAGGAAAACATACTAACTTTTGTCCTCCGTCTTTGTAAACGGAGCAAATGTGACAAGATAACAAGATTTAAAGGCCTTTTTATTGCTCACAAAGCAAATGAGCAATAAAGATGCCTTTAAATCTTGTTATCTTGTCACATTTGCTCTGCTTTCAGAGACGGAGGTCAAGTAGGTTATTGTTAGGTCGAGGAGATTTTTCAAGGTACTAACCTGCAGGACTAGTACCATTTTTCAGATTTGTCGAGCCCTGCACTGCCTTATATCCCTCTGTACCCCACACCTTGCACTCACAGCCTTATATCCCTCTGTACCCCACACCTTGCGCTCACTGCCACAACATGTCCCTCTGTACCCCACACCTCGTGATCACTGCCACAACATATCCCTCTGTAACCCACTCCCCGTGCTCTCCCTTTCCACTGTGGGTGTTTTGGTGGATGCTTCCTGGCTTATACTGGTCCCTTATTGAAACGGACTTGCACATGTGAGAGACCTGATGCAAGGGGCAGAGGCATAAGCTGTGCAGCGTTTTAACCCCCCACAATACCATTGCCCACTGCCTTATATCCCTCTATACCCCACACCTCGCGCTCACTGCCTTATATCCCTCTGTACCCCGCACCTTGCGCTCACTGCCTTATATCCCTCTGTACCCCACACCTCGCGCTCGCTGCCTTATATCCCTCTGTACCCCACACCTTACGCTCACTGCCTTATTTCCCTCTGTACCCCACACCTCGCGCTCACTGCCACAACATATCCCTCTGTACCCCACACCTTGCGCTCACTGCCTTATATCTCTCTGTGCCCCACACCTTGCGCTCACTGCCACAACATATCCCTCTGTACCCCACACCTCTCGCTCACTGCCTTATATCCCTCTGTACCCCACACCTTGCGCTCACTGCCTTATATCCCTCTGTATCCCACACCTTGCGCTCACAGCCTTATATCCCTCTGTACCCCACACCTCGCGCTCACTGCCACAACATATCCCTCTGTACCCCACACCTCGTGCTCACTGCCACAACATATCCCTCTGTACCCCACTCCCCGTGCTCATTGCCACAACATATCCCTCTGTACCCCACACCTTGCGCTCACTGCCACATATCCCTCTGTATCACTCCTCACACTCACTGCTTGATTGCTCACTTTACCCTGCCATTCATCTTCTACGTGTTCTCTCCCCTTCCACTCGCTCTACCCCTTCCTTCTTTTAGTACCTTACTCCTTTCTCAATACCTCTACTTCTTTTCCTCTTCAGTAACATCTCTCTGACACATCTCTGCACTTCCTTTATATCACTTACCCCTCTACCTCACCTGTCTACCCCAGTCTTTATTATGCCCATTTCCTCAGCTGTCTCTACCTGTTTCTGACACACCTCACCCTCTCTCTACCTGGCCCTCTCACGTTCTACAACTGCGTTACTCTCCCCTCTCTAACTTTGATTTACATGTCTCTGCTCCTGAATCTTTTTTTTCTACACCTCACTTCTTTGTCTACCCTTCACCCCTCGCTACCCTTCTGTTTGCCTCACTACGGTCTTTACCCGACCCACCTTTCAGTGCCTCTTCCCATTTCGCCTCCCTCCCTCACAGCGCTCTCCTAACATCTGTTTCTCCCCTCACCACCATGCCTTTCTCTACCCCTCCTTACCTTTTTAACCAGCCTAACTTTCTACCTTCCTGTTATTTCTGCTAGTGAACATTTCATTTCACACCTCCGGTTGTTTTACCTATGCATTCAAATTGAGTAGGTCATTGCTATGCTCCCAACCCGGCATCGAGACCCAGTCCCCCAGCCTCTCAACATGCCCAGATATAACAACAAGCATCGGCATAGCCAAGAGGGCTTGCCTTTGGGACCTGCTGCATAACTAAATACTTATAAGGTCCCAACGGCGAGACACATGCCAATGCTTGTTTTTCTCAGCTTGGCCTGAGCATTACCCGATCCTGATTGTCTGCCATTTTAGCCCTGCCCCTATTGATTAACATTAGCCATGACCCTTCATTTGCCAGGTTTACACCCCCCCCCCGTAAAAATTTCCACGGACGCCCATGACAATTTAGAAAAGTTAAACAAATATAAACACTGGAAGAGTAAAGAATGGAGTTCAAACATAGGGCAAAAAAGTGGATTTCTAATACAGAAAAAGTTAAATGTGGTGCTGAGAAAATATGCATAAAATGCCATAGAGGCTTAAAATACAGAAATTACAAGATACATACAAAATCGTAAAAACACATCAAGGTGTCGATTCCGATCCGGTAAAATGCGCTCCGAATCGTCGTACGGGGCATTTTTTCCCCGTACGAATCGTATCCGTAGACGTCCCGTACGTACGATGAAGTACGATCCGTACTAGGTGCCGAACTCCGTACGAGTCGTACAGGACTCCGTACGACTCAAATCTCCGTACGAATCTCACTCGAACCCGCTGTACGCGACATCGCGGCTAGTTTTTACGACCCAGCAAGTACGATTCGTATCGGGTACGCACCGTACGACCCTTTTCCTACGGGAGCTGAAAACAGTCGTAAACGCACCGTTCGCGCCGAAACAGGTACGGAATGCCCCCCCCCCCCGGGTATGGGACGTACCCCCCATGATCGCAGGGGTACGCGCCGTACCCCTGTGATCATGCGGGGTACGTTTCGTACACCCAGCGTACATGGGGTACGCGCCGTACCCCATGTACGGTGGGTGTACGGCACGTACCCCATGTACGCTGGGTGTACGGCACGTACCCCGCATGATCACAGGGGTACGGCGCGTACCCCTGCGATCATGGGGGGTACGCGCCGTACAGTGTGTAGGTGATCATGCGCTTTTCCGTACGAATCGACGTGTACCGTACGAATCGCGTCCAGGTCGGCCGATCGGAATCGTCCGGTCGTACGGCGTCCGTACGAGTCGTACGGAAACGGCTCCGGATACGAATCGTACGGACGGGGATTTTACCGGATCGGAATCGACCCCCAAGTGTCCAGCACATAAAGAGTAAAGGCAAATCCAAAAAAGAGTCAGAGTCAAATGGACATAAGAAATTAAAGTCTCTAGTAACAGCAGTCCTAATGACAGCTGTAAAATCCAACAGAACCAGAAATGGATCAGCTAACTAAACCCACCCAAGAACTTTCATACACAAATCACACTTTCTAAAAATAGAATATGCCAATACAGCATAACATTATCGTGCATAGTGTCGCATTGGCAAATCAGAACATCCATGCAGTTAGAAAAGACGTTTCTTAAGGTAAGAGACATATTCCATCTTCTCCCTCAGAAATCACCCTCAGGTGATGATCAACACAAATAGAAACATCCCTCTAACAATGCCTCATAGATTCTGCATGTCTACACCCACGCTTCTAGCAGACGTCCTTGTAAATTTTACTTTAGATAAATGGTGGAAGTTTAATTCACAATACAGACTTTCGAATAAGGTTGTACATCACCATTACATTTACATAATTTGCATAGTATTCAGCGGAAACAATTTTGCTTTGCAGTGGGACACTGACGTGAGGGAGAAGGATGTATGACGTTACAACGCGAGATATTACAACGCACTCTGTTACAACGCATTTTTTACAACGCAGGATCCATTACATCGCATGGCATTACAACGCATGACATTACATAGCATATGCTATTACAACGCATGCCATTACAATGTAAGTATAGGTAAGTATATCTTTTTTTTTTAAATTGTAATTAATCTAATTTAATTAATTTAATTTAATTTATTTAAATTAACTAATTTTAAAATTGTAATTAATTTAATTAAATTAATTTAATTTAATTAATTTTAAAATTATTATTAATTTAATTTAATTAATTTAATTTAATTATTTTAATTTAATTATTTTAATTAAATTAATTTAAAATCGTTTTTTAAAAAAAAAACAAAAATACCCCTGTACCTCAAAACCCAAACCTAGCCCTGAACCCTTAAAATACCCCTGTACCCCAAAAACCAAACCCAGCCCTGAAACCTAAAAATACCCCTGTACCCCAAAACCCAAACCCAGCCCTAAAACCTAAAAATACCCCTGTACCCCAAAACCCAAACCCAGCCCTGAAACCTAAAAATACCCCTGTACCCCAAAACCCAAACCCAGCCCTAAAACCTAAAAATACCCCTGTACCCCAAAAACCAAACCCAGCCCTGAAACCTAAAAATACCCCTGTACCCCAAAACCCAAACCCAGCTCTAAAACCTAAAAATACCCCTGTACCCCAAAACACAAACCCAGCCCTAAAACCTAAAAATACCCCAGTACCCCAAAAACCAAACCCAGCCCTTAAACCTAAAAATACCCCTGTACCCCAAAACCCAAACCCAGCCCTAAAACCCAAAAATACCCCTGTACCCCAAAACCCAAACCCAGTCCTAAAACCTAAAAATACCCCTGTACTCCAAAACCCAAACCCAGCCCTGAAACTTAAAAATACCCCTGTACCCCAAAACCCCAAACCCTGCCCTAAAACCTAAAAATACCCCTGTACCCCAAAACCCAAACCCAGCCCTGAAACCTAAAAATACCCAAACACCCCAAAACGTGTACCTCAGTACCCCAAAACATATACTCTTATACTCATACTTATTTTTTAAAATTACTTAAATTAATATATTTAATTTATAATATAAAAAAAATAAATTAATATTTTTTTTATTCATAATATTATTTAATTTAATTTAATAATATTAAATAAAATTAAAAACAATTATATACTTACTTATACTTACGTTGTAATAACATGCGTTGTAATAGCATCTGCTATGTAATGTCATGCGTTGTAAAGACATGCGATGTAATGGATCCAGCGTTGTAAAAGCTGCGTTGTAATAGAAGTGCGTTGTAAAAGTTGCGATGTAACGGTTGTTTCCCGAGGGGGAATGATGCAGAGTAGGTTGAATAGATCATTATTAGCTCTATCCATATAAGAAATAATTGCATTTCATACGAATATGTGGCATAACTATTTTTTTCATTAACTACCCTTCTAAATGACTTAGGTAATATATTTAGTTGCAAAAGCATTAGTTCATTGGTTACGAGTGTTTGCATTATAAAACAAGCATTTACAATGCAACGGTTTCGCCTTTGCAAAAGTTAGAGCTATTGGCATTGTAAATGACAACATTTTTATTTATGTGTTGGTTTTGAAAACAGATAAATAAATGGCATTGTCATTTACAATGCCAATAGCTTAATCTCTCGCAAATGCCACACACACACACCCATAGAGAGTCCCCCCACACAGAGCCCCCCACACGCACACATAGCCCCCCCCACACACACACCCACACAGAGCCCCCCCACACAACCACACAGAGCCCCCCCACACAACCACACAGAGCCCCCCACCCACACTAGCTACACAACTGGTGTGTCACCAGAACTAGACAGATTAGAACACAGCCGGGTCAAGCTAGGATAGTGTAACGATGCTAATGATAATGGAGCATCAAATTCTAGTGAAATTGAAAGTAAAATTAAAATGGGGAGCAATACTTCTAAAGATAACATAATTAGGGTGGTAGCACGCCAGATTTGTCACAGTAACAACATAACAGACATGATGGAGAGACATCAGCACTCAGTTAAACAGGGGGCCAATAGTTATAGAGATAACAAAATTGTAGAGGTAAAAGATACTAATTATATAAATAATAGAGGGGTATGTCAGCAGAGCAAAAACTCTGTGCGAAAGTCACAGTCCAGGTAGAGAGTTTCTTTGAGAGTGAGGCTTGGGCGGACACGAGGATAGGTAATCATTCTCCGTGTTCTCATGAGGGGGGGCAACACGTAGGCCATCTTAGGAGCAAGAAATGGGGGAAAGTTGCCATCTGGTTTTAGGGGTTTTGAGACTAATTGTAATTTGTCTCCTACGATTTGCTGAAACTGCAGGAGAATGAAATTGGAAAGGGGAGGGGGGGGTCTTCTTTTGTTTGTCCAGTCCGCAAGAGTATGAGAATGAAGGTGGGGGGTGGGGGAGGACCGACTTGTCACGGTCGGGGGCTTATTCCGGTAGTGGGGCGACATAAAACATGGCTCAAAGAGGCAGACAAGGGTGTTTATGGGGGGTGGTTAGAGCATGAACCAGGACCCGTGGCCTGGTTCGAAGTCAGGGCCTTGTGGCGGAGGTCAGAGCCGTTAGGAGAATCGTAGACCGCCCGGGGCTTAGAGGGGGGTCAAGAGACAACCGTTTCCAAATTGCGGCTGGCGCTCTGATCTCGGTTCCGGCATCTGTGTCAGTGGGCCCATTGCCAGTAGGGGGCGACTGTGCAGGCAGGGCGGCGGGAAGCGGCACGTTGGGTCAAGGGCCTCAGTATCAACGATCTTGATGTGGGGGTAGCACCGTACGGCGATCCGCACCAGCGGGGGCAGGGCGCAGGAAGAAGCGTAAACGGCACACACAGGGCAACAGAGGTCTGGCTGCTTTGGAGGGCATCCTCGAGCAGGGATGGAGATCGGCACCACCACAGCTTCAGCCAGTCAGAAGTAAGAGCTCATCAGGCCGAGCGTAGTGAAAGCTGGGGCCTCAGCCAGTGATAATGGGAGACCACCGTTGGGAACGGGCACACATGGACAGCGGGAGGGGCGGCGGGAACGGGCTCACGGACAGCGGGAGGGGGGCGGGAACGGACAGCGGGACATCGGGACAGCGGGACATCGCGCAACCCACCCCTGCAAAGGACACTTCCGAAATGGCGAAAACAAAGCTTTAAAAAAAAAAAAAAACACGCCCACCGCCGCATGACGTGGGCAAAATGCGAAAAACTGTCGGGAACGCCCACGAATCTGGTCCGGCCATGACGGACAGATCTCTGTTCCAATGGCTAGCTTCCATTTATGGAGCTAGCCAATGGAACAGAGAGGCGGCACAAACATCCATACTGTAACTCATAACATTTCGCCTGCGCGAAAGTCTGCTGCGCAGCTTTCGGCAAGACGAAACCTAAAAAGGAGAATATAGGAACACTCACAGATAAGAAGTGGCAGGAAGCAAAGAGGGCCCGCATGAAATGGCTAGGGCAACCCAATACCAAATGATCTAATTAAAATACCTGCACCGCACATATATCTCACCCAGTGGAATCTATTGCAACTTGGTCAGATAATACCAGAGTGGTCTGTGTGCGGACCACGCCTGAGACTTCATCCACACCACACTGCGATTTTGTAAGAGTTGACCCTTTTAGGAGGACGTTTACCACACACTGGGAGATTGGTTGGGTTGAAGGATACAGGAGTAAAAGAAGTTGGCCCTGTTGCACATATTGCTTGACTTAACACATGATCAGATGTAAAAGGGCACATAGCCAAGAATCGGTGAAATGCACAATCTCAAGATTTGGAAATGAGGAAGGTGTGCTTAGATCACTGCATGACTTTAGAGATCCCCATATACAAATGTAGAGGTTGCCCCCTCACAACCATTAGAAAATAATAAGAGGGTGGAGGGGGACTGGAGTCAGTACCGGGGAACTGGCAAGAGCATGGGCAAAAATCTAATTTCAAAATATAGTTCACCGATACAGGTGACCCTGTATACTGGATTGCAATTCATTAAATATGTTGGGAACTGACAGACGGATATTGAAAGTGATTTCGCCATGAGTTCCTAGTAATGTTACCAAGTGCTTGCGATGTACCAAATGCCATTGTATTTGCCACAATGATTAAATGGCATCATATGTATAAAAGCTCCCACTTCAGGACAAGCATACTTTTACATGAGATGCAAAAGGTTATGTATGTTAATACCAAACAAGAGTAAATTGCACATGTATGCGTCATGCCTGTACATCCAATTTTTTGTGGAATAGGAAGCCACAAAGATTTAGCAGCTATTATGTGCTATTTATTTATTTAACGAACTTCCACTCACTAACAGGCTGCTCACTCTAACGTTAACTTGAGAAGCAAGGTCTGCTTTTACGGGTTACATGCAAGTGTGTAGACCTTTTTCTTGAGCTAGTATGGCAACATACAATGCCAAAATTGTAACAGTATTACAAAAAAAAGCAAAGTATTGGAACCAGCCACCGCCGATAAATCAGAAAGTAGGTGTTGAAAAAAGATAGAGTACTATTGATTCCACCACTATACATTTTTTTACCCACCTCGAATGTCCTTATTGCATGCCACTTGTGGCGGTCAGACCTTATTACATATATCAAAACCTACCTGGATTTCTTAAAAAAAAAGAAGAAAAAAAAGAGCAGAACCTAGGCTTCTATCGTGAACCCGATACTTCTTTAGATCAGTGTTACAAATAGGAGTTCGTCTATAAAAAAAAAAAAAAACAGGTGTGCGCTAAATATCTGTAAAAGTGCTGCGTTCTTCAGTCATGACAAGGCTGATGAGGCTTGCACACCTGCAAAATGTAGAACCTTTGCATCAGGCCTACTCATTTTCTCATCCGTTGTAAGTGCATCTTTACAAGTCTGAATACTAAACATTACACAACTGCTGAATCCCAGTCAACCCCAGACAAAGAGGTCTATAAAAACGAATAACCAAAAAGAATGGCGTCGCTTTAAAAAGCATTACAGGAACAGGGAGGATGTGGTCGGCCCACTGTTGATGACGGTGTCCATGAATCATCTCCCTTGAATGACGAATGCTTGTTCCCCTCCTTAATATAATACTTTCAGTAAAACACTATAGTAAAAGGTATATATGTGGCCCATATTCACGCAAGCACCTAAAATAGGCTATAAAAGTACAGTCATGATTTATTTAGCAATATGTCGATTTCAATGCTTTGCTCTCCATCGCAACTGACGCCATGTCCTTTAGAGCCAGCAGCCCTCTGGCATGTAGGGCCAACACCAGCTTTAGGCTGCAGCATCCATGCACCAACACGTAGATATCCCATTTTCCAGGCAAGGCAGCGTCGTAGTGTCAAACCACTCACCTGCCGATCTGCCTTACCAAGGGAGGAAAACTCACGCCGCAACTATGCTTCTTTCCAGCCAGTAGACTGCGTGCCCTTCCCACCTTGCATCCCTAATACAGCAGTCACACCACCCCCCCTCTGTATAGGGGTATCAAATGGCTCCATCAGAGCGATAACCCTTTGCTCCAGTCCTGGATCTCCATTCAACAACAAATGCATTCTGGGAGTTGTAGTCTTAGCTCTCTCAAGTTTGCCCAATGCAACTTACATAAAAAAATTACATTGTAAAGGAAAAGAGAAACACTGGAGCACTTTATCTCGGAGTCACCTTACCTAGATCGTGACAAGCTCACAGTGTAGCGGTACACGCCCCATCCCCAAAATACCATCAATAACCTCATCACAATTCTTTTGTTTTTCACATCAACCTTGTCCAGGGTGAGCTTTGTAGAGAGAGACATTTTGCACTGCCACGAACAGCTGATGCACTTAGGAGTTCGGATTTCAGACTTCAGACCTGCACTGCGCTCCCTCCCCGAACCGACTGCACCAGCCTCTCCCTGCAGGTCACCTTAAGAGAGTATAAAATGTCAAGGCCTCTAAGTCCCGCCTGCTCGTTCATCCGATTGAGTAAATGAAGGCACATCTCACAGGGCAGAAAACTCTGATTGGTTAACGCTGGAATCAATTGAGAAGAGGAAGGAGGGACAGGGTAGGTTGCGCAGGCAGCTGTCACGTTCGTCACGGAGCTCAGCAGCATACACTCAATGAGCTGCACGCGCTCATGGCAATAGAAAGCGGGGGGCGCTCTACTATTTTTTATTTTTTATTTATTTATGGGGATGCACATTTTCTTTTTCCAAGCCAAGGAACAGTAAATAACAAGTCGGGTCCCGGGCCGGCAGCCAATCACAACGCGGCCCGGGAAATGACGTCACGGTGGTGTCCCGGGCCGGCAGATTCGGGGGCGTGTTTTTCGTGCTCTCCCCTTCCCATTGATTGGAAGGTAAAATTCCAGCCAATGGGAAGAGGAGAGGGCGTGACTTAAAAAAAGACACGGAAACGCCCCCGAATAGTGTTTTCACGGGGAAAGCGTGATTGACAGCCAATCTCTTCCAATGGCTAGCCTCCATTTATGGAGCTAGCCAATGGAAGACAGAGGCGGAACCAAAGCCCCATATGTAGGACATAAGATTTCGCCCTGGGCGGAGCAACTGCTACGCAGTCGCTACGGCCAGGTCGAAACCTAAAAACATTAATTATGAAAAATAATTTTCACAAAAAGTTTGCATATTTCTAGTATTTTCAAAAAATGTAGAAAACATTACCACACCAATAGAACCTTTTTTGCACCCTCATCTATTGCCTTAGAGCGTACTCAAAGTACGGCCCGCGGGCCAATTGCGGCCCGCCAGACCTTTCCTTGCGGCCCCAACAGCAGTCACGGACTCAGCTGCCATTACTGCTGGTGAGGTGTCTCCTTGGGGGCCGCATTTGCGAGAAAAAAAGGCCAAAGGGCATGCGCAGACAATTAGTGTCTCTATGCTCACCTGCGCACCCCCCTCATCTGCCCTCGTGACCTCATAGGCTTGCGTAGCAGCAGGACCTACTTCAGACGCCAACGGAAGCAGTGTGCCGAGTTGAAACTGAGCCGAGATTCACTGGCCCCTGGCACCAATTGCCGCGAAAGCAGTATTATATGCCAATGCCATAATTGTTATGCCTGGGCCCCATTCCTTGTGGATTTCTGCTGCTAGACCTTGTTCATGCACCACACAAAAGATAAAGATATTGTTTGGGGTTTTCCAGGGCGCTTAAAATCTTGGGCAGAAGAGTTCTGGATGTTTTTCTTTTCGAGTGGTTTTGCATATTAATTTAAGTGCACAGGACAGTAGATGGCGCTGTTGCCGTATTGTGAGTAAATCTTCGGTTGAAATGAACTTTTTTTTATGCGAGGCCCGTGCTAGTTCTTTCACAGTTTCATCATTTCAGAACTGAAGCATTTTCAATTTTATATACAACAAAGCCATAGTTGTTGCTTATTTATCTTATGCAACTAACAACTATTGGGATCTCCATTTTCGCCCTCCGGGTTAACCAACAATATCTCATCTCAATACAAGCATCACTGCTCAAAGATTTTGATGTAAGTCAAATAGACTTGTTTTAGTTCTTTCATAGTCTCATAACTGAAGCATTTTCAATATTATAATATATTTACAACAAAGCCATAGTGGTTGCTTATTTATCTTATGCAACGAACAATCATTGGCAAAGCCAATATTCCGGACTTGTTGCAGGTATAATGTCACTGGTTGTATCTGATATACCTGGATACAATGACAAACCGCAAAATACCAGTAGGGTGGCAAACTATGCTAAGCACAGATTTTGAAATGGGTTTGATTTTTTTTTTACTCTAACCCCACCCACCCACTGACCCCGCCCCCACCGGTGCGGCCCTCGGCCACTAACCACACTGTAATTTTGGCCCCCGACAGAAAGTTTGTGAGTACCCATGCCTTAGAGGAAAATTAAATAAGCCAATTAAGCTAAACCAATGCACAGTGCGTGTTTTAGGTAAAAATCAAGAACGCTGTAACACCTGAGACCAGCACCTGCAAAGAGACCTCCAACAAGCACATTAACCATCTGAGTAATCTTATAAGTATCATAACGGGGGCCACTACAGCTATGTGATTCTGTGGCCAAAGAGTTTTCCACTTACTTATAGATTTAATTCACCATGTGCTGTATATTGCCGATTGCTACAAAAAAATAGTTTCTAGCTGAAACAACTCAAAAGGTACCAAAAAAAGGCATTGGCCACAATTGTGGTTGGTCATGGTTTTAGGTCTCGCCTACGCAGCGCGCATGCGCTGCTTAGGAAAAAGACCTTTAGCAATCGAGTCGGTTTTGAGGCCAAAAACGAGCACGCGTTGCATTGCTTTCAATGGCAATGCGTGCACGGTTGGCGATTCCCTTGCGGGAGCGAGCAGCGGCGCCATATGTTAGCAATTATCGTGCCTTGCTGCTCGCTCCCGCAAAGGAATCGCGCAGGCCCCCTCCTCTCTCCCCTTCCCCTGCTGCTGCGCGAGGCGCGGGCGCTTGGGCTTGTTTTTGTTAGCATGCGATCACTATGACAATGGGGATGTGTACGTAGAATGTTCAGTTAGATGGCAGGTTTTTCTACTGTAGGGACTATTGTATATGTTACTAAAGACCTCTACCAAAGTATAAACGCTGTCAATTTTGGCCATCTATTGGTGATTTCGGCACTGACATTTGTTATGCCTCTGAATTTTGATTTGTTGTTCTGGAAAATCAATAAAATATGTTTTTTTTAAATGTAGCTGCCCCTTTGCTTTTCCGCGCAGTGTTATAGCTTCAAGAGCGCACAGGGTTAAAGATAATGTCAGATTTACAAAGAAAATGAAACCAATAAAAAGAGCAGCAGATTGATATCGACACAGACATTTGATGTAGCAATAAAATGAGGGATAATAAAAGGATATGTATTACAAAAACCGAAGTGTTTTACAAGCCAGAGGGTTGAGTGTATTTGGAGAAGACGCCTCCACTTCCAATATTACTTCCAATGGTATTTAATCGGTTGAGGGCGATCTTTGTATAACTGAGTGTGTGCCGGCAGCAAAGCTGCACTACTTTGTGGGACTGGCGGGATGGTTATGTTCTGTCAGCAGGTGCTACCCTCACCAGTTGAACTGTGTGACACTCACTTCTCTACTTGCCGTTAGCGCAGTAGGGGTTTGATGAAGAGGAGGGCCAGAAGTTTGACCGGGGCCTCAGCAGTGCTCAGCTGGATGTGCCTCATCGCTCTAAGTTCAGCACTATGCTTTGCGCACTGGGCTTTCTTGGTGGGCATGGCTGGTGATTGATCGGCAGGTGAGCAGACCCCGCGCCCAGGATGCACGCCGGTGTTGCTTTAGTGCGCATGGCCAGGTTTGGCGGAGGTGATTGGTGGGCGAGTAGGCCCATCGGCAGTTCCTGGCTCACTCCGGTGCTTCCCCGGGCAGCGCAGCATTGCTAGGCCGGACAAGTCTCCCTTTATTGCGCTCCACGGGGCTCCCAAGTATTCCTGCAGTAATAAAGAGGGGCTGCGGTGCCAGGCACAATAAAACAATGGGAACATTATTGAATTCATCACATCCTTTGATGTGGATACTTACATATCTAGACCGTGGCTTCAGGCAAGGAGGAAGGGAGGGGGGAAGGAGGTTAGCGTCTTCAGTGCTTTACCAGGCCGCACACGGGGACGGCCAAGCGACGGGATAGAAGCTGTGATAAGAGTCTTGCTTAATCTATAATGTGTACCCCGACGTTTACACCTCAGCATCAAATAAGTAAACGTTATCGACGTGTCAGAACAAGCCTCGTCTCTTCTGCTCCGCCAACATCTTAGCTGGCGTTGGTCCGCATTGGGACTTGTTGGGATAGGTTTGTCTTCTCTGAGAGCACACAGCATCTTTTAATGGAGAGTGTGAGGGTATTAATGCGGACTATGTTGCATGTATCCCAATCTCCCCTCGTAAAAAGCTCTCTTTTGTTTATCTGCAAAACTGCACTGGTGTCAACTCCTGTTGCTTCGATCTAGATTCTTACTGTCTTTTCTGTGCAAGAGGGAGGGAGGACACACTGTCAACACACTAGTCTAGATGGAATAACTCTGGTGGTCAAACAGCAGGCCTCCATAGACTTCTTTACTGTACTTCTGTGAGTGAGTTCTCCCTGAAACCATCCATAATTCTGTTTTGGTCCACTCCCAGAGTGTGTAGTAGGATTACACTATAATATTGACAGTATCAATACTCAAGGGGGCATGTATCTGATATTGTCACTACAGACTGGAAGACCTGTTGACGTGATCCTATAGCCCCCTCATGCCCCTTCAAGCCTCTGACTACTCATACTCACCATACAATGGTGTTGTTTTTTGTAATTTCTGGCTTGGGCTGAAATACACCTCCTACCAGTCCAAGAAAGTGTGTCCAGGAAGGAAAGCTCTGAAAATGCCTCTTTCCCCGACTGACTGGCACCCTACAATGTCAAACCAGCCTCCATGCTTATTGCAAAATTGACTCCAATCCAGCACCCCTACCCTGAATAAGCACCGAGACTTTACCAGCAGTATGTTGGAGACAGACAGCCTGAAGACTTGTGCGCATCTTAAGAGTGCTTCATGGACATTGGCCATGTATTCTGGCTTGTTCCTGCCAGCTGAAGCTAAATTGAAACAAAGGTCAGCCCGTGCATCCTGATCTAAAAATCTGGTCTTTAACATCCACATTAAAAAAAGGATATTAGCATTGCCCCAGGATTAGCAGAGCAGTCTTCAAGAGACTGCACAACTGCCCAATAAACCGGGACCTGTCATGCAATGGCAGAGATTAATTGATGACAACAACGTTAAGGGAGCTGCCCCTGGATTAGCACTCCTGCTTCGGCAACCTAGTTAGTTTGTTTCAGCAACCATGTACCCAGTGTGGCACCATCCCCTGCCCACAGTACACAATTACACCTGTAGCGGCATCAAGAAGGGTGTTACGACACCCACCCACCATGTGCTGCAAGACACTATTCCTTTCAGGCCCAATTTTAACCCTCACTTGCATGGCTTTAGGGTGATATTGCTATTTATATAAAAACGTTCTTACCCCTTTCAAAGTCCAAAGTGCTATGTTGTGGGTTGAATAAGTAGCTACTCTGTAACATTTACATAGCTCTTTCTACCCATCTCGAGTCCGTGAAATGCATAGATTTACATCATGTCCCTGAGTGCCTGAAAGAATTGCATGGCTAACAAGCATTGGCATAGCCAATAGGTCTCGCCTTTGAGACCTTATATGTGTTTTTTTATCCAGCGCAATATCCTTGGTGCAATAACATCAACTGTTGCATGGCTAAACACTTATAAGGTCCCAAAGGCAAGACCTATTGGCTATGCCAATGCTTGTTTACATTGTTGGGGAAGCTGTGCATTCTTTTAAAAATGGCTAAAATCATAAATATATTTTGCTTTCTTGGTCTCTAAAAGCACATCTGGCCACAGGTGTTTTTTTACACTTAGGCAACTACTTTGTGTATGTGCTTCCTGTGAAAAGCCAGAATACCATCACTCGATGTGAAGTTAGCCAATGACTGAAGTGGACTAATCCATTGCCCTTTGCTCTGTACTACGGAGTGTGAAAGAAGAATGACATGATAACAGACCAATGGATGAATAAGGATGGCTGAAACCAACTATTTTATACAAATACTTTTAGTCAAATCAAAAGGTCTTGGTTAAAGCAAAACCTAAAAACAGCCACATACCTAGTGCCATGTAGTGGCGGACCATTAGCAAGGCCTGACTAGCCAGTTGCGGAAGACTGTGTTCATGTGCTTAAATTGTACTGGTGAAGTTAAACAATTGCCTAGACATTATTGTTTGTTACAAATGTTTAAAGTAGCAACATAATACAGGAATAGAAGTGCAGCAAAATTTAGAATTTCTTCACCCATAATTTAGTCAATCAGCTGCATAAATTGTTCTTCTATTGTTGCAAGGTTCAAGTAACCTTGCTCAATTCCTAAATCTTAAAAAATATGGGAAGATCTCAGTCACATATGTCTTAACTCACTAAGCAATCTTAAAACGTTGTGAATCGTTGTAATTTTTTCTTTGTTGACAATTTTTTTCGAGAGATAACTTGTCAAACACTAACTGAATAAGGTTTTTGGTTCATTCCACTTCTCAGAATACTGCATTCCCAGAATAGTCTCTCATGTCTCAGCATCCTTTCTGCCACCTTCCCATATGTGGAATCTGCTTTTGAATCATAGTGTTTAATATAGTAGAAATTGAGCTTAAGCTAACATAAGCCTGTTTCATGCTTTCTTTCATTCTGAATGAGAAATCGTAATATACCATGCGATCACTGCTGCTCTTGCTTCCCTTGCTGTAATAAAGAGTTGTCAGCTTTTACACTGAAACACTGAAGCTTTCCCAGTCATACCGAACATGATGCACTTAACTAAGGACAGCGTGGCTATCCCAGACTGTATTAAATACTTTTCATCAACTCATGTTACCTGAATAGACTCAGAGAACGGCAGAATTTAATGTAATTGTATTATGAGAGAATCTTCTAATGTACTCTGTAATAAAATGTTTCTTCTTGCTTGATCCCCATTGGTGTACATCCTGGGAACCATGTTTTTGTGTATAAAATGCTTTGACTAAAGTCCTATAAAAGGACCTCCAATTTCACTGTTTGAGAGACCCATTTTTCAGCACCTTAGAAGACGAATCCCTGATGGATTTTCTATTGAACTTTACTGAGTTCTCGGTATTTAGGATTTCGGTATTATTCTACTGACGGGTTGATAGACCTGTGAAATTGGTCTCTCGGCAGAGTAAGGACGTACCGCAAGGAATGTAAACTGCAACATGCATGGTGGAGCCGGTGCTTGGCGGCAGATGTTGCCACTCCAGATTCATTGGGAGCGCCGCAGAGGACCCGTGGTCAGTCAGTCTAGGTGAAAGCGTAGGCTGCGGCCACAGTAACCTCCAGGGCCGGACTGGCCATAGCGGGCACTGGGCGTTTCCCGTTAGGTCGCTAGGGTGGGGGCCGGTTTTGGGTCCCTGGGGGGCCGCTTTTGTTACCGGGGGTCGGCAATGTCGGCTCCCGGTAACAAAATCGGTCGAAAGCGGCCGTCGCAAACTGCTCAGCTGCACTCCCCCTGACCCCAGGGGGGGCCAGCTGAGCAGTTTGCCAGGGCCCATTTCTGTTCTCAGTCCGACCCTGGTGACCTCAGACGATTGCAGCAGCCCTTGAAGGGGATTCGTGGCTTGTTTGCTCACCTGCTTGCATCATAGCTCGCTGTTCGGCTGGGGTGCTAGTCTGCATCGTATTGCGGAGATGCTGCAACATCTTGACGGCCTGAGGAACAGGTGCGGGCAAGCTCGGGCATGAGGCATCCGTGGTAAGGGTTGAGAGTGGGATGGTGTGGAAGTGACCTGCTTAGCCATAGGTGCAGCTTGCACCCACTTTACTGCCCCCCTGCCTTGTAGCCCTAAAATCTGCCCACCTGACGGTTCCCCCAGGCCTCTTCCTTAATCGACTCCAGCCCTGTTACTGGCTGCACCCGGCTGAATCTGCTGTGCAATCAAACTGTGTCAGTCCTGTTGGCCACCAGGTTAGCAGATGAGAGTGTGAGCAAGCATGGAGAGAACAAATCAAGCTAACCGTCTCCATATCAGACATTACACAATGTATAAAGACTATTTGCAAACATTTGAGCCTGTTTAAGGAGTTGTACATGCTTCTCAGAGTGCAAAAATATTGGAGTTAACAAAAGTGGGCAGATGCAATGGGATATATGAAGTTAATGATGATAAGTGACAAAACAAACAAGGCAGCCAAGGCAACTACTGAAAGGTCCTACATTGTAACCAAAAGAAAACATAAGCACGAAGTAAACAAAAGCAAAATTCAGGAGTTTTTATTAAAAACCTCCCAAAGGGGACTAAAGCCCATGTCAATCCCAGTCGATTTGCTAATCTCAGGAGTCCTGTTCCCTCATACCGTCAAGTAAAGCTGCAGACTTAGCTTTGTAAAAATTGATAAAGTCGGATTTTTCATCTTCCCAGACTCTCAATGAATATGAAACACACAAAAAGTCACCTAGGCTTTCACCTACATGCATTGCTCCATTGGACTCCCTAACCATGGGCGTGCAGCTAATTAACTGTAAAATTACACAATCGAGAATTTAGTACTTACCACTCATTCATCATCTCCTTGGCCGTTAGAACTACAGACCCTCAAGTCGCCAAAACTCAGCCAAAGGCAATGGTGGAACTCAAGGGGACAAAATCTGACTACTATCATTCATACAATCTAAGGCTGTGATACTTCCCAGCATTGGTGGAAAAGTAGGTGCATGGACAAGGTACATCAACACAGTTTTCCTTCTGGTGGTTGTTAAAAATAACTGAATCAATACAGCCCACAAAAGGACAGCTGGGGCCTGGAAATCTACAATCATTAGGGAGGACATTACAGCACAAGTTTGGGGAAATCAAAGTAAATGATGCATCTCCTTGTGGTACAGTGCAAGCGAGAGCCAGGTAAAACCCATCCAGACCCTTGATTATCCATCTTAGCTATGGTTCAAGCCACGGTGGAGGCCCAAAACTTTCACTCTGATAAACTAGCGATTCGGGTCGATTTATTAAACATGTTGGCACTGTATGTTACAGGAATGGACACTAAGCTAGAAACCTTATTACACACTTCTTTCGCCGCCAATAAGGTCTGCCAATGATGATACCAAGGACTGTTCATGCTCTCCCCTCGTAGACAAGCTAAGTTCATTGTTGAGCACTGTGCAATCCTTAATAATAGAGTTAAAGAATAATTCGACGACTTAATTTACCAACAGAAATGCTGCTTCTAAGCTAGAAACCTTACTAAACACTTCTTTCCCGTCAATGAGGTCTGCCAAGGACTGTTCACGGAAGTTCATTGCTGAGAGTTTTGTAATCCTTAATAACAGAGTTAAAAAATAATGTGAAGACTTCCTTTGCCAACAGGCAAGATAACCCGTTCAAAACAGGTAGTACATCTACAAATAATATTAGCAGACATGAATCTGGCACCTATTCATTTTCATCAGCACACAAAATTACAAATTTACTAGCTGAGCCAGTAAAATTTAAACCAGAGAATACTAAAAAAGAAGGAAAATTACACACAGAAACCAATCATAATAACGACCTTGTTTGCACATAGCAAGAGTGACATCTAAGACAAACCCTTCATGAGATCTCCAAGCTTCTCCAGTTGGCATTTCCCTTTTTATCCAATGGGTTCCATGGCCAAAACATTCTTCCAAAGGATGCAAAATTACCGAGGCCCCCCTCACCTAACCAACCGCGAAGCACAGCTCTTCAAGAAAGTGCCATGCAGAATGCAGTAATGGCAAAATCAGATTGGAGTCTGTGTGATATCACAGGGGACTTCGAACCATCAGCTCTGCAATATGTACGTAATTATAAATTGTCAAAATGCCAAAGAGACTGCGTAACAGCAGAAACAAGGTGCAACCACAAGTTACTCAGGATGCATCACTGCAGCCAATCCAACCAGCATTGCATCAAATTCTCAAACCTGGCTCCTCAAGGAAATCTTGACATGGTGGCAGGAGAAGTGTCCAAAAAACAATCCCAGAGTTAGGGACCAACTAGCCAAAAACAATATAACAGGGCATGTTGAGAAGTACTTTCTAGGGGGCCCCTGCCCGAGCTGAGAACATCCCCCCAAGTACAAACTTCCACCCTTCAGCCTACTCGATTCTCAGGAACCCCATTGGTAAAAAGTCAATGTAAAGGGATCCCAGCCAAAAATGAACACAAAGCTATGTACTCCATGGGAACATTTGGTCGATGAGTGGAGTTGGCTTCTATCGACTCTAACAAACGGAGCCACTAAATGACTTGCATTCAACCACATAAGACTAGTAGCACAGAACATACAGATGTTCCTGGTATGAGGGCAGTTTAAAAAACTTACTAGAAATGCCCACAGTATTCACATTATGGGAGATGCATCATATAATTTTTGCTACAAGAGACCTGGGCCCAGGATAAAATCCCATTAATTTAATACATCAAGTTTAACAACCTAGCAGTCAAACATACCCTAAGTGACAACCAAAAGTGCAATATGTCCATTTACATCTCACTAGTTTTAAAGGTCAAGGCAACCCAGCTGGACTTGACTTCCGCTGGATTCTGGTGGTTAAACTGGAGGACTGGTCCAAGGACACAAACATGCCCCTACTTATTTTGAATATAAACATCAATCCACCATCAGTGGAAAAGCGTAAAGTTGCGGCAAACTTGCAATTGTTAACAAAAGGGAGTTAATATCCCGAATAATAAGTGTCCAAAAATAATCGGAACAATCAACATCGGTAGTAGCCAAAGATTTCTTCTCATCTTTCTTATTTTCATATAACAGTCCAACTGAGCCATGAATTCTAGCCAACACATGTTTCGTCTTATGTGGGGTAAACCACAGACTTCTTCAGGGCAAATTGCAAAACAGCTTGGTCAGAAACGTCGAGTATGAGGTACTTCAAAGTAAAGTGGCTGAGTAAAAGAACTCCAAAAACGTCAGAACTGCGAAGGTTCAAGGCTTCAAGGAAAATGAATGAAACCCCAATTGTAATGCGCTGAGTATTCAACTATTGGTCAGAGTCAGTGATCGGTAATCAATAGTCTCCCGAACTTCCCGGGAGCACTCTCCGCAAGAAATGTTGTGTCTATCAGGAGACTTTTGATTACCGAAAAAGCATGAACTGCTTACAAAGAACAGTAAAGAAAATGTCCAGATGATACATCACAGTTAGAGAAATTCAAATGATTCAGACAAGGGTATGAAAAAGTAATGCGGGCAACCAAGAAGGAGCATACCAAAGGGCGGTGGGCAAAAATACTCCACGGTTGTATAAGTAAGCATCTAAGCCAATTCTGGAGGACTCTTGTCAATTTGAAAGACATACTGCCAGAGATCGACACCCAACGCCACCCTCGGCCAGTTCTCCTGCTGACGTGCCAACAATCCTTCACCACCACCAGCCCCCCCCCCACAATCACTGAACCCACACCGGACGGCCGCACCACCGAAGCCCTGACGTGCATCCTCCTCAATGTGCGCTCTCTCCACAGACACGCCACGGAGATCTGGGATCTGCTTGACACCCTCACGCCAGACGTCACCTTCTTCACAGAAACATGGACAAATGCCACATCCGCCACCGACGGGTACAAGATCCAGAGAAAGGACTGCCCCAACCGCCCAGGAGGAGGACTCGCCATCGCACACAAGAGTTCCCTCCGACTTTTCACCTCCTGCACAAGCGACCCCATCTCCAATGCAGAGCACCTCCACTTCAGTTCCAAATCAGCACCACAACCACGCTGCAGGACCCTCGTCTACAGGCCGCTCCAGGCCTCGCGCCTCTTCCGCCACCACCACTGCTGACCTTGTCACACCCCACGCCATCGCCTCCAAGAACTACATTCTCATCGGAGACCTGAACTTCCACCTCGACAACCTCAGCGACCCCGACTCCACCACCATCCTCGCAGCTCGTCACCACCACCACCCACAGCGAAGGACACACCCTCGACCCATCTTCGCAGGAGGGACAAACATCCACTCCAGCCACACGACGCAGCCCCTCTGGTCTGACCACTATTGTGTACACTTCACTTTCAACACCACCACCGCACCCAAACCCGTCCCACGCCCGCCACGAAGGAACTGGAGTAAGATCACAGAAGAACACCTCAACACCACCCTCCTCCCCGACCCCCCTCCGCTACGACCAACGCCAACTCAGCAGTCAAAGAACTACACAGCTGGATTGCCGGCTGCGCTGACATCCTAGCACCCCTCCGCCACCCCGACAAACAACGCCCCCTGAAGGCTGCCTGGTTCACCACCGACCTCCAAGAAGCCAGGCGCTCCTGGAGATGCCTTAAGAAACTTTGGCAGAACAAGAAAAACACAGAAGACCAGAACAACTACAGGAACGCCATGAAAGAATACCACCAGCGCATAAAGGCCACCAAGCGGACCTTCATCAACAGCAAAATCCACACTAACACAAATAACGCTAAAGAACTCTTAAACGTCATACAGCAGTTCACCAAACCCCCCAGCGAAGCCACGGACATCACACCTTCTCAGGACCTCTGCAACAAGCTCACCTTCTCCTTCCACCTGAAAATGAAGGCCCTCTACGACAACTTCAGCGAATAGACACCGGACACAACCACCCTCTCCACCACTGACAACTAGCCCACCATCAACACTTGGAAACCTGGCCCCAGTGAAGACACCACCACGACCATGAAGAACATCCACTCAGGAGCCCCCATGGACCCCTGCCCACCGCACATCTACCACAGTGCCACCACCGCCATAGCACCTGAACTAGGCAATACCATCAACGCCTCCCTCGAATCTGGCATCTTGCCCGTCAACTGGAAGCGGGCAGAGGTCAAGCCCCTCCTCAAGAAACCCACCAGATCAACGCCGTAGCCTCCATCTTCTTCAACTCCCTTTGTACCCTCCGCAAGAACTTCAAGTGGATCCCCCCGAATATAGAAGGACTGTCACCCACGCACTCATAACCAGCAGATTGGACTACAGGATCGCCCTCTATGCCGGAATCAACAAAACCCTGCTACACAAACTCCAAACGATCCAGAACACCGCAGCCAGACTCGTCCTCGGAACCCCACGACACGAGCAGATGAACCCAGCACCTACGAAACCTCAATTGGCTCCCCGTCGAGAAGAGAGTAATCTTCAAGCTACTCACCCATGCCTACAAATCCCTCTACAATATCGGACTCAAATACCTCACCGAAAGAGTATCCTTCCACGTACCCAAAGGAACCTCCGCTCTGCCGAACTCGCCCTGGCAGAGACCCCACACATCCGCAGAACCACAGCAGGTGGAAGATCCTTCTCCTATGTTGCAGAAAAAAGACCTGGAACGAGCTTCCAGTCAACATCAGAAGCTCGCGCGCTCTGCACACCTTCAGGAAAAGCCTCAAGTCCTGGCTCTTCGACGGAACCGCAGCTGCTCCCTCTTCCCCCGCTCAGCGCCTTGAGACCCTCACAGGTGAGTATCGCGCTTTATAAACCCCCTGATTGATTTATACTGGAGGTCATCAGAACAAAGCTACTACCTGCTATTACCTATGGCTGCAAAGCACCTTACGGACAGGAATCTGAATGGCTTGAGTCGTTAAACCTTATTGGTAGTTTTTCAGACTACCCCAGAATGCTGCGCCAGCACAAATCAGGATGGACTTTGGACTTGAGACAAAAATATGCAAAACAAGGAGCCTTTGTCAAATTCTGCCACAAACTGCCAATAGGCAAGGTATTAGACTCATTAGAACAAAGGCTGTGGACATAACGGAATTGTCTACAAACAGGGGCCCACACAGTGACTATTTGCAGTTCTGTATAAAATTACTACAAATAAACAAATTGAGGGAACTTCCAACCTTATTTCAAGTCTTTAGGAAATATGTTAACAAAATTACGCGAGCTCTCGCTTTTGGAGGGTAAAAATATATTTTCAAACTACACTCACTCAATGATAGCCATCCAGACCTATAAGACACTATTGCAGCAGGAATATCCAAGCTTTCGCGATTCATTCCAAATAAAAATGGAAATAACGCGACTGCACTTGGGTGACTTCCCAATCCTGGACCTCTGTCCGAAATGACGTGCAAAAAGAATGAATAGATACTGAAGAGGTTGTAATCACATTCAAGAAACTATTATGCACATCATTTGTATTTGCCCAGCATTCTTAATAAAGCGACTGAAATTTTTACAGCAATTGTAAAACTCGCTGGGAGTGCGTACTTGTCAACAAGCAGTTATGGGTTGTTTTAATGGGGCAATATAAGGCTACATTTGCAGAGGATCAGATTTTTTAAGCAAGTCGTAAACAAACTGCAACAAAAAAAACAAGCTAAATGAACCTTAAGCCTGTAAAGGTGTGCCTTCTGCTAGGCACGAAGAATTAGAAGACTCAAGGTTGCGGTTGTAAATCCATTTATTTAAGTATCACAGAGTGGGAGAGCACCGAGCATCCGGCATCCTCCACTACTTTCGCTTTTCTGCTGCGCATGCGCAGACGCTCCCGATCTCGCGTCCTACTAGAGCGCAACTCTACATATCTCCCTTTTTTTATTAACAACAGAAACATGTCCTTGACAGTTCCTCAAGATGCTTAACTGCCCCCCAGTTCAAAGTCTCGGAAGTGGGTGGGCCTTACCACCACTCTGCCTGCCCGTGTGCATCTTACCGGAATGGAGAGGGCTTCCCCGGCGCCATTCTCTGCAGGACTCACCACCTTGTCTCTCAGGGTGCCCGGCTCTTCTCTCCTCGGGTCACTCTCTCCCCTTCTTGTTGTTCCCCTGTCTCAAGCATTCCCTGGTCTCCAAACCCTTCACTGTTTCCTTCTGCTCCCGGATCTCCTTCTTCAGCAGGGGTACTTCCCTCATACTCTCTTTGTCTTTGGTCCTGTTGTGTCCTCCCGTTCTCTTCCAGGGACCATTGTAGGATTTTGTTGCACCACACATTCCCATCACTGAGCAGTGCTGCCCTATCGTATACTTCTTTCACTTGTAGCGGTTGACTGTATTTGCTGTCTCCTTTTTCACTTAGTACCGCTAATTTGACTCTCACCCATTCCCCTCTCTCAAGGGCGGTTTCGTTCACATTTCTCCTCCGGTTGTAGTGCTCGGTGTATATCCTCTGGGCCTTCTCTAGGTTGTGCTGCACTACTGCAGGAGACCACTTGCCAGTGATTGTCTTTTCCTTCCAAGCTACATTGTCCTTGGTGAAGGGGTGTCTTCCTCTCAAGATTTGGAAAGGGCTGTACCCCGTGCTGGTGGGGGTGATGCGGTAGGCCCACATCATACTTTGTACTTCTTTCTCCCAGTCTTTACCCATCGTGATGGCAGCTTGGATGGACCCCATTATGATTCTATTGAACCGCTCCACCTGTCCATTGCTCGAGGGATGGTATATGGAGGTATGCTTGATTTTGATCCCGTTCCTCTCCGCATACTTGTACCACTTCTCCAAGGTGAATTGCGGCCCATTGTCGCTCAGAAAAGATCTAGGAATACCTTCCCTGAGGAAGACGGAAGTAAGAAACTTAAGCACTGTCTCCGCGTCCATCTCCTCCTGTATGTGTACCTCCGGCCATTTTGAGTACTTGTCGACGAGGACGCACAGGTACCTGGGCGTCCCCAGGGTGTCCAGCACGGATCCCAGAATGTCTACAGACACTTCTTCCCAGGGGTTACTCGGTTGGGCAAACTTTCCCAAGGCCGGCCTTAAGGGCTACAGAGTTTTTTCCGCTCTTTGGCATTGATCACACTCTCTCAAGTGTCTCTCCACTTAGATGTCCACTCCTGGCCACCAGTACATCTGCTTCACCCTCATCTTAGTTTTTACGATTCCTAGATGTCCTTCGTGCAGTAGTGCCAACAAGTGAGGAACCAGCGTTGTCGGGGGGACTACTTTGTCGCCTTGGTACAGGAACATTCCACTGTCACCAACTGATAGTTCCTCTCTGACTTCATAGAATTTCCGGAGCTCTCCTCGCAATCGTTTCTTCTCTGGCCACCCATGTATTATATACTCCTTGACCTCGCAGATGTCCTTGTCTTCTTCATACGCTTGGGTCCACTCTTGGTTGCTTATCACTCGTTCTGGGTCTTCCATCACTGCTACCATCTCCTCGTTTTCTGCAATTTGGTTGGGCGCTTCTTCCATCGCTGAAGCCCTAATGAGGTAGTCTGCCACCTTGTTTCGTGTCCCCGGTATATATTCCACATCATACCTGTTCTCTAGCAATTTCAATGTCATCTTGGCAATGCGGGGCGTGGCACTCGCATGCCCACTCGAGGTGAACACTTTGACTAATGGCTTGTGGTCTGTCTTTAGTTGGAATCTCGTACCCCATAGGAATTGGCGAAAATTCCCCATGGCCCACACCACCACCAGCATCTCTTTTTCGATCACACTGAATTTCTGTTCAGTGGGGGCGATAGGGATCTCGAGGCGAAACTGAGGGTCTCTATCGTCCCGTCTTTTCTCTCTTGCATGAGGACCGCTCCCAGTCCTTTCTCGCTGGCATTCGTCGTTAATATCGACTGTCCAAAAGGGTCGTATCCCTGTAGTGGTACAGCTTGACTAATGTCATTCTTTAAGGCTTCAAATTCCTTTTGAGTCTCTTCTGTCCACTTGAACACCGTTTTGTCCCTTATCAGCTGCCTCAGGTGGTGCGTCTTGGTGGCAAAGTGTAGTACAAACTTGCTATCATATTCAGCCATCCCTAGGAAGGATCTCACTTCCTCCTTGTTGGTTGGGGCCATGGCATCGCAGATTGCTTTCACATTCGCTCGTATACGCGTGATGCCGTGTCCTCCTATCTCATGTCCCACGTAGGTGGCCTACGTCATTCTGAGTCGACACTTCTCCCATTCCGCTGTCAGGCCATTGTTCTCTAGCACTCGAAGTACCTTGTCTAGTTTCTTGTCATGATCCTTCCGGTCTGTCGCCATCACCAGTATGTCATCCTGGAAGTACTGGATACCCTCGATGTCCTTGAAGAGGCGGTGCATTAGTTTCTGGAACACCGCGGCTGCCGAAGCAAGGCCAAAGGGCATCCTGCGGAATTGATAGCATCCGAATGATGTTATGAAGGATGTCAGTTTCCGACTTGTTAGATGTAGGTCTATCTGGTGATAGGCGGAAGTAAGGTCAATGGTGGAGAACCACTTTACCCCTTTCGTCTTGGCCAGCATTTCTTCTATGCGAGGCAACGGGACATTTTCCACTATGTTATGTTATACTTTTATTTATATAGCGCACGGCTACTCCAAAAGAGTGTCCAAGCGCTTTATGTAGGCAGCTCAGCAATTTTAAAAAACATAACAACAATAAAACAGAGACAGAGGAAAAGGAAAAAAAGGAGCACCCTAGAGGTTGAAAAGCGAGGTCTTAAGGCTCTTCCTAAACAGGAACAGACTGGGAATACTGCGTAGGGCGAGAGGCAGGGAATTCCACAACTGGGGGGCCCTGAGACTGAAAGAGCGACCCCCCGTGCGAGCCTTCCTCACTCGAGGAACCACGGCCATAAACAAAGATTCTGACCGAAGTGAGCGGGCCAGGCGATAAAAGGCAAGCCTACGCTGCAGATACCTAGCTCCAGAGCCAGAAAGTGCCTTATGTACAAGGGTCAAAGTTTTAAACATAATCCGCTTTCGGATGGGCAGCCAGTGAAGCGACTGCACCAACCCAGATGTTCTCGCTCGCCTATGAAGGCCAAAGATGGCGCGAGCCGCGGAGTTCTGTACCACTTGGAACCGCTGGACCAGATAGTCCGGGAGCCCTAAATATAGGGCATTAGCATAGTCCAATCTAGAGCCTATTAAGGCTTGAACGGTGATCTTTCTATGCTCCTCTGTAAGCAGAGGTAGGAACTTCCGGAGCATCTTCAAGATACCAAAACAAGTGCCCGTTAGACCCAGAATGTGTGATCTAAGCGTGAGATTGTTGTCAAACTTGACTCCCAAGTTTTTGGCAACCAGAGATGCCTGAGCAGGAGGACACATGTCCGATGGCCACCACTCACGCCAATCAGGGTCCGAGGCGCAGCCGAAAAGCAAAACCTCCGATTTGTTGGAGTTGGCCTTGAGGCTGTTCCACTGGAACCAATCAAAGACCATCCCCAAACACCCCCGGATACTCTCTCCATCAAATGCCTGAACTTTCCTGCACGTGAAGAGCAGTTGCGTGTCATCCGCGTAAGACACGATCTGGGCCCCAAAAGTCTCCACCAGTGCCGCCAGAGGGGTCATAAAGATGTTAAAAAGAGTCGGGCTCAACACAGAGCCCTGTGGAACTCCGACTCCCAAAGGCGGCATCTCAGCGGAGCTCGTGGAGGCCCAGACCGTTTGTCGGCGGTCCTCAAGAAAAGATGTAAACCATTTGAGCACCGTCCCCCTTAGACCGATGTCATAAAGTCTGGCGAGAAGCGCCTCATGGGGGACGGTGTCGAAGGCCGCCGACAAGTCTAGCATGACAAGCATGGCCTTGCCTCCTGAATCCAGTGTCTCCCTAATGACCTCTGACACCTCCAAGAGTGCCGTCTCCGTACTTAAGTTAGGACGGAAGCAGGATTGCGAGGGGTGCAGTAGGTCATTTGATTCTAGAAAGCTAGATAGAACGCCATGCACATGCTTCTCCGTGAGCTTCGCCAGGGCCGGAAGAAGGGAAATTGGCCTATAGTTGGCCAGAACCTCAGCATCCAGTCCAGGCTTCTTGAGGAGAGGGATCACCATGGCCCTTTTCCAGGACCGCGGGACCCTCCCCTCCCTCAAAGACAAGTTCAAGAGAGGATTGACCAATGGGTTCATCACCGACGCCATTCTAGCCAAAAATTTGGCCGGACATGGGTCTAGTGGCGAGCCTGATTTAAGACTGGCCAGAAGCGTAAGGGAAGCATCGGGGGAGACAGAGGAGAACTCAGCCAAGACAACATCTGGCGTAGACGATGGAACAAGTCCCTTCCCAGTGCTGAAAAACCCTTCAGCGGACCTCTCTGAAAAGGAGGCCTGGATCGATATGATCTTGTCCGTAAAAAACCTGGCGAGGTCACAGACCCATGACTCAGATGACACTATTTGATGCGAATTGGATCTAGGGGCCGTAAACTCCCTCACCAAGGTGAAAATCTCCTTGCATGAGTTGGAGGCCGCCTCTATCCTCCTGGCAAGATAATCTTTTTTTGCACAGAGAATATTGCGATGGTAGGCTTTGACCGCCATCCTATAGGCAAGTCTGGCCTCCCCCTTGTACTGAGAGCGCCACGCCCTCTCGGCCACCTTGCACTGGCTCCGATCAGTACGCAGCGCCTCCGTAAACCACGGCGCAGACTGCCGCTTGGCCGTGGGTCGAGGGGCCCTTACGGGGGCTAGATCATTCAGCCTCTCTGCCAGCCACACCTGCATAGCCTCTGTATCCAACTCCAGGTCGCCCGAGATGGGGCAAGGATGGTCAGCAAACGCCTGAGCTAACAGTTCAGGCGTCACTCTATGTAAAGCCCTCGAGGCTAATCCAAGCTGGGTGGGGGCGCCACTGGGTAGATGCTCCCCACCCAGTATGGAAAACCTGACCAACCTGTGATCGGACCAGAGCACCGGAAGAAGTTCAATATCCACTAGAGGGATCGATGAAAACACTTGATCCAGGGTGTGTCCCTTATCATGTGTGGGGCCCGTCAGGGACGGATCAAGGCCCAGAGGGGCAGTGATATCAAGCAATTTATTTGAATTCAAATCCTCCGCCATATCCAAATGAAAATTAAAATCGCCCGCCAGCACACAATGCTGTGCAGACAGAACCAATCCGGATATGACCGACTGGAGGTCCTCGAAGAAGGAACCCACAGGTCCTGGAGGTCTATACACCAACAGCCCTTTCAGGGCTTGATGCGGGGACAGCCTGATAGTGAAGGCGAGAGACTCAGAGCCTACGATAGTATCCACGGGGAGAATAGAGCATGAAACACTCTTCTTAACCACCACCGCAACCCCGCCCCCCCTTCCCTTGGCTCTGTCCTGGCGAAAGATGTTATAATCCGGTGGAATAGCCGCTAGGATGTCCGGATTGGACGACTTCCCCAACCAAGTTTCGGTCAGCAGAAGGCAAAGAGGTTTTTCCCTGACGAGAAGATCGAAAATGTCAAGGGCATGCCTGCCGACTGATCTCGTGTTGAGCAGAAAGCAAAGATGTTTCACACAGTCCCCACCTATCCGAACATCGGAAGAGGGGGCATAAGCAGGCGACCAGCCACAACCAGGGCAAAGCCGTTTGCCCCTATAACGACCCGGAAAAACGGATCGACACGCGCAGGATGTAAATTGCAAGGACCGAAGAGTCGTAGGAGAATAGCAGATCATCCTCCCAGCCAAGTCTAAGTCCTGCACCGCTCCGCCGCCTCCGGGACGCTGACGGGCAGGACTCTGGCAAGACAGGCAACAGCGAGGGCAACCCCGCTGCGCGATCCCGCTGCGCTAAGGGGACTGGTTTAAATAGGGCCTCCAGGTGAGGTTCACACCGCCCCACCAGGACGCTCAAGATGGCGCTCAGAAAGCGTCAAAAGCCCTTCCCAAGATGGCGCCCAAGTTCCAAAGGACAGGCGAGGCAAAACACCACCACCCCAGAACCGAAAGCGCTAGGAGCAATGCAGAGCTGCCAAACCTGGCACTCGGTTCCAACAAGGCGGAATGGTCCAAGGGACCGCCTTAAATAGGGCCTCCAGGTGAGGTTCACACTGCCCCACTGTAAAAAGGTCAGGCTACCAATCAGTATAAAAGATCCTTAAGTAGTGCCCGGCGGTGTCGCCTCTTAAACCCACAAGATATTAACCAATGAAGAGGCAGGCGCTGGAGACTGGAAGGCAGGAAACAAGGGTTTATTCTCTCCGGAGGAGAACACATCAGTTCGGACAGCAAGTATCGTCACGAGGTGCTCTAACCGCATCTCTGAGGCCTGGCCTCTTATACACAGTTTTATGATCTTTATTGCAGGTAACACATTCTTGTAATGCTTTGAAATATGAAAGGACATCCTCGGAATCTCCCCTTCAGGCCCGTTCCCACACACATTTACAGTTGAAGTCCCCACCCCGGTCACAATAGGTGATGATTATCGCGCAGCTGGACATTCCGCCGATTCACGGAATGTGTGGGGTTGATCGGATATCATAGGGTGGGGGCTTTGATCAATTCGAGGGCCCTTTAATGGGGGAAGCTTCCTACTGTACGGGGGGGGCAATAAACAGTATCCGCAGGGCCAGGTGGCGGCCTGGGAACGAGGAAGACAAACGGGCGCGCAGGAAAGGGGGTTTGTATCAAAGGGCCTGGGACCATGAAAGGAGTGAAGGGAGGTGTCGCGCTGGGAACAGGATGGGATTCCGGGACAGAGCTGCGCTGAAGAGGGGTTTACGACTCAAGGCATGTGAGAGCGGGGGGGGGTGCCGGCGAGGTTGAGGGAGAGAGAGAGACGCGCTGGCTATCAGCGAGGGGCAGGGAGGCCATGGTGCTCAAAATGGCTGCCGCTTACGTGCACGAATGGGTTCAAGAAGAGCAAGATGGCGCCGATAATGTTGACGTTTGCAGCCTAACTTTTAACAGTCCTCCCTTTTCAACATATCTAGCCAACTTGCCTACTCAATGTCAATCTTCATCAAATTCCTAACCTCGGCATCATATAATGCTCCCATGCGTTCGTTTCCAAAGTCCACAGTCTTAGGGCAAATACAATTTGTACATAGTGAACACAGAGGTGGCAGACATTGAATTCCTAAGCATAGACCGCATATTACAACTACAGGAATCAGGATAATGGTGAACAGTCTCCAGCCCCAGTTCTTAACGGTGTTCCAGAACCAACCACCAAGCGACCATTCTTCCTGATCCTGGTGGACTTCTGAAGAGAGTCTGTGAAGATGTTCGATGGCTTTGTACACTGAGGGTGAGTTGTCCGGTATGTATGTACAGCAGCTGGACCCAATAATGCGGCATGCTCCACCACGGTCCGCAAGAACCACATCTAGGACAAGGCGGTTCTGGAGGGCCACCAAGCGGACCGCTTGAAGCTCGGCGGTGTTGTTAGCAAAGATACCAGCTGTGATGTTCATTGTTGTCTCAACTGCCTGAGTCAGATGTCGGATGGCACGGCTGTTTGCCATCGGGCCCCAGAGGGGAACAAGTCCCTTCATAGCATCAAGGAACTGCGCTCCTGTTGAGTCGGCTTGCTCAATGTCCTTGGCTCGTTTTTGTCTATGATGATTCGCTGGGGCCACATAAGTCGGAGGAAGGATGAAGGAGATGAAACAAGTGCCCCCCCAGCCTTTGGGGAGCCAGGTGTAGGCCTTTGTGCCGCAGACGAAATACATGTTTGGGGACGACACAAAGGAAGGTGGATCCGTGGAGTCCAAAGTTCTGGTAAAACGGCAAGCACTGCGGCCCACCAGCTGTGTCCCATGTCCTTCTATGCACATGTGGCCTGTGACGTTGATGACTGACAGGGCCACAGTCAGAGTGGCAGCTGTTCGTTTCCGCAGGTAGGAGAAGGTGGGTCTGGTTGGGTTGTTGAACACCTGCATTTCAATTCGTTCTTTAGCAGGGATGTCCATGTGGATTGAGTCGTTGGAGGTCTGCGGGCAGAAGTGTGCCTTTGTTTTGTTTCGCCAGACCCCGTGGAAGAAATGCGTTACGGTTTTGCTGGAGGTGGCATTGTCCTTATAGCTTTCTTGCAGGAGGATCAGCCAAGCAAGGCAGGAGCCATGAACTGAGAAGGGTGAAGGGATGAATGGTATCGAGTGTCCAGTGGCGTGGGGTAGCAACCCACAGATCCAACAGTTGGTGGCATTGGTGGCGAGATTGTGCTGGTGAAGGAGCTGTACGAAAGAGTTATTCCAAAACTCCTTTCGCCTCTCTCTGAGTTGAGGAGAAAGCGAAATCAGATAATGTTCCTTCATGGTGGTAGGCTGAGCAGTGGTCAGGAATGTTTCGTGTGCAGGTGCATTTTCTTCCACAATCCAGAGTGTGGTCATGAGGAGAAAGCAGAAAAGGATTGTGATGAAGAGTGCAATTGTCTTTGAGCTGTGGAGTCTGTCTGTTCTTGGGTTTCTGTAGTGGGTATTTCCTGTTGCCTCCATCATCTTCTTATTTGGCGCTTCCATCATCTTCTTATCTGGCGCTTCCATCATCTTCATCTTCAAGGTGCTCGGTAGTGGGCAGAACCACAGACTTAGTTTAGCTTCTCTCCAGGTAACCCTTGGTTGCTTTGGGTCACCGTTCTGAGATTCAACTTAGTTTGTGGTCTACTTAGCCGAAGCTCCCTCCTTTCGACGCAGGAAATACCCTTCTCTGGATGGCACAGTGGGATCAGAGAATTTTGAAAGTTCAAGTGCTTCGGTATCTGGATAGCAGGTTAGCGACGGTCGGTCTTTGTTCAGGAGCTCTTCTTGGTTGTCGATGTTTTCTGTCGTGGCCAGGGTCGAGGAGACCTTCTTACAGTGGTGTGCGTGCAGCCAGTGCCGTTTCCCCTCCACACGAAGAGCCGTCCGGGTGGTGATTAACACTTGCCAGGGGCCCGTCCACCGGGGTTCCAAACTCTTCGACCGCTGAAAGTTTCGGATCAGCACGAAATCTCCAGGTTGGATGGCGTGACCCGGACCCCTGGAAGCATCGGGGATGGCCTGCTGCACCTGCTGATGAATGACAGACAGAGTTTCAGTCAATTTATACAGATAATCAGACATTAGGACGTCCGGGACGTCATGAATGGAAGTTGGTTTCGGTGCAGACCAGACACTCATGGGTCGACCGAAAACAACTTCATAAGGTGTTAAGTGATGTCTGGTGGGGGTGGAACGCATCGATAGCAATGCCAGTGGGAGGGCGTCTGGCCATTTCAGACCCGTGGTAGCCACTATCTTGGCCAGTTTAAGCTTTAGTGTGGCATTGTGTCGCTCAACAAGTCCAGCAGACTGGGGGTGGAAGACTGCGTGGAATTTCTGCTTGATGCCCAACCCCTTTAAGATGAACTGGATGACTTCGGCTATGAAGTGGGGGCCATTATCGCTCCATAAAATACGACAAAGGCCGTAACGGGGGAAAAACTCCTTTAACAGTATTTTTGCAGTGGCCATAGCAGTGTTGTCACGGGTTGGGTATGCTTCCACCCATTTGCTAAATGCGCACACCACGACAAGTACATATTTCAGGCCTTGGCACCTGTCTAGCTGGATGTAGTCCATCTGCAGGACTTCAAATGGATGATTTGGGACCCCAAATCCTCCCCGGGGTACTACAGTTCCTTTCCCGGGGTTGTGTTGCAGGCATATCAAGCATTGTTGGACCAGGCGTTTGGCGGAGTCTGTGATTTTATCATTGTGCCAAACTCTGGAGACAAGTTCAATCATGGGGGCTGATCCTATGTGGGCAGGGGAGTGTGCCATAGCCAGTATGGGAATCAGGTACGAGTCAGGTAGCAACCATTTGTTTGTGTCTCTTGTGCGCCAGCAGCCTTCGTCATCTTTTAATCCCACCCGTGTCCATTCAGTCAGCTCGTGTTGTGTGCTAGCCGTTTGAATGTCTCTAATAGTGTCCCTAGCGTCAGTCCATTTTTCTGCTTGTGACCTGGTCACATACATACGTGTTGTCGTCCTATTTTCAGCTGTCGTTCGGGCAGTGATGTCGGCTAGCGCATTTCCCTGCCCAATGATGTCTGTCACCTTTTTGTGTGCCTGGCATTTGACGACTGCAAGCTTCTTGGGGAGAAGGACAGCTTCGATCAAGGCGGAGACTAGATCCCCGTGCAAAATGGGGGTGCCGTGTGAGGTCAAGAATCCCCTTTCCCTCCAAGGGAGCCCAAAATGGTGAACCACCCCGAAGGCATACTGGCTGTCGGTGTAAATGTTCGCTGTGGTTCCTGCTGCCAGAATGCAGGCTCGTGTCAGGGCAATCAGTTCCGCTGCCTGGGCAGATCGTTGCGTGATGCGGGCTGTCTCGACTACAGTTCGAGCCGTGGTGACTGCATAGGCAGCGGAAGTGGTGCCATCGGGGAGTTTGATGCAAGAACCGTCCACCCACAGCTCCCCGTCAGGGTCAGGGAAAGCCGTGTCTCTGAGGTCAACCCTACTTCTAGTCTGTTCGTCCGTAAGAGTCACGCAGTCATGTACAGGGTGCACATTGGGATCGTTCTCTGGTAAGGGTAACAGAGTTGCCGGGTTCAGTGTGGTGCATCTTTTCAGGGCGATATGGGGTGCAAGCAAAGTCAGTTCGTATCCAGTCAGTCGTGCACTCGTCAGGTGTTGCGTCTTGGTTTGGTTCAGGAGGGTGTCAACTGCATGGGGTACCAGTACCGTGAGGGAATTCAAGAATACGATCCCCTCACTCTGTCGGATAGAGATTGCAGCAGCAGCTACAGCTCGAAGGCAGGCAGGCAAGGCTCTGGCTACAGGGTCAAGAGTAGCAGAGAAGTAAGCGCACAGTCGTTGCTTTGGGCCAATGGCCTGGGTCAGGACAGATAAAGCGCACCCCTCCCTTTCGTGAGTGTAAAGGGAGAAGGGCTTTTTGTAATCAGGGGTACCTAGGACAGGGGCCGAACAAAGGGCATCTCGTAGTTCCGTGAAGGAGGTTTGACACTCAGGGGTCCAAGGGAGTGGGAAGGGGACGTCTTTACCTAGCAGAGAAAGCAGCGGTTTCACGATGAGGCTAAAGTTTGGTAACCACTGTCGGCAGAAGGAGGTGAGGCCTAGTAGGGAGCGAACCTGTTTCTGGGTTTTAGGGACAGGAGTTTCGAGAATGGTTTGGATCCGGTCGGGAGTGAGTTTCCTTCCTTCTTTGGACAAAAGGTGGCCTAGGTAAGTGACCTGGGGTTGGCAGAATTGCAACTTCTTCTTGGAGACCTTGTGGCCATTTTCCGCAAGGAAGTGCAGGAGTTAAATGGTGGCTGTAACTGCTAATGGAGTGGTGTCGGCTGCCAAAAGGATGTCATCGACATATTGCACTAACACCACTCCATCGGGTAACTGGACTTGATCCAGTTGTCTCTTGAGGGCCTGGCTGTAGATGCTAGGGCTTTCTGTGTAGCCCTGGGGTGCTCGGCAGAACCAATATGAGCGGGCTTTTAGGGTGAAGCCGAAGAGATATCGGCTGTCTGGGTGGATGGGGATGGAAAAGAATGCGTTTTTGAGGTCAATGACAGTGAAGGTGGTGGCAGTAGAAGGAATCAAAGTCAGGATGGTGGTGATGTCTGAGACCACAGGGTACTGGGGTACCACCACTTTGTTGATCTCTCGAAGGTCAATGATAAAACGGTATGCTTTCTCATCTCCCTCTCCCTGTTTCTTGATGATGGGCAAGATAGGGCTGTTGCAAACGTTGCTAACCACTTCCTCTACCACTCCTGCGTCTATCAGTGACTGAATAATCTTTACCAATGCCTTCTCGCCCTCGGGCGATATCCGATATTGTGGAAGTTTTGGGAGTGTTGCGTCTGGTCGGACAGTAATGTGCACTGGGTCAATCAACATGCGCCCTACGTCCGAATCCGCCTTGGCCCACAGATACGGAGGCAGAGTGTCAAGCAGGGATGTGTCAGAGTCGGTGATGGAAAACATGCGTCGGGGAGGGCAATGTCTAAGCAGAACGGGGTTGTCGTAAAGGAAAACTCGAACTCCGTCTTGAGAACATCTGATCATCGCTCGGAAGTGTTTCAATAAGTCAAGTCCCATAATGGCGTCAGGGCTATTGGAGGAAAGCAAAAACGTGGTGTCAGTGGTGTTGTTTTCTACGTCAAAGAGGATCGGGGCGGACAAGGGGTTAGTGGAGGGCGTTCCATAGAAACCTGTCGATGTTATAAGTGAGCCAGACAAGGGTGCCCTTGGAATCAGTCGTTTAGATAACGCACTACGTGTTGCGCCAGTGTCCACCAGAAATGGAGACTTGGTACCCAGGACCTTAGCAGTGACGTAAGGGCCTTGCTGGTCAACATAGAGCTCGACTGGATCCCTCCCTTGCCCTTGGCAGTCCTATGCAAAGTTGTGGGCGTCATCGTAGTCAGATTGCTGGTTTTGGTTCTGTCTGGGTCGATCAAATGTATTTGGTCTGCCCGATCTGTCGTTAGTCGTGTCATTTGGGGGCCCTCGCTGTTGTCCCTTATTTCTCGGTCCACTTGCTATGTCCTTGGGGTCTTTGTTTCTGATTATTTCCAGAAGAACTGGGCACTGGGATTTCCAATGGCCAGTTCCTTTGCAGAAAGCACACTGGTCCTCTCTAAGGTCTGTACGTCCACTGTGGGGAGTCAAAGTGCGGTCCTGGGGAAATGCAGCCTTAGGGACGTTCGTCTGATAGTTTCCCCGGTATTGGTCTCGTCCTATAGTCACCCCTTGCAGTTGGGCAATCATCACCCTCTCTTTCAAGTCCTTCTTCTTTTTCTCTGTTGCCCTATCGTTTTCATTTTTCTGATGTTCATAATATTGGGCCATCTGGAGGATAGCCGTAGGTTTGGAGGCTGCCCAACTACTCTCGCTAGCCTGCAGTTTCTGGGAGACCTCCGATGACAGACCCTTAACATAATTCTGGACAAACAGATGGTGTCCGGTTGCAGTGGTCATGTCCTGGCCGCTGTAATCGGAGAACACCGTTTCAAACCGGGAGAAGTATTCCGATACATCCTCCTGGGGTTTCTGGCGACAGGCCGTTACTATCGACCAGTCCACTTTCTTTTCTGGAATCAGGGTTTTTAATTTCTGTACGATTTTATCTGGAAGGTCTAGAATGGATTTCAAAGGCTTTTGTCCAGGTCCTCGTTGTTTATCAATGTTATCGAGTTGTGACCAGGTATGTCCAAACAGCTCAAGGTGGTCGACTTTCCGGATTTGCTTCCACACATCAGCTGGTAGACATAACCCGAAAAACAAGTCGATGTCAGCCAGGGTCATAATCGTTGAACCTAGGGCTGTACCCAATTCAGTATAGAAGGCAGTGGGGTTTTTACGTAGGTCAGGCAGAGATTTCCGGAATGTCAGAATCTCTTGCCGGTCCCATGGCTGGTAGACCCAGTTGTACACTACCCTTCCTTTTGCATCTTGGTGGTTTGCATCATCGTTAGTCCCTGCACCTCGTGGAGGAACCCAGTAAGGGGCAGCCTCTCGTATCGGCATCATGGTGTTAGATTGCTCAGTTTGTGGTTCGGTCGCTACGGATGTCGTGGGTTTAGTTCCCGATTCTCGTTCAGTGAGGTGGCGGAAAACCTCAAGCGTACGCGTAAGGAGGTCCGTCACATCACACTCGCCCTCATCCCCGATATCGACCTTCCGGTACAGAGTCGTTAGGCTCTCGGGACCTTTGTCTCGATATCGGTCCTCGTATGCGTTCAAGACATGGTAACACAGTCGTACGGTAAAATGTCGTCTGTGACTCCCTGTATACGAGTTAAACATATCCGTGATGTACTCTTCATCTTCCTTCCTTTCTACCAGTGTCCTTGCTATCTTGTCGATCCCTGTTCGCTCATCTTTGCTTAGTCTGTTTGTTCTTGCAGAACCAGCCCTTCGGGTCTCAGGGTCGCCTAACGTTGTCGTTTGTGTAGTATTTAATACAAGGGGTTCGGCCGGCACAGAGGCCATGGGGGCCGAAGCTGTGGCGCTACCTTCGTTTGTACCTGGGGGTGGTGAGTGCTGTGCTGAGGGTTGGGAAGGGGCATATGGAGGGGGCATGTAGATGGTCGGAGGACCTAACAGCAGATCATCGTTGGCTCGTTGTTTCGAGGGTAAATCAGGGTAGAGCATGGAGGACGTTCTAACCGGACACTGGCTTGATGTTTCCATTTCTAGTTTCTGTTTGGCTTTCTCTCTTTCCTTTATCTCTCCTTCTAGTTTCTGAGCAGCTAGGTGGGCTGCTTTTCGCAGCTCTTTTCCCAACCTACTCTCAGTTTTCTTTTTACGTTGTTCAGTTTCTTTGCGCCACATGCCGAAACTATCAAGCATAGTGGGCGTTGTCTTGTTTTTACCAAGGGCTGCTTCTAGCGCGTTTATTTTGTCATCATCAAAGGATCCTATCAGTGGCCACTGACTTTCTCGATCCTTTTTCGTATATTTATGCCACAGCTTGTTATAGGCTATAGCGATCAATCCATGCTTCATGAACATGTCCTTATTAGGGGTGCCCTCCAGTGGAGCCGGATGGTTCATCTCTAATAAGCGGTCCGGGCTAAACAGGCTACCAATCAGTGGGGAGAAGACAGACATGACGGATCACAACGGGGACAAAAGTCAGCACTGCCTATCTTATCACTGCGTGCAAAGACTAGACAGAATATTCCTATTCTACGTTGTTTGCAGGCAGTGAATACCTCATGAACCAATATCAAATAGTCAACGTTCGGTCAATCAAAACAATTCAGTGGGGAGAATAAGTAGGCCCGCAAAGGTCTGCGTTACCTACCCTTTCACTATTTGCAAAAAAAAGGGGGGGGGGCCTTCCAGTTTGCAGACAGAGAATCTCCAGAAAACAGTCTGGGAACAATAGTTCAGGTTCAAATAATTAATCAGTGGGGGAGAAAGATAGGCACGACGGCTGCGTTACCTATCCTTCACTGCTTGCAAAGAGAGAGCCTGTTGTTTCTCCGTTTGCAGACAGCGAATCTCCAAATAAATCAACAAAGAGTAATACTAGTATTTTCTAAACAATTGAACAATCATTTTGCAATTCGTCGTGTTTACACGACCTTACCCGGACCGCATGGACAGTTTCTTGTCTTCCGAATCCAGCGCCCGATCGTCCTCTTTTCTTCGTAATCCTCGCGGCACTCCTGATGGTTCCCAGTCAGGACCGTAGATCACTCGAGAGAGGTCTGTTCGGAACCAGTGAAGTTCGGATGATCGGCTGTCAGACGAGGGTCTATCGGACAGGTGCACTCCCGATCGTTGCAGTCATTCACTCTGTCGTCAGGACCTCTCCCACTGGATCCACGTGTCGCTGATGGGCCCCACGTTGGGCGCCAATTGTAAAAAGGTCAGGCTACCAATCAGTATAAAAGATCCTTAAGTAGTGCCCGGCGGTGTCGCCTCTTAAACCCACAAGATATTAACCAATGAAGAGGCAGGCGCTGGAGACTGGAAGGCAGGAAACAAGGGTTTATTCTCTCCGGAGGAGAACACATCAGTTCGGACAGCAAGTATCGTCACGAGGTGCTCTAACCGCATCTCTGAGGCCTGGCCTCTTATACACAGTTTTATGATCTTTATTGCAGGTAACACATTCTTGTAATGCTTTGAAGTATGAAAGGACATCCTCGGAATCTCCCCTTCAGGCCCGTTCCCACACACATTTACAGTTGAAGTCCCCACCCCGGTCACAATAGGTGATGATTATCGCGCAGCTGGACATTCCGCCGATTCACGGAATGTGTGGGGTTGATCGGATATCATAGGGTGGGGGCTTTGATCAATTCGAGGGCCCTTTAATGGGGGAAGCTTCCTACTGTACGGGGGGGGCAATAAACAGTATCCGCAGGGCCAGGTGGCGGCCTGGGAACGAGGAAGACAAACGGGCGCGCAGGAAAGGGGGTTTGTATCAAAGGGCCTGGGACCATGAAAGGAGTGAAGGGAGGTGTCGCGCTGGGAACAGGATGGGATTCCGGGACAGAGCTGCGCTGAAGAGGGGTTTACGACTCAAGGCATGTGAGAGCGGGGGGGGTGCCGGCGAGGTTGAGGGAGAGAGAGAGACGCGCTGGCTATCAGCGAGGGGCAGGGAGGCCATGGTGCTCAAAATGGCTGCCGCTTACGTGCACGAATGGGTTCAAGAAGAGCAAGATGGCGCCGATAATGTTGACGTTTGCAGCCTAACTTTTAACACCACCAGGACGCTCAAGATGGCGCTCAGAAAGCGTCAAAAGCCCTTCCCAAGATGGCGCCCAAGTTACAAAGGACAGGCGAGGCAAAACACCGCCACCCCAGAACCGAATCCGCTAAAACAGCGGTGAGGGACCTATTATAGTGCAAGTATAGGGCCAGCTCCCAGGTAAGATCAGGGGAGAATAAAATAAAATGAACAGAAATAGAAAAAACGGGCAGTTTTAAAAAGCGAGGCGCTCGTCACGCAGCGCTAGGAGCAATGCAGAGCTGCCAAACCTGGCACTCGGTTCCAACAAGGCGGAATGGTCCAAGGGACCGCCTTAAATAGGGCCTCCAGGTGAGGTTCACACTGCCCCACCAGGACGCTCAAGATGGCGCTCAGAAAGCGTCAAAAGCCCTTCCCAAGATGGCGCCCAAGTTCCAAAGGACAGGCGAGGCAAAACACCGCCACCCCAGAACCGAATCCGCTAAAACAGCGGTGAGGGACCTATTATAGTGCAAGTATAGGGCCAGCTCCCAGGTAAGATCAGGGGAGAATAAAATAAAATGAACAGAAATAGAAAAAACGGGCAGTTTTAAAAAGCGAGGCGCTCGTCACGCAGCGCTAGGAGCAATGCAGAGCTGCCAAACCTGGCACTCGGTTCCAACAAGGCGGAATGGTCCAAGGGACCGCCTTAAATAGGGCCTCCAGGTGAGGTTCACACCGCCCCACCAGGACGCTCAAGATGGCGCTCAGAAAGCGTCAAAAGCCCTTCCCAAGATGGCGCCCAAGTTCCAAAGGACAGGCGAGGCAAAACACCACCACCCCAGAACCGAATCCGCTAAAACAGCGGTGAGGGACCTATTATAGTGCAAGTATAGGGCCAGCTCCCAGGTAAGATCAGGGGAGAATAAAATTAAATGAACAGAAATAGAAAAAACGGGCAGTTTTAAAAAGCGAGGCGCTCGTCACGCAGCACTATTAGGCACTTGTTCAGTTCTCGAAGGTCTACACAGAGGCGGACCTTGCCATTAGGTTTCATCGCTACCACCAAGGGTGCCAGCCACTCCGAGCTGTCTATTGGCTCGATGATTCAATTTTCTTCTAATCTGCAGAGTTCCTGCTGTACTGCGTCCTTTACGGCTAGAGGCACGTTCCTGACCTTGTGGGATACGGGTTTGGAGTTCTCCTTGAGGACAATCTTATGTGTGAACTTCTCCAGCTTGCCGACCTTCCCGCCGAACACTTTCGGGAACTCTCTCTTCAACTTCTCCAGGTCCGGCCAGTTCTCGGGGGCTGTCATCAGCACTTGTATGTCCCCCCGGGTCCAATTTTATCCCCAGATCACCTTGGTCCATCCATCCTAAGACCGCTGGGCCCTTCTCAGCTACATACAATTTGCACTCCGCACTTCTTCCTCTGAATTCAAATTTTAAAGTTCTGTATCCAACCATGGGGATGAGCACGCCCGTGTACGACACCGGTCGTAAATCAGGTGGTTCTAACCTTGGGCCCAAGCTGGGCCTCAATTCTTCATTACACACTGCTCTCTGAACCATGGTGTACGGGGATCCCGAATCCGCTACAATCTTGATTTTCACTCCTCCTATCACCATGTCGCATTGTGGTTTGCGGGACCGCTTACAGTCAATGCCCAGCACTTGTTCTTCCACACATAGTACATTGTCCTCCTCGTCCAGTTCTTCTTCTTCCGCCTGTTGATCCTGCATCACGTACTTTACGTTGGGTCTCTTCATTTTTCGGCGACACACGTTTTCGTAGTGACCTACTATGTCGCAGAACATGCATTTTGCTCTGAACACTGGACAACGATTGTCTTATGCATGTGCCAGGCTTCCGCACCTGTAGCACGTGGTCTTGCTTTCTTTGTTCTGTTTCCATGGTTGTCCTGGTTTCCCCATCCACTTATTTGGCCCTTTTCCTTCTGTCGTCGTGGCTTTACTCCTTCCCGGTGGCTCTGCATCATCCACCTTGTTCACCATGGTCCTCTGGACAGTCTCTCTTTTAGCCGCGTCAGCACACCATTTCGACAACTCTGCCTTTTTTACCATGGCTATTACTTCCTTAAGCAATGCCTCTCCGTTTACCCACAATTTGTCTTGTACTGTCTTGTTGGTGGTGTGCATGACTATTTGATCTTTTATGAACTCGTCATGCAGGGCCCCATACTTGTATGTTACCGCCAACTTCCTCAACGCTGCGACATAGTCATCTATGGATTCGCTGGCTTCTTGTTTCCGCTGCTGTAAATTGTAACGGTCGATCAAAACGCACACCGCAGGGCGGTAGTGGTTGTCAAGATCTTCTATAGCGTGCTTAAATACGTCATCGTCCGCCTGTGGTCTGGGCGTGGGCACCAGGTTCTGAAAGACCCTTATTCCTTCCGGGCCTAGGTTGTGCAGGAGTATCCTTCTCTTCCTCGCACTGGGGAAAGCCTCCCCATTTTCGTCTTCTAGGGCTTCAATATAGTTCTTGAAGTACTCTCTCCAGTCTTTCCACTTCATTTGAGGTTCTCCAGGCTTCGGCAAGAACGGGATCGGCGTCGTGAGTGAAGACGCCTGCGCGCTCATTGTGACGCGTCTGTCTGGTTCCGCCCCTGGACCTCTCGGGCTGCCTGGCGCGTTCGTGCTCTTGCCTTGCGCTTGGTTCGGTCGGGGCTCTTCTGCTCCCCCTTCTCTGCGTCTTGCTAGCTCCGCCAGGACCTCTGTGGATTGTCGCTGTACTCTCGCCGTACCTTCTGCTGGTTAATGCCACTGCGTCTGGCACCTTAACATGTGGGTGGTGTTCCCCCTTCTCTGCACGCTTCTGCCACGCTCCCCCGCTGGTCTGTTTTGCTGCGGTGACTGTCCGCTTACCTGCAGCTCCCGTGGTGGCCTCTGACAGGGCTTTGCCTTTCCTGCAGCTCCACGTCGTGGCCACTGACTGGGCTTTGCCTTTTTTTTTTTCTTCACTGGTGCTGGGTCCAGATGGTCTCTTTTCTTTTTTTTCCCGTTTTTTTTAAATTTCGGATCCCAGACCTCGTCGTCACTGTAAAGATGTGCCTTCTGCTAGGCACGAAGAATTAGAGGACTCAAGGTGGAGAGCGCCGAGCATCCTCCACTAGTTTCGCTTTTCTGCGCGCATGCGCAGACACTCCCGATCTCGCGTGCTACATCATGACATAGCACGCGAGAACTAGAGCGCAACTCTACAAAGCACTTGCAGATAGCACCGCTTTAAAGTCAATACACCCTGACGAGTCGTTAGAAAGCCTTCCTAAATCGCACTTTGTGTTTTATTAGTAGTTGTCATTAGCATCGGTTGGCGCACACTTTGCTCTAATCTGTAAAAGACTACAGTGCGCGTACACCTCACAGCTTGGTAATGTCAATAGACCACGGCAGCAGCTAAATCGCAAATCTGATGAATGTGCTGCTGGCCCTCTCAAACAATTTTGAGGTGTTCCAATGATGCGAGGCAAAGAGGACTTGGGTGAAAGTAGTCTTTATTTCCATAACCATAAGCAGACTCCACCCACAGCTCTGGCTCCTGCTAGTCTCCAGCACCAACTGACCCCGCAACATTCCACAAACCATGCATAAACAAACCAAGAACACTCTTCCGAGTACATTCCCCTCTAAAACCTGAATGCCACAATTCTGTATTCCTTTCCGTAGCACAACATTCTCTCACGTGACCGACGTGCGACGCCGTCTCAGTTACACGGGTGGGAGACACCATCACGTGACTATATAGTTGACAGTGCCACGTCACCAGGAAGGGTTGTAATGACTTCCCCCGCCTGCTGCTCCAGCTTTTACTCGCTACTGAAGACATGTGACCCACTGCCCTATCACGTGACGAGGGAAGATCCTGGCCTCGGCCAATACTTCCGGGTACCGCAGTTGCCGCTGTCAGTGGGGACCATGGCGGCGGTACCGGCGCGCAGTCTGAGGGTGGGCGACATAAAGGACCCTGTGGCGCTCTTCGAGGCTTACAGCGCCGAGGAAATCCGCGGGTTAGAACGACGTGTGCGTGCCGAGATGGAGCAGAAAAAGGAGGAGTTGAGGCAGATGGTTGGGGAGCGCTACCGCGACCTGATCGAGGCGGCGGACACGATCGGAGAGATGAAGCTGTGCGCGCAGCAGGTGGTGGGCTCCGTGCAGGACATGCAGCGATACTGCACTGGTCTGCGTGGCGTGCAGCAGCAGGGCCGCGGCCCCCTACGCGCACCCGAGGTACAGTAAGTTCTCTCTTAGCTTTATTTTCCTGCCAGGGAAACCTTAATGGCACAGCACAGGGTGGGAAGAAAGGCACTGTGTGGGTAGGGACTGCAAAGACCGCATCCTGATTAACGCATATTCCTTCGAGGATCAGCTGTCAAACCATCAACCGAGTCTCACCCGTTGCTGTTAGCATTGTGACTTAGTCTGACCTGCTGCTAGTTGCATTGGGATTTTTGGCAGGCGAAGGCTACTTGCACGATGACACGTAAAGACGTGCTGACGCGTCGTGGCCGCAATAGCCAAGTTGTTTGTCGATGGGCTGTGCAAGAAGCCAATGGGGACTCTCTGCGTTATCCCTTAATGTATACTAGGTGCGATGTGCATAGTTAAAAGTATGGTAACTGTGATCCCGAGTACAACGGTGGCGTGGTCAGCGAGTGTGGGGGCGGAAGCAGAGACGTGGCTAAAAAAAACCAAAAGATTCTCTACCTACTTAAAATTAAAAATACATTAATTGCAAATTCATCTTTGGGGAGTGCATTTTTCCGGGAGGACAGTTTGGTTGGTTAATGTGATCACTTCAGTTGTCTGTGGGTGTACTCGGAGGGTCACCTAATTGAATCTTGGTTGGTACCTTGGGGAAATAGTGATGTGTATTTATAGTAATAAGAGGTTCAAGCCTGTGACAGCGCAGTGAGCAAGATAGAAATTTGTTAAAAACATAAATTAGACCATATAAGTTAGGCAACACACATGCTATCTCAATATATGCAAAAATATATATTTTTAATGTTTACAGTTCTTTCAAACGCTATGTTTTAGTAATGCACGGCTTGTACCTAGTGCAATCCTTTTTGTAGGTTTTCTTTCAAGGACAAATTCAAATTTCTATCAATTAAAACTGGTTCCAATCAGCCTTTATATTGGCTGATTAACCAATTACAGACATTTACATTTCTTTCCGGTAGCAGACACCCTACAAAAATGACTTGTTCCTTCTTGAGCTGCCTCACTCTTCTCTCACTTCATGGTAAATTCGCCTTTGCCTCTCCTTTTTTTCACTAGCATAACTGACCCATTTAGGATAATAAAAAGTATGGGAACTGTTTTGAGCAAATGAATAAAGCTTGGCACAACTTTCCCCAGCCCACTTCGACCACTGCCGCAGTGGGGCTAATTATGACTGAATCACCTGAATTCGGGACTGAGTGTGCGGCAGCATGGTTGGGTTAGCCTGTTCGACACGCTTAAAGCTGCTGTCTGACTTTACTGCCTCCATTCTGTAGAGATTTAATGTGAATGCATGTGTGTGTGTTAATGATCTGTGCAAGGCCCAAGTCCCAAAAATAGTGGCGGCACAAATTAGCATAAGCATTTCACAATTATGTGACATGACGTTACAGGAAGTCATGTCATTAAGTGATGTCACCTTCCTATGACATCCTTTTCTGTTGAGATCGTGCCATTTTGTTCTTCATTGTTTGCCATGGCCACTTCCCTTGACAGCTTCACACGTTCCATCAAGACAAAAACTTCAACTTCAGTGGTGAGTCTCAGTAATTTGAAAAAGTGCAACACCAAGCTTGGGGTTGTGCAGTGCACATGCACTGGAAACATTTTTGGAGAGGTTGGTAAATATGTGTTTGATTTGAGGGTTGTTACGTAGTAGGTGACTGGGCTGCTGCAAACACCATCCCACATTGTTACAGCTATATACACAAAACTATTTAATATCTGACTGAAAAAACTAAATAATCCACGCAATTCCAGCGGTTTCAAAATATCTTCAAACCTTTACTTAGGTTTTTTTCTAATTAAATGCCATGTTTAATTTTGAGACTCTTCAAGTAGGGATATCTTATCCCCAATACAAGTAGCAGAGGTGACATCCCTAGAGTAGGTGGTACAGAAAAATGTACCTTCACTAAGGGTGGTGCAGATCCTTGCATTCCCCTAGGAAGTGAAAGAGAAGATAGAAGAGATAGGAGTACATAATAGGAGAGGTGTTTGAATGAAGAGGGTGGGAAAGTAGGAGGGAAACAAATGAAGGGCGCAGAGAGGTAGGTGAGAGTGGAAGATGCAAGAAAGGAGCCCGTGGAGAAGAAGATAAAATGAGCGTGTGAACAGAAAGATAAAGGTGAAATGAGAGGAAGGTGAGAATGATTGAGATGACATAAAAGGATAGTTAAGGAGGTGCACATAGGACTAGATGAGAGACAGGGAGCCATAGGTAGAACCAGAACCAGAGAGAGAGATTTTGATCTGAAATGGTATTGTTAGAAGCTGATCTGTCTCCATCTTTAGTCCTTTTCACTCACTGAATAGGGAAGGTCTGTGTTAAATTATGTATTTATTTTTATTTGTTTGAGTTTTATATAGCGTATATCCAGCCTTCCGGGTCTAAGGTGCATTGAAAAAATTAGTATTTGTGTGCATATAAGTACAATAGTTAGGACTGTTGCATTTATGTTGTGAGGGACCTTGATTCAGCATATCTCTACATGGGTCCCAGTACTGTTCAGTGAGGTTGTCGTCATAGGTCGAAACATTGTGGATAATATGGTACTGATGTACTAAAGAAGGGCAATGACTTAGTGAATATAACACTAGTCTGGTCTGCAGCATGAACTGCTACTCCAGTCATTTGAATTTCTTGCCCTGTAACCTCTTAGTGGTGTTGCACCCCCAATTTAGTTGTTTAAGTGGGGATTACCTCTGGACCCCATGTTCTCCTAAACCAAGTCACGCTCAAATGCAGGTCGGATAGGGAAAGGTAAGGAGAGAAAATATAGAAGGAAATAAAGGGTGAAGTTGGAATAATTGGAAAATAAGGAAGAAGGAAAGAATAGTAGACGAAGAAAGATATGGTGCAAAGAAGGAAGTGTAAGAAATGAAGGAAGGGTGTATGGATAGAAGTTTGCAGCATAAGTGGGAGAAAGAGGGAAAGGATAGATAAAGGTGAAAACATGGTTCTATTGAAGGTTGGGCTTTATCCATGTGATGACCTTAGAAGTGTTGTTAAAGATGGGGTATTTTAATTTTCTAATTACTCCCTTGCTGGTATTCTAGTACATACACATGTACAAGGCTCTCATACCACACCTCTACAATGACCTGCCATATACACCAGTATCTATTGTTAGCTGTCTGTTTCAAAAAGGATCTAACGGGCAGATAGTTTCCTGGTCTTTCTCTTATTCTATTCTTCTGTCACTCTGTTTCCCTGCCGTTCTTGAGTCTTCTCTAGCTCTTTCCTCACCACTGTTTTGTTGTCTTTGGTACTGGTTCTTTCTGTGTTTCTAGTTTAATCACCCATCGCTCTGCTACTACTACTACTACTACCTCCCCTTGGGTTTTTTCGTCCTTTTTGTCGCCCCCTCCCTCCTTTGACAGCGATCTCTTCGCGAATGTCAACATTTTCCTTTACTTACAGGAGTCCACTTAAGAATGACAACATATCACAGCAGTATCATGTGTGCTTCTTTTGACTGATAAAAAGACACAAACACACACATACTTAAACACTCAGCCTCCTTGTGCAAGTTTTTTGCTTAATGCAGACATATACCTACTATGTTTTTGTACAGTGATGCTTTCAACGAAAACTATTGGACTCATTTTGTAATGGCAGCATGTATCGGGATCTAGGGTTCACTCTGACACATGCATTAACCTACGCAGCTCTATGAAATCCCTATTTCTGTATCCTTTAAGTTGCGATGTCATGTTGGACTGTATGTGGAGTACGACCATCCACAGACTTTGGTGTTTGCCTACTTCCACACAGCTTGAGCAGGTAACAGAAGTAGGGCTGACACCAGGAGTAGTAGACCTTGCATCTAAAGAGGCGTGGGTGCCTGGAGAGAGTGTACTCTAAGCACAGTTTCCATGCTGAGCGCGAAAGTAGCTTGCGCACCTAACGGGGCTTGGATCTCTGAGGGAGGAGGCTCTAAGCAGTTTGCACACTGAGCCCCACTGTGCATTGTAGGAGCTTGCCTACCTGATGCGGCTTGGGTCTCTAGAGGAAGTAGACTCTAGGCACAGTTTGTGCACTCAGCGATGACTTGCATAGTAGGGCATTGCCTACCTAATAGCGTGTGCGTCTCTGGAGGGTGTGAGCTCTCTGTACGGTCTGCACACTGAGTAAGTAGGGGTTTGCGCGCCTAATGAGGCTTAGGTCTCTGGAAGATGTGAGCTATGCCTACAGTCTGCGCAGTCCGCGCTAGCTGTACCTAATATGGGCTTGCCTACCTAATGGAGTGTGTTGTCAGGAAGGAACCTGTGCACAGTCTCTGCACTGAACACTGACAGTGCGTAGTTGGGGCTTGTCCACTTATTGGGGCTTGAGTCTCTGGAGGAAGTTGGCTCTAAGCACACTTTGTTCGCGCAGACTGTGTGTAGTAGGGGCTGTCCAAGTAATAGAGCTCCATACTGTGTAGGGTATGCACTCTCAATAAAGAATGCACAAGGAGAGGGTGGACAGAGTGCAGAAAGAGAGGGTGGACAGAGTGCAGAAACTTTTCAGACACTCACCCCCAGTCACAGATCTGGATTGAATCCATCATCGTTCTTTAGCTCACTTCGCCACCCCAGTTCAGACCCAGCCATATGCAAATCAGTATTGACCCTGTTCCTTATAAAGAACAGTCCAGCCCGAACTGCCAAGCCAGGTCTTCACTGGACTGAAAACAAGCATCCTGGGACTGGTTTCAGGGTATGACCCTGTTCCTTATAAAGAACAGCCGAGCCCGAACTGCCAAGCCAGGTCTTCACTGGACTGAAAACAAGCATCCTGGGACCGGTTTCGGGGTAACACCCTTCATCAGCCACGCTAGGTTGAATCCAGTGGCAAAGTGAAAGGGATCCACACCGGGGCTTACCCTCCCAATGTAGGGCGTACAACGTTGGTCCCTTTCTCACTTTGCCACTGGATTGAAGCTAGCCTGGCTGATATGGGGTGTTACCCCGAAACCGGTCCCAGGATGCTTGCTTCGGGTCCGGGCAAGAACTGGCTTGGCAGTTCATGCGGGACTGTTCCCATGAGGCGCAGGGTCAAGACTGATTTGCACATAGCTTGATTTGTGTGTACTTGTTTTGTGAGTGGTAATTTGCTGCTATGTTCTTCCTGTACTTTGTGTCTGGAACTTTTTGCTCCTCTACCTGCTGATGACACATGTTGTGTAACTACAATCAACAAACAATTATTTAAGGGTTCAAGGGAAGTATTTAGAGACCCGGGCACAGTTATAACCCCCCACACAAGTACTAAGAAACACCTCCCCAAACAGCCCGGCTGACTGTTTGAAGTACCGACGGAGAGAGCGGGGCTTCATTTTCCTGAGCTGTTTGCCAGGTGAGGTGAGGCAATTCCCCTTACAATTTAAGGAGGAAAATGGAAGTGCACAGGTGACACTTTTTTCTGTTCACAAATGTCCTGTTGTTTTTTCACATATTATCACGTTATGCAGTAGCAATTAAGTTTATGGGTCCTGAGGAAGCGGTTGGTATAATATATGACCATTACCCGCAGAAACATGTCGACCAGATAGCCCAGTCAGAAGGTATTTGTTTGAACCACCTGACTTTTTTGCACTATTTTTGTTTTTAATATTGGAGGTGCATGACCTTAGAATAAAGTGATTATTGTATGCACTATCCAATCTTACACTTATATTTTTCCCTTTGCACTTATTTTTTATGCACTGCTTTCCGTTACTCACAAATGAACAAAACTTACCAGACATTCATCCACCACTATATTTCTCCAATATATATCTATGGGGATAGAGTGGTGGTTATACTACTGTGGAGTAGACCAGATGATGTACTGGGAGCCCGAAAATGAGTAACTGATGGACATTTTTCACAGTGGTTGACTGTCCAGTCTGTCCTCTACGTAAACAGTAGCAGCAGACACATAGCCAGCAATACATAGCATGTCTTGAATTTGTCATTAGACCCACAGTTATTTGTTGTTTCTTGACACATGTTGTGTACCTTTTTAGGTCTCGCCTGTCAATGCGCATGCGCATTGAGCAGAGAGAAACTATAGGGGCTTAAACAGAGCTTACCTAGACTGGCGATTTGATGCAGTGCATGTGTACTTTTAACTCAATGCGCAAGCGCAATTAGTTAAAATACGCGTGCACAGCATCAAATCGTCAGCTTGGAGCCGCCAGCAGCTCTTCCTGCTCCGCCCCCTGCTGCATCAAAGGCTTAGCGCTCTGCCTCAGCCCAGCCATTCTCCTCCCCTAATTACCCCCTGCTGCATCAAAGGCTTTTTCACGGCCGCACGGCCGTGCTTTCAGTTTCACAGCCGGCCGGCCGTGTCTTCTTTTTTTTCTTTTTCATTATTTAAATGCGCTCACAGCTGCAAAGTTCTGCGCCCTGCCCTCCGTCACTGGTAATCTCCCCATCTCTTGCCCACAACGAATGGATAACCAAAATGTATAAAACCGCCTCATGCGAGACCTATTGCATTTCCAATGCTTGTTGTGCTAGGGAAGCTTGCACTGCTGCCTTGTGTGCAGTGCCTAAATTGTATATTAATGAAGCTTCATATATAATTTCATCATGCAAGGGCAAAGCGATTTCCATTTTGAATGTTCATTTAATGCGTGTTGCAAAGCGTAAACTCTCACAAAACCAGTTTAAAACATAACTGCTAAGTGGCTCCATTCATGTGAGGTACCTTATGGCAGTCCTGTGCACAGTGACTGTGTAAAAAGACAAACTACAAACCTCAGAATATTATTGACCTTTGTCTGAAAAGTCCGTAACAGCTGAAAGTAACCCTTATAATTTGGAGAAGACAAATGGCATCTGTATAAAAGCAAAATAAAATTGAATGTGGAATTTTTTCCCTTTTCTCCTACCCTGCCCCATAACTGTAACTAATACATTTTATTTGGGTAAAACATTTTGCTAAACATTTGGTATGAAATGTAAGAATTGTTAAGGATAACGACCCCTTTTGACTGTCCCTCAACTAATCCTGCTCTTCACATGTACCTGTTGACCTAACAGTACAGCCTAGAACCTGCACTAACAGGACTCAAAGGGTTTTCAACAGCAGGGCTTCCAAATGTGTTTGAGGGGAAAAAGTGTCATAGGGAAGAGATGGCAAATAAATTGAAGATGGTGGCATCTAACAGCTAACGGGGACACACTGACACTCCCTAAAAGAAAAGGAGATACTTAAGAATATTAATTGGCTAGAACAGTGAGAGTCTGCAGGGGTTTGTGTCAAGGGAAGTAACAGCAACTGGAAACCCAACCCCTGCTGTGATAAGGCTTCGTCACATCGTAGCATCACCTGTGAGTCTAACTCCTGCTGTGGTAAGGCTTTGTATCATTGCAGCGCACCATCATGTCACAAAAGAAACGAAACAAATCTGTTTACACCGAAAATCATCCCCCTCTTTGCACTTCTACAACCAAAGAGACATATCCGAGCCTTTTTCGGACAAAAGAGGACAGTGTCTACACTCTAAACTTAGTGGGGGAGTTACATACTCTCGCGTCGAACTCCCCTCCCCCCTACCCCTCCCCCCCTAATCTTGTGCCCTGGCTAACAGGTGAGCAAATCGCACCGTGTGTCGCTGTGACTGGGAAGTAAAGGTGGGCAAACCACAACATTAATAGAGAGCTGAGCTAGTGGTTTATTCATTGCTGATCTTTCGAACGCCTCTTTCAACTTTGTACATTACATTATATCACTACATTTCCATGTGCTTAAAGTAATAGTTTTAAAAATGCGGGTTTCTCTGTTCCCCAAAGCCTTGATTATGATTTATGAATCTACAGTTTGTCATGTGCACTGTATATATGGCCAATATTATGGTGTTATTGTCGAGTAAAAGGTACTTGCGTGAGGTTTTTATATAGCACACACCCAGAACTTAATTTCTAGACTGTTGTTTCGGATCCTCGATTAACGAGTCGCATAAACACAGAATTAATTTCATTGGGAAAGGTGGGATTTGAACCAAGTTTTCATGGGTACAGTTTATCTCATTTTGCCATTGGATGGATGTCTTCTTCTTTGACCCTTTTTATATCATGACAATATTTGAGAAAAGACTCTGTTATGATAGAAAAAGTAAACGTTGAATGCAGTGTGATGAATTTTTTTGTCATCATAGGTAATTGATCATTCTACATCACTTCTTGTGATATCTTCAGTTATGTTAATTAGAACTCACAAGTTCTAAAACTTGAGTCTTGTAGTGTTGTAGCAGTATGCACGGGTTGGAAATCAGGAGGCTCTTGTTAATTTTAGGGATAGCAGTACTATGATGTAGGAGTATGCTCAGCGAACGAAATGTAAAAAAAAAAAAAAAAAAGGAATCCTGCTTGGTGTTTTTTTTTTTAACCATATTTTATTGGCATTTATTCATTGACTATGCATACAGTAATACGTATCTTGGTGCAGTTTCCAATGTGCCTTGATCCATAACCTTTACCGATGGGACCTATCACCCCCCCCCCTGCTTTGAGTTGATTGCTAATAAGTGAAATGTGGAATAAGTGTGCAGAGAGGTTGTCGGGTTCTGGGGCCCCAATAAGCAGCTATTGGCCAGCTGTTACTCACAGGTTCGTGGGGCTGGTTGCTCCTCTTGCTTGTCGCCCGGGTCTGACGTTACCATCCTCGGGATGTTCCCTTCGCTGTCGGCGTCTGCGTCTGCTGCCACTAATTCCCCCACAAGGGCTTCCCATGCCCTGGCTTTCTCTAACTTTCCTATTCCTTTGCTGGCCTCTCGGAGTAGCAGTCTCCCTTCCGCCTCTGCCCATCTCTCAAGCTCTTTCCTCCAGGTAGTAAGTCTTGGCCCGTCCGTCGCCTTCCAGTTCCTGGCTCTCTCCTGCCTAGCTAGTATATATGCAAGGTCTTGAAACTTTCCTGTCACCCTGTTTTTAGTTGTGTTGGGGAACCATCCCAGGAGGAAGTGCTCTGGGGTCTGTGGAATTTCTTTGTCAATCAGGTCACTTATGATATGTTTAAGTTCCCCCCAAAATGTTTGCAATACTGGGCAGCTCCAGTACATATGGAGTATGTGAGCTTCTCTTTCTCCGCATTTGGGGCAAGCTGCTGAGTCCATGCCAAAGTACCTCCGAATGTGGACCGGCGTTAAGTATGCTCTATGGAGCACATAGTAATCAATTAATTTAAAGCGCGCGTTCCGAGACACCTTCGGGGTGCGTTCTAGAATTTTGTCCCAGTCCTTCTCAGGTATTTGTTTGCCGAGGTCCTCCTCCCATTGCGTTTGCAAGAGCTCTAGCGGCTGTAACATATCCCTCTGTATTGCTTTATACAGGCAAGATACCGTCTTGATCCTTCCTGCCAATAGCGCAACATACCTGCATCCCACCAGTGCCCTCGGCTCAGCCTCCCCAGTCTTCCAATGCGTCCTAATCCTGCGCGTTAGAGCTCCGTGCTTTAGGAAATGACCCCCAGGCAAGTCATATGCTGTTTGCAAGTCTGCAAAGGGGAGGAGCGCAGAGTCGCGGTATAAGTCGCCCATCTCCCGCATTCGTGCCTCTACCCAGTCCTCCAATCCTGTCCAATGTTCCCCCTGTGGGAGATAGCGCAGCATCGTGAGCGGTATGTCAGGGGAGTAGGGAGTTGCTGCGCCTACTTTCCTAAGGTACCTGGTCCAGCAGCGCACTATCATCTCTAGTCGCCACGTGCTCTCAGCTGTGGTGCGACGCACTCTGAGAAGGATTCTCGCCAGCGTGGCCGTGTCTGGCGCAGCAGGATCCTTCTCCCTGTCCGAGTCTCGATCTGCCGCTAGCCACTGTATTAGCCAGTATAGGTGTGCTGCTAGATGGTAGACCTCAATGTCCGGTACCGCCAGTCCGCCTTCTGCCGTGGGGCGTCTCAACATTGTCAGTGCCACCCTCTGTCTGCCTGCACCCCCAATAAACAATGTAATCTTGGAGTCTAGCTCCCTGAACATTGCTCGCGAAATCCATACTGGTACCGTTCCGAAATAATATAGTAAGCGTGGCAGTGGTACCATTTTCATGACTGCCACCTTTCCAGCCACGGAGAGCGGAAGCCTTCCCCAGAAATCCATTGCTGTTCTTGTCACCCTGATAGCCCTTCCTACGTTACCATCCAACAGGTCTGCCGCACCAAGATATATTTTAACTCCCAGGTACTGCAAACAGTTGGGTTCCCAGCGCAGTTCTAGCGTAAGCGGTGGGGGGGTATCAAGCGCCAATGGGTATAGGCTGGATTTTTGCCAATTGACCCTCAGACCAGACATAGTGCCTAACCGAGCCAGCATGCTGCGCCCGCCCAGCAACTCCTCAGCCGTGTTGCGCAAGAATATCAGGAGGTCATCCGCATATAATGCGATTATAGTGCTGCCCTATCGTCGTCTCCAAGCCCCCGTAGTCCCGGCAACTCCTGGCCCTGCTCGCCAGTGGTTCCATGGCCAGGGCAAACAGGAGCGGGGAGAGGGAGCATCCCTGTCTCGTGCCTCTCTCCACCCTCGGTCTGGGTGATATAATCCTCCCAGTGCGTACACGGGTCGTAGGGGATGTGTACAGGAGCCGCACCCATGTCAGGAATCCTTCACCCAGCCCCATCCTGGCTAAGACCTTGTATAAATATTGCCACTCCAGCTGTCGAACGCCTTTCAAGATCTACTGCGAAAACTGCCGCCTCTTGTTTGTCATACCCATCCGAGTCCATTACTGCCAGGAGCCGCCGGATATTTATGGCTGTGTTCCGCCCTGGGTTGAATCCTGCCTGGTCTGCATGCACCAGTAGGGGCAAGTGTGGCAGAAGACGCGTCGCTAGGACTTTACTTAGGATTTTATAATCCCTATTCAGCATGGACAGTGGCCTGTAGGCCGTATAATCATGAGGTTCCTTCCTGGGCTTAGGTATGGGGATTATAAGGGCTTCTCTCTTGGGCAGCTCTCCCAGTTCTCGGGCCCCCTGGTACATTGCTGCCATTTAGGGGCCAGCTCATCTGTGTATGTTGCGTTCAATTCGGCCGGTAGGCCACCTGTGCTTGGGGTTTTGTTTCTTGCCATACCCTTTAAGCGACCCGTATCTCCCGCTGCGTAATGTCCGCCCCTAATAATTCCGCCACCGCAGGGTTCAAAACTGTCAGTGGCAGGTCATCTAGATAGTCCGGATTTCTGCTGGTTCGCATATGCCTGTCTTCGTATAAAGGTTAGTATAGTAGCACCCAAAAATGTATTTCATTAATCTTATCTGGCGTAAAGTGTCTGGTCCCCCCTTCATCCTCCATCTCCACTAGAGGAGTGCCCCGGGTTGTCGGGTTAGTCAGCCATGCCAGGAGCGAGCCTGATCTATCCCTTTCAGCGTGCGTGCGCTCTAAGTACTTTTTATAATCGAAGCTCCTAAGCCTCTCCGTTTGCTTCGCCACTTCCTCTTTAGCATCTAAGAGTGCCATGTGCAATTCAGGGTGCCCTGGCCTTCAGCGTTCTATATCTCTGAGTGCCGTCTCTGCCTCCTCCACTTCGCACTTGATGACGCGCCTGACCCCCGTGGCCCGTGTTACACACTGGCCACTCAGGACCACCTTGAACGCATCCCACTCTACATTCCCTGACACAGTCGTGCCCGTGTTCGTTTGAAAGTAGCAAGGTATTTCGTCTCTGATCTGCTCCCTGAAGACCTGGTCCTCCAGAGTGTCCGGGCGGAGCCGCAACGTGGGGATCACTGCTGGCTTGTGCGCCCACTTCAGGGACAAGTGTTTAGGAAGGGCAATGATTCAGGGGCGGCCTGACTAGGTCCAGTAACACAAGGTTAAATATTATTACGTTATGATGAATAAATTATTTAGGGATCAGGCTTCATAGGACAACATGTATACATTTAATCATAATAGTATGCAGATTAATTATAACACAATTGCGTGTTATAATTAATCTGCATACTATTATGATTAAATGTATACATGTTGCCCTATGAAGCCTGCTCCCTAAATGATTTATTCATCATAATGAAATAATATTTAACCTTGTGTTACTGGACCTAGTCAGACCGGCCCTGAACCATTGTCCTTCCTATACATATTAAACCCCAGGTTCACTTAACGGCGTACCCTTGTTTCTCAAACCCACTTCAGGGACAAAATCAGTGGGTTGTGGTCCGAGATGGTGCGCGCAAGGTACTTTGCGCTTGTGACAAGGGGTTGGACGTTTACTGAGCTAAGGAGGGTGTCCAGGCGTACATGTACTTCATGGACCGCTGAAAAGTAGGAGTAGTCCCTCCCTTGTGGGTTCAAGGTGCGCCGGGAATCTAACAGTCCCCAACTCTGTCTCCATGTGGTATATGCTTGTGAAGTGCGCGTCGCCTGGGAATTTTGCAATGGGGGTGAGACCTGTCTAGTACTACATCATCCACGCTATTAAAGTCACCTCCCACTATAACCGCCCCCGCTAGGTAGTGTGCTAGTTTGTGGCTCAGTGTCGCAAAGAAGGCAGGTTGGTCCACGTTAGGGGCATAGATGTTAAGTAAGCTAATCTCTCGGCCCTCTAGCCTCCCTTTTACTGCCACGTATCGCCACCCCCCCCATCCCCACTGGGTCCACCACGGAGTAGAGCAACTGGAACAGCACTCCTGCTTGAATCCATATTAACGCCCCTCTCGCGTATGCCGAATAGGTGGTGTAGTAGAGCTGCCCTCTCCATCTTTTGTGTAGTGCCTGCCCTTCCTTCTGTGTTAGGTGTGTTTCCTGTATGAAAGCTATCTGGACTCCCCATCTCTTGATGTAGGAGAGTACCTTGTGGCGCTTTGACATTGTGTGCATCCTCCTAATGTTCCACGTCATACATTTATAGTGTTGTTTTTCAGCCATTGACCTTGGAGTCAGTGAATCAGCTGCTACCCAGGCCGGGCAATGCCCTCTCCTTGCTCTCCACTTTCTTTATCATATAATTCGTTAGACAGTGGAACCCAAGGTTTCCCCCCTTTGTCAACAGTGAACATGCTCTCCCAACTCCCGCTCCCCAGGATAAGTAGGAAAACCCCTCCCATCCAAACCAGTGCGAAAAGTCTACAAGTGACTGCTTGCAGTTTAGTTAGTCAATCTCCGGGGGTGGTCCCTCACCGGTGCTCTCCCAGTCTCTGCAGCCGCCATCCCCCACTGATTCTTCAGTGATCTTCAGTGAACCGCCCCTCAGCTACGCTTCCACTTCCACCCTTGTACCTTAATAATGGAACAGAAGTGTCTCATGGCAGTTTGGTTGCAGTCAGCTTCGTCTTCCGCTCCCCGCACCTTGATGATGCCGTCTGCGGGGTAACAGTTGGCAGTGTCAGGCTCTGCGTGTCCGAGTCGCTGGACCCAGTCTCCAAGCCTGTGTCTGCGAGTTTTTCGCCGCTCTCAGGAAAACCTGGATTTTCCGTTCCGCCGCTAATCTGGGCCACCACCTGCATGGCATTCCGCCGTTCCAGTTGTGCCTCCTCCTGCAAGGGTGCCATGGTCTCTCTCCTGTTCTCCCGGTTACGTGATCGTGGTCCTCACCTCCCTCCCCCTGGCGGGTTCTGTGCTTGCACTGCTCCTCCTTGTCTGTCAATCCAGTCGGATGCCTCCTGCAGGGTCCTGAAGAACTCTGCACCTTCTGTCGTGGTAACCTGTAGCGTGGCCGGGTATTGTGTCACGTATTTGTAGTTCGGTTGACGCAGTTTCTGTTTCACATCCCGATATGATCCCCTGCGGCGCTGTACTTCGCGGGAGAAATCTGGGAAAATGCGTACTACCGAGTTGTGCACTTGGATGTCGCCTTTGAGCCGTGCCTGAGTAAGGATGTGATCCCTGTCCTTGTAGTGGAGCAGTTTTGCGATTACCACTTGTGGCGGTGCTCCTGGTATAGGCGGTTTGGCAGGGACTTGGTGTGCTCGACAGCCCGGTCGGCGCCACTTCATCCCTGAGCCAGTTCTCGAGGTAGTCCGCCATGTTGCGGCCCTCCATTTTCTCCGGCAGGCCCACGATTCTCAGGTTGCTTCTGCACGATCGATTTTTGGCATCCTCCGCCCTTTCCCCCAGCGTCTGCACTTTGGTTTCCAGTATAGTCATTCGGTGTTGCATGTCTGTAACCGCTGGGACAGCTTCAGCTAATGTTCGTTCATTTGTCCTGACCTGATCTGTTAGTTTCTTATGGTCCTCCCGGAGCAATCCCATATCCAGGCTGAGAGAGTCAATTTTCCCTTCCAGGCGTTCGCTGGAGGTGGTAATGGCTTGCAGTATGTCTTGTAGCGTATGGTCTGCAGGGCGTTCTGTCCCCATGGTGGACTTCTCCGCCTCGTCTGGGGGCCTGCTCGCCATGGGTTCCTCCTTTTCAAGGGCTTCCCCATGATGCCCTCCCGCCCCCCGGTAGTCCGGGCACTGCGTGTGCTCATGATATGGTGTCCGCCACCCGTGTGGACCGCAATCTGGGCTCTGTCCGCGGCGTGCCCTTGGCAGCTCTTATGGCGTGTCAGCTGGTTAAGTCCCCAGGGGTCTCCGGGTGTCACTGCCTCGGGGGGCGCTCCACTTTGAGTCAGTTCCACGCCCAATATTCTCCAGCCCCGCTGCTCCTCCGCCCCTTCCTCTTCTCCGGCCGTGCACAGGGCTCCCCGTGTCCACTCCCAGTGTGACAGTCTCTTCGGGGTTCAGACTGGCATTTCCAGGGGTCTCCAAGCCCCTCTACTCAGTGTGCATGTGCTCTCTGGCTGCGAGTGCTTATGGGGTCTACTCGCAGCACAGTGTTCTTGTCACTTCTTCTTTAAGGGCGCTGCTTCCAGGGTGTGCCCAAGCCGCTGGGGATCAGGCCGCACAGCAGTTGTTGCCCTCCTGGCAGGTCGTCCCTCTTTCCCCCGCTAGCTTTGCCGCGTTGGCCCCAAGGCCCAGTGTTGGTTCTCGCCTGGTGGGCCGGGGGGAAGCACTGCAGACCCCAGCCTGCGTCCCAGCGGCTCCTCTGGCGTCCCGGCCATAGCGCGCCACCATTTTGTTTAAGCCTGGCTGCTGCAGGTAGTGCGTTCGCTCCCCCTCCACCATCGCCCAGGGGGCCCTGACAATCAGTACCTTATGGTCAGCGTGGTGCTGTAGCAGGATCTTGTTGGTCCTCCGCTCGCACGTTACTGCGCTGGCTCTCTGCTGCTGGACGCTACCTTCCTGGCCGTGTCTCTGGGCGCTTGCGCTGCGTCTGCCAGTCGGCAATGATCCCCCTTCCGCCTTTCTTCCTGGGCTGTCAGGCCCTGCAAAGCACTACAGGGCCCCAGCCCTTCAGGCGCTTCCGCCCTGGTGCGCCGCCATTTTGTCCCCTTCTGGGTGCCGCTTGTATTGTGCGTGCTCACCTGCTACTGGCGCTCCTGGGGTCCCCCAGTCTGGACCCGCGGCTGGTGTGGGGCAATGTAGGGGCACGGCAGTCCACTGCCTGAGGCATCTGCTCTGGCCTTCCCCGCGCCAATCGGGCTTGTCAGCACCCGCTGGGCACCGCATCTTGATTTTCCCCGGGTGCGTTCGCTGCGTCCGATTTTAGAAAATCCTGCACGCTGGAGAGGTTCGTATTACCTCCTGTGCATCCCTTCAGTTCTGGCCGTTGTGGGGTTACTTTGTGAGGGTTCGGCCCTGTGTAGGGCTTCAGGATGGCTATGGAAGGCGGCCGGCCGACGGGAGCTCCGGAGCAGTGCTGCTCACTCCATCGGCGTCAGGCCACGCCCCTATCCTGCTTGGTGTTTTGAGGAATAGTGACATAATTGTAGTGTCAGCCTTTGTCTGACAGCACAGCAAATATGTAAGAAATTAAAAAAATACATTACATACAGTACAGGATAAACTGCCACCGTTTAGACATGCTACAGATAGTTTAAGATAGACTACTTCAACATGTGCATAAAGATTCACTGTTTGAGGTTTTGCAGTGCTTTCAAAAATTATATTTTTATTAATAGTTTACAGAAAACTTCTTGTGGTCCATACCAAATTTACAACTTGCTCATAGTCGGATTATTGGTTATCATTGTTTGGATCCCGTCACTGTAATTTCCTTAAAACTTCTTGTTCTTTGGATCATATTTCATCTGAGACTTGGCAATGAATTGGTAATTTTCTCTTCGTAATAAAATTGCACCTTCTGTAATGCAATCTAAGTTTTTCTCTATGAATCTCCTCCATTGGACGCCTGTACGTCTTCACTCGCTAAGTCTTAAAGATGACAACCTTTGCTGGATTTGTGGTCTGCTGCCAGGTGACTTCCATCATATGTTTTTTGGATGCTCTTTGCTTCAATCTTTTTGGAACCTAATTCATAAACATCTTTCTCTTATTTTTGGTATTGAGTTCCAACTCTCTTTTCCTTTAATTTTACTGGGCCCGCTGGCTGCCCCTACTCCTCTTCCATTAGATCCATTGGACTTACAGTTGTTGGATCTTCTTCTTTCTATTGCGGTGAAAATCATTCTTATGGAGTGGAAATCCTTCTCGTTGGTTTCCTATCATACATGGTGGGCTTGGGTTTCCTTTTTACGCAGTGCTCACACGTCGGTTGCTCGTGCTCAGATTTCTCCATCTATATCTAGTGGGGTTTGGAAAGCTTTGGATGATTATATGGAGTTGTCCTCCAAAGGGTTGGTTCCTCAGTTTCCTTTTGGTCTGTCTGTCTGAATGTTGTCTTCCAAGTTTCTGGGTTGATTAGTCCTGTGAGTATCCTTTCTCTTTTTCTTCTTCTCTCTCTCTTTCTCTTTTCTCTTTCCTGTCCCCTACCCCCTTTCAGCTTTTCTCTGCTCTTTCTCTTCTTTCCTCTCTTCTTTTATTCTCTTTCCTCCCCTGCCCCCACTTACACATTTGATAGTGATACGGTTGTTTAGTGCATTGATAGTCACTTTATTTAATCGGACTCTATGCTCTATAACAGGCTACCTTTCATTCTTTATGCATTTACTTTGTTTATTTCTCGAATTTGGCCCCTGATTGTATAGTTCTCGTCCATGAATTGTATCACTTGCATTGTATTTTGTTTCCTTCTACTCTTTATCAATACTTTCTAAATAAAATTTTCTTGAACACAAAAAAAACTTCTTGTTCTTTTGTTGTCTCTTCCCCTGCATCATATCATATTGTCTTTTCCATTCTTTTGATTTGATTGCTTATATCTTTCCACTGCTTGCCTTTGGGGAATTATTTTTTCCTCTTTTAGGTCTACCAGACAGCTCAACTGTCTGTATTGCTAAAGACATCATGGGGACTTTCAAAAAGTCAACCTAGGAATGCATTCCGCTCATTGCTTGCTATTGGCTTTGTGGTTTGTAACTCATGTATTATTGCTTTCCATTTGCTGGCTTCATTTTCTTTAGGCTGTCCAGGTTTTATTTATTTATTTATTTATTTATTCATTTATTTATTAGTTTCATAGAGTGCTAACTCGGCCCGAAGGTATCTGAGCACTTACGTAGATGCCAAAATAACAACTGGTGATTACTCTACGTCCTGGTTTGCATCCTGGTTTTTCAGGAGTGCGGATAACTCAGATGTTCCATTTCAAAGCTCGTGCTGACCCATGAGAGGATTACTGTTTTTTGTTGTTGTTGTTTTTTTAAGATGTTTCTCAATTATGTATTTTTTTTCTTTTACTACATATATACTTAAGAGCATTCAAGTTTCAGTCCTATGCATAGGCAGATCCTGCAGTCCAGGAATGTTATTTTGATTGTGGGATTTGTTGTCCTGATTTTATAATAGGTTAAACAGTACCACAAATCCCAGCATGCAGCGGAGAAACACTGGACTGGAAGCTCCACGCACGCAAGGAACTGGGTAACTTGAGAGCCCTGATACTTCAGATCTCACTCCTGGAAACATTTTCATCCTCCCTTGTCATGTCCCCTCCTTCCAAATCTTTGAGCTATCGGCAAAGTGCTTTCTGTCCTATGCCTGTCAACATAAATTGATTTACTCCTCCCTTCAACTTTTTTGAGCATTAAACCTCTTTTATTTTATAAAGTGAATAAGATGAAACTTATTTGTAACTGACAATTTTGGTCCACAGTCGGGAAGCCGAGGATTTTCCTAGAAAACGGTTACATTTTTATTGTGAAATTTCCTTTCGCGGTTCCAGGCCAGTGTTATTATTTCATGTAAATTAGCATTTTTGCAGTGTGAAATGTTGTTCTTCATACACACGCCTCTCCTCCATGCTATCTCTTTCAGAGCTGCATCCCAAGCCCCCCCTACCCCTCTCCCGACTCACCCCTATCTTCACATAGCAGGGCGTGGAGTGAGGATTTCCTCCCATCTGCAAGAGATCAGACCCGTGGACTCATACAGGGAAATAGAGGCCGCTAGACCCTGGACAGCCACACATTCCTTCCACTCTGACCCTACATGGTCTCCAGCTTTACTCTCTATTACTCTCAGTATTTTACTGACCAGGCTTATGCAAATATTCATGAGCTTCATAAACAAACACCCTTGTCTTCACAATACTTTCTCAGGGCAACCTGGCCAGTGCTTGAAAGATTGTTAGGGCTGGAGAAGAGCCAGTCACGCATAGGAAATAAACCTGTGTTCCAAAGTAAGCCGGTCCACTTCTGGTGACTTTCATCATAGATATGTTTTTAGGTCTCGCCTAGGCAGCGCATGCGCTGTCTCCTCAAGACATGAGGTATCTATTCTGTGCGCTTAGAGCACGACCGTCACCTTTCATTCATTCTTTTGTGTGCCCTTTTCTATGTGAATCGTTTATTTGTCCCTCTTTTTGCTGTGTTGCTCCTTCCCATGGAGCCTAATCCTATTTCATGTAGTATTTATCTTCTGGCCATTTATGCATGTATTGCACAATATTTTTTTTCTTTTGGCTTGGCTTGTGTTTTAGGATTATGTTTTTTTGGCTTTCCGAAAAAAAACTTGCTCAGCCAATGTCATTTTTTGTGTTGCAAACATGCAGCTAACTTACACAGCGATCTGTGGGCCTGCAGATCGCGTGTATGTTAGCTGCATGTTTGGTGCAATCCTGGCTAGGCCGGGAGGAGCTCAGGTGTCTACCATGGCGCCATGTTGAAAAGTCGCCTTGTATGTTAGTAGCCCCTTGGCTCTCCATCGCTACACCAAACCCAGGTAACAGCAAAATTCTTCCAAAACTATTGGGTAGTTTGACCTAGTCTCTTTTGTGTTAACTTGGTGCTACTGAAGAAGAGATGTAGAATCTTTTTGTTCCTGTTTTAATTTTGACTTAATCTCCATGAAAAAGATGGAATCAACATACGCTGTTGTGTTACAAAAAATTGTACAGAGGTTTAACATTCCAGACAGAAACTTTATTGCAAAAAATTCTAAGGATTCTCTGTTTACATTTTTTTTTAAAAACCGAAAGTCGTACTGTTTGTCGCAATTACAGGGTGTTTTGGTGAGTGCCAGAACCTGTTTATGGTTTCGCTGGTCAGCGTACGTCTTAATGGCCTCTCTCCCCCCGATAGTTCTTCCTAGCGCCCGCTCCATAATTACCTACAGGCCATAAAAACAAGAAACTAAGGCACTGGAGCTGTGTGTAAAGATTTTTACATTTACATTTGGTTTTCGTGTGTTGTTGAAGATAAATATGGTGTTGCTCTCTCTCTCTCTCGCTGGTATGATTTTCCCCACCCCCTCCGTGATGCAGTCACCCACGTATTTTCGTTGCTCCGTTCCTGTTCATCGTCACATTTACTATGACAATTGTCACTACAAGCTCTGTTCCTGTTTATCGTCACATTTGCCATTCTTTTGACATGCTCTGTTGTAATTTTGTTTTTTACTTTCTTTTAAGCATAATTTTGTTTTTAAAATGTTGGCATGTGATGTAAAAAAGCCTTTGCTCATTTTGATCCTTATAACGCTTGATCCATTAGCAGAATCAGAGCTGCGGAGAGGATGGTTTACAGGAGGCGCGGGGCTAGCACACTGCGCTTGCGCATTACCTGTGCATGGCTCATTACTTTAGCAGGCGCTAGCGTGGCAGCCAGTTCCTGTAATGGACAGTGGATCACTCTACACTTTAAGGTTTCCTCAGCCACCAGTACTTCTAAAGTAGAGGCTCTGCATGTGAGCCAGTTTATTCTGCTTAAAAACACAGCGGCAATGCATTATAAATGTGGTGCTTTACTTATCTCCACCTGCTCCCTGTGTTTTCACCACCCCCTCACAACTACCTCATCTGTGTTTCTTTACTGCCCCTGTTAGCCACCCCCACCCAACTGACAAAGCATTAGGTCTCCCGTCGTCAAGACCATTGGCTTTTTTCTGAAAGGGGCCTTTTTATCGAACTAATATAATCCAAAAAGAACTTATAGCCAAAGTAGGTTTATAGCAATGTAGGCATTTGTAAAATTGCATGTTGCTACTGTAGCAAAAGCATTTACAGTATAGTAAAATTGATGCTAGCAAACCGTGGACATTTGAACTAAGTAGAGTCAGGGCCGGACTCGGACCCGAAATCGGCCCTGGCAAAGTGCTCAGCCGCCCCCCCCCCCTCTACCCTGGGGGTGCGACCGCACTCTTTGCCAGGGCCGGTTTTCGGCCGATTTTGTTACAGGGCCGTTTTTGCAGCTATGCTGAAAAAAACGGCCCTGTAACAAAAACGGCCCCCTGGGGCCCAAAACCGCCCCCCACCCATGCGGCTGACCGGGGGATTGCCCGGTGCCTGCAACGGCCAGTCCGGGCCTGAGTAGAGTTGCTTTTCATTTTTACTAAAATTGATTTCCTGCCTGGACGTATTCATTGTGTCATTATTGTTTATGCACTGTATAGTTTTAGCAGTAAACTGTATACAGCAAATGGAATGGTTATTTCAATTAAAAAATGTGTTCCTCCATTCTTCCTCGGCTCTTTCGCCACTCTTCCTCGGCTCTTTCGCCACTCTTCCTCGGCTCTTTCGCCACTCTTCCTCGGCTCTTACCCCGCTCTTCCGCTACTCTGCCGCCACTGGGGGTACAACATGGCTAAAACTCATTGGCAAAGCTAATAGCTCTTGCATAGGCAAGATATATATGCTTGGTCAATGCTTGTTTGTTTCTACAGCACTCCAGGAGAAGACGTGTTTTTTAACTCTCCCTCCTGTGTTGTTTCCCCCTCAAATGCCTTCCCATTCTAAACACTGTTGCTTCCTCCTCCCCCACACCCACCTCGTCCATTGCTTCCTTTAGCCTTAGCCTTTTTTAATTTTAACTTTAACTTTTTTATTTACTCCCCTCGCCCCAAGCTGCTCTGTTGAGCATCACCCCTCCCGTTAGTCTTTTACAGATGCAAAAACATTTAGTTTTTTTGCTGCTGTGCTGCTCTGTTTTGCACAGGCGCTCTTTCGCTTATCTATTTTTTATTAAATAGAATATATACTGAAAAGAGTGACATCTGCCCTACCATCCTGGAATTGTGAAAAAGAAAAGGCAACAAAAGCACAGGTGCGTAATGATGTATGCAGATGACCTCCTCACTCGGGGCCTCTGTAGCGTCATGACGCATACATCTGCAAAATAAGCATTGGCATTGCCAATTGATTCAAAATACAAGACCTTTTGGCTTTGCTGTTGCTTGCTTGTTGGTTTTCATTAAAATTACACACTCCAGAATTGGTTACGTCCCTACTTTGCCTTTTAAAAGGAATAACTGTCACCATGAAGATTCAAATGATTAGATCAATTAGAACCTATACAGACTCTCTAACTGATTAACCAATTGCATACTTTTTTTTCAGGTACCAGGCACTCTGGGGAGAGGGGTTGTTGCTTTCCCTGTTTCTCCGTCCTCTCCCTTCACAGTACAAGAGACTACCCCCTTCTTCCCTTTCAGCACGAGGCAACTCAAGGTCGACATTTTCCGTTCAGTAGCAGTCGTATTTTTTAATAAAACGTTTTGGAACTGTCCAAATAAAAAGTAGTAGGAACTTCTGCATGTTGATCACTAAGGTAGACTTAAAAAACCTATTATGGGGTCTCATTAGAATTAAAACCTTGTAAGTAATAGTTTGTAAACCTATCCCAGCAAGAGGTGCAATAACCCAAAGTAATTTTTTACTTGGATTATGTGTATTTTAATGGTATTTTTATTCAGGTTTTTCTAAAGTTCGAACTAGGCATACAGGCATTAAAGCATTGTGCATTGGGTGCAGAAGAACTAATCATAATAGATTATGGGAGGGCGAGCAAACTGAAATATAGTTCACTTCAAGTGGTAAATATACACAAAGAAAACTATTCTTTAAAAGGATGCAGAGTCAGAAATGAATGCGTTGGTGAAACTGGTAAAAAATACAAAACATGCTTTGAGAGTGAGTGGATAAATAACAGAGAGTGGACACGAGACTCAAAGGGACTGGTGGATATTTAGATTCCATTTGGGAGGCAAGAGCCTAGAAACGGGTGGCAGGGGAAAGAGATGAGGGAGATGAGAGGGACAAGCTCAAGGAGGCAATCCTTCATTTAGGATATCATGGAAGTGAAACAGGATTACATTGACTGGTTATGACGGCAGTGTGCCGATGAAGGAATTCCTATATGGAAGATTACATTACACACATGTTCAATTCACAGAAGTTGTTAACTTAGCACTTTTGAGGTAACCGCAAATATTTGTGTCAGTGGTTGAACTATAACAATTAGCTCTGCTGGGACTTGGATTAGATGTGTCTTTAGTCTGCTTCTGAACAGGAGGTGTGTGGGTGCATTGCAAATGTCTTATCATAATTTACTTCAGATGGGGCATGATTATTCAAGAGTTGAGGGTGGGAAGGCTGATGTCTTTTGATCTTGTCTTGAAGGTATTTGAGGATGGATCCTTCAATGTATTTGTAGGTGAGGCAAATGATTTTGTGTCTCGTGCTTGCACAGAGTACTAGTACACACTTTTAATTTGGTGTCTCTTGAGTGTGCTTGGAGATTCCTGCATTTAGTCTAGTCATACCTTCACAAGAGACCCCACTATCACTGCATGCCTTTATGGGCTTAATAATGGCTTAGTTTTAGCATATCAGGTGGAAAAATGTGAGTTTAACTTGAGTGTTTTGAGGACCACATCACATATGACTCCCAGGTTTGTAACTTTAGCTGTGATCGGGGATGGGCTTGGTGTGGCCTAAGAAGTGGGGTGAAATTTGTTTGTTTGATTTTACTGTGGGCCAAGATTTCATACTAAAATAAGTCAAGGGCCACGTCAACAGATGCTTATTTATAATATTTGAAGATGAAATATCAGTCGCCCTTAGTTAACTGCTGTTGTGGACGTAATTTGGAAGTGTTCTTTTGTAAGTAGTCTATGAAGTCTATGTGAATTTAAGTGAAGCAAACGTGAAACAAAGTTAACTTCCTTGTTGGATGAGAAAGAGACCCTAACTGAGACACGTTGCTCTGCAACATTTTTGCGTTACTGAACCCAGTATTACTTTGTGATTGACCACGTTAGCAAGAGTTGCCTTGCTTTTCCCTCATAAAAGTTTTCCTAGGGCGTGTGTACCAGGAACACTGCCTGACATTTCTTCTTTTCTCCTCCGAAAATGTACCCTCGCTGAGTCTGGGCACAATAGCATTAACCCTCAAGCATTTCTACTCTGTGCGGGCTTACACAATTGGTAACGTATTTTATATATTTGTATTTCGTGACACAGAAGCAGGTCGCAGCTCAGGAGAAGTTCTACAGCAAAGCGGCCCAGATCAAGCTGCTCTTGGAAATCCCAGAGAAGATCTGGAGTTGCATGCAGGCGTCGCAGTACCTGCATGCCACACAGCTCTACCTACTCTGCTGCCACCTTCACACCCTTCTGCAGCTTGATACCTCCAGCTCCCGCTACAGCCCAATTCTGGCACGTTTCCCCATTCTTGTACGACAGGTGGCGGCAGCTGGACACTTCCGGTAAGCTTCATGCATGTAGCTGATCTTGTTAAGGGGTGGCCAGCTAGGGGTCAATGAAGCACACAATTCTCTTTTATTCTCTTTTTATTGAATTCTACTGAGCTGCATCAATGTTTTATAGGCCTACTGTAGAAATTCTGTACATTCGTATGAAACTTTATGTACACTTTATGTAACACTTATTGAGTAATTTAAGCCTTTTGAAATTGAGGAAACCTTAAGTCCTGTGTTCAGATTATGATTTCTGCCACTAATTTACCATGGGACAATCCCTCTCCATTCTTGTGTTGCCTATAACTGACTGATGTCTGCAGCTTAGACTATTGTTTATGTGATATAGTAGAGTATTTTGGTAGCAGAGAGCAGTTGTGCTTCAGATCTCCGTACTTTAATTTACATGCTGTGGGCAAAGAAGTTGGAGCATTCGTTCCCTGGTAGAATCTCCGTAGAACAATTTACATTCAAAGTATTCATAAGGCCTCCAGTCCCACCGCAATGAAGAATACACAGTCGAAGACGAGAGTCCTTTCTTCACCGTTCTCCACAAAATGGACTTTAACCCTGTGTTATTAAACTTCCCGAAATTAATTTTTTGTTGATTGAATACTACTTGCGACCTCTACGGGCATCACTAGGATTGGACCCAAACGACTAGCCCGGAAGCTTGAAACACAAATAGAAGTTAGGCTGTAATTCTGTCCAGAAATAGATCAATGACCTGTAGCAGTTGCTGATATCTTTCCTTATTCTTACTCTGATAGACTTCGACAGACAAACGACCACACATGCTTGCCTAATCGCCAATCCTGAAGCAAATGCAATAGCCTCCTTTCCCAGCACACTTCAAAGCCTGATGTGTTATCGACAAGGCCATCCATGCAAACAGACCAGACTACTTTGCTTAAAGTTGAAATTCTCCCTGGTTCACGTGCACAACTCACAGTTTCTCCTTTGGTGTGCTCCAAGTCTAGAAAACACACCGAATGCACAAGAAAACATGCGTTCTGCACACAAGCTACTAGAATCTACAATGTTTTTTTTTACCTCTGCAACAAAAAATTAGTGCTTCAGTAAAAATCTCCTTCTCCTATAACCCACTGACTTCCCCCCCATGCTTCACCCATCCCCTCCACCTAACCTCCTCACATTGATGTAATATGCTGACGTCTTGCTATGTAAAGTTATCTCAACATGTTTAAGTAACGTTGCATGAAAATCATGCATTCCTTCTGCTATGTATAGTCCTTCTTTGCTTCTTGGACCCAAGTTTGGCCTTCAGAAATACCTGCAACCAAACCTGTAAAATAAAGAATTGCAATCAAAGCATTTATCGATAGCATTTTGAATGTGGTTTGTACTTATTCACTTCAGTTAATTTTTTTTGTAAACGCCTTTCTCGTACCTGTTGTGGCTTGCAGCTTTCATATCCATGTTGTGGCTGGATGCAACGTCTTTTCCTTCTGAATGCCTGATGTCACCCACTTTGTATTTCCTGCTAGATCTACCATCCTGCAAGAGAGCAAGTCTTTGCTCAAATGTCCCTCTGTATCAGATCAGGCTGTTGCTGAAGCTCTCTGTTCCATTATGCTACTGGAAGACAGTTCTCCACGTCAGGCCCTCACAGACTTTCTTCTGGCCAGAAAATCAGCAATTCAGCAGCTGCTCAACCAGCCACATCATGGTTAGTGCCAATCGTCTTCTATGAAAAATTCTCGTTCTCCCCAACATGTGTTGAGCCACATTGCTAAGGAGGGTTTGACTTCTTTCAAAACAGGTTTACAGATGAATGGTTCATTCACATTTAACAGAATGCACCGAACTTTACTAATGTTGAAAACACTGTTTTGCTTACCTGACACCGTTGAAAAAAAATGTCTGTCTCAGCCATTATTGATTCTCCGTTTGCTATGTATACACATGTATGTTCTGTTTTCTTTGCAATGTTGCATATGACACCATGGGAAAATTCAGCAAGTAATGTATGTAATGTAGGTAGCATTATGTTAATTTGAAGAAACTGCCACGATGAAGCAGGCCACTGGTGTGTGGTGCATAGCCAACAACTAGAAAGCAAGTGATGTGTATTGGGAATTACCAAGGATGGGAACAGGAGACTTTATTGGGAGCACCTGGATCACGAGTGGTGTTGGGAGCAGAGATAGAGAATTAGAAAGCATTTGTCAAAGTACAAATAATAAGATCTGAGGGGTGGTTGTCGCAGTTATGCTTTTTGCCATTGTGGGCATTGTCACTCTAGCATAATAGCATAGTTTGGCATTAAAACAACTTGGAAATAATTGCGGCAACCTGTCCCTCCCAAAAAGTTGAAATCAAATTAATGTCTTCCAACAGTAACCAGTGGGTGATTCTGAAACAAACCTAGGTAGCTTCAGATTTTGGATCACGAGTCCAGGATCGTCAAAACAGGACAGCCACACAACCCTTCGATGGTGGCACCTGGTGTGGGCTAGTGTAGTTCTGGAGAGACCTGTTGTTAGACGCCAAAGTGAGCCAATGCAGAGTGGCTTGAGAGGATGATGTAGGCTCGGGACTACATGCTTATTTCATCCTAGGATAGAGCAACTGAGGCAACAGTTCTGCCAGTGGAAGACCTACAACAGCCCCCCTGGTGTCAGAACTGCAAAAGTGCTGCTTATCCAGGCATGCTGAAAACGCATGTTCTGACCCCAAGAGAGGCAGCTAACGGTGTCGCCACTTAAGACACCTCAAAGGATTCCTATGTTGAAGGAACCACAGGTGGATCTGGAGAGGATACAGGAAGAATGAGAGTGAACAAGGAGCAGACAACCATTGTAGGAAAGCATACGTATGGTCCAGGCCCTGTGGATGGAATTAGAAAATGGACACCAGCATGTGTAAATGCAATGCGTGAAGGTGCTCTACAAAAAGTCGGCAAGCACTCTTTCCATGTTTATCTTTTTCTATTTGTAGTTTGTATGTTTATTCTGTGCATCGGCTGCTGTAGCAGCAAATTCACAAGATGTAGCTCTGCCCAGTGCTAATTCCACAAATGTATTCTTAGTTTTTCAAATACTGCTAAGGTCACCAGATCAACAGTCTGTTGTGCCTGATCAAAATCAAATAAGTTTGGTAATACACCTACTGTCCCCAACATCAGGGTTTCCCCAACATAAATCTGACAAGAACACTGAGTCGGCTGGAACACATATTGCTGGATAAATGAACTGCAACATCTCTCGACACAGAAATACGATACAGGGTATGATGAGACTCTTAGAATGAAGTCCTGCAACGTTTGTAGATGTGTTGCGTTTTGTAACCGGGTTACAGTTTGTTGACTTTTAAGTAGGTTGAGGAGTGCTAAAGGGGTGCCCTTCACATGTGTACAAAGCTATTTGCACAGAGGGAGGGACTTTTAACGCTTGTGGTATAGAAGTGACGCTCCCATAAACCCTCATCTGGATACATAAATTGTTTGTCTTCATTCAGGAAACTGTGTCTAGAGTATTCCATATTAACCTAAGACACTGACTAATAGTGCAGTGAGACCTCAACAGCTGCATTCACTCCAAAATCAACCTGTTGGATACATTTCAAAATCTTTATTTCGATTTGGTAATCATAAAAGATGTACAGAAATACATAAAGGATAAAAAAAAAAATCAACATTAAGCATATACAGACCCATTTTCTCGAATAATCCTCAAATACATTGGCAATATCTTTTTAAAATAGAATAAATAAATACATATTGTAGCCTAAAAAATAATACATAAAATAATGATATCTAGGCAATACCAAATCCACGTCATAGTTAATATCATCGCTAAGGACATTGAGACCAAAAACATTAAAACTTGAAGCCCAATCGCTTCCTTACCATAGCAACAGCGAACGAGTACCTACTTACACTATAAACAACTGATTGGGCAGTTTCAGCTCTTAAAATTCTTTCTGCTTCCCAAAAGTGTACAAACCCAAAGAGACGACAAACAGGTTTTATCCATTTTTTCCTTAGATGTAAAAAGGCAGGACAAAAAAATAGAATGTGCGCTTCATCCTCTTTAGCGTTTGTACAACACATTTTGCATTTAGTTAAGTCATCCTTTACTATGGTGCCCCTCTTGCACGACCATCTCGAGGTATTAGATTTAATCTGTAAAATGCCATAGCAAAATTTTAAATACAATGACTTTGCTAAAACTGGTAAGATCTCATCCATAAATGGTTCGAATCTACACTCCATCTTTACATTGAGAAACTTAAGAGAATACGACCCCAAATCAGAGCTATGTAACTTAGAGTTTTGGATAAAGTCCCAATATCTCTTCTTTAGTTGCTTCTTGCAATTTAGCGTAAGGGACTCTGGCTCCAACCAATAATGGCTTAGTCCTAATTTGCCTAGCCAATCCTCAATATGATTCAACCGTACTAATTTAGTTACATTCTTTATTTTAATAATTTCCTTTAGAGCCTCTGTAGTCCACTAATTCGCTAGTTGACCACACAAGAACCCAATATATTCGTGGACGTAATGCCGCATGATCATCTGTACGGTGGATATTCAGATCCAGCATTAAAGGAAGGAGCGGTGTACGTTGCGGGAGTACTAGAATTTTCCTAAAAAAGGTATTCTCGTATATTTCAAAAGCTCGACCACCACAATGTCCCCATAATTCCGCTCCATATAATGAAGATGCCTGAGCTTTATGTTTATATGATTCTAAAACCGGTGAAATTGCTTTAGTGTAACTACTCTTATATTGTCTTACTATAGGAACCAAATTCTGAGCTAAAATTGTCTTACTCTTATTTATTTGCGGCTTCCAATTAAGATTTGTATCTAAAGTAATGCCTAGATAGTTAAAACTAGAAACATACTCTATTTTTTCTTCATTGACTATCAGTGTTTATCTAAAACTCCTATGCGGGATAATCGCCATGTATTTAATTTTAGACTAATTAATCTCTAAACCCTTGTTCGAACAGTAACTTTCAAAGGTGTCCGACAAGTTTTGTAACCCTCGTGGTGTCTGAGAAATTAAAATGGTATCATCTGTGAATAGCAGAGCAGGCGCATGACCACCACCCAGCTTGGGAGAGTCATGCTCGCAGCCCAAGAGGGTTTCTGGTATGTCATTTACATATAAAGAAAACAAGGTAGGGGCCAAGACACACCCTTGTCTAACGCCTCTCTCAATATTAATACGCTCTGTCAATTCTCCATTAGTGCCCCATCTCCCCCTGGCGTAGTTCGCCTCGTGAAGTCTAACGATTTGCCCCAGAATCTCCCCAGGGACCCCCATGTCCCTCAATCTCAGCTATAGGGCATTTCTAGGAACAAGGTCGAAAGCCGCTCTGAGGTCAACAAATGCCACGTAAAGATGTGCCTTCTTTATTCTAATATATTTCCAAATGATACATAAAAATCTAAAAACCTGGTCAATTGTACTGATCTTCTCTCTAAAACCCGCTTGGTACTTGGTAAGAGTACTAGTTTCCTCTATCCAGGTACCTAGCCTACTTAAAACTTGCCTTGCAAATACTTTTTGAAGAACATCCATAAGACTGATGGGTCTGTAATGGGCCGGGTTCATACGATCCCCCTTTTTAAAAATCCTAACAATCTCGGCACCCCACCAGGATTCAGGGATAGGTGCGCCATTTGCAATTTTATAGCAAAGACAATTAATATATGGGGCCCAGATCATGTTCTCGTGTTTCCATAGGTCCCCAGGAATTCTATCCGGTCCTGGCGCCTTACCTGATTTAAGTGCCGTAATAGCACGAACAGTTTCGACCATATTAAAAGATAGGGGCGTCCCGGTAAAACAAATTCCCAATTCATCATTGGAAGGGATTTGTTCGCCAATGGTAGGTGAGTATAAATCAGAAAAATGTGAAACCCACGTGATTGCTTCCAAAAACCTATCCCTACTAGGGATGCCATGACTAGAGCCACTCGCAATCAGCCCCCAGAACCTGTCCTGATCTTTCCTTTTGCATGCATCCAGAAGATCAGACCATATTTTCTCGTCCCAATTTCTCTTGGCCGCACTAATTGTGGCCTTATACTGCTTCCTTTTTTCCCTTAGGACTACTACATTATTCTTTTTAGACGCTATTATAAGTTTCTTTTTTGCATTACGGCACTCTTTATTATACCATCTATTACCGTTAGCTGTGAGTCTCTGGCTGTTTAAGAGTGGCTTTAAAGTTTTAGTCAGTATTTCGCCATGGCCCAAGGCCATGTCTGTATGGATCTGCATAATGGGAATCTCTTGTGCTTCAATGTCATGATATGGTGACATCAGATCCACATAGAGGTCATAGATTTTTTTAACTATGGTATCGTTCCCAAGAACTGTTGGCCATTTAAGATTTCGACGGTTATTAGATATCAGGGGGTCAATGTTGGAACTGACTGAAGCAGCTCTAGATCTACACTCTGGGTTAAATAACAAAGCACTAAGGGTCAGACTGAGAGGAAGATGGTCACTTTCGACCCGGTTATCAACAACAAGGTCATTCACCATTGGCCATATTGGAATAGAGACCATTGCATAATCTAGGTGACTGTTGCAAGTTCCACGTTTAAAAGTTGGCTGGCTTGGGCTGTCCGATGGCAGCTGTCCGTTACAGGCACGTAAGCCATGGCCTGCAGTTAAACGCAACAACTGCGCCACCGAAGTTGTACATGAGACAGAGTAACTAGTATCAATTCCTGGTATATTGTAGGCATTATCCTCTGTCTCAAAAGTATTTTCCAAGCCGATTATCGGCTCGAATTTACGATTGAAATCGCCCCCAACGATTATCCAGGTATTTGGGTCCAGCGTGGAAAGGATCTTATCTAGTTGTTCAACGACTATTGACTCTGTGGTAGCTGCATGAGGTCTACTGTAAATATTAAATATATAAATATTCCTTTTATCTGGGCCTGTAAACTTTACTCCTAGAATATCAGAACTACAGGAATCAATCTGCTCAAATTTGATTCCCAGTGCAATTTTACTCCATATTAACAGGCCCCCCGATGGTCTCCCTTTATTTACAGCAGTAGCAGGTACATTATATGATCTGTAGCCAATCTTGTGGTAACTTTCCACAGCCCAAGTCTCTTGGAATAATATAATCTCACTATTCTCTACACAGTCCTGCCTGGCTGGATCACATACGTTTTTTTTTAAGCCTGCTATATTCCAAGATCTTATTCGAATATTCTGTTCTGTAATCATAGTCACAAGACCAGTGGTTGGACTTACACCAGTAACATTGTTAACTTGCCTATTTTCCTCCCTAGAATTCTGCTTAATGTTATTTAACTCCGCTCCCTCAGCTATCTCATTAGATTTTCCAATTTCCAGAGTGGAACAATCTACACTTGCTTGTATTACATCACAAGGAGATCCCCCCTTGGAATAATTTCTTCCAATTTCTATACTAGCATTAACATAATAATCACCATTACTGCCCAACCCTGCATCCTCTCCCACCCTATTTAAACGTGGTATAACGTACTCACTTCTCAATCGAGGTCCAGACCAACTCTCATATAACCTCTCCAGCTCCATATTCCTATGGGAGACCACTATTTTCTCTATCCCATTTAATCTCATGTCTCCAAGTCAGTCAACATCTTCCAGATCTTTTAATTCCTCATAGCAATTGCTAGTGGGAATAGGATAGTTATTTATAGTTACCCCCCTGGTCATTTCTCGATGTCTATACACAGGATTATAATTGGCGTTTAATGATGTCCTGCGGGTGGGAGGGTAAAAATAACTCAAGTCACGAGTATGTATACCACTATCATTTTTGTAAGATTGGTCACAAATACAACTCACGACCCGCCTATCTCTAAAATTGACAATGACTGTATCCCCTGGTATAACCTTAGCTCTATGGCCAATCCAGCTAACCCTACGAACATGCAGGATTTCCCCATCAACATTATTTAGTAAGGGTCTATTCTTATTTAGCCAAAAACTGGTTTTGTTTTTCAGCTCAGAGTAGTTTTCACTGTTAACTAACTCAGGTACACCAGTAAGTGCCACAACATAAGGGAAGGATTATGGAGGCAAGTCAATACGAGGAAGGGCTTGTCTATTCGGGACTTTGAGTGGGCCTTCTTTGCTTTTCTCTAATGAAGCCACCCTCTTCCTTGTTGTATCATGATTGCTAAGCACCCTTTTCTCGACCACCCCTCGAGAGATTCTCTCAGGCTCCTTACCCTTGGTTGCGGATACTGTAGCTATTTGCATACTACTCCCAGTTTCCCTTGATAATTCAGTAGACTGTACCTGTGTGGTTGATGGAATAACTCCTAACGACGGGGTTAGCCCTGGAAGCACTCCAGACCCTTTATTGGTTTCAATAGAATTGATTAAAGTTTTTAGCAAGCCTGAATTCTCTAGAACAGTCTGCTCGATTTTCTCAACTCTTTTACTTATTATCTTAGACCTCTCTATAAGTGGCAAAATTAGCGACTTAGTTAGTTGTTCAATTTGGGCCAAAAGAGTAGAGTGGGGATCTTGCGTTAGTGGAGACTCAACAACCACCCTAGGAACTAAGCCAAATAATAGGGGAGTTGATGGCAGAGACTCAACTGAGGGGTCAATATCTCTAGTAGTCACATCCTCTTCTTCTAATAATATTTGGAAATGTAGAGATTTTCATGATTTTAGGACATCTCCCCTTTTCGGTTTTTTCAGCCGCTGCGCCCGCTTCCTCTTAGCTGAGGTAGCCTGACCTTTATTTGATTTATGTCTTTGTGGTAGCTGTCTATTTTCAGCACAGGACCTTGTAGAGGAACGTAGTTTAACAATATTCGATTCTCCCTCTATCATTTGTGTGTTTTAATAAGGCGGGTGCACCAGGCTTGCGTAACAAAGTACTATCTAAAATTCTATCACCCCCATCGTTAGTAACATCTTCCTCATTCATAGAAATATTTCTATTTATCTGTTCCTCTAACTGATCTAACTGATTGGGGGAAATAGCAGACATTAAGGGTCCTAGAGAGTATCGCCTTGAGCGTAGTGACTCCACAGACAAACGCCGCTCTGTAAGGGCTATTTCATGTTCAAGTAAAGAAGCCGCCCTGATGATGAAATTGTCCAGCGTTCCACAAACAGAGCCTCCCACAATAGGCCTCCTCCCTTTACCTCCACAATCCGCCATTACAACCAGTTATGTCAAATACAAGCGTATGACTATATAGGTAACACAGGGAACAACCACAGAACGGGGACAATATAGTAGGGTCTTACACTGATGAAAATGTTCGGGGGTGGCCCAGCCCAGCCTCCTCCTGCCTTAGACGGCCCGCCCTTGTCCCGGACTTCTCCCGGCGCACTCCAGCGCGCTCCCGCGCTGCGGGGGCGTGTGTCACAGAAGTAGGTCTCACCATGTCCTGTGGGCGGGGCTGAGCCTCGAACGGGACAAGGTGTAGCAGGGACTCCTGGGAGACTGAGTCCCGGCAGCGTCCGGCATGGTCAGCTTTGTGCCCTTCTCACCCCCACAACAGGTAACAACAGCCGCCTCAACAGTAACGCTTCCCCACGGTCCAAAGGCGAAGCGGCACCCGCACAGCGGGTGCGGCGAGTCGCAGTCTCTAGCCTCCTCAAATAGAACTCCAAACAGCAGGGCTCCTCCAACGGCAAAACGAGCTCCCGTAGAATAGATGAAACAGGGGGTTTTAATATGCACGGTGTCCTGTGGGCGGGGCTGAGCCTCGCACGCGGACCAGGTGTTCTAACCTGTTGGATTCAGATCTGGCAAGCATCCCAAACAGGGTATCCAGACGAAGTCTCACGAGAGACCAGGATTTATAGGACCCCCAGCCCGAGACAGATCTCCTCAAAAACATATGCTAGGAAAACAGAAATCCCACTATAAGCCAAAATTAGCACAGTGGTGATCGATGGGACTGCTGCATGATCACCAGAGAAAGCTGACTGACAATTTGTAGCAAATAGAGGAGGCAGTAGACCAGATTCGCTCCACTACAAGTACTCTGCAGAAAAAAAGGACTAGACCTGACAGAGACAGTGACCTTTCTAGAGTACTGGATGGGATGGGAGAGTCTGAAGGGCGCAGCAGGCGTAGCCACATCAGAGTTGTAGGACTTCCGGATTAAGTGGAAGGGCCCAACATGCTCGCATACCTCAAAAACTGGCTGATCACCAAGGTGGCACCTCAGTCTCTCCAAGTTCTTCTTGCTGGAGAAGGCCCATTGGGTGCCAGGTAGTTGCCCACTTCCAGGCTCGCTCCACATGCCTGTGGCCGCTCGATTTCTGCACTACCGGGATCGATACTGCATTAAGCGTGGTCCCTGGGTCAACTCTATCGAAAATAACCTATTTTCAATCTTTCTAGACTAAACTGCAGAAGTGCAGCAAAAAACTTCCTTCTTTGAGGGCAAGAAACTCCTGAGAGAAGTAGGAGTGTGTCACATGTTGCTCTTTCTTGCGGAGTTGAAGATCACAGTGAAACACAAAACTTACTTTTTCACCGAACTATTCCATGTGTGGAGTTGGCTCCAGCAGGAAAACACAAAGGAAACCCATCCCCCTGAAGAGACGAAGGAGGACAGCATCTGAATGTCTAACGAATGAGCTCCATAAATAAGATTTAAAATATCCTCATACCTAAACCGAAGGGGGCCTATGTGACATTCCTGCGGGAGATGCATTTTGTGAAACTAATTGATTCTAGCGCTTGTGAAGGGGCTAATTGTTTGCCCCTAGATAATCTTATGCAGAAAGATCATTTATATGTAGAAGGCCGGGGGGTACCATTTGCTGCTTCCCCTTTCCATATATTCAGGAAGGTTGATTTGTCGTCATTTGGGGCAATTAGATGAAAATTCAATTGTACTTGGTAATCTGTATAGCCCACATACAAACCAGATTATCTTTCTCTCTGATCTCCTATCGAAAGCAGCCCTATGGCCCCATATCCCAGTGGTGTTGACATGTGACTATAACTGTCCTAGACATTGCACTAGATCACTTCCATCCCCCACTCGCTGCCCAATATTTGCTTAAGTGAGAAACAGATGGGGGACATGTAGAAACACAGACAATGCTACGAGGGGAACAGGGAATATATCCTATTTTCCCCAATTCATTACCTGCATGTAAGGCTAGACCGAATACTGTTCTTGACAATCCGTTATCCCTCTGTGGTGTTTTTAGAGTACCTTGTTGTTCAATGTCAGACCATAATCCTCGTCTACTAGGTATTAGAATGGACAACTCTCAGTCATCCCCACTTTGAGACTGCTGGGAACTAAGCTGGGTGATGGGGCCTTAAGAGACTTCCTGATAGACACAATCCGTAACTACCTTTGGGAGAAATAGTGCAGCTGTTAGCTGAGTTTGAGGCGTTTTAAAGGTCCAGTCGCGGGCCACTGTGTCAAGGCAGTAGTAGTAGTCAGAAAGATACTATATCAGGAACTGACCACACTGGATGGAAAACTGAACCAAAACTAGAACCGCAAGGAATGAAAACCCTTAATGTAAACAAACACTTATGACTGAAGAAAGAGAAATGCCCTGCTCATGTGTAAATTGAGGTGCCTCGGTTGCACTGAATACATAGAGTGCATCAATAACAAGAGGGTCGGCTCACCTGTTTGAAAAAACCTGAGCTGAGAGGTATACTCCTAATGCAGTGAGGAACGGGCAACTATTGCAGTGCACAGTCAACAGGAGATCAGCAACGCAGTTCTGCAGTATTACACGTAGTCCTACTAAAATACTGCATCTTCGACTGGTTCCACAAGAATCACTAAAATGCTGGAACAACCCACTCCTAGCTAGAATTGAGAGAAGCCCTAAAGGAAATGGCAAAAGGGGAGACTCCTGGGACAGATTGCGTATCAGTTGACTTTTATCAGACGTAAGTGGCCCTCCTAATCCTGCGGCGGACCAATAAATACTCTGTTTCTGTGGAGCGGGCCTGCCTTTTGGAGTCAACCAGAGAGACTTTGATCTTATCTCTCCTTAAGCCACACTGCAACAATTTGAAAAGGGCCTCATTCAGGCTGTTATCTATGCTGAACTTGGATTAAAACATTTTCAGCCTAGGTCTAGCGAGAAGGCTCAACACACTGTAGTTGACACTAGCCTCTCATGATAAGAATGGGTTTATTCCCACTCAAAACACCAAAAAACTGTACAGAATCCTCGAAGATTGCGCGGAATGTCCTCCGGTGTCTTATCAGTTGACCTGGAATTTTTTTTTCATCACATTGAACCCGCAGTGCTTAAAAGGGGGTACCTGGGTGAATGGGATTTGGGAAGGACTTGGTTAATCCCTTCGACGCTCATGACGAGGTCAGCTCATCTTGAGGTACGCCTGTCGTACGCTCATGACGAGCTGAGCTCGTCATGTAACGCGTTTTTAAAAAAAACTCAGCGCACGGCGGGAAAAACCGCCGCGCGCATGAGGTTAAGTGAATTCCATTGTTGCACTCTGATACAACAGCCAGATTGCACACTGGCACACTTATCTCCTCCCCATACCGGAGAACCAGACAGTGGTGTCCACTCTCACTTATGTTATTTGCAGCGGATAAGGAGTCTTTCGCTGAAGTAATGAGTGCATAGCGATATATGGAAAATCCCACCCTCTCGCAAACGTTGTGCAAACATTTTGATATTTGGGAATTACATTTTTTCATTCTTAAGACTACCTCTGGCTGGGAATCTGGGAGCAGTCATGAGGTCCCTGAGGGCGTGAGTCGAGTTTTGGAAACCACTGCCACTATTAGTCATGGGTTTGATTGCTCAGGCCAAAATGCTAATTCAACCTAGGCTCTTATATATGTATACGATGAAGGCAGACGGAGCTGGCACTCAGCAAATTCAAGCCACCAATGTTGGATGGGGGTAGGCGACTGTGCACTGAAATCCGTTTCCTTGGGCCTCCGCGAACGTTCAAGTGCAGAAAGTCTGGGTGTGATGTGGAGATTACTGGTGTGTTTAGTAGTCTAACTGGTTCTGATGATGGCTGTGCGAGTCATTTAAAACCAATAGCCCTGTAGAGACCACGGTCTGTCATTCCCCAGGCACCTAGACGCACCTTCTGTGGCACTGTCCAAACCTAGAGCGGTATTGGAAGGTGATCCTTGATGACTTGGACGATGCCTTTCAGATCGCATTCTCTAGAACACCTGAGCATGCGCTATTAGGGCTTCCACATAGCAAATTGTTTCCTTTGCGCTCGCTGAGGTGTAGACAAATCGCCCTAGCCTTGCTGGTAGCGCGCCTAGTCATTCTGGCGCAGTGGGGTTCCCCAGACTCACCTGACCCGACGGACTGGATTCGGAGAATGTGACATCTTTTAGCTATGGAGCAGCTATCCCTGAGTATGGATGGAAAGTGGGCGGAATACGTGGAACTATGGGGCCCATTCCTGCATCTTCTATCTAGGATCTTGAGGAAAGTCACTTGCCCGAAGTACTTACTGATTCTTCAACTTATTCCTCTGGAGCCTTGGGGACCTGCTATGGTGGTCTGTGCGGCGCTGAGGGGGGGGGGGCCTAGGGGCAGTAGAGAGTATGAGAAGGAAGGTGAGACTGATGCGGGGGTGGGTGGCGGGGGGGGGGAGCGGTTTGGGGGATGGGGGAAAGGGGGTTTCCTTTGTCTTAGTTCTTTTTTTCTTGTTCTCAAAAAGCGGTAGCTTTGTACCTGCACTGGCTGCTTATCGCAGCACAACATTTCCCCTTGCGGGGTCGCCCTACGGGGTGTAGGCCCGAACGCTGTGTCTATTGCTTCTGGAATTTGCTCTGCCGGCCAGTGGATGTAGGTTGCTGAGCTGTGTTTGGAGTTGTAGTACTGCTCAATAAAAATTATTGATTCTAAAATCTAAGGAAATGCTAAAATGCACACATCATATGAATTGAAAGTGCCTTTAAAAATTGTGTTAGCTGTGTATATGAACAATGCATGCTTTGGACACTTCTAAATGTAACAGTGCAATAGAATGGGAGGTCTTTTTGCAGGATGCCTGCAATTGTACCCTGAGGCCTGTGTTTGGCCGAAGCTTCTTTACTTGCATAAATAGTGTGTACCTAGGGATATCCTCTACCAGCAAGTGGACCAGTTGTTCATTTCCTTAAAAATTGATATGTTCTTAAAACAAGGTTCATGAGTTTCAATCCTCGAAAAATGTTATCGTGACTATCTTTTCAGAATAAACAAGTGATTCATTCTCAGTTAGAGCCACTTGTACCAGATTTTAAGCTCATTGCACTAATAATCTAACTTGGGTCAAACCATAGCATTAGTGGAGAGTGGGGCAATAGGCATGTTAGAAGGCAGGAGAGTGTTGGAGAAAAAATGTGCTATGCGTACATAGCATTTTTGGTTTTGTGGCAGGAGGCAAGCAATGACAATGGATTGAGTGGGGGAGATAGCAATAACAAGGGGAGGGATGAACGTTTCTTTGTATTCTTAAGTGTTAGGACATGGCCAGTGCTGGCAAAGCCATAGTCCTTTTATTTGTTATGGCAAGTGGAAATGGAGGAAACACGATCAACAAATGCTTGCCCTAAGCATTACGATGGACAGCATGAGAGGGTTAGCAACAAGATGGACAGCTGGAAGAGGGCAGGAGGGACAAGCAACAAGGCAGACAGTGGGTAGGGACAAGCAACGACAGAGGGGCAAGCAACAACATGGAGAGTACAGGGAGGGGGTCAGACAACAACATGGACGGAGAATGGAGGCAAGCAACAACCCTTTAGGTATAAAGAACAATATGAAGAGGGTAAGGGCAAGCAAAAACACAGGCAGCGGGCGTGGGAAGCAACAACATGGACAAATGAAAGGGGCAAGCAACAACATCAACAGTGGTAGAGGGCAACCAACAACACAGAGGGGGACTAAAGTACAAGGGTAAGAGAAAGCAACACAGAAGGGGAGAAAAGCACATGCCGGAGAAGGCCTGCAAAGACACACACTCTTATGGAATACTTAAAAAAGATAAAAATGTAGTTTCAAAAGTGCAAGTAGTGGAAGGATGCAAGTAATTGGGCAATGCTACAGATGTGGGAGAATCCAATGGTAAGCAGTGGGTAGCAGTTGCTTGGCCTGTAGTAGCTCACAATGATTTTCACTGATCAGAAGTAGCTCAAACTACAGAAAAGGTTGGAGACCCCTGCTCTAGCTATTAAAGCTATTTGAATGTAATAATACACTAAGAACATCTGAAATAGGTCAAAATAACCCCAAACATCTATCAATTTTTTAATGCACTGCACATTTCTTTAAATGGATATTGGTTTCTAGGAACACATAAAGAAATCGTGGATGAACTCAGACTGTCTTTAAAGTAATTTCCCTTAACTGTGGTATTTTCTCTAAGATCAGTTTTATAGGCTTGCATTGCATAATGATGTCAACTTTGTTTTATACGAATGCATTAAAATGTCCACTGCCACCTCCAAACCCATGAACGGGTATGGATGAATGGGGTCTGAACGTGTTGACCTTATTTTCTTTGCGAGTCACATGTGCTGTCAGCATATCAACATCTCTTTGACAATGTACAATATTTACAGTCCCCTGGCCAAAGAACCGAAGCCAATGATCACAGTTTGAGGCCAGTGACTTACGTGTAGCATTATGCAACACTACCATTGGCCAATCAAATTTCTCCAGCAAGACGTTTGTAAAATTAAATGTCAACATGTTCCCGTCAGCAAAATATTTTGTATTCATTTACTTCTGTGTGGCTTGTGTTGTCTTCTCCAGGTGCCAGTATAAAAGCGCAGGTGTGTTCTTTGGTAGAGCTGCTGGCCACGACGCTGTACCAGGCCCACGCTCTCTTTTACAGCTTACCAGATGGCGGGATGCCTAACCCAGCCCTCCCCTGCGGCCTCCTCTTCTCAACACTGGAGTCTATCACTCGCCAAGATCCTGCAGGTCAGCTTGTACTTTAGCAGCATTTTAATAGGCATAGTGTCTGCAACAGCACGGCAGGTGTCTCTCAACCCCAACTTTTGTATGAAAGTCCGCAGCCGCACAAAGGTCAGCACAGCTCCAATAGTGGCCTGTCCCTCAAGTGTACAGCAGGTACAGAATGGGCAGAATTGCAATTCTTCCTCTCCTCGCACATACAATAACGATCAAAACGAAGCAGTTAAACAAGCCTCACTGACACAATGAAGCAAATCCATTTACAGAACCAGACTCTGGGCCTAATTTAGAGTTTGGCGGACGCATACTCCATCACAAAAATGACAGATTTCCTGTCCACCTTATTGCAAATGCCATGGGATATAATTCACTTAAGGTGGACGGGATATCAATCTAGTTTGTGACAGAGCAACCTGTATGCCAAAACAGGCCCTCAATCTGTATATCTATCTGTTTAGGACCGTCCCAAGTGTGCAGTATTAGCCGATGACCTGTTTCTGTCTCAGTCTCCCTTAAGGTACTTTTATTTTGCCCTCCTTTGTCATATCAACAATATGTGCTTTCACCCTAAGTGGGTCCTGTAGCACTGTTATAAAAACTGGAAAAACTGAGCTCCATGGACAGCATGCGTACTTTTGTCATACATAACTGGAACACCATGTGGATCATCATTGCTATCTTCTGTCACAAAACAGGCACAGCTCAGACAACAGCAGGACCATCATTTTACATACGGTCAACAGTTAAAGTACAGGTAGCGGCAATGAAACCCTTTTCTGGCAGACTAAGTACAGAACCAGCAGCAGTGCATGATTTCTGTGTATGCACACATACATTCAGAAGCCCTGATATCACATGTTATCAGAATGTGTGCAGCATAGCACGATCACTTAACACATGTAACTGGTACTATGTTTGCTTCAGTACAACATGTGCCCCTCAAACACAACGCACTTATCTGCCAGCATTCACTCAACGGCACAGTGCTTTCACCGTATTGAATGCTTAGCACATAGTGAAGAGAATTTACATCGGAATTGCAAGGTATGATAAAGCAGGATACTTACCGCTTGATCACTCCACTCCTGTTTTCTCTGTCCCATGTAGAGTTACAGATGTCTTTCTCTTTTGATTTCCTCCTACTTCTGATCTTGATTTCATAACCATTTTCCCACTCAGTAGATGTTTAGTGACTGTCCAATATACTTCATGTCTTTTGGTTTTGGAATTAACTACATGTGTCCCTGCTTAAATCACTATCAAATGGTAAATAATTTAGATACGAGTCAGATGTCAGCAACAATACTGAGGTGAATAACTGTTCAATCTCTATATCATGCAAAAACAGTCTTGTTATCAAACTACTGCACACTTTGGGCATGGTGGGGCGGAGCAGCGAAATAGGTACTCTCCAGGGGCTGATGGTGATCTGGCAGGAGATGTAACACGACTTGACTTGTGATGCTGTTGAATCAGCGAGCTGACTTTGTTAAATGTGATGCACCAGGTACTGAATTGCAGGTGGGGTCAACCCAGAGAGAAATCCCTGGTGGCTGAAAGAACCACCCCGGCCGTGCTCCCCAGTATGAGGCGGCGTTGGCATTGCTGCGTTCTGGTGCTGCCAGTTAGGAATGGAAGTATGGTAATGTGTTGCAGAGAGTGCACAGTGGCTGTAGAGGCAGCAGACGGATCTGATGACTGAGACATGGTGTTGGGTGGTGCGGCTACTGACGCTAGAGGGTAGATGATTGCTGCAACATACAGTTACCATCTTGTAGTCATTCAAGTTCTCCCTATGACTAGCAGCCTGTTAGTCAGGTAGAGAAGAGACCGAAAGCATCGGTGGGTTGCAGGAGACTGATATTTATTGCACCCCATATATATCGACACCACAGGGATTTGAATTCATCCGGTGCAACGAAATAGCTCCAGTTACGATTATTACCCAAATATGACGTGTACTTGCAAATTTGGTGTTTTCTGCACCAAAATCCGCATTTCCCACTATTTACTGCTCAGAAGGAGATTTCTTCAAAGACTGATAGAGATGGGCATGCCTTTGATACGCCAGTGGTATGTCCATGCTGCAGGGATGGTCAGTAGATTGCGGGAGACAAGAAACACTAGAGCGTGCGGTGACATAAAATTGCACCTTAGTATGAAAATAGTAAAGGGGACCTAAGATGGAGGGTGGTTATAGTAAACAAAAATAGTGGGCTTTTTCCATGAAGGAAACATGGACCGAAGAGCAGAGAGGGGAGGGATAAAAAGAAAGAGCACACCGGTAACAAACCAGGGGAAGAGCCCGGAGTGATCCCAGCAAAGAATATTCACCAAAGTATAAAACACATTAAACATAACGAAGTGGCATTAAGTATATTTTTTTAAAAAAATTGCATAAGAACTGCCCGACAACAAGCAGCAAAGTCCCAATTCAATATCTACAGTGCCTCTGTTTTCCCATTGCATTACCATTTTCTCTCTTTATTGCCCTTTCTCGTCTCTGTTCCCATCACCATGTCTGCTCCTTTCTACCTTTTCAGTACTGTCCATCCATCTAAGTAAACCTTTATGTTTTTTCAAACACAACCAGACTAATGCTCAAGGAAGTAATAGTGACAACGAGAAACCAAAAAAGATCACTGGGCTAAAACTGATTGTTTGCTCATGAATACATTGTCTATGAAAGAATAGATGAACATTTATTATCTCTGTGTTTAAGCACAAAGCCTTTTTCGTAAGTTACAGTTTCTTAAATGCTAACGCTTGTGTCTGCTTCCCTTATCTCTAGGTAAAGGGACAGCAGTCTTGAAGGATGAGATGAAGTCTGGCAGCTGGTTCAAGCATTTGCCATTGTCAGTCATAGAATTTCAGCCAACGCTCAGGACACTGGCGCATCCTATCAGCCAGGATTACCTGCAGGAGACTTTGCAGAAGTGGATCCACATGTAGGTTATCTTATGCCTTTTGGGACCATTTCGTCCATATACTACTGCTCCACTTTCAGGAATCTTGTATCCTTGTTGCCTTCTTTGTGGTTTTGTTTCTCTCTAATCATGATCACTTTTGGTCCCATTTTAGCTTTGCCTTCATATCTGAAGTTTCCATCACTTGTGACCTGGTTTCACCATCACTCTGTATTCTTCCCTGGCTAGATCCTCTTTCTCCTACGCCTTGGGAGAGAGATAAGTCTCTTTGTACCCGATGACCGTTCCCACTCGTTTGTCTGCCTGCTTCAGTTGTGAGCGTTCCTTCTCTAATCCCATTGCTCACTCAGAACATATAACAGATTATACACACTGCTGTGGAGCATCATCCTTTTCTCATCGGAAGTGTAGTATAAGCATATGCCTAATATCACACCCAAGGAGAGCCTGCTCTTGGCCTCTCACTGGCCATAAACCAGTCATTTGTACACTACCACTGCTTATCTGGTTAATCACAAACTTTGTTTCCATCCCCATTCTCCATCGTAATGCAGAGAGGAATGCTGTAATATTAGCTAGGGTCCAGTCTGAAATCCTAGTAACTTTCCCAAGTTAACATGAGCATTTTCCCTTTTTTCCACATCACCAGACACGCTCTGTATTGCCCAAAATGTATGTCACGGTGAGAATATTAGATAAACCAATTGGCGTAGTAAGTGCCCAATTTATATGCCCAGGAATACACCATTTTCTGAGGTGCCTGGCCAAGGGATTGAGCTTTTAGTGTAATAACACACACCTTATCCGTCTGATCTCATTTCCTCCATTTGTAAAGCAGTCCTTAGGTATTCTATTTAATCTGAGCCAAACTAACCTTGGTCTTGTTTTTTTTTTTATTAAATAGAAAGGACATGATTCTTTATTTAAATATCTCAAAGGAAAACTAGTGAGGTTTCAGCTCCAGTGTCCTTCTTTACAAACTCCCCATGATCTATTTGTTTTGTTTCAGACTTATGAAGCAGCATTGGTTAACACATATAGTTGTCTTTTTATACAGAAGGCATATGTATTAATAATGCAATTCATTTATAAGCACAGATTATTTGTCAGTTATTCAAATATCCGCTGCAAAATTAAGGTGTTTTGAAATGGCAAATTTCAATCTTGTATTTACATACATATTCTGTTGCCTCTGTAATCCTTTTTGTACACCCCTCTCTTTCTGGAACCTGTGTTGATTTTTCTTTTTTTTTACTTTGGTCACATAGTTTCCTCGCAAGAGACCTATTGTAAACATTCAATAATTTAGTTGCAGTGTAACAGGTTACACACCAAAAGTCGTTGTGCTTCTCTGGGCCAATTCTTTGATTCTCCCCATTGTGTTTTATATTTGATTTGAAGATTCCTGTGAAATCGGGCTATGTGCCTGTTCGTGTTCAAAGTGAAATAAACATGTACAAATTTCATAGCACCTTTTTTTTATTTTTTATTTAAAAAATCTGGTGGTTAATTTCATATTGAAACGTTGTATAAGACATACGTTTTTATAAGAAAATCTGCATTTGAATGTTGCTGATTGTGTATAGAATAAATAAGTATTGATAATCCAGTAATGCATGCTTGCTTAAGTATGCCCACATTACAAATCAAGACTGATTGAGAACCACAGATCTTTATAAATAATAGTTTCAAACCCTTAAACAATCTGTATTGCAATTAGTACAGAAAATTATTTCACAGTATTGATCTAGCATTAATATAGGTATACAGATTCAAAGTCCTGAAAATAAGCAGTGATAAGATATATTTAGGAATTCAGATGTGTTGATACAACCGAAACTAGCAACCTGGAACTTGAAGTTTGTAACTAGATTTTCCAGCAGGTTTTTAAACCCCTGAGTTATCTACATCTTTGAAGTTTTTCTTAGATCTAAAATAATCAAACCTTACTGAGAACAATGTTTTTGTTCCCACTTTTGCGAATTTATTTGAGCAGAAGTCGTTTTCTGGAGTTTTATGATGGACTTGTGAATGTTTTCATATTAAGTTAGCTTTTCTTGTGAGGTCTTTTGACTATCTGGAAATTGGGACAAGGTTACAGATTGTCCTTCCTTTGTAGGTGCAATGAAGATATAAAAGCTGGGATTACAACCCTTCTAGTGTACGTCAACAGCCTGAAGGGCCTAGCAGGCATCCGAGATGCTGTGTGGGAACTGCTCACCAGTGAATCTATGAGCCAGAACTGGGAAACTGTGTGCCGGCGACTCCTGGATAGACCAATGTTGTTCTGGGAAGACCTGCTGCAGCAGCTGTTCTTGGACCGTTTACAGGTGAAAGCAATTCAACAGATGAAATCTGCACCAAGTATGTGGGGTCTAGTGGAGAGGTTGCCTGCTCTGTTCCACCCTTTGAATCGTGGGACCTTAGGAAACACAAAAACTTATATTGACTTGTTCCTAGTCAAGTATGTGTGGTCTAGTGCAAGGTTTGCCTGCCTTGGAACCTGTTTGTTTCTGTCATTTTTATGATAAACCTGTGCGATAGTTTGGTCTAGAAAAACTCATGTGAAAGATATTTTCAGATTGTCTTGGTTAGACAGCATTTGTGGATTTGGGAATACATACGCTGTCAGTGATGTGCAGCATTCACTGACTACTGCTAGAATGCAAATTGATTTCCAAGTATTAGTTCCTCCAATAGCCATGTGGGGATGACTCCAAATTGTACACATTTGTTACACCTTTTCAACAAAGGTATGCAGAAAATGCTACTTAAAATTTGTCATAAAAATCTTTCATGCTGTCCATGAATGACATCCTAGCATGTGTATGCACACACTAGAAACCTTGGCATGGTAAAAGATATTTCCTTCTTACTGTCTTCAGTCACAGTCACCTCAACTTCTTCCACATCAACATTTATCTGCCCGGTTGAACCATCACACTGTGCCATACTATGGTTGCCTAATACTCGAGAAAGCTCATCCACAACTTCAACTGTGGATTGTACCACACACATCACAAGATTCTCCTCTACTTTTTTCTCATTACACTTGGCTTCCTGTAATAACGATACTATTCTATTAAGAGAAGAGTTACACACATTGCCAAAGTGACCAATCTTTGCACACTTAAACCCTTCTTTACCTTAGCAGGACTATCCTTAAATTGTGACAATGATTTTGTTTGCCCCACAACAAATACGCCCTGTCTTCATATTATACGAACAGTGTGTAAGTATTCTTTTGTTTAATCCATTTTCCTTTGTTAGCACAATCCTTCATTGAAACTGCAGCTATCTCTGAAGCAACTGTATCCACACTGATAGTTTTAAAGGAACCTATAGAACGTTAAACACTTTAAGCTATGTCAGTTGTTTCTAGTAAGGAAGGATTACAATAACGTAAAAGTTGCTCCTGAATTATTTTTATTGGAGCAACGAATAATCAACTAATCACTTGTATACATATACACCTCTACCCCAAACGCACAATGAGCAGGCTAAACACTTAATGCAGACACAACAGTCTACAGATTCATTCATATGTTGTTATATAGTATAACAGTTGAATCGCTCAAAAAAAATATGATTCCTCTGTGAACCTCTTCGCGAGCTGATCCAAAGCTTCTGTAGGCAGTCATAATCTCTGCCATCCACAGATTGTAAAGGAGGTAAATGCTCAAAAATCTCTTCCACTTCCATTCCAAATAAATTCAAAAGCAGTCTCCATTGATGGCTAGCATGTAATTCTTAAAATGTCTAAGCCATTTCTCCCAATTCATGCTTGGCTGATTTGGTCTCTTAAAAAAGGGAGGTGGTGGATTGCCACACGACATTCACGGCAAAAGAATCCTATTCATTCACTTGCCTTTATTATGATGCTGCACAGTAACCACTTGAACTCCTTTGTTAGTTGTTCTAAAATAAAAACAAGGTTCATAAATTGACCATACTATGTAAAATTTACATCAAATATACGCTTCACATAAATAACTTCTGACTGGAAAAACAGCATCTACAAAAGTGGCTCTACACAATTACAGTAGATTAAAACTGAAATATAAATTCTTCAGATATGGCTACATGCAAAAGACATGTGCCATATGCCTTCAAAACGACTTGCTTAGTAGCGCGATGTAGCAGTAGGGCAATCTTTAAAATGCCCGTACACAATGGACTTATGCGCTGAATAGCTCACCATCTTCACTGGCTCCAATGTGCAGCAACAGCTTTCATAGTTGTGTGATTAATCAAAAGTCAAGTCTGCAAAATGGCTGGATGCAAAAGGCGTTTAAGTCGGATGGTTCACTGTCTTAAGTGGCTCCAACACTATCCCGGCAGCAGTAGCTTACGTGGCCATATGGCATGACAGGAGGCAGCGCGCTGCGGCCCGCATAGTTTCAATATATTTTCTTCAGCACATGATCTGCAGAGTCCAGAATCCTGGTGGAGAGTAGGACAAGTTCACAGTTCCTTGTACCTGTTACTTCCACTTCACCTCATCTCAGGCTTTGCTCCACACTCTAACAGCGACCAGGAAGAGCATAGTGTACCACTAGATATAAAGGTGGCAGTGGTTGCTAACATCACTAACTTGTCACCAAATTGTAGCAAGTAAACACTGCATCACATTGAAGTAAAAAATTACTTTATTAGGAGCACCCACACATTGCATAAACTGTCCAACAGTATGTTGACAACCGCTTAAGAATATGGAACCGACTCAAACTACAAAAGTAAATGATCCACTCAATAAATAGAGAATTACTCGTACAGAACATTCTAAAGGGGAATACTGTACAAGCATATTCCATATTTAAGAAAGTAAAATATTACCGTTACAGTTTCTATACATGAACAGCTTACCACACTGTCTTAAAGCAAAAGATGAACTGAATTTCTGATTGTGCGAGACAGATTGTCAACAATTGCTCCAGATGTGGGAGAGATAGCTACTAGCAGTGCATTTATCAGCCATGCTCTGGCCATTATCTCAAGCACTTTACAAACTTATTTCCAGGGCATTTCGGAGAAGTCTACTGTAACATCTTTAAAGTAGGATTGATCACGTCAAGAGAGGTAAGAAGCTTGATCAGTGTAATTTCCCCTCATTCTACTTTGAAGAAAACGAAGGTGAAACACCACTACTAGAAGGTGTCCTCACCGCAAGCAAAAATTCTGCACATTTCTGTAGTTTCCTGGCACCCAATTTAGCTCCATTGTGGCTCCCCCATCGTGGCACGCATGCAGGCGGCGCCCGAGCAAAGCCAGGGCCAAGGGGTGGCCCGTCCACATCTGGTGGAAGCCTAACTGGATCATCCCTCTTTCGCCTGACCCTAGTTTAAGGTCCTGTGCCCCCCGTCCCTGCGGTGCCTACTGTCCCTGTGGCTCCTCAGGCGCTGGTTCTGCATTGCCTGCTGTTTCTGCCCCTGCGCTCTCCTTGTGCTGCCTGCTGTCCCTGACCACTCTGCCCATCCCAGGTCCTTGCACGTGTACCCAGCCCCACTAGGACCCCCCACCAGGACCACTAATGGAGGCTGCTGCACGGCCCACTGCGGATACGTGCAGCGGGTGCACAACCGATTGGACAACGCGCAGTGGCAGAACCCCTAGCCCTCCTGTCACCCACCGGTAAACCGCCAAGGAAATCCTGGAATTGAACTCCGGACGCCAAAAAACAGCTGCGTCTCCTCCTCCCCACTATCCACCAAACGACCCTTTACTGCTGACACTGTCACTTCTCCTGCGACACAACCTACGAAAGATCCTGCACCACTCCGCCAACAAGACCATGAACACCCCACAACCGCTCCACTGTATCCTGCTCAATGCCCGCTCCCTCCACAAACAAGCCACAGAACTCTGGGACACTATCACCACCCTTGTACAGATGTTGCCTTCATCACCAAAACATGGCTCAATCCCTCCTCCTCAAACCTCAACATCACCACTGCCACAAGATGATACACCAAGAGCGTGCCATTAAACAAGGCGGAGGCATCGCCGTCCTATGCAAGGAACCCATCAGATGCACCATCACTAATGACAACCCCACGCCTCTTACGTAACACCCCAACTTCCTACTGTATACCATTGTGAAGACCACAATAAGAGGCACCCTTGTCTTCAGGCCCACCGGGACACCAAGCAACATTCTGCGAAGCCATCCCCAAACTCATCGCCCCCTCTAGGAATCTACTCACCACTACGTCCTACTCGGCAACCTCAACTTCCACATTGACCACCTTAACGACAGGAACTACATCGCCCTTCTGGAGAATCTGAACAACATTGGCCTCACCCAACTGGCCACCAAACCAATGCATAAATCCGGAAACACACTCCACCACTTTTTCACCTCCAGCAACAGAATTAAATTCCGCTACAACACAGAACTTACCTGGGCTGACCACACCATCGTACACTTCACCATCACCATCTCCCAGCAAACATCACCGGGCTTTAAATTCTTACCCTCACCCAACTGCAGTTAGAGCAAGGTCACTGAAAATCAGTGGTCACAGGCCCTCACCACGAGACATCAACAGGCCCCGACCAGGCCATCCAACACTTAGCCAACTGGATCGCCGACATTGCCGACAGTTGCCCCCACTCAAATCTACAAAATCCAACAAAACCTCCAAACATGTCATCTGGTACACCCCAGCTCTCAGGATCACAAAGCACAACTGTCACAAACTTGAGAAACTATGGCACGCCACCAAGAACCCTATTGACAAAGCATCCTACAAAACAGCCCTCAGCAAATATCATCAGGCCATCAAAAAAGCAGCCATCGAGGGGCGTGGCCAACCGCCAAGAGACATGGCCTCTTTGAGGCGGCTCCGACCGATCGCGCCCGTTCCAGAGTAAACCCGCCCAACAATCCGTTCCTAAACTGGCAGAAAAGGACACTATTATAAATCGGAACCCACTGTGGATCGAATGAGCTGTGAAACCGCAGTTTCCAGCTCGCGGTTCCGGCTCCAGCCCTGACTGCGCACATCGCGGCCCGGCAGTGGCGTTGCATGGCCTGCACTTCTGAGGAACTCCAACTGCTGACTGAGGCTCCGCTCCGGGCAATCTGATCTGCCGGAGTCAACCGAGGCGGTGCATCCTTGTGGACTGAGTGGAGGCGGGGCAGTAGCCCCTGGGAAGGACGCTGTGTTGAGTGGTGTCCGGTTAAGCCTGGGAGCGGCACCGCTGCCTGCCTCAAAATCGTGTGGGCCTCGGAGCTCGCACCACGCTAGGCTCTGATCTTGGAGGGGCCCGCTACCTCACTGGAGGCCGTGGGTGCCTGAAACATCAGGGGCTCGCCTGCATCGGAAGAAATTAGAAGCCGCCCCCCCACTGGACCGAGGGGGTGGCGCCATAAGTAACTGCTGAACCCCGTGGCTGGTAAGGAAAAACGCTTCCCTGTGACGGGTGGCTTCAGTTTTGGGTGCCGCCCGCCTCCAAGATCGGGAGGAGGGAAGGATGCGACCCTGATGGTCTCTTGGTGCCTGGACCCCCCTTGCCACCCTCTCGGCCGATCGTGGCCCGACCTGAAGCTGCCACAGGAGGTAGGGGCGGCCGTAGTAGATGCTGGTGAAAACAAAGAGCTCACTCTCCCGAGGTGACAAGGTGGGCCGCTGAGAGGCTACTAGCGGCCAGATTGCGCTCCCGGCAGGTGAAGGGGGCTGATGCAAAAAACATTGAGAGGTGAGACCTGACCGCTGTTGCTGTTTCGTGGTGCCATACGTAGAGTGAATTTGGCAGCCTGCTCATTGGAGGAGGGTTTGTGGCCTGGCCCCCGGGGGTGTACTATATCAGCCCGCTGCTATTGTCTGTTCTCTGGCAGCCCATGGTTCACTGCTCCGCAAGCAGCCCAGCAGGATAAGCCATATAGACTATTGGCCTAGCTCATCAGCTGTGCAGAACTGACTTGCTCCTTTCCCTCGGATCCTAAGCAGATCACAATGGCTCAATCATGGCTGAGGTGTAGTGGCACCAAGACGGCTGTACAGGTCTAGCTGAATAAATGTGCATGGGACAAGGCCCCTGGGACAAGCCCGAAAGCGGGAGTGGCCGCAATGGAAAAACTGTCCAGAGAAGAGGCGAGAGAACCGACGCTGCAAGATATCCTCACGGCCATCATGACTGTTCACACATCGCTGGAGCCACGTATTGACTCTGTGTCCACTGAAGTATCCCCTATCCAGGCGGATATGCGCTTCATGAACACGTGACTGAAGGATGTCGAAATGAAAGCCAGCTCCTTGGTCGATGACACCTCTGAACTGCAGCGCAGGATGGATGACCTTCAGGCCCACACTACCAAACTGGAAGCGCAGCTGGACGATTATGAAGGGCACTCCAGGCGTAATAACGTCCGCATACTGGGGGTTCCTGAGAAAGCGGAGGGGCCAGCAGCAGATCTATTCGTGGAGGAACTGGTCACCACTCACCTCAAACAAAATGGACTATCCAACTTCATTTCCGTGGAAAGAGCGCACCGGGTGGCAGACCAAAACCAGGGGCCCTTCCGCGGCCCTTACTTGCTAGGATTTTTTATTTCAGAGTTAGGGACATCATCCTACAGGTGGCTAGACCTGCGCCCCCACTGAATTTCCAGAACAGTCAAATCACCTTTTTCCCGACTTCACCCTCAGGGTACAGCAACGCAGCTTCCTCGAAGTCAAAAAGCCACTTTGCGAGAAAGATCTGAAATACGCCATGCTCTTCCCAGCCAAGCTGAGGGGGGAATCGAACTGGAAGGCTTGGTTCTTCGCTACCCCAGAGGAGGTATGGGATTGGTTGGACGGATGGCGCACCGTAGGCAGAGGTGGTGGCCGCTTCCGAGGGGCAAGGGGTGTGAAGGGCACTGAAGAGTCCGATGGAGGCACCCTGCCTGGCGAGCAGGAAGCAGCGATGGGAGAGTCTGAATGACTGGTCTGTATGCCACTCTATTTCTGGGTTGGGGATATCTACTTGCTGGTGCACTGGGAGGCGGTCCGAGCCCTCTTAGTCACTGAACTACATTAGGTCTGTGGTTCGGGAACTCATTTGAGATGGACACACCGATACAAACGTGGGATTGTAGTCTCATGAGTATTTATATCTGACTTCTATGTCTGCCAGTTATTCACATCTCTGGGACGGGTGCCCGGTTGGTCACACATACCCACAAGTTTAAGGGGTGGGCGATAGGTACTCTGCAAGTTTGGGTGGGCGGGAGGTTCTGACACCGCCATACCGAGAGGCAGGGAGGGGGTTTCAGTTTAATGGGTTTGGGGGGATTGCGTGGGTTGGGGGGAGGGGTTTGTCCTAATTTGTATTGTTAATTTTTTGTTTCACAGGTATGACACATATGACTTAATCCTTGCAAGGGCAGGAGCTGGTTGCATGCTTTTGGGTCTTTTGTTTACGAAGGGTAAAAGGTCTGCTGAGGTGTTTCCTCCTGGGTGCGCTCGCGGGTGGTTCCCGCGGCGATTGATCGATCAAAAACCAAGACGAGATGGGTAAGACGATTAGACGGTTTAAAGCTGCTATTGTGGAATGTTAACAGGCTGGGAGACCAGATCAAGAGGGACATAGTGCTCCTGTTTTTGAAACAGCACTCCCCCGATGTAGTCCTCTTGCAGGAGGCACATTTGCTTGGAAATGCATGCAAGGCCATGTTGAGATGGGATTCCCAGCTGGTAGCACACTCAGCTTTTGGGTCTGGTTCCCGGGGAGTGGGTATACTGGTCCGAAAATCATTCCCCATGACAATTAACTCGATCTGCACTGACGTCCTGGGTAGATATGTTGCTGCCTCCGGGACCTGGGAGGGACAAATACTTAACCTCCTTTCAGCCTACATGCCTCCGGGACTGCACACTCAGGCCTTTGTAGACCTATGGGATCTCCTCTTAGATTTGCCGGATGGCAGAATCCTAATAGGGGGCGATTTTAATTCTATCGTCTCTGATTCCCTCGACCAATGGCCACAGAGAGCCTTGCCGCCCTCCCATATTCACAGTTTTCTGGGTGCAATGGGCCTGGTGGATATCTGGAGGGGACTCCATCCGGATGAGCAGCAATACACCTTCTACTCAGGCCTACACCATAGCATGTCCCTGACCGATTATGTGCTGAAGCTAGCACCTCAACTCGACAACGTAAAAGAGCTACAGCACCGGGGTATCTCTGACCATTCGCCTATTTTGTGTCGCCTAGAAGTGGGTGAGCCCTCGGTTGGCCACACTGCCCCGATAAACTCCTGGTAGCTCACGAATCGTCAAATCAGAGATAAGGTCTTGAGTGAGTCGGACCTCTACTTTCAGGAGAATGTGGGGTCGGTAGACTCTATGGCAACTCTTTGGGAGGCCTACAAAGTTGTCATGCGGGGTGGCTTTGGCCCAGATTATGGGACAGCATAAGGAGAAGAGTGCGGGTATGACTCGCCTAGAGTGGGGAAATCTTAAACTTGGAGAACGCGTTTCAGATGCATGACTTGGCGAAGATACGCCAGAAATTGCATATTAAAGTCAAATAATTCACCAACATGGCTACAGAAGCTGCTAAGATGCACTATATGGCCACGCTTAGCAGGGTCTGTGACGTTGGCGATAAGGCAGGCAAATTGCTAGCCTGGCTAGATCGCAGGGAACAGGCCCATCGAGTGGTGGTTGAGATAGAAACAGACTCCCGCTCTCTCCTCACTGCCCCCCAGGATATTTCGGACACATTCGGCCACTATGATCAGGCTCTTTATACTTCCCGTACACCGCATACGGAGGAAGAGGCTTCCTCGCTTTTACACCATATTTCCTTGCCAGCTCTCACTGAAGAAGAGTGTTCTGATCTCAACTTGGATATCACAGCTGCGGAGGTTGAGAAATCATCCACGACTTACGTGGGAGGGAAAGCGTCGGGCCCTAATGGCTTGCCCATCGAGCTGTTCAAGCTCACAGCAGACAAGACTGCACCCTATCTCACAGGAATGTTCTGAGAAAGTAGGGCAAGGGGTATTCTGCCCGAGGACCAGAGACTTGCAAATATTGTTGTCATCCACAAAGCGGGTAAGCCGGCCAACAGGTGTTCCTCATACAGACCCATCCCGTTGTTTAATTGCAAAGCCAAAATACTTGCGAAGGTTCTTGCCTTCCTCCCGACTGCTTAGATTCCTCACCAGGCTGGTTCTTCCGACCCAATCGGTCTTCATGCCTGCCAGAAACACCTCCCTCGACTCGCGCATGCTCCACGGAGTGCTGTGCCGTGCCGACACAATCGGGGAAGATGCCGTTGTGGTATCCGTGGATGCTGCCACAGCGTTCAACACCATCGAATGGCCCTACATGTTCGCAGTCCTTCACAAACTGGGTTTTGGCCCCGAATTTACCAGCTGGGTTTGGCTTTTATACCTCCAACCACTCGCCCAAGTGATAGTCAATAACAGGAAGTCTGCCGTTTTCACTCTCAGTAGGGGCACCAGACAGGGTTGCCCCTTGTCTCCGCTTCTTTTTGCCTTGGCCCTTGAGCCTCTGGCAACATGGGTCCGCCAAGAACCCATTATAAGGGGCCTTAAATGGATGTTTGGATGGGAGGACCGCATATCACTATATGCAGACAATATTTTGCTTGATCTGGCCTCCCCAGCTGCTTCCCTCAACGTGGTCCTGGACATATTTCACGTGTTTGGAAGATTTGCTGGTTATTCAATACACTGGACCACATCTGTGCTTTACATCTTCTATGTCAAGCGGCCTTCACTCCCTCGGGGCTGTCAACTGATGGAAGCTGAGGAGGGCTTTAAATACCTGGGGATTTGTGTCTTTAAAGACCTGTCCAGATTATACGATCGTAATCTCCTGCCACCTCTTGTGCGTCTTAAATCAGATGTCCTAAATTGGAAGTCACTTCCAATGTCCCTCTTGGGACACGCGGCCCTATTTACAATTGTCACTTCCCAGATTCTTATATGCGCTACAAAACACTCCACATCCGGTTGGCTCTGCGTACTTCAGAGACCTCGACGGTATCTTACGGGACTTGTTGTGGGAGTGTAAACCACCTTGTATTGTAACACACAAACTTACGCTGGGATGGTTTAACGGGGGCATAGGACTCCGGGATATAAAGAAATAGTGTTGGGCATCACACCTCGCTTCTATCAACCTATGTATGTATAGGCCGCAGGGTGACCTGGCCTTTCAGATCGATAGGTGGCTCCTCCCCGGGGGCAGCTTTGAGAGGGCTCTTTATATGCGAACATCGAGGCCTTCTCTGATGGGTCCGACAGGACATGCGGCGCATGTGTGGAAAGCGGCTACCAAAAGCCTGGGTTGGAAGGCAAAACTCACACAGGCTACACCCCTCTGGCACAGTGATCAACTGGGCAGATTGATTCGTTCAAGGGCCTTCAATCGTTGGGACCTCATGGGTATATCCAAGGTGGGTGACTTCTGGAAGGCAGGTTAAGTGGTCCCATTTTCAGAACTGCAGCAAGAATACGAGTTAGCCCCGTCTGAGCACTTCAGGTATATCCAAATCAGACATGCCTTGCTTGCGGTTCTTCCTAAGGGTAGTACGCTCCCCGAGTCCTCTCCGCTCAAAGACATAGTTCTAGATGGCGACCTACCCGAAAAGGCCATTTCACTTATTTACAAAAAGTTAATCAATAACACAACAGATCCCCTGATTCGTTTGAGGGCTAAGTGGGACCACATCGTGGCATGACTGAACTACGAGGAGTAGCTAGCTGCAGTGGCCTCCCCTCAGGAGGTGGCCATCTCGTCCGGACTCATCCTGGTACAGTTAAAGCTTCTCCACTGATCCTATTTGTCTGGGCCCCTGATGGTCACCATGGGATATAGTTCAGATGGAGGCTGTGTTAGACCATGTGGGCTGGAGGGCACCTATATTCACACCCTGTGGGAATGCACATCTATCCAGAAATATTGGGAGGGCGTGGTGCACCAGATGGAGGAAGCGTTGGGGCAGTAGATTGATTGCAATATAAAAATGGCTCTCCTGAATGTGTGGCGCCCTACTAACATGAATTCTAGGGAGTGAATGTGGGTTACCTTGGAGCTGATGGTGGCGAAAAGGAACATTGCGAGACTGGAGGGCTCAGAGCCCACCAAATCTAGCAGAATGGGGCAAAGGTATGGACTGGTGTATGGTCACGGAAAAGTCCATATACGAAGCAAGGTGGTGCCTGAATAAATGGACGCAAATATGGGGGCAATGGAATGTCCACATCGGTGAGATGTGTGAACCGCAGAGATCGAGGGAGGATATTCTCAATGAGACCTAAATGTGTTTAACAAGAAACTGTCACTGTTTTTTTTAATTAATTATGCTTTCGTGTATCACTCACAATGTACCAAATATTGCCAATCTGTGTACAACTTGATTATTCATATGTCATGCCTTGTTTTCAATAAAAAAAGTTATAAAAAAAAAAGAAGAAAGCAGCCATCATCTCCCGCATAAACTCCACGGCCAATCACACAGGGGAATTTTTTTAAATAGTTAAAGAATTCTCCAACACAACAGCCATAGAGAACTCCACCAGCCCCTCCCAAGAACTCTGCAACACCCTCTCAGACTATTTCCACAGCAAGATCACCAACATCTACAACCATTTCAACCTCCAATATGCCACCCTCAACCCCAGCGACTTCTGCCAGCCAGCGAACATCAGCCAAACTATTACAACCTTATCTACTCTCACCATCCTAACCACCTCAGCCATCTTATCTTCCATCTACTTTGGGGTAGCCACCGACCCCGCCCCCACCACCTCTACAACCTCACAACGAACCCAATCAGCACACAACTCGCCAGTATCCTCAACATCTCCAGCTCCACTGCAAGCTTCCTGGTCAGGTGGAAACATGCAGACATCAGACCCCTCCTAACAAAAAAGCCTCAACCAACTCCGGTGATCTAAAAAATTATCATCTGATCGCCCTGCTCCCTTACCCGGCCTAAGTACTCGGGAAAGCCATCAACCAGCAGCAAACCGAATTCCTGGAACAAAACCACCTACTGGACGCCTCACAATCAGGATTCCGTGGCAATCGCAACACTGAGACCGCATTGATTGTCGCCACAGACCACATCAGAACACTTCTCAACCTCAGAGAAATTGTGGCCCTGATCCTCCTTGACCTCTGCAGTGTTCTACTCCGTATCCCACAACAGCCTCATCAACAAACTATACAACATAGGCGTACAGCAAGATACCCTCAAGTGGACCATCTCCTTCATTGCATGACACACACAAAGCATCCGACTGCCTGCCTTCAACTCCCCCACCCCCTAAGATAATCTATGCAGCGTACCATAAGGATCATCCCTCAGCCCTAACCTGTTCAACATCTACGTGACCCTCTCGCAGATGTCCGATCCAACGGACTCAAAATCATCTTCTACGCAGACGACACAACTGATCCTATCAATCACAGAGGACCCCTCCAACGCCAAAACCAACTTCTGCATTGCCATGACCAACGTAGCCGAATGGATGAGAGATAAAATGTAAATGTAAATGTAGTATACTGGTAAAGCGCACAGCTGCCCCAGCAACGGGGCGTCCCGCTGCTGTATAACTCTGGGGAACCCGTCCTGGCTTTCCCTGTGGGATGGTCCCTTGCTGGGAGTCCCCAAGGTGGAGCCAGGCATCCCCGGAATTGGTGGGGCCGTTGTGGAGATTAGGCAAGCTAATGCCCAGAGTTGCCGAGTGGAACCCCTGATTAGAGTAAGCACTGAAGCGAGAATTATCGAGTCCGCTGACCAAGGTCCACGACCCTGCCGCGTCGGGAATTGAACCCTGGTCCCAGGCTGACTTCTGCTCTCAGGCCTGCCGCCTCTAACCAGTGAGCTACACTACTCCTCCAACTGCCTCCAACCTAACTGCCTCCAACCTAACTCCGACAAAACTGAAGTACTGATCTTCAGGAAGAACACCTCCGCATGGGACCACAGCTGGTGGCCTGCAGAACTCAGACCTATATCCACACGGACTGACCATGCACGCAACCTCTCCATCATCCTTGACCACCAACTAACCATGAAACGGCATGTAAGCGCAGTTGCATCATCCTGCTTCCACACACTTCATGTTCCGCAGAATCTTCAGATGGATCTCAACCAATACCAGAAAGACTGTCACGCAGGCCCTCGTCCCCAGCCGTCTTGGCTACGGCAATGCCTTCTACGCCAGCATCTCCACCCAGCTTCTCAGAAGACTCCAGACCATACAGAACGCCACAGCCAGACTCACCCTGGACCTCCACTGGTTCCCCATCCAGAAGAGATGCCAGTTCAAGGTCCTCACACATGCCCACAAAGCCCTCCATGACCTAGGACCTGCCTACATCAACAATCAGCTGAACTAGCTTCCTCCAGCCCCCTAGACAGCTGATCTCCTCTTCACTCGCCATCGTACCCCCTCCCCCACGCATTTGCTGCAGTGGTGGCCGCTCTTTCTCCTCCATCGCTACCAAGACCTGGAACAACCTTCCCCTCGAGCGACGTACAGCCCCTACGCTGGCAGACTTCAGAAAGCGACTCAAGACCTGGCTCTTCGACAGTCACAACAACCAGCTATCCCTTTGGGTGACAGTGTTGCGCTCCAAAAATGCTGGTTGATTGGTTGGTTGGTTGGTTGATTGATTGGACATTGTAAGCGTTCATTATCAACCGTTCGAAGCCCAAATCAAGATTTCCCATCTTTTTTTCAATTGATTTTTTACTTAATCATTTACCAGGCTCTACCCTTTTATTCCAACAGAACACTGATATGGCACTTTCTTGCTTTCTCTTTCCTATAACTGCGGTAATTATTTGAGCCTTAGAGGGAAGATTCATCATGATTAATCGCTTGTCCATTTTTGCATGCAGACATTTTGATTCAGAGGATTCGTAATGTGACCTAGCAACATACAAAATGGACAAATCCATCCGAGATCTTAAAGCTATGAAACTGATTAAAAGTAAAAGGTGTCAGTCTCCAAAGTGACCCAAGGCGATTTGTTATACAGAAGGTAACACATTTGAAGAATGGAATTGCTTTGCAAGTATGTGAGGTTTTGTTAATGAGTATCAAAGTTTATGCGCGTTAGTCAGACAAAGCAAAATAGTTCATTATCCGTAGATTGGAAGTGAGTCAAAGCAATTGTGTCCTTTATTCAACAGCCACATGCCCTATGATTGATAGGAGAGAATCAACACAATATTTTAATGTTTTTATTTTTATTTAAGCTAACTAGGCTGAAGGATCAGGTAGACATTGCAAAAACTGCCAAGTCCCCTGTAAGCTGTGGGAGGCACAGTGGGCAACTATTAAAACAAAGCATCTGGTTTAACAGTGTTTGGTACTCCAAAATGAGGTTGTAAGGGGCCATTTGAGTGGTCTTCTAGATCTTTTTGTTTTTGAATTATTTTATTTATAAGGCAGACTCCACTCGCCTAATTATTTCCAGTAACAGAATCCAGGTGAAAGATCTTCTTTCTCTGTTAAACCACAAGAGAGCCCAGGCATGATGAAGAGTCAATTAGGCAGTATAAGGTTTCTGGGTTTTTTAATGGGAACTTTTTTACTGCTTTTCTGAAGCTCAAGTGATAAGTCTGCAAGCAAGAACTTAATGATTATATCAGCGTTGTTCAACATTTTCAGCAGAATTGAATACCGTAAAATCGCCTTCTTGACTTGCTGTAATGTTTAGGGATGGGGTGCGTAGTAATTGTGCCTGAAAATAAGCTTGATCTGTCCTTCTGAAACATAATCAGGCAAGCAGATTTAAAGTTGATGCAGTTTGCTCCCGGCAGGAGTGCAAGTTTTTTTAACAGTGTTGAAACGCCATCTAATTTTTCAAGTTTATAGCTGTTTTTCTACTGTGTTTTGTACTTACTGCATGCAGGCTATTTCATATTGTAAAACTGCACCTTGCGTAAAATTTGCTTAGCTCTGTTTGTGTAATTTATGAATGAGTATTATGACTGAACAGCCACATCTTCATCCTATGTTTATCCGGTAGTCCGTGGGCCTTAAATCTAGTTTGAAACTTTCTTTTGCATAAGATACTAGATCACAATGCCTTGTGTTACATTTAGCTGCTGACTTGTAAGACACCCTTATTTGATAGTGAAACTCTGACAAAAGGATCAGTGAGCTTATGGCATTTTCCACATCCTTTATTGCTATTATCATTAAGCAGAGGGATAATTTTTCAGATCATCCTGAGAATTTGACATGGTAGTCCATAAGAATCTTATGTTTTTTGCAAAACATGGTAGCCTTTGTATAGTCATTTCTTTTTATTCTTGGGTATTAATTTGACTTTTACTTCAGTATAGACTATTTTTACGCTTTCTAGTGTTTTTAATTTAAGTCAGTATTTCCTAGTTTGGAAGCATAGCGGGAGGGACAACTGTAAGCGATAATTATGTTCACAGTAATCCAGTACTCGTAGTGGCTGCTTTCATTCTTTCAAAATTCTCTAAGTCCTCCCCATAAACAGCTCATTGTTCTACAACTTTGTTTGTTTGAAAAATATTTTAGAACTGTGTGTAGTGAAGCATACTAATGGTGCAGGAGCTCAAATGTGCAGAGTTGGAGGGTTGCACATGGAGATTTGCAAATTCTATTGGAGCAGCATTGTTGTTAGAGAAAGTTTTTTCAGTTATGCCTGCTTCTCAAGCATTTTCCTAATTAGTTGTGGATGAGAGAGAACAAGGACTAAGGGCCTGATTTAGACTTCAATATATGGATTGTATTCCATCAGGGTGAGGAAGTGGAATATTCTGTTACCCTGTCAAAGTACTGGTTCTCCAGATTTAGAGTTGTCTGTCAGCCCAGTGGAAAATTATAGTCATTGACAGGAACCTCCTTCAAGGTAGTTCCGGTCAGTGAGTAAAAAGTCTAAGAGACAGCTCGGTCAACTAGGACGGCTGCCTGTCAAACTTCTAAGAAGTTGTTGTTTCTTCAAATACTACATCTCAAAGACTCTCACTCCATGGAAACTCTCTCATTGTGTGGGCGTTATTTATACGTTTTTGCTGTCCTTTACCACCACATTTTGCACTGCGGTAAGGGAGAGTAAAAACTGGTCATTCGACTGCCCACTCTAAATCGATGCCCACTAGCCATACACAGGGCTTCAAAACAAAGTACCCTTAGGTGCTCGATCTGCTCCCAAAGTAATGCAAGATTTTCACAAGACCCTGATAGTTTCATTACCTTTGTGTTTTTCTAAGTTTACCTCTCTAGCAAAAACAAATTTCTGCATTTCTTTAAAATTTTAAGAGCCTCAATTGTTATCTCAATAGGATTAGGAATGTCCCTAAATTAATTTTATGTGTATTATGAACCTGTTTACGCTCGTTTATCATTCTCAAAGCATGCATTTGTATATTAACCACTAGGAGATCTGTCCACATCTTTGCCAAAAAGTAATAATGTATTGACTGTCTCTATAGCAACCCTCTCTAAGTAACTTGTTTGCCTGAGAGGATTCTATTTAACCTGTCCATATAGTAAGAGGGTATGGCTAATCTGTTCTCCTGTTGATGATTATCAAAGAACATCTCTTGACGGATAAGGACAAGATACTTATAATACTAGCTCTTAATCATGGACATTTTCTTTTCATTCATAAATAGTATACCCTTCTCTTTGATATTGTGGCTATTGGGTCTTAATTCAGTCTTGTCACAATTAAGTGCTTATCTGACTTTGTTTTGCAATATGAGACCATGCCTCTTCTAAAATACTTATAAGGACACTGACAACATTTATGTATATGGCAGCCTTTTGCCAAGAGGAACCATTACCTGCTTATTTGTTTCCTATTTTTTTCTTTTTCAATTGCTTTTGGTGTTTGTATTCAAATTTAGTTTGTAGTGTCTGACATTGATTCCTATTTACTTTGTTTAAAAACAATGAATAAAACTACTAAATATCGCTTACACAGGCAGGATTTATTGAAGAAATTATTTTCAAAAATTGTATCTATTTAAAATGTTTCTGATCCCGCACATAGGTGATGTTGTTTGTGAATTCTAGGAAAATACCCATAATAAATGTATAATTAGAAGTAAATAACCTTTCCTTATTTACAAGGTAATAAAACTATGTTAATAAGATCCAAGACACATCATATGGAAAAAAGCAGCAGCAGCTATTGGTAATACGTTTTTGCCAAACCTATTAAAAGCTACCACACAGACATCTGTTCACGCACAAAACCTTCTTCTGTGGATATTTGTACTAGGCAAGAAGCAGTAGATAAGCACATAATTTTGGGAAAGTTAGTCTCTATTATTCCACCTATACCTCCACCTCCCTCATAGGAAGTGTACTGCTTCATAGTCTATGTGCATTTGTAGTAGATTCATGCTGCACTTAAAACTAGCTCTGAAGGATACTTCTGCCAGCAGATTCCAAACCACGGGGTCCGGTTACAGAGGGTTTGAAGCAGGTACTGAGCGGGTGCCTGGCGACGAGGGCCGTGCGCCGATTTCGCCACCACCCCCCTCTCGTGACCCATGGTATGATATTTTCTCACCCCACAAGTGCAACTGGTTCCTCGAACTTGAGGTAACCTTGAAAAGGAGTATTATTTCCGTGCACTTTTTTATTTTTATTTTTACTATTTTTTTCACTCGCACGTCCTCAGGTCAGGGTGGGCCTTAGCGCACCCATGCCGCCTAGGTTTAGTGCATTTTGGTCCTGACGAATGGCAGGTAAATTTACACCACTATTGGCAGAAACATGTTGACCTGACCCCACCCTAGAGGAAGTTGCCAAACAATTTATTTGGCCTACTTCCGACACATTTTGTTTTTAATATGTCTGATTGATCGCCAAATTAAAATTCCTTTTTTTACGATACAGTTTAGACATTTTTAAACTTTAAGAACACGATCACAAACTCACTTCACAATTAAACCAGCTCCACAGTTAATCTGGCGTCGAAGCACACCGGGGAGGCACTCGGCCTCTCCCAGTGGGGCCTTATGATGAAGCATGCCACCAACTAGTGGTGAGTGAGCGTTTTTTATACAAACCTAATTGGATTTATACCCCCTTTTCCCCATGCTATCTAAAGTTGTGATCACAGTAATTACACTCTTTTGTTGTTCAAAATATATGATTGGGGAATAAGAGTGTAGTCATTACATTTTTCCCTCCCTCTCCCTTTGATGATTGAGATTCCAAACCTGTACAACGACCCCGGGCATCAGACTGGATCCCGAAAACTTAAAAGCTCTCAGTTGCTGGTAAGGGCGCCGGCCAGTCTCAGTTCATGCTGGAAGTGACATCAGGTGAAGTTACCAAGGTTATGAGGAGCACGCTTGGATCGAACGTCACTTACCTTTTTTCGTCACTTTCAATGCAGATCTGGAGCTTTGCTCTCTCTGAGGGGTTTTTCCTCACTGAACATTCCAGTCAAGCAGTACCATGTCACATCCCTGAAGGGTTCGAACCCTGATTTCTTGGGAGAACAGCTTGATTGCAGAATTATTCACAATGTATACATCTATAATTTTGTTAAGCTGTTAAACTGGTGAATCAAGCAACACATTCCCATGTTAAACACCCAAAGAAAGGATTAGGTTACTCTCGTCTCAGGCTGTTCTTTAGAAAGCAGACCTCTTTTCCTCTCTATTGTTCTTAATTTTTATACTTTTTTTGCGTCGGATACAATATACCCACGTTTTACCTAGGATGTCTAGGCAGTCCTTGACCCCTTGTGCATGGCTTACTGCGTTACTCCTCATTAAATCATCTTGTAATTTACTTATCTATAGAAAGAAAAGAAATGGGTAAACGGCAGATCCTCTTTTGACAGTTTTCTTTAGCATGCAAGTATTCTTCGATTGGCGCTGCTTTAAATAGCCCTGATGTTGTTTTTAGTAAATGGAGTACAATGTTCAAGTAAATTAAGGCTTTTCTGGTGAAAATGTGTATGCTCTGCATGCACCAACAGTTTGCAATATATAATGTTTCTGTGATTGGAATAGGGCAGCTGAGTTAATTAATGAATGTGTCTGGAAACAGCAACGTTGGAATTTGATGGGGGGGGGGAAACAATTTACTAAAATAAAAACATGTAATGTTTCTTGTACTATGATGTCAATGTTTCTTTTTTTCTAGACTCTAACAAAAGAAGACTTTAACTCCATTACCAGCACCAGCAAACAGCTCCTTATGTCCGCTCTGCATGAACTTGAGGCCCAGTCTCACAGTGGTACAACCAGCAAACATATTCAATTTGAATACAACGTACCTTCCTTTCTTTGGCTGGAGAGCTCCAGTGATCTGCTACCTGATGCTGCATGGATCAACGTAAGCAGTCGCAGTCATTTTGCCAAAAGCGGCCTTTCAATGAAGGCACATGCCCTCACCCCCTGTGTCCAGAACTTTTGTACTGCCCTAGATGCAAAACTTAAGGTCAAACTAGACGACCTTCTCTCTTACCTTCCCTATGACGCTCCACATCCCAAAGACACAACCAGTGAAGCCCCCTCAATGGGGAAACACTCAGCGTTTGACAGGTACGGCGATGCTCGGACAGTGGAAGAGATGCTGCAAAGCCATTGCCTTGCCTGCATTGAACATATTCTAAGTTGCATCGCAGAAGAACTCGGCAGGACCGGAGCTAGCCTGCTTGGGCAGCAGGACTCTCGCCAAGAGGCTAAACTGGGGGCTGTCCTTTTCATGGCTCGGCTGTGCCAATCCCTTGGGAAGCTTTGTCCTCACTTGAAGCAGTGCATTCTGGGCAAGTCTGGCTCTTTAGACCCAGTGATAAGAGAGCATCGGTCAGCAAAAAAAGTTGGAAAGGGCAAAGCGCAGGAAATGGACCCAGTACTGGCTAAGTGGCAGGATGTGAAGGATAAACTTCTGCACCAAAGCCTAGCAGCCTATCGTATCTGGAGCTCTGCTGTTGTGGAAGTAAGTCCAATCTTTTGAAAAATGCAGAGGCTGTAAGAACAGTAGTGAAAAGAGATCTGACGGAATAAAGGCCTGGTCCACTGGTGACACTGGAGTATCTGCTAGTTCTAATGCATGTGGCGAATGCTTGCACAAAAAATGGATGACTGCTGGATTGCAGAGTGGCTATGTTCTTATCTATGTAAATACTCCGCTCACCCTAGTGATTTTGTAGGAACCCGCTTGATATGGTGTTCCCTAAAAGTTAATTAACTCAAACATTGTACTACAACATTACCCTTTCTCTGTCACTTCCATGTACTTACTATGGGTCATTCGCACATCTGCTCATTAGTCTTCTTTTCATAAGTGTTGTCAGTTGTGATTGCAGTTTGTAGATGCCTGCCTTAAGCAGACTGAAGCCGTGAACTCCTTGAATAGTCTTTTGAACCACCTCCACCGTGGCATGACTTGCTGTCACTGATGACTGAAATCTTGCTGGAGTCAATAAGTGAGCAGCAGACATTTATTTGACTCTTGTCTAATCCTTTAATCCACCTTGCCACTAAAAAGCTTTTGTCCTCTGGTAAATGTTCATTGTTCTAGTCTGGTACCTATATTTCGACTGCCTTCCGGGCCACCTTTTCCTAACCAGAGAACAGTGTTCAAATTGGCACTTACTCAGATCTCCCACCCTTATGTCCATTACAGTTCCCATGTCGTCTGCTAGAACGGTACAGCATGTTATCAGTTTGTATGCTATTTGTTTACTAGTTACAATGAGGGCTTCACAAAATGAGATCATCAAGAACCAATGAAAAAGAAAGTGTGCCTTATGTGTTTCCTCTTTATTTTGTTTTCCTTGACTATTGGATAGCAGTAATTTTAGAGATGGGAAAGTAGGTTACTATGTTAAGGCATTCATTGTGAAAATGTGTGCAACCTACGTGATGCACTTTTTAATCTCAATAGGACTGATTATATAGGACGTTGTATAATACCTGCAGCTAAGTAAAGTGATCTCATTTATTTACAGAGCTGTGATGAAGACATCAAGTACTATATTAAGACCAGTTTTAATAAGGCCTCTTAGTATTGCCTGCACTCAGTCACTTGTGCTAGCTAGAATGTGCATTCAAAGCTCATTTCATGGTTTTATTAAGTACAGGCTCAGCCTTTGTTGATCTTGTTTCCAAATTTAAAGTGGACTGCTACACATGGCATTTCATGAGTAGTACAGAATTTAAAGAATCATTTTAGTGCTACAAATGTCACATATAAACATTATGTATAGTGCCACTGGGTAGGAGTATGAAAATTAGTATTTGGTTTTACTGCAAGTACTAAATGACTTCAGTATCCTAGCGGTGAGAATGTAAATTAAAAATTGGAACAGATCTCTCTTGAAAAGAACAATAGTTCTATGATCCTCTCCATACCACCCTTTGCGCTTATTTAAGTGTTTCACCATAGGTACAAGGACGAATCTATGTTAATGCACATTGTTCAGAGGGTCTACCCTAGTAACTTCCATCGGTCTAAGCAAAGGTTCTAAATCCTCAAATTCATACAATTATGTCCATATTTGTCCCCCTCCAGGTAAGCCACTGTATGTTGGGTACTTGAAATTATGATCAATATGCTTTAAACCTTGTGTACAGAAATCTTTTGATATTCTGGAAACTGCAGCGAGACTTCCACAATTCCCAAGCTTGATATGTGGGCATTTCTGAGTTTTGTGGCCTTCTGTGGAAAGATGGACACACTTTTAAAACCTTCTCATTTCTGATTAGCTGCCTTAGATAGACCCACCCTTTTGAATGTGCGTTTTTCCTCCCCAGGTGCTGGTTCATAGTTTCACTCAGACTTTACTCCAGGAGGCTGCGAGGTCCATTTTGGCTACTGCCACCAACTGGGATGAGGTTGAAATTCAGGAGGAGACGGAGTCGGGTGCAACAGTGACTTCGAAAATCAGACTTCCAGTCCAGGTGTGGCTCATTCTGAACATTTATTTGTGGGGTTGAAAAGTTCATTCTTTGTTTAAGTTGGATGGTTCTGGGTTTGCCAAAACTGTTATTTGGTGTCGCTCACAAATATCACTTAATTTGTTGATAAGTAACCCCAGATCTAGACCTATGGCCTTTTCATAAGCTATAGTCCTCTTTTCGGCTTAGCCTTGGAAGCCCTCCTTCAGCTTGAAGAGGCACTTAGAAACTTTGGAAATTGTCATATTCAATTGTCATATTCCCAGCTATAAGCAAGGCAGGATTTCTCCACAAAAACCTTGCTTTTGAGCATTATTGCTAGACTCTCCTGTAATCACTCAGTCTTATGCAGCACTTCTGCTTTGAAGGGCTTTCAGCAGATTATGCAACCGTAACAGCCTGCCAAGCCAAGATTGTACTTATTACAAACGGAAAGCACTGCCTGTAAAATCGTATTCTCCATGTAAGTGTTCATACATTTCTGCAAAGTTGTATTTTTCCAACCCTAAAACTGGCAAAAAAGGACGGGGATTGAAGCTCCCCATTAGAGTTGTAACTTTATAGTTTGCATGACCATGTAGGATTGTGTATTTCTAACAGAAAATATAGTTTGGGGGGGGGAGGGGGCGGGGGTCGGGTCATTGTAAGTGGATTTTGAACTCATTTTATTTTTGGTTGAGAAGACTTTTCCTAGAACGGAGCTGAAAATAATCTTTCTGAAAACATGAGCACAAGGATATGATCCCATGGGTGGTTTGCTGGGTTCTTGTGTATCATTAACTTTTGCACTTTATAGAACAACAGCTTATTACTTGAGATTTTTGGGGTTTCTGGTACAAATTATTAATTCTAGCTTTTATTATCACTTAAACAAGCTACACATTTCAGTGACCATTTTTACACTTTAAGCCAGGCAGTAAAAACGATGCCCTAACCTAAGTTTATTTAACAACAAGGGGTGGTGATGGACAGAGTTTCTGAATTAAGCAGAATACTCTCACCCAGTCAAGAGATCAGGGCTAGATCCAACACCGTTTTTTAGCTCACTGCACCATCCCAGTTCAAAACCTGGCTATATGCAAATTAGTCTGTTCCTGTCCCAGTGCATGATGGGAACAGGGCAACCAAACTACAAAGCCAATTCTTACACTGGGAAGGAAACAAGCTTCCGGGGACCGGTTTCTGGCATTTCAGCCGTCGTCGGCCCGGCTTGCTTGAATCCTGATGGTGCAATGAGCAAGGGACTCACATCTGAGTATACCCTTCCACGCTTAGGGTGGACAAAATATTTAACAACAAGGGGTGGTGATGGACAGAGTTTCTGAATTAAGCAGAATACTCTCACCCAGTCAAGAGATCAGGGCTAGATCCAACACCGTTTTTTAGCTCACTGCACCATCCCAGTTCAGAACCTGGCTATATGCAAATTAGTCTGTTCCTGTCCCAGTGCATGATGGGAACAGGGCAAACCAAACTACCAAGCCAATTCTTACACTGGGAAGGAAACAAGCTTCCGGGGGCCGGTCTCTGGCATTTCAGCCGTCGTCGGCCCGGCTTGCTTGAATCCTGATGGTGCAATAAGCAAGGGACTCGCATCTGAGTATACCCTTCCACGCTTAGGGTGGACAAAATATTTAACAACAAGGGGTGGTGATGGACAGAGTTTCTGAATTAAGCAGAATACTCTCACCCAGTCAAGAGATCAGGGCTAGACTTGGACTGGGTAAGAGTGGTCTGCTTAATTCAGACACTCTGTTCATCACCACCCCCTTTTCTGAATCGTTTTTGGCCACTATAGGTGTGGCAGGGTATACTCAGACATGAGTCCCTTGCTCACTGCTCCATCAGGATTCAAGCAAGCCGGGCCGACGACGGCTGAAATGCCAGAAACCGGTCCCCGGAAGCTTGTCTCCTTTCTGGTGAAGAATTGGCTTGGTAGTTTGGTCTGCCCTGTTCCCATTATGCACTGGGCCAGGGACAGACTAATTTGCATATAGCCAGGTTCTGAGTTGGGATGGGGCAGTGAGCTAAATAACGGTGATGGATCAAGCCCTGATCTTTGGACTGGGTAAGAGTGGTCTGCTTAATTCAGACACTCTGTTCATCACCACCCCCTTTTCTGAATCGTTTTTGGCCACTATAGGTGTGGCAGGGTATACTCCGACATGAGTCCCTTGCTCACTGCTCCATCAGGATTCAAGCAAGCCGGGCCGACGACGGCTGAAATGCCAGAAACCGGTCCCCGGAAGCTTGTCTCCTTTCTGGTGAAGAATTGGCTTGGTAGTTTGGTCTGCCCTGTTCCCATGATGCACTGGGCCAGGGACAGACTAATTTGCATATAGCCAGGTTCTGAGTTGGGATGGGGCAGTGAGCTAAATAACGGTGATGGATCAAGCCCTGATCTTTGGACTGGGTAAGAGTGGTCTGCTTAATTCAGACACTCTGTTCATCACCACCCCCTTTTCTAACCTAAGTTTATGCATTTTATATTTAAAGCAGCCCATCACATAATTAAGCAAAAATCGAGTCTGTTTGTCATTAAAAAGCCTGCTCTTCGGTAGCCTTTGCCTGAATTGAGGTGGGCATTCTTTGCACAGCTTTAGAAGTAGAGGATTATTTATCCAATCCGTAAGTATGCTTTTTAGATTGTACATGAAACCCCAGTTTATTGAGTTTACATACTAGGAAAAGGCAGTAGAGGATATGATTGACAGTGAGATTAGGAATAGCTCGAGTAGGGCACTGTACATTCTTTTTATCAAGGAGCATAAACGGGCTTTGCCAGGACTTGTTGGTAAAGCACAGTGAAAAATAGAAGTACCAAAAAATTCCATAGGACAGGTGATGCTTCACATGGGGATACATCGATGTCCATCTTGGAATATTGTGTCTTTTGAAAAAAGCATTTCAAAAGGGCTTCTGTTGCACAAACACGCATGGAAATCCATTTTGAAACAGGTTTTCTGAAAGAAAAATTGTTCTGAGATAGTCGCCATTTGTACATTTGACCTTCATGCCTTCAGTTGTGCATTTAGGGCAGCAAATGGTTCTGTTAATGCTGGGAAGGGAAATAGAGAAATTTCCTATTTCAACCCCAGTTGTAGAATATTTGGGAAAAGTGCAACGTTCCCCAAAATGGTTAAAGAGATTTATTCACTATTCTGAATATAGTCCTGGAATATTTGGGGGAAAGTTTAGAGAAAAAAATCCTAAAATATTTTTGGAAAAGGGCTGAAAAGGTGTAATTTTTCTTTGCTTGGAAGTGCTGCCTTGAGGGTGCAACTCCAAAAAAACTAGATTGTCAGCATTGGAGGGATACAACTCAACCTTATTTATTGCATACTTAATCCTTATTCTAGTTCATGAAAGGGGGCAAGTCCGACGTTAGATGGGAAACTCATTTCATGCCTATTATATGCAGACGATCTTGTTGTAATTGACAAAACAGAGATCAGCCTACAAAGAAAGCTAAATAGGTTTAAGGAATATTGTGGTAAAAAAAAAAACAGTTGTCAATATGGACAAGACAAAGATTCTATGCTTCGGTCGGAGGAAAATAGGTTTTACATGGTTTCTGGGTTCAGAGATGCTATAAAAGGTAGCCGAATATAGGTACCCGGATGTGGTTCGAGAAAAGTCTGCATTGGCACACCCACCTTAACGCTTTAAAGCTCAGGGCATCAGCATCTGTTAGTGGATTGAAATAATTCAATGGTAATTATGCTGAAATGTCAGACAGGCCAGTCTTACAAGCCTACGCAGCAATGGTACCATCACAAGTTTTATATGGTGCTGAATTGCTATATCTAAGTGGCAAAAACGGTTGGGACGTTGAGGAGGGGAAAAACCCTGAGAAACCTATTCTCATTGCCTAAATCTTCAGTGGTTCAGGCAGTGAGATTGGAATTGGGAATTACCTCATGGAGTACAACAGCTTGCATAGCCCTATTACGATTGTCAGTGCCAGGGAACGGGAGAAGATTTCAAGATTTCTCAATAGTGCAGAAAGAAGATTTTAAAGAGTGAGCTAACATGGGCAAAAGGCATAAAAGCTACCATTAGTAAAGCGTGTTGCATGTTGAGGGTTAAGCTGTGTCCTCAGACTCACCAAATTGAGATAGATAAGAGAGAACTCAGGGCCCTGGGAAAAGAAATCTCCCGAGCACAGGACCAAGAGTACCTCCTGCAAAACAGTTCTGTACGCTTCATGGTCACCGCGTGGCAAAACGAACAACATTTCCCTTACATTGATAGGTTGCTCTGTTGCTGGTTAAGAAGGGAATTACAAAGGCTAAGAATATGGGTTAACCCCTGTTATGTTAATAATGGGGTAAAAAGATCCATGATTGATAGTAAGGGAAACTGTGTCTGCTCCTTGGGTACAACTTGTGACATTCTACATATATTATTTGTTGCAGAAGGTTGTAGATATAAAGTTTTTACGCCCGATTTTTAAAAAGTATGGTTTCAAAAATAGGGTTCAGGCAGTAAACCTTTTAACTGAAATGAGTACTTTGGTCATGGGTTGTGCCATGGGGAAGTTCATTCAAAAAGTTAAAGAATTCCTCAAATGTGAATGTAATTGAAAGGCTGTTTTATCGTTTTAGGTGCTCTGTGTATATGAACCGTGGATAGGACAATTGAGTGCATTACATGAAATTTTATGATGTTTTTAAGATTTGTGATTTGAAATTTTTATATTGATGCACGTTTTAAAAATGTTTAAGGACTATTGATCTAAAAGAACTTGCTTTGAACTGAACTGACTGAAGTCATCCTTTCAGAAAGACTGTAAACCTGCTTTTCTGCAGGGAAGAGAAACGCAATAAGTGAATGAAAACCCATTTAAAATATAAATGAGATGTTATTACCAAGAAAGCCATGCTCAAGTAATGAGCAATGGGCTAGCCTAGAATCCACTGTAATTATTGTATTGTTCACATTAGGTCTTCATATAACAGACAGTTAAAGCTTCTGTAGGCAAAACCAAGAAAAGGATAGCTTTTTTCCTTACGTTTATTTTTAGTGCACAGCTTTTAAGTAGATAGTAATCAATTTAGTAGAGGAATGCCCTTTAGCCAAATAAAAAATCTCAGCCCAATATTCTCAATTTTGCTGTGCACTCATTTTTGTGTGCCCCTTTATGATCGATTTATATGTTTTTTATTTTCTTCCAGCCCACCAGAGAAGATAATTACTTTTAATACTTTCACTTGGAAATGGAGGCTATCATTGTAGACATCCAGCTTTTAAGAGACTTACTCTTTATTGCCTTTCAGGGCAGGTTCACAGACCATTACATTTCAAATTCTGACCTGGAGTCCTGTTTCAGAAAGGAGGTTTCTGTTTCCTTAAATTTAGAAATTGTATAGATGAGCTTCATCTTCCATGGGATGGTAGTGAAAACGCCACAGGTAGATCAGAAGGTAGGTGGGATCCTCAGTTGGCTTTGTATGCTTTGATATGGCTGTTGGTTACCTTGGGGAATTGCTTTCAGTGTTATTGCTGATGGTCAGTAAACCTGATGTAATCTCCAATAATACTGAAGGCAGTTCAGAAGCAGCCTGTATCTGAACTTGCTTTTAACATTCCGAAATGTCTCCCAAAAATGACGCAAATTCTGGGGGAATGGAACAGACTTAGGAATTATTTCAAGCAGTGACCAGGAATAGTCCTGACAATCTCTGCAAATATATAATTGTAAAGGGTATATTTAAATGATAGCCCCTCTGCACCTGTAGTATCACTTATTAGATGTGATTATAACACCTCTAAGCAAAGTGTTATGGCTAATCTTAAAGGCCCCACAGTCTTGAGCAGGCGCCCCGAAAAACTTACATTTCTATATCTCTGTTTGGTGGAAACATTTTTATTTTAAATATATTGCCATTTTTTATAAATTGTTTTTTCTCTATTCTTAGCCGTCGTGGTATGTGCAGTCCCTGTTGTTTAACCTTTGTCAAGAGGTCAACCGAGTGGGAGGTCATGCTCTGCCCAAGGTGACACTGCAAGACCTGCTGAGGGGTTGCATGACCCAGACGATCGCCAGCTACGAGAAGCTCTCTAAAGACAAGGCGGGCAAGGTGTGTAGCACTTTCAGCATAGGAGCTAGCCTTCAAGTATGGCAATCAACTTGCCTTACCCATAACACATAATTTGATGGTATTCTGTCCAAACAATTCTGAATCATATTGTGATTAGGGGCAACCAAATCTTGACATATTTTTTTTTCCCTTTCATATTAGACTATTACGTTCAAGCCCATTCCACATAATATATGTGTCCGTGATATGGAGGATATGACATCATCACTAAGATGGTTGAGTCTGAATACTTCCTAAAAAAAAATGTTGAACCTGCTCTCCAGTATGATCACTGTATTTTTATATCTGGGATTGAGTTTTCAAAATACAATCCACAGTTTAATTGTGAAGACAGTTGCACTGGGCTTGTATCTTGTACGCCGCTGATATGAGCCATTTACATGTCATAAATGTAATGATTGAGGCTTGAAAGGAGTAGAAATTTTAAGGTAGTTTCAGTATGTTCATCAAACTATTGCCTGTTGGGCTGTGTACATTTGTAACTAGCCTCTCTGTCCAATTCCACTGGTACTTCCTTGATATGAACACTTAATGATGCTAAAGTGTTTGGAGAAAGGACTGGTCACAATGGACAGATGAGATTCTTAGACAGTAACTGCCAATCAGAGGCGCAAGACATTGAGCTAAAAGATTACAGTCCCTCACCCCCACGAGGCAGGGACGAACAATGCAAACATCCCAGGATCTTTGTAATGCTATAAAGGAGCACTAGGAATTCTACATCTGTTATTTGCTACACGGCTTTGCTACAACTTCTCCTCCATGCCAGTCATCACTCATTTATGGGCAGTCCGCAAAACCCCCAGCAGTCCACATACTCCTCCCCCCCCCCCCTCCCCCGCTCTTGCAGTCCATGGTTGTTGAGCAACATTTGATCTCTAGTCAGAGACTACATGTGCCCGGAGGCCATTCCCACATCACTGCGTGGGACGGCAGCGAGAAGATGCCAGTGAGCAGCAGTGGCTCTTGGGAAACTTCTCAAGTAATTTTCTTCTTCCAGGAACCTCCGAAAGTAAAGTTTCTCAGCAAGGCATGCCACAAGGGTTACTTTCCCCCCCCCCCATTTTTGTTCCTTTAATCAAGGATGAAAATCGATCCAACCCCATTATAATGTCGTGTATGTCCGGTATGAATAATATCAAGTCTTATGGTCCTGTTCACAAACTCCATTTTGTAGTACTTGGAGTAGTAGAACTAACTACAAAATACTATTCACAAATCTACAGGTGTAAATCTGCACTTCCACCTCTTCTATCTTTTCTATGGGTAGATTGCTGCGCATGCTTAGTAGTAAATGTAGGAGGGACCATAAGGGAGTGGTGGGAAAACAGGAAATATCTTTACAAAGTGGGAAGGGTTTAGGGAGGGTTGTGGAGGGGTTTTGGGAGACATGCACCCATCCACAAGAGTACAGCCAAAAAATTCTCAAAACAGTTGCAAATATGATCCAGCTCAGACCTGGAGTAAATCCAGCAAATTGCCAACACCTGATACTGTAACACATTCTCATATGAAATAAAGGAGGCAGAGATTTAAAATAACGGCTTGTAGTAAATTATGTTATATATTAATGTTATAAAAACCTATATACAAAACCACAGTTTTATTTTAGAATATTTTAATTACCTTTTTATAATTTACAAATGAATGTAAGTTTATTTTTTTGTAAAAATAATTCACTTGATGTAAATTAATTCCATATATAACTTTAAGTTATTCTCATTACATAATAAATAAACATTTTACTTCAGGTGGGACTTTTAAAAGCTGTAAAAAAACAAATATATAAATATATATATATATATATATATATATATATATTACATACTGGCGGTCGCCAGTAGGTATATATAGTTAGGATTTTTTCTCTATGGGATTTTTGAAAATTCTATGTCTAATAACTTTGGAGATTGTGGACGGAATTGGCTGAAATATTCAGGAAAATGTCACATTTTGTTTCTGAGCAGCCCTTGAAAATTTGGGGGGGGTTCGTCAAGGGGGGGCCGAGAAAAAAGGGGGGTCCCAAAACGTGTTTTTAACATTGAGTTTTCCATAGGGCGGTTGGCCTCACTTTTAGCCCGAACGGCTGAATGGATTTGCACGAAACTTGGCAAAATTGTAGGGACTGGTAGCCCGATGTGCCTTTTGTAGGTCTCAATATATGTGCTACAGTGGATTTTGAGAAATTAACGTTTAAAAAAAGATATATATCTGTAACAGCGGACCGGGCAGCGCTCCAGGACGCGTACTTTTCGCGCAACGGAGCTTTGTGAAGCGAAGCTGATTGGTTCTCCGGCGTCTGTCAACATTCCAAACAGTCCGTAGCGGCCGCCATCTTGTCTCTCGGTAGGATCGAGAGACAAGAGGAGGCCAAAGCGAAGGGGCAAATGACCATAAGGGGGAATAGTAGATCCTCGCTGACCCCCTAGGTTTGATGTGGAGGTTTTAAAAGGGCCCCGCGGGGCAAAAAAAATAAATAATAATAATAATCGAACGGCTGAATGGATTTGCACGAAACTTGGTAAAATATTAGGGACTGGTAGCCCGATGTGCCTTTGCTAGGTCTCAATATATGTGCTCTAGTGGATTTTGAGAAATTAACGTTCAAAAAAAGATATATATCTGTAACAGCGCTCCGCTTCGCGTAACGGAGGTTTGCGAAGCTGATTGGTCATTCTGTCACTGGGCTATAGTTGGGCTACATCTGGCTGATATTTGGGCTACATTTGTTTTTTTTGTCTCTGGCGGCCATCTTTGGGCTACATTGGGCTACATTGGGCTTCATTGGGCTACATTGGGCTACATTTGGGCTCCAACATATATATAGGCCAATGTAGCCCAATACATATTTTTCAAAGTTAATTTTCGTAAAAACCACTGGAGCATATATCTTGAGACATAGCAAAGGCACATCGGGCTACCAGTCCCTACAATTTTGCCAAGTTTCGTGGAAATCCATTCAGCCGTTCGAGCTAAAAGTGAGTCCAACCGCCCTATGGAAATGAAGGAAATGAATGGGTAATTTGTAATTAGCAAATAGCTAATCGCAAACTAGGAATGGTAAAGAATCGCTATTTATTCCTTAAAGTTCGCTATTTAGGAAATGCAAAAAACTTTGATGATACATATGGCGGTTCATCTCGAACAAGATAAGAAGCATAGGGATAGATTTATGATGACTGGCGCATCACCAGGGATGTGTTAGTCATTCTGTGCCGCTGTTCCGTCACCTATGGTGTGCTGCATTTACAATGCGGCGCATCATGGGGCAAAAACAGCACAGATGCGTGATGTAACTGTGCCGTAAAGGTGGCGCATTGCTGGAGTTGTATCGCAAGTGTGATGAAGCTCCAGGAAGGGTCGGGGGTGCCCCTGTCGCAGGGTTTCTGTTCTCACACAGAACTGTGGACAGAGGATTGGAACCTCGGCGAATTAGGGTGCCCCAAAACTCACCTTAGTACTCAAAAACCCCTTAGCAAGCTAGGTACAGTGTCACATTGGATATAACAAACTCTCAATGTTTAGACAATCCAGAATATGAACTTATAGTACCTCAGGATACGTGGAACTCATGAACAGTCGGTCGTTATATATTTCTTAGAAACCAGAACATGGAGTTAAGAAGAACACATGTGTATTTGAAATGTTTATTTACTAATGCCGTCTTCTCAGGCGTAGTATCTTAGATAATACAAGTACACATATTATCAGTAGCAAAATTACCAGCATAGTTACTAGTACATAAAAAGCGAATGGTGACAGTATGTTAACATGCTGTAAATGAATAAGAGTTATCAACACTTATAAGCAGCCACGGGCCGTGGAGGGAGTTACGGTGGGGCAGGGAGGCGGGGAGGGGGAGGGGCAGGGTGGAGAGGGCTCCACCCTGCCCCTCCCCCTCCCCGCCTCCCTGCCCCATCGTAACTCCCTCCACGGCCCGCGGCTGCTTATAGCTCACCCTCCCTAATACACATATTATATTATTTGCTAAGAAGGTCTCTTTGTGTTGGTTTAGGGCGTGCCCATGCTTTAGTGTCTTAGATTTGAAGGAATCACATCAGCATACACCAGCTCTCTCTTCATGTGAACCGCATCAAGTGTTGTGTATGTGTGTTCGGCAAAGCAATATAAAACCCGCCTCATGCCCAGAATTGGCAGAAGCTGCACTTATGTTATGAGTATGAAGTCGTGGAGATCAGACCTCATAACAATTCTGTATCGTGTTGTTCTTGAAACTTCAGCACTCGCTGTACAGATATAGTTTAACAAGTAAAGCAGATAGTAGAGCAATAACATATTATTCTCATGTAAATCACGATGAACTATTAGGTTGAAAGCTAAAGCAACAACTAAGTGTCGTGTGCAGAAGTTGCAAAAAAGGAAAAATGGCGTTTAAACCGGTAATGAGCCCATGCTAACTTAACACGGTGTAAAGATATCCAGGACCTAGATGACACCTCCCCATGATCCGGAAACGAACTGAATAAGATAATAGAAGTGCCATCTCATGAGAGCAGATTGCAAGTTTATATGTGGACGGTCCGCAAGGTAAAGCATTAAAAACTAGGAAAATTTAACGCTAAAGAAAAATAAAACAGCCAAGTACTTTATCGAGTCTTAAGCCAATAGGCACCCTAAATAATAAAAACTTGACAAATAAGTCAATGAATTGTCAATGAAATGCTAGTACTCAGCATATCAAAAATGAAAAAGGTCTATGACATAACTGTGTATGCAAAATAAGCTGCAACAGCCTCCAATAGGAAGTCACCGTCTTCATCCGAAAAGAGTTCAGCCATCCAATTTAAAAGCGGAAAAGAACATACGTGCTCTCCCAGCACCGGATCCTCTATCACCATCAGAGGACAGCTCGGTGGGTTTTCAAGAAAGCTCTGTTCCAAGAAAGACTGTGTTGCCGCCAGTAAATTCCAGGGACCAATTAGTCCATGCATCAATGCCACAGCCATAATCCTTTCGCCAGGACAAACCAACTCGTGAGTAATGATAGGAGTCATCAGCTGATTAAAGTCGACGTCAGGAGAAACCGGTCCGCAGAGACACAAATCAATGGCCCAATCGAAATCACAGGTCAGGCAGTGAAATACAGGCTGGACACAGGTGAAGTAGGAGAATCGAAAAGATAATCCATATGCCGTGCTTAATATCGCCAACGGCATTGTGCCATAATATTCTAGCATGCGATTGCGAAACAGTGTCAGCAGCTGCAGGGCGGGAGGTTGCATAGGAGGGACATCCATATTTAAAAATTTAAAAAAGCACAAGAGCGTCCGCTGGTAATGCAAGTAAAAATGGCAATCCACTAAGCAGAGTGGAAAAAATAGAATGAAAGAAAGCAGGGATGACTCCAAAGATTTTCTCAAATGAAGTCACGAGACCACTGGTAACAACTTTAAAAAAGTGCGCCAGGGCCTTTGTGGAGGATGCGTTAAAGATAGTCCGAACCATCTTGCTGAAATGGAAAGGCAAATCTGAATTGAAAAGGGTCTGCACCTCTGTACGGGTGTTCGCTATGTGAAGCACGAAAGTTTCACGGGCCGAACTCAAGGCCACCTCTCTCTGAGACAAAAGAGCTCTTATTCTTGCCATGCCGTTGAAATCTGCTCCCAAGGTTGGTATTTGTGGCGAGATTGAAAACTCCCTATGTTCATGTGTGGGAGGAAATAGAACATTTCTGCAGCAAATAACCCGTTCACTTACTGTTACGATAAAAGGAATACTTTTAATTAACCCAGAACAATCTTCATTATTGAGCATCAAATAACTACCATTTTCCAACAACTTGAACGTGGGGATGATAGCAGGAACTGGCGTGCCTTGCAACACGCAAGCCATATTTGGTCGGTGTTTGTTGCATGAACCGTGTAACTGTATGTGCCTACACATTAGTGAATGATCTGGCGTCTCAGTGCATTCCTCTCCATTCAGATAAACTTCTTGATCATCTTTGAAACATCTGTATGTGTATGGAAGCGACCAGACCTCATGAAGAAAAGCACTACCTAAAGGTTCATAACGACCTATTGGTATATATTTCATACAATTTGAAAACTTATATAAAGCAAAAGGCAGCGTTATTAAACCGTGGATAAGGCACGTTGCCAAAAAACCCGCAATCCTCTGCTGATGATGTCACTGAGCATGTCATGAATGATGTAATATGTGACATCATCATCAGCAGTGGATTACGGGTAATAGTATCTCTAGTTTACTCCCCTATAGCTGTCTTTCTTTTAACATAAGTGTCTGTTTCCTTCCCTTATACTTACTGTTTTTGGTTCGCTTCCGGTTCGCGTACCGGCGAGCGAACTGGGAAGCGAACTAAGAGAAATAGAGGTTGGCACAGTTCCAAATATTGTACCAATTTTTTAATAACGGGGAGGTTGTTCTGAAAAGAACTTTTTTTTTTAATTGTTTTTGTTGTTTTATATTTTTTTTATTATTTTTCGGAACATTTTTTTACTTTTTTTGAATTTTTCTGAACAGTTTTATATTTTTTTGGGTTTTTCTTGGAGGGGGCAATGAAAACGATTCATTGTAAAGGGCTCAACAGGAGCAACAAAACAAAAAAAAAAGTATTTATTATTTTGGGCGTTTCGTACAAACTTGCATATGATAGTCAATAGCTCTGTTGATCAGAGTGATGCTTCTTTCTCCGTAGCAAATGAATCCATCGCAATATACGCAGATGTGTTTTACTTCACCAAATCTCATATTTATATTTGGCACCATCTCCCTGCCCTCTGGTCCCGTTACTTCCGGTACAACAGATCTTCTGGCCATAATAGGGAGATTATCTAGGTCGTTCCGAAACTGTGCAGCACTGTAGTTGTTAGGATGCCACCTAGTCATATGGCGATGCATTGTGTAGTTTCCGAAACTGTATTTTTTCTCGGTTCCTCTGGACAGTCTATCTTGACATATAAGGCAAGTTACGTATCTTGCATTTACTTTTTTCTGACCTTTGGGAATTTTAAAAAATTGCCAAATGAAGTTTTCTTTCCGGTGAGACGTCCTGGGCTCCTCAGGCAAAAACTGCCTCTCTTCGTGCTCGTCGTTCTGTTCCTCTTCTTCCTCTTCTTGTTGAATTATAACTTGAGCAGGTGGTCCACTCTTCCTTGGATGTGGTTGAGGTGGTGGGGAAGCACCAGCTGAAGCTACTAAAGAAGCCATTGCTCAGTGATCACAAAGGGTCTTTCTCTCACAATGATGAAAGTCAGAGTGAGGAAAGAAGGAGGGATTTTCATCATTTGGGAAAAACAAGAGTTCTCAACCAATGAAAAGTGTTCATTTTAGATTATATGACCTAGTCTTACATCATTAGGAAACCAAAAGTGAAATGAACCAATGAAAAGTGTTATTACCAAGTCACATGACCTGCTGTGTTTACGTTAAGCGCTTTGCAGGGCCTCCCGGTTTGCTTCCAGAAACATGCGCTTTGCGACTCGCTTCGCGTACCAGTTCGCTAACGTAGCACGTCATATGACGTATCACGCGACAACGTGAAACGTCATGCGGACGGGAGGCGTCACGATGTTGTTTTCTAACGCGGCAGTTGCGGTAAAGAAACGTTTACCGGCTCGCGGTCTATTTCGCGGCATCAAGGTCAGCTAACGGGAAGCTTCCCGATTCGCGAAGCGGGAACGAAGAAAAAAAAATATTTAAAAAAAAATTATTCATAAACATATAAAATATATTTTTGGATTTAAAGAAGAATACATTTTACAGCTACAGATATTAGCTGTTAAAAAACCAATGAAATTCACTAAAAAAAACATAGGTTATAGACCATATATAGTTAGGAATTAGCATTTACAAAACCTTGAAAATTCACTGAAAAAACCATAGGTTATAGACCATATATAGTTAGGAATTAGCATTTACAAAACCTTATTTTACTCACACAAAACCATTGAAATTCCATATATAGTTAGTTGCACTAACTATATATCGCGCACCCGCAATCCACTGCTGATGATGTCACATATTACATCATTCATGACATGGTCAGTGACATCACTGATGACATCACTGATGACATCTCAAATGACATCACTGATGACATCACTGATGACATCTGATTTGACATCAATGACCACATCACTGATGATATCATTCATGTGACAATACAATGCATCTCCTCACATTTTAATATAACCTCTGTTTCACCCAGTGTTAAATACAGAGTATAATTTTTGAAACCATTGACACACCAATACTAGTTACTACATACGCACTCACTGATTCCTATGTCTACACACACATTCACTCATTCACCCATACAATCATTCATACATACAATCACTCATCTTTACAACACTATCATATGCACTCATACACCTATACAGACACTCACAGTCTGCCACTCATCCATGGAGTTACTCACACACGTAGTCAGTCCTGTTAAAGAATCAATGACACTTCCATTTTCTTGTCTATACAGTTAAACATAGAGCACCTTACATTTTCAAACATATACTAACACATACTTACCTTCTTATAGAATCATTGATACAAGTACACATTGATCTGCACAGAGTCACACACCTCCCAGCCAGCCAGCCACACACACACTCAGTCTCCCATACAAATACTTGGACAATCAATCAGTAACCCATATAGTTAATCATATAGCTACTGATCAACACATGCAGCAGTTTACAGAACAACAGACATAATGATGCTCAAATTAAGATAGTCTAGTCACTAACCCATGCACTCAGTGAGACACATTTAATCACTCACTCATACATTCAGTCATGCACCTACTAAATCCTTTGTCCAGACACTTATACTTCCACTCATTCTTCAATATGTAAGACACATTTTAACTTTACAGAAACACAGTCACTGGATGATGTCATCAGTGATGTCATCAGTGATGTCATCAGTGATGTCATTTGAGATGTCATCAGTGATGTCATCAGTGATGTCATTTGAGATGTTATCAGTGATGTCATTTGAGATGTCGTCAGTGATGTCATCAGTGATGTCATCAGTGATGTCATTTGAGATGTCATCAGTGATGTCATCAGTGATGTCACTGACCATGTCATGAATGATGTAATATGTGACATCATCAGCAGTGGATTGCGGGTGCGCGATATATAGTTAGTGCAACTAACTATATATGGAATTTCAATGGTTTTGTGTGAGTAAAATAAGGTTTTGTAAATGCTAATTCCTAACTATATATGGTCTATAACCTATGGTTTTTTCAGTGAATTTTCAAGGTTTTGTAAATGCTAATTCCTAACTATATATGGTCTATAACCTATGGTTTTTTCAGTGAATATATATATATATATATATCACAACAAGGTTCTTTCACAGAAAGACGGTGAGTGGCACAACTGGGGGTGAATTCGAAAGCTTTTATTCCGATTGCAATGTTACAGTCTTCATTTGTCCCAATGCATTTCGGTCTGTCAGCAGACCTTTCTCAAAGGGGCTGGTCGCATCGGCAGGGTGGAGAGGCGTACAGCGTTCGTGGCTCATTGTGTGCTTGTTAAATCCCACGGTGGGCATCACGTGGTGACTGGAAAGGATATAGGCCCCCTGGTGGGCGCCGCAGTCGGTGGAAACAATGAGGTATGCTGGTCTTTGTAATCCGCCCCTCCTTCCTCATTTCTGCCCCGTAGGGTAGCGATGCGTGGAAACCAAGTTTCTTGTTGCAATACACCCTCACCTCAATTACCTATTTTCGAGGTAACAAGGGCCAATGGTTTCATTAAATATTTATATCAAAACTAAGTTAATGTGATTGTAAGTTTCTTATTTTGTCCCACATTTAAAAATAAATATATACAATGAATTTACTTCAATATTTAGCATAAAACTATTTATTCTATAGTTTTAAGTTTAATAAACTTTTTGCAATTTTCCTGTGCTTTCATACGGAAATATTCATACCTCCTCTTCTCCCGGTATTAGTAACTCTACAATCATACCTTTGTACACATGTGAATCTACGCATTGTAGTAAATTTACACTCCGAAATGGTCAATAGCCAAAAGAAGTCAATTTTCTACGAAGTGCAGGTGTAAATTTGCACAGTTTAGATTCATTCACATGTAAATATACTTTAGTGAATAGGCCTCTGAGTGTCTGGCATTTGAACAAGCCACAGTTATAGGGTCTTGCAGACTTTTTATGTTTTTTTAAATGGCAAAAATCATTCTGGTTATTCATTGTTTGATGGAATTTAGAACAACGCAAGCCTGGGAAGAGAGAAAAATATTTTAAGGAATGCTACACAACTTCTGCCCTCAATATGCTAGGACTGATATTACATTCTCTGTCTTGCGTTCGCACAGGTGGTCAGGCTTTCATAAAAAGGAGACTGACCCCTCACTCACATTAAGTGGCATGCACGTTCTCAGTTTTTAATATCGAGGCTTACTTGTACAAGACTGAAAACATTCTCATTTGTACAGGGTTAAAAGCATACATTGATGGGGATAGGATAAATTATGGACACCTTCCTCATATTTACATTGGTGGTCCACATGCTTTGATGTTTAAAATTGAAAATGGACACCGCCTGATACAATTTACATTATTTATGGACTCTAACATGATGCGTACATCCAGAAGAAAGAAACAGTCAGAGTGAACCTCCCTAGTATATACTATGCTGGCGAGGAACGACTCCTATGATGAAGCATGTCACCTGGTATGGATAAGAGGTGGGCATCCTTTTTATATCGAACCTGAGCAGCGCATGCGCTGCTGCGAGGCAAGTGTTTTGAGGTATGGCATACAAGCTCCGCCCATCTGCTCCTGTTACTGTCCTTGCTAAATCATTGCTTTTCATTTGTGAATAGGCGTGTTAGTCCTTCTTTGGTACCGCCTTGTCTGCATGTGTAACCTTCCAAAACGACCGAACCTTTTCCTCGTCTTGTTACACAGTGTGCTTTTTAAGTTGATGAGCACTATAATAAATAATGGGGACAAAGGCGGCTTCTTCTATTTGCAGTGTGCCCACACCGCTCTCGCGGCCCCTCCTTGTATGAAGCGTTAAGCGCGCTTTCACTTCAAAAGTGGCTGCACCCCACACAGCACACGCAGGACAATGGCGACCGCTTCTTCATTTTGAAACTTTTAAGCTGAGCGTTGCGCCCGCTTCACGGACACCGAGCTCTGTTTCAGCTTTTTTTTTATTTTTACTTTAATGCTGAGCGTGGCTCGCTGCAGGGACATCGCAATCTGTTTCAGCTTTATTTATGTTTTACTTTTTTGCGAAGCGCGGCGCCCACTTCAGGTACACCGTGCTGTCTGTAATGCAATAGGCTTTGCATTTTCCAAACTTTGACCTATTGGTATTGTAAATGAAAATACCTTCTATTATTCCAGGTTTTTTAAACCCATAGATACAAGGCATTGTCATTTACAATGCTAATAGCTAAAAATCTCGCACCTGCGAGACATATTGCATTGCAAATGCTTGTTGTAAAGGCTTCCTACCTCAGAGCCAAAGCCATAAGATGTTTCGTAGGTTTGTTTTTTTGTTTACATAATTTGTTTTGGATTTAGCCAAAACGATTTGTAATTTAGAGTCACTTTCCCAGAATGTTGAGTAGCTGTGTCAACCGATATGGTGGGCTTCTAAATAATGTTTTAGGGTGGCTGACATTTTCACCCAGTTGACGTGGCGACTGTCAGAGCAGAAAGTAGCCACTACCTACTTATCAGTTATTTAAATCGCAGTTCAAATGCATTACATGTTGGAATGAACAAAGTTGCAGTTTAAAATTAAATGTAAAAATGAAAGCGAATTAATGCTGGGAGCTATTTATTTAAGAATGCTTTGTTAACTTGTTATAGCGGTTATGATTTTTAGATTGGTGGGGGTTACAGAGCATCCTCCCTGTCTTTTGTGATCGCTACTAAACGCGTGTGAAACTGGTCTTGCCTGTAAATATCAAAAGTCCAATATACGCATGATGGTGTGTGTTTTAATATTGCTTCTTAAGGTACTTTTATGTTTCTTGACACAGGAAGCTGAGCAGTTCCCGATGACCCAAAACCGCGCGCTGCAGTTACTGTATGACCTGCGATATTTGAACATTGTGCTGAGCTCCAGGAGCGAGGACGTGAAACTCAGCAAAAGCAAACAAGAGTCCAGGTCTGGTATAATGAGTCTAGAAGGGAGGGAGCGGGTGCGGCGGCCACGTCCAAACCTTGGGTGTTAGGACAGCTCCAGGAACCCGACTGGCTCTCCAGATCCTGTTCAGCAGGCAGACGAATGCCAAGCTCTCGCGTGGCACATGCCTGCCTGTCGGCTCCTTTAAGGGCTTGTCAAAGTGACTAATGCATGAACTGAAGCAAGCGCGACAACTGCAGGCTCGCCCACAGTGAACAAGCACACATATCAAAAGGAAGAGGCAGTTATGCCCGGCATGTCCTACATTTCATGTGGATTAAGCAGCTATATAAGGATTGAGAAATACGTTGGTAACATAACTCATTGGGTTAGTTAATTGGGAAGGGACTGAGTTCTGTATTCAGCTTGCACGTCAACAATATTATTCCGACCATTGAAGACCGGCTTTATGCCTACTTCCTAGGCTGACAAAAGTAGCAAATTCACTTTTTTGACCTCTTTGAAGCTGCAAGGTAGTGGCAGTACATGGAGTATGCATACTGTTTTATAACGGTAGTGTGGTAGCGGTCTAGCTCTCTGTTCCCCGGAACAGGAAGAGCGGGGACCGAAGCGGAAGGCGGCCATGTTGCAGATCGGCGCCGACCGCGAGAGAAGTTAGTAGGCAGCTCCCGGCGCTCCAAATAAATACTTAAGTTTAACTCCAAGCGAGCGTCTGTCTTTATTTACAGACTTTACAATGGCGACGAGGGTGTTCTGAGCGGACACGAACACACGCGAAGACGCGGCACCACGCATTTTGCGTGAGAAACAGCGGAGCGCGGCAGAGGAGCCGTCTGGCAGCCACAATAGAGCGCGAAAACTCGCCAGTGCCTCAGGAAGGACCGCACAGCGCCCTAAGAAGGTACTTGGGGAACAATTGAGGTGACCACCTGCCTAGAAACATCCCAAAGAGGAGTGCACATCAGCACACTTACAACTGTGCACACTAGTGGCACAAGAAGCGCAGAGAACAGCTACCCTTCCCCGGCCACTGTGCAGTGCGCACAGCAACCTGGCGGCAAAGAGGGTGTTAGCAGAGGCACCGAGGTCATCGCACCAGCCTGAAGGGGACATTGACCCACCGAAACCCGGTCCTACAAGGTCGGTGCAGGGGGAAGGAGACGACGGGGATCGCAGAGAAGAGGACTCAGCTGTCCAGAACACGCCGGGGAGCCCAACTGGTCGGACGACCCAACCAACAGGACAAGAGAGAGGAGTACCCAAAATGGCGGCTCAATCCTCATCACTCACGCAATTGGTACCGTTCTTGACGAAATGCGGTGAACCGGATATGAAGTGGGAAGATTGGAAAAGGTATTTCCTCAACTATCTAGAGGCCCTAGAAGAAGAAGGAGACACCGCGTTCTCGAGCAAGAAAAAGAAGAAAATCTTGTTACATAATTTGGGTCCGGAAGGGATCAGAATATATGACACCATAGTCAAAGGCGAGAGGATTGCGACAGATACCGACGTCTTCAGTCATGCCATTGCGGACTTGGATGCACACTACAGACCGGTGGTGTGCGTCGCTATTGACAGATACAACTTCTTTCAGAGGAAACAGAAGAATGGGGAGTCGGTGGATGAGTACGTCGTGGCCCTGAGGAAATTGGCCCTCACATGCAAATTTGACGCGCTACACGACGACCTAATCAGAGACCAAATTATCATGCACACTTCCAGCTCCCATATACAGGAGAAGTTGTGGGTCAATGGCGACGCCCCACTTAAAGAAATCCGGGCAATGGTCAAGAAAGCAGAACTATCAAGACGGTGTGCACAAGCAGCGAAAAAGGAGGCAGGAGAATCGCAAACTGTGTGCAGGATTATGACGCCGACGAGAGGAGAACGACAGAGGCAAAGGGACACACAAAAGACCCAAGAAGGAGGTAGATCGAACAACAGCAAATTCCAGCCAGACAACAGGTCAAGTAAAGGAGGTAGACCCAGCTGCTACAGGTGTGGCAGCACAGCACATCTTGGAAATGACAAAGCATGCCCTGCGTTCAGGGTCAAATGTTCATATTGCGGTGTCTTCGGGCACTACGAAAAAGTGTGCCGCCGGAAATCCAAAGGCGCTACAGTGCGGTACGTGGACCAAGAACGTAAGGATGACGCTAGCGACCATGAAGACGCGGAAGACCAAGTGGAGTTCCTGTACATAGATGTCCAGGTGTTGGAAATGGATGGATCGGATTCTGACAAACCACGGCTGAGCATGCACATTGGCGGAATACCTATAGAGATGATCGCGGATAGTGGAGCACCCATCTCCATCATACAAAAACAAGTATGGGAGGACAAATTCACGCCCAAGATCAAAGAGCAGCTACTACCGATGGATCTGAGGCCAGTCACGTACACCGGACAAAGGATTCCTATGCTGGGATACTGTCCTCTCATGTTCGAATTCAGAGGGCGCCACGCAAGTTGCAAACTATACATAGCAGAAAAGGGCCCCTCCGTTCTGAGCTGGAAGGACCAAGGAGCACTGGGAATCCAACTCAATCCGGGGGGGGATTGAAAAGATCATGCTCATGCACATGGACGATACAGAGGATACAAGTCGATGGCAGAAAGCCTACCCTGAGGTCTTCAACGGTCAGATTGGGGAGCTAGGAAGGTACGAGCACCTCATTAAGCTGAAAGAGGGAGCCAACCCTGTAGTACACAAAGTGAGAAATATCCCACTCCGCAGCAGAGACGCCGTGCAGAAGGAACTGGACAGACTGGAAAAGGCAGGAGTGATCAGAGCCATTGAGAGTGCTGAATGGTTGTCTCCCTTAGTAGTGGCCCAGAAGCCAAACGGCAATGTAAGATTATGTGTTGATCTGAGGGAGTTAAACAAAAATATAGTAATCGACAAGTTCCCCTTGCCCCGTATCAGCGAGATGCTGGCGAAAACCAAGGACGTCAAATGGTTCTCCACAGTGGATTTATCTTCGGCATACCATCAAGTGAGACTACATCCGACGAGCAGCCATCTCACTTCCTTTATCACACCTTTTGGATGCTACGAATTTGTGAGGATGCCCTTTGGGTTGGCGTCGGCTGCAGCTGTCTTCCAGAAGCTTATGCACAGACTACTCAAGGACATAAAAGACGTACTATTCTTTCAAGACGATATCTTGGTGATGGGCAGATCAAAACAGGACCACAACGAGAAACTCCATAAAGTGCTGCGAACACTACAGAACAACGGCCTGATGGCAGAATGGTCCAAGTGCAAGTTGGGAGTGCAATCAGTCACGTACTTAGGTCATGAAGTGAGTGGAAATGGGATAACGCCGAAAAGAACTAACATGAAAGCCATACTGGAAGCCCCCACTCCCAACAAGAAAGAGGATGTTCGGTCATTCCTGGGTATGGCCGAATATTACAGTAAATTCATCCCACACTTTGCCACGAAAACCCATTTCATTCGTCAACTACTCAAGGAACGGAACAAATTTCAATGGGGAAACGAGGAGCAGACAGAATTTGAAGCCCTCAAAAAGGAGATGGCCGTCGCCATTCCCCTCAAGGGATTTGACCCAAGCGCGGAGTCCATCCTCACAACGGACGCCAGTGATCGTGGACTTGGGGCCGTCCTCATGCAGAAGTCTGAGAACGGAGACATGTCCACTGTCAGCTTCGCCTCAAGATCGCTAGCTGCAAATGAGCAGAAGTTCAGCGTTATCGAGAAGGAAATGCTGGCTGTGGTTTGGGCGATGGAGAAATTTAGACAGTACTTGTGGGAGCCAAATTCCGAGTGAGGACGGACCACAAACCATTAGTCAGAGTACTGACGTCCAGTGGGCATGAACACTCGACTCCCAGGATTGCCAAAATGACTCTCAGGTTATTGGACTTCGTGTACGAAGTAGAACACATTCCGGGACCGCAGAACAAAGTGGCAGACTTCCTAAGCAGGGCGGCTGCCATGGATGAAGCAACGAGCAATGACAACCAGAACTGGGAAGGATATGTGGTAGCCACCATTCAAGACACGGAAGAAGTAATAAGCGCCCAGGAATGGGAAGCAGCTTACAGGGAAGACGTGGATTTAGAAGCCTTGAAAGGGTATGTGGTCCATGGTTGGCCAGAAAAGAGACACCTCAAGGAAGAACTGAGAAGGTACTGGGAGGTGCGAGACGAACTGTCACTGGCGGAGAATCCCACATTCATCCTCAGAGGTGATAGTGATACCACCACAAGGAATCTTGAATCATCTAATGACTCTATTACATGAAGGACACAAGGGCATCACGAAGACCAAAGCCCTTGCCAGACAAGCGTACTGGTGGCCGGCCATAGACGCGCAGGTTGAGCGTCACGTGCGACAATGCGAGTCATGTGCAAAAGCAGACAAATCACAAAGCATGCTAAGACCACCTCTGGGGAAATTCCCGATCCCAGAAGGACCATGGGAAGCGATATCAGTGGACATTATGGGTCCTGTCCTCGACAAGGCAGGCACGCAGAAATACGCTGTAGTCATCATTGACAAGTATTCCAAGTGGCCGGAGGTAGAGATCATGGAGCAAGTGGACACGGAGGCAGTGGTGAACTTCTTACGTGCCACGTTTGTCAGAGAAGGAATCCCAAAAATTATCACGTGTGACAACGGGCCCCAATTCATTTCAGCAAAGTGGACTGCTTTCACAAACAGGAATGGCATTGAAGTGAAACATACACCTATCTATCATCCCGCTGGTAATGGTCAGGTGGAGCGTTTCAATCGAGTGATCATGGGCACCATTCAAGCGGCCATAGACGATGGCCTGGATTGGGAAAAGGAATTGGAGAAAATGATATGGGCCTATCGCATCACACCTGGGAGCACTGGCTACAGCCCGTTTAAGGTTTTGAGAGGAAGGGAAGCCTTCACCAAAGACAATATGGCATGGAGGAAACTAGTAGTGCAGAGTAAGTGGTCACCAGCAGTGGTTAGGAGGAATCTGGAGAAAGCACAAGAAGTTTATACCACTCACTACAACAAGAGACGAAACACTCAGGAGGCAGGATTGGAAAAAGGTGAATGGGTTAGAGTAAAGCTGGCCACTTTGAAGAGAAAGGGGGAAAGCAAGTTTTCTCCACCCATGAAAGTAGTGGAACCTTACGGCAGGTCAGCTTTGCTTAGTGACGGGAAAGTATGGTCACTGGACAGAATGGCGAAATGCAGTAAGATCTTGAAGTGGGGAGAAGAGACTACAGGAGGAGCAGAACATGCAAGTGACGAAAGCGAAAACGAAGGTAGAGGCAGGTACATAGAGGAAGTAGGAGAAGGTGTGCAGCAAGTGGAAGACAGAGAAGAGGAAGGAGGAGTCCAAGGAAGAGAGAAGAGCGAAGGCAAGGAAGAAGGAGAGAGAGAGAGAGAGAGAGAAGCAAGTCAGGAAAGGAGATGGAGATAAAGGAAACGAGAGAAGAAGAAGGCACGGAAGTGGTGAGAACAAGAGCAGGGAGGAGAGTGAAGGTACCAGAGAAGTTCAAGGACTATGACATGAACTGAAAGTAAGGACATTGTTAATTACTATTGGTTATTGCATAAAGGGGGGAGATATGTGGTAGCGGTCTAGCTCTCTGTTCCCCGGAACAGGAAGAGCGGGGACGGAAGCGGAAGGCGGCCATGTTGCAGATCGGCGCCGACCGCGAGAGAAGTTAGTAGGCAGCTCCCGGCGCTCCAAATAAATACTTAAGTTTAACTCCAAGCGAGCGTCTGTCTTTATTTACAGACTTTACAGGTAGGAGCAGGGTGACCTTCTCTTGCGGACTAAGAGATCATTATGCATTGCCATGGTACTCCGATAACAGAACATCACCTGCATAGTAAGTGCATGGACTGATACACCAGTCTATGTCGTGCAGTCACATCTCAGATATACCCGTGCAGACACACTTCAGTCGCGAGAGATGCCCACTTGTACCTAACTTGTTACCAATAAAGAATGGACCTCTTCACCTTGCCACTTTGCATGCAATGCTTGATTAGGAGTAAACCAATAGAATGGCACAGCTTGTTTTTTTTGTTGTTTTTTTTTGTTTCCGTAAAAGATTGCATGGTTATTCCAAGGAAAAAGGATGATTGAGGTTACGTGCTGTGAATCGCACTGCTGCGCATCATATCCAATAGAAGATGCTGTACAACTATAGCATTCTTGTATTGTAGCAAATTGATGCATAACAAAAAGCTTGCTCTGGTGCTCACCTGAGGTCTTTCCTAGTTGCCTATTATTTTTGTACCCAACGCCCTGCACATCATGCAACTGTCCTGATAACTTGCAACAAACCAAACACCTTGTGCTTGCCTTGCTGCCATTGATTTGTCATATGCACTTGTCCGTGCTCAAGGAGCATGGCATATGCCTTTCGTGCTATCGAACTGGGCAACGCAAATGTTTGTACGGCCATGCTTATCGATGAGAGCTGCAGGCTGCACATGTACCAGGGTGGCACGCCAGTAGCTATTCTTTGTATGTTAGTGAAGCTTGAGAAAACACTTTTGCTCCTCAAAAACGAAATTATTTCCTCTGTCAATGTCTGTTTTCCTTATGAAACACCTTCCAACACTGGAGCAGCAGATATCTTTCACCACAAAAACATTCATCTTTCGTAGGATATTAAAAGTGCTGCCAGCATCTAAGCTCAAAAGAAACATCTAGCATCTCAATACTGATAAGGTATAGTCCGCTGAACTCTTTAGATTCCCCTAAAGGCAACTAGCTATATCACTCATTATAACCAACTGGAACCCAATTTAATTCCTGGGCATATTTTCATTTCTCTGGAAACGATTGGGCCCTGCTGAAAGGGTCTGTTTTTTCAGGGCATTACTGGTGACCAGGGCATGTCTAGCAACACATCTACCTAATTATTATTGTTCGAATAGGCCAAAAGCCTCATCTCGGTCCTTGCTTCCAAATTTGTTTTAAAGCCAACAATTTATATATATACTTTGCGTATTCCCAGTGCTCCTTAACTAGCTCGCCTACATTTTCAAATGTCAGAAGTCCGGTCTTATTTTTTTGTATTCTGGTTCTTGCAATTTACAATGACAAATGCAAAGCTAGGACGCAGAGAAAATAACCGGACTCATAAACTCATAATTGGCATGGATAATTGAGATCTCCTCTCAGAGCTGAGAAAATATATTTGTCTATGTCATGCGGACACTTCTTCCAGTTCAGAACTGTATTTTACTGAACTATTGCTTTCTCAAAAGGACCATGATGCCACAAGTGCCAGGCGGCACGGCCCAGATTACAATGGTATATATAAAGAAATCCAAAATGCCTACTGGAATACCAGTGAAATGGAGTGTTATCAACACTTTGCCTCCAAATGAACCAAGATGCAGGGAAAAGATAGTAATTTGCCTGGGATCGTTTTTTTTTTTTTAAGAGATTTGATTGGTTTGAAAACAATTGCGATTTAAAAAATTGAATTAATTCTGAATTGTTTCTCCCCACTAGTGAGATATTCTATTGGTATTTGTAAAGGAAAACATGTCTTGGCACAGAGCTTTTATAATAAAATGTCATATTTTATTAATTGCTTGTATACCAAACACCATAAGCTGAACTGTCAGTTTAACTGTTTTTCCAATATTTGAAGGCGATAAGACCAAGTCCTAGCAGTTTTATGTGCCGATTACCCACAGACCATAGCAATCTACATTCAACCTAGTCCGCTATTTTACAGGTCTTCTTTCTGAATATTTGAAGACAATATGTTAAGGAAGTTAATGCTGATTTATTATTATTATTTTTTTTGCAAGCAACCCAACTACATCTTTGAATTAATTTGAAATTCTGTCAGAGGTGAAGCTAATTCAATTTCTGAAGAGTTAAGCCAATCCGATTTCTGAAAAGTAAAGCCAATCGGATTCTTTATGTAACTTTGTTGTGGGTAAACCTGTTTCAACATATGATGACTAGAGAGTTGAATGAAGAGTTGCTTGTCTTAGACACCTTTTTTTTTTTTTTTACTAAGTAGCAGACCTGACACTCTTATGTTTCTCAGGATTCAGAAGGTGGTTGATTTCCTGGAGGGCCACATTGATCCCTTTGACCTTGACGTCTTCCTGCCACACCTGAATGGAAACCTGACCCGCCTGGCTCAGAGGACCTCAGTAAGTTCCTGAAAGAAAACATTATGCCGGGATGTGTACTAGTCCAGATATGAAATAACTGGAAGAAGAAATAAAAATAACTTTTATTGTGAAACATGATATTGAGATATATATTTCCACACGTAGTCCATTCCCCAACTCGTGATACTGCGGCACAAAGCACAAGCCAATTCCAGCAGTGTGCAAAACAAATGATTTAGTGCTTGTTTCTCAGTGAGTCCCATCCAAAAAAGTGCAAAGTACAAAAACAATTGCTGCAGCCGACGTGTTTTGGCTTGATGACTTCCACAGGGCCTGTCTTACCATTTTTGTGGACATGTTCATTATTTGTAGTCCTACAACCATTTCATTGGCCCATGAAACACTAGAGCGCTCCAATATATAGTAATGCATCCCATTTCAGCCTCCATTTTATATTCTCAGCATTCTTTTTTTTTTTTTTTTTTTTTAATAAACATTTTATTGAGCTTTTCTTCAAGTTACACAATACCAATTACATTGAAGTACAGTTCGCAGAGGTATACAGTTCGTACGGTCATGAACTTATTATTGCATTTCACGTACCACAATCTTGCTTATCAGATTCTTCGTATAATCAGTCGGTTCCCCAAGTATCTCGCAGGGGAGGTGTCTGTTCCCTCGCGGATGTTCCTTTCGCCTTACAGGTCTTAATTCTGTTCGCCCCTCAATCATTGACATCAACAGTTAAAGATTAGGTCCTCACATTCCCCTCCAGCAATAACATACATTCAATACAATCGTAATACGCTATGACCCCCTCCCCTTATGGACTTGCTTCAGGGTCCGACATTTCTGGCGGGGGATCACATATGTGTCCTCGGTGTTCGTTCCATTTCCCCCAAATCTTGGACCATTTCTTGGGGCAACCCCTATGTACATATACTGCCTTTTTCGAACCCATAGCTGTGTCCATGTCGTTCCCCCACTGTGTTCGCGAGGGTAACACTCCAGAACCCCACTTTCTGGCGATGTTTCGTTTCGCCAGAGCTAGACCCAGTGTAGCCCACGTTATAATCCTCGGTTCATATCAGTAGGTGACCAAATATTTAACAAACAACATCTAGGTTCTCTCTGCAGTTCCACCCCAGATGCCTCAGAGATTTCCGACAGAACTTGGTCCCAGTATCGCTGTATCCTTGGACAGTCCCATAAGATGTGAAAGAATGTACCGGGGGAGCCACATCCTCGCATGCAATTTGGGTCTGGGGTGCGGCCCAATTTATGTAAGAGTGTGCGGGAATAGTATATTCTGTGTACTATTTTTAGTTGGACTAGTTTAAGCCGTGATGGTATGGAGGCCTCTCTGGCCGATGCTAGGGCATGTAGCCAGTCTTCATCCTCAATGTCTCCTAATTCCACCTCCCATTTACTACGGAGAACTACCGTGGGGTCCGGGAGATTGTTGATTAATTTCTGGTATGTGAGCGATATCGCTTTCTTGTCTATGTGGTCCGTGAGGAGTCTGTCCTCCAAGGGGGAGGATTCTGCGAGTGTTGTACCTGTCGGGATGGCGCTCTGCAATGCGTGTTTGATTTGCATGTATCTATATCGCTCTGTGTCTGCCATCCCGTATTGTTCTTGAAGGGTGGGGAACGCAATGACTGCCCCCCTTTTCCACAGGTCACCTATCTTAAAAATGCCAATAAGGTCCCATTGCCGGAAACCCTTAGTGTTTGCCAGGGTACCCAGACGGCGCGTGTCCCAAAGCGGTGTGGCCAGTGTGAGCACTCCCTCCCAACCCAGGGCCCTCTGCGCTGCGTGCCATATCTTAACCGTGTGGGTTGTTGGGCCCGTAAACGTGTGGCGTCGTTTGTTGGTATAGAGCGCCTTTAGAAGCTGGTCTGGGGACAGTACAGTCCTGTCAAGGCGGAAGGCTGGGTCTTGTTGTGGAGCATGTATCCACTGGTTCACTACCATCAATTGCGCCGCCCAGTAGTATAGTTTAACTTTGGGTAGGGCGATTCCCCCATCATACCAGGAGCGGGACAGTTTGGAGTGTGATATGCGAGCAGGTTTTCCGTCCCAAAGGAGAGTAGAAACTTCTGCGTCTATTGATTTGAAATATGTGAGAGGGACCGGGAAGGGTGTGTTCTGCAAAATATATAGGAATCTCGGGAGTGACAGCATCTTAAATAGCGCTGCCCTCCCTAGCAGTGTCAGTGGCAGAGATCGCCAATGGCTGACATCCGCTTTTAGCCTCAGTAGAGGTTTCACCAAGTTTTCTTCTACAAAAGTCGATTCCTGAGGCGTGATGTATATTCCCAGGTATTTGAAACCTCTGGTGACCGTTTGTAGGGTGAAGTCTAGGGGCAGTACGGGTGGCTCACCTAGTAGGACATACAGGGGTGATTTTGTCCAATTAATGGTATATCCTGCCACCTCACCGTAGGAGTTGAGTATGCCCATTAGGACAGTCAGGAATGCGGAAGGGGACATTAGATAGATTAAGACGTCATCCGCACACAGAGAGATGCGGTCCTCCCAACCCGCCCCCCAAGTTATTCCCCTGATTTGAGGGTCAAGACGGATTTTCACCGCTAGTGGTTCCAAGATTAATGCGAAAAGGAGTGGGGAAAGAGGGCATCCCTGTCTCGTTCCGCGCTCTAATGTTATTGTGCGTGATGTATGGCCATTTGCAACCACTTGTGCCAGGGGGGCAGTGTAGAGGAGTCTAATCCATCCACAAAACCTTGGACCAAACCCCATTTTCCTAAGTACTGCAAACAGGAATGGCCATTCCACAAGGTCAAAGGCCATTGTCGCATCCAGGGACAGAATGGCCGCATCTTCCCGCAGCAGTGGGATACGGTGCATGACTCCATGAATACGTCTCAGGTTAAGGGATGTATTTCTCCCTGGCATAAAGCCCGATTAGTCCGGGTGTATTAATGTCGTCAGGTGGGGCTGTAGTCGGAGGGCTAGGAGCTTCGCTAGGACTTTCGCATCTACGTTCATTAGGGAGATTGGTCTATATGAGGACGGTTGGTCAGGTGGTTTGCCCGGTTTGTGCACTGAGACAATGGTGGCTAGTCTTTGGTCAGTTGTGAGTGTGCCTTTTTCCAAACAATCATTATACATGGAAAGCATGTATGGAGTGAGCTGTCGAGCTAGTGTTTTATAAAGTTCAACTGGTAGCCCATTCGGACCTAGGGCCTTTCCCGTGTGCAGTGCTGCTAGGGCCTTCCCTAATTCCTCCCCTGTTAAGTCATCCTCAAGTGCTTGTGCGTCCTCTGAAGACAGTGTGGTCAGGGGAATGTCCTGGAGGAATGCCATGCTGTCCTCCTCCGTCACCCCACAACGTGCGGTGTATACAGTCTCATAGTAGGTGGCTAGTTCGTCTACTATGCGTGTGGGAGATGTCGTATGTGTGCCATCTGGGAGTTCCATTGTAGCAATCCACCGATTCGCCCTGTCCTTTCGCTCAAGCCATGCAAGCATTTTCCCCGTTTTGTCCCCCAGTTCCGTATACTCTATGCAGTGTGTCGGTTAGTCTTGTTTTGGTCACGGCTTCTGCGTATGCCCTGTATTCTTGCGACGCCAGTGTTAGGGTGTGTGCTGTTTCGTCTGTGGTGTCTGATGCATGTGCCCATTCTGCGGTGTGGAGAGCTGTTTCTAGTGACTCGATGGTTGCCCTTTGTTCTCTTTTGTGCCTAGTGATAGTGGAGATGGCTTGTCCTCTAATCACCGTCTTGTATGCCTCCCAGAGGATTGAGGGGGAGCCTACTGAGTCTGGGTTTTCATCAAAATAGTGAGTGGTGGAGGTTTTTAGGGCCTTCAAAATCGTTCTATTTTTGAGATATCCCGGATAAATCGGGAATATTCTCTGTCGCCCAGTGGGTTGCGTTGTGTAGCTGAGTTGTATCGGGGAATGGTCCGATATCCCTCGGGGGAGGTGTTCTATGACTGTTATCTTCTCCGGAGGGACCGAGTCAACATGTAGTCTATCCTGTAAAGACTATTCTGGGCTCCCGAGTGAAATGTGTATTGGCGGTCATGAGGATGCTTAAGTCTCCACATATCCACCAGTCCCAGGGCTTCTAGGAAGTCTTTAAATAGGTGATGAGGTCTAGTAGGGTCACGAGGAGGTTGGCGGTCAACCGTTGTGTCCAGGACTGCATTGAAATCGCCTCCCATGATTAGTTCTCCTTCTGGGAGTGTGAGTAGTAGCTTCCCCAGGTCCTGGAGAGTTTCTTGGTGTAGTGATGGGGGGATGTATATCGAGAGTATATTGTAAGGCCTGCCCTCCCATTGCCCATTGATCGCTGAAAAACGCCCCCTGTCATCAGTCCAAGTGTGTTTGATGAGGAATGGAGCGCTTTTGTGAACGAGAATGCCCACCCCGCGGGAGCCAGAGGAGAACTCTGCATGTGCGACCATCTTGAAGCCCCACCGATTAAGCGCTTTGCATGCTGTCCCTACTAGTTGTGTTTCCTGCAGCAAAGCCAGGGTGGGTGCTTTCCTCTTCAGATATTGTAGGACCAACCCCCGTTTAAATTTATGACCCAGTCCGTTTACATTCCATGAGATGATCGTTAGTGGGGGGGACACCAATGGTTGTGTTTGTGGGTCTAGTGCCAAGGTGTCATGATCAGCCATAGTCTCCAGCAAGTAAGTATATCAGTGCCATCTGGGTGAGCACCCGGGCCGAGGTCCGCCGTCGTCAGTGCTAAGAGTGCCTCTTGAGGCTTGCAATGATGTGCAGATCTGGCGTGATCCATGTCGTGCCGACCGCGATCGTTCGCACTTGCGCATTTTCCTCAGTCTGGTCTGCGTGTCTGAGTGTGTGGCGAGGAACCATGGTGTATGTGGTGTGTGCTTAGGAAAAGCTAACCAGGTTAGAAACAAGATACTAAAACTAAAACAAAGTAAACTCAAAACGTAGTCAACCCCAACCCCCCACCCTGCCTCCCTGCCGGGCGGACAATAAACCTTCCACCTCCCCAACTGAGCAGCGTGCTTATAGTCCCAACTAATGAAAATTGTTCCTGGGGGTGAGACTTCTGTGTCCGCTGTTGACCCCCCCCCCCCCTCCGGGAGCGACCATGCAGTGCCAGTTGTAACTAGATGTCCTACCTGCATGGAGCTTTATGTGCGCGACCAGCGTCTCACCATACTCAGCCAGCCGCAGTTGTTGGCTAGCTGTCCCACCTTCTCCTCGCGAGCCTGGGAAATCTTATCCTTGATAGAGAGGAGTGGGCAAAGTCTTAGTCTAAAGCAGCGGCTCCAAGGGATGGGTCGTGGCTTCAACGTCTATAGCTCATTGTTCTGACCTTGTTCCGCATCGTCCGGCGTCTGAGGGCTGCTGTTCCCATGATTTCGCTGTACGTCGCGATTCCTAGGCCCCCTTGCCGGCCTCCACCCCTCCAACCAATCCTGGGTCGCCTGTGGCGTGTCAAAGAACCATGTTTTACCTTCAGACTCTACACGCAGTTTTGCTGGAAAAATTATAGAGTACTTGAGTTCCCGAGCACGTAGTTCTTTCTTTACCTCTGTGAAGCCCCGTCGCTGCTGGGCTATGGCCACCGTGTAGTCTGGATAGAGGTGATCACTGCATTATCAATTTTGATCGGTGGTCTTGTGCGCGCCGCTTGTAAAATTGCGTCACGGTCCCTGAAGTTGAAAATGCGGGCTAGTATGGGACGAGGTGGGGCCCCGGGTTTTGGCTGACCCCCAGGCACGCGGTGGGCGTGTTCCACTGAAAAATAGTCCGACAGACCTTTGGGTTGCAGCTGTTTACAGATGAGGTCTTCAACGTAGAGGTCTAGGGCAGGGCCGCGTATGGATTCTGGTACACCAATCAGGCGTGTATTATTGCGTCTCGAGCGGCCTTCTTGATCATCCAGCTTCGCCCGTAGCACGAGGTTGTCATCTTCTAGCTTTTGGACTCTCCGTTGTAGATCAGACGTGTCCCCCACAAGGTCGGTAGTCGTTTTTTCGACCTCCATCATGCGGTCTGACATTTTGGCAAAATCAGCTCTGATCAGGGAGACCTCAGTGGAGATCGTGCCCATGGAGGATTGCATTGTCTTCAGGGCCGCCATGACGTCATGAAGGGTAATTCTTTCTGTGGTACTCGTGTCCCCCGCGGGGTGTGGTGGTGTTCGGGTAGGATCCCCCCTCGCCGTGTCAGGCGGGTCCTTATGATAGGCGAATTTGTCCAGTTTCGAGGTCTGGTGGCCTCTGGTCCCCCTGCCACTCATCCCGGAGGTCGCGGTGTTCGGGTTGGCTGGCGCAGTGTTCCTTGATACACACCTGGCCAGTTTCTCCTCCTCTTGTGGCTAGGAGCACAGCGTGGGATGGCTGTGGGCTGCGGAACGCTGCCGTTTATACTTTGGAATGAGCCTCAGTGGCGGGCAGAGTGTGGCAATAGTGGGCCCTCTGGTAAGGTTCGGGCTGCGTCGCAGGTGGCTGGTGAGTGGGATGAGGAGCCAGTGGCGGGACCCCGTCGCCTGTTCAGCGCCGCTCGTTAGTATCTCCCTCCGTCGCGGTCCCCCACGGCCCTCGGTGCCGCTTATGGTGTGGAGCAGGCCTCAGCGGCGGGCAGACGGCAGCAATATTAGCCCCTCTGGCAAAGTCCGGGTTGTGTCGCAGGCGGCAATCGAGTTAATGGCGGGACCCTTTCGTTCGGCCAGCGCCGGGCGTCAGCTCTTCCCGCCGCCGTGGCCTCCCACACCCTCTGGTATCGCTCCGGTACTCACAGGTGTCCTCCGGATAGTCATCGTAGCTTGTGCACAAAAGGCTCTGCCCGGGAAGGTTCCTATGTCGGCAGATAATTACAGGCGTCTCCGCCCCTTTCAGCACACTCGCAGGGGAGGATGACCGTCACAGCGCCGGTTTATTGCTGGGTCCGGCCCGCTTCCGAGTACCGTGCTCCGGGCGACGGACCAGGCCGTGGTGTCCCGCACGGTGCAGCACGTCGGAAGACGCAGAGGGCAGCCGAGTGTGGATTCCCCTGTGTGCAGCAGGTAGGAGGCGCTTCGTCCGGGGTGCCGCTTAAGTGCAGGAGATGATGGCTGCTACAGTGCCGGTGTGCCGCAGGGGTCGCCCCGTACTCGAGTCCCCGGTTCCAATCGCCGGACAGGCCGCAGTGTTGTACACGGTGTATCTTCGCGTGGGAAGCACGTCGGAAGATGCAGATGGCAGCCGGGCTCACCGGATAGCTAGACGCTTCTGGTCGTGTCGGTTAGGCAGTGCAAGTAGTGCGGATTAATAGGCGGATTTCGAGAGGGAGGCTCGTTATTCACAGAGCTCTCTCAAAGTGCGGCCATCTTGGCTGTTGGCTAGCCATGCCCCCCTCTATTCTCAGCATTCTTAACTCCCCTACGGCGCTGTCAATTGGTTTTGCCATCTATATGGCATTGATCCCCTCCCTGGCGAGATAATTATCCATGAACTGCTCATTCTCCAAATTATATTTTTCCAACACATATAACACGCACGTCGGAAGACGCAGAGGGCAGCCGAGTGTGGATTCCCCTGTGTGCAGCAGGTAGGAGGCGCTTCGTCCGGGGTGCCGCTTAAGTGCAGGAGATGATGGCTGCTACAGTGCCGGTGTGCCGCCGGGGTCGCCCCGTACTAGAGTCCCCGGTTCCAATCGCCGGACAGGCCGCAGTGTTGTACACGGTGTATCTTCGCGTGGGAAGCACGTCGGAAGATGCAGATGGCAGCCGGGCTCACCGGATAGCTAGACGCTTCTGGTCGTGTCGGTTAGGCAGTGCAAGTAGTGCGGATTAATAGGCGGATTTCGAGAGGGAGGCTCGTTATTCACAGAGCTCTCTCAAAGTGCGGCCATCCTGGCTGTTGGCTAGCCATGCCCCCCTCTATTCTCAGCATTCTTAACTCCCCTACGGCGCTGTCAATTGGTTTTGCCATCTATATGGCATTGATCCCCTCCCTGGCGAGATAATTATCCATGAACTGCTCATTCTCCAAATTATATTTTTCCAACACATATAACACATTTTCATCCCCAGATTTGAGTACACGTCCGTTAACTTCCCCATGCAGGTGATTTTTTTCTTCAGGTTAGTGCCATTACGGTGTCTAATATGCTCTTCACTCCATCGAAAACCCTGCTCAAAATAAATTTCTCAAAGTTACTTGTGCATGTTTGAAGCCAGTTTCCAATATAGTAAACATTATGTGATGCTCTGATTTGAAACAGATGATTTCTCTGAACAAAAAAAAAGGTTATAGTACATTTATAGTTAGGTAAAATCTTCAGTAAAAACTTAATGTTTTAAACTCTTAAAACCACAGAAATTCATCAGTTATAGTTATTTCAAGTTAGTATAACTCTCTTCCCCGCCATGCACAGTTTTCTCATCAATAATTTAATTGCAAATGTTGCAGTGATATTATCAATGAAGTCATGAAAGGTGTCATGAGTGATGTAACATATGGCCACTGTGCATGCGAAGGGCCCTGTGACCAATCCCCCCCCCCCAAAGGCAGCCAACCCCATGCTGCTCTCAGGGCCTTGGGCCGTGCGCAGTGGGTGGTAGGCCAAAGGGCCTGGCCACCCAACTCCCCCCTTCCCCCCCCCCCCAAAAGACAGCCAATCCCACGCTGCAGAGGGCCTTGGGCGTGGATGGCAAGGGGTTTGCCACATTGCCTGGCCGCATAGGCCATCTAGACTCTAACGTGAACTGTGCAGAGTCTGAGATAGTCATGGCGTACTTCGGCGGTTGACACCTTCATACCTTCCCATCAGGGTCAGGTCAATAAAATGCCCTCTGCTCCCTGGTTCATTTGATATTTTGGTTGTGAAAAAAGGTGCTGCAAAGTGTTTGAGCGAACATGGAGAAAAAAGGCTCCCACCAAGCAGGAGCAAACGCAGGTTTCCCTGCCTATATAAGAAAACCAGGGGTGGGCTCCCCAGGACATAGCTAGTAAGCACACCCCGGGGGATGAGGTTCCCATGCACTTTAATGGCTCTGGGATGGGGGCTGGATGGCCCCCTTCTTTTTTTTTTTTTTTTTTTTTTTTTTTTTTTAAACGTGTTAATGCCCGGTGGATGGGGTCCCCGGGACATCTTTTTAGGCTTGGGGAGGGGCGAATACAGGGTCAGGGTCTCCCTACCCTGCCCCCTTATATCTTTTTTAAAAAAACTTTCTTTTATGACTCAAACTGAGTCCCAAGTCCTATGGTGGCAGCCAACACTTCCTGGTAAAGGTGGTGGCAGCTAATCAGATCTCAGCAGGAGATCTGTGGATCCGCGTCCCTAGATATAAAACGTATTTCAATATTAATTGCTCAAACAGCTGACCCAAATCACAAAGAACACTGTCTGGACCAAGATCTAGCTTTCTGCCAAATTCGGTGTAAATCCGTTTAGTGGTTTAGACTGTAGCTGTGTCTAAAGTTCCTGTGGAAAAATGAACGGCCCCTGCTTGACGGAGCACCCTGAAACTTTCCATGCACCTGCCAGTCAAAAAGTAGCACTTTTTTGGAAAGTTTCGTAGAGATTCGTCAAATGGCGTCCAAGGTATTAGCAACATGAAAACAATGTATTTTCTATGGAAACACGATCATAACTATAATTACCCAGTGGCCTTTGTGAAAAATGTTGTTTAAGACATGGAGTGAATGGCATAGATCTAGTTTACCAGAGAGAATTTAGAATATGGATTTAGGGCCATTGTGTTTTTTTTATTGAAGGGAAGATTTTGGTCTTTGAAATTCTGATGTTCATCGGTCCTATATAATGAATTTCACTAATTTATAACTTCTCCCTTTCTATTTGAGGTTTTGCCCAATAAACCGGAGCACTACAACTGTTCCACATAGATATATGAATTATTGACATTTATATAGATAAGGTGGGCAACTTCTCTGATATTCCGAACTACTGCCACCAGCAAATGGAACAAATAGGAATGTGAGAGAGTGCTTGCTGAAGTGGTACAGGAATGGAAACTCATTTGTTTGCAACACCTGGCTCAAGTAATTACCTGCATTCCAGTAATCAGGTTGGTATGCAGCTCCAGTCTGGATTAGTTTTAAGCTAGCGCTCATGGTTGCACATTTCATCCAGCTAACCAATAGCAGCCGTTCACTTAATAAGCCAAACAAACCTCAGCTTTGTGCCAGTAACCAATACACTGCCAAGAATCTGTTATTTTACTTCAAGCATTACATTGATGCCCAAGCCCAAAGGGATCGGGCCACAGGAAACAATAACTTGGTCCTTACTCCCTCTTTCTATGCCATCCACAAACCTTCTGTAGGGGCCAGGGGATAAAAGGTTTAGAGTGAGGGTTTCTCATCCACTGTGGCACAACATAACCTAGACAAAAGGGGTGGGGGGGAATGTGGTTTGTTCCAGTTATTGCATAGTGAGAGACAGACCCCTCAAAAACTCAGAACATGAAAGCCTTTAGTGAAGTCTCATCTAATACCTCTCCTACTGGCAGAGTTAGAGGCATTGTGGAAAAATTATTGAAAAGGTGCTACTAAACAAGAGAGGCCAGAATGGCCTCTTTTCAGGCTTCTGAACCGAGGCCAGACTGAGGCTGCACTTTGATCTCGCTGGAACTGAGCGAGCCAGCAACCCTTATGAGTCTGAAACTTTGGCCTTACTAAGCAGTAGGACCCAGAATGCGGTCTTTTTGGCACTGATTCGGACCATGACAATTCTGATGAACAGGATACATTTGCCCCACTGTACGATAAGGAAATCTAGTATTAAGAATTATAAGAAACAATTGGTATGGCTATTGCTCCAGATACTGTCCTTTTTCTCCTCCCAGCCCTGCGACCGAAGAAATTGCCTCCTTTGCTATGCAAAGGGCAGCAGGAGCACTGGACCTACACCTCCCTACTATAGAGTGAAGACCAATGTTCTGACAGTGGTCCTCTATCCTGATCAAGTGCATACGAACCTCTGATATCATTTAATGATGCCATGTTCGGGACCACCAGTTAATAGGCTTGTCTCTAAGTGCCATCATCTAGCACCAGACGACCCGCTTTTCTCACAGAGCATCCCAAGCCAGAAAGCTTGGTGATGCATGTATCCACCAGTAAGGTAAATCCTAATGCCTTTGCCCTCCTCCCCTGCTGATAATGGGTCTAAAAGAATGGAGACATTTGTTAAGGTCATCGTTTCCCCCATGAGTCTTGCTCTATAATCTGTAAATTCCAGATGTCTTCTCAGCCGGTTCTTGGCCACAAAGGTGGCCCTCGGTGTTTACAAAAGGGATGGCAGTGGTTGCAGCACACTTTTGGAGGTTGAGTGGGGGTACCATTCTTCCCAGGCTATTGAAGACTGACTCACCCCAAGCAGTCATCAACCACCTTTTGGACGACGGTGAGCTTGCTCATATCATCGGGGTTCACAAGTAACTGAAGAAGTCACACCTGACTACTTTGTAGATGCTCCCTTTCATCAGATCCATTCTGCATACTGGGCGGTTTTATACCTTTTTCCCAAAGCAGTTAATCAAGGACATTCGGGCTATGATCCTGATGTTTCAGCCTCTGTCCTGGATCTCACTGCAGATAGCTCTGAGTAACCTGGGAATGAAATGAAATGAAAAAGTCATTTATTAAGCGCATGGCTACCCGGGGGCATACCAGCGCTGACAGCGGCAAGTAGTGGAGAACCAACCAGACTCGAGGAAGAGCCAGGTTTTTAACAGTTTACGAAAGGCAAGATAGTTGGGTTCCTTATGCAAATGAAGTTGGAGAGTGTTACAGAGCTTAGCGGCATTGTAATAGAACAGACGACCCCCCACTTCTAGCTTTCGTAATCCTGGGAACTGTGGCAAGACGCAGGTTGTCCGAGCGGAGGCTTCTGTTAGCAGGGTAGGGCCGAACAATAGAATGATTGATGGAAGGACGCTTTCCGGCTAACGTCTTGTGAACAATACACATAGCCTTGAAATTGACCCTCTCCCTGATAGGGAGCCAGTGAAGAGATTTCAGGGCTGTTTTTGCAGATTGGCATTCCGGGATTTCCAGAAGAATTCTGGCTGTGCAGTATTGCACCGCCTGGAGTTTTGAGAAGGTCGCGCATGGGGCCCCTAAATAAAGGGCAATCCCATAGTCCAGACGCAATAGAATAAGTGCCTGGACCATGAGCTTCCTTGCCTAGGAGGGAAGTAGTGGGAGGACTTACGAAGCATCTTTAGGATGCCATAGCAGGAGGCCGCCACATTACGTGCCTGGACCTTAAAAGTCAGATCTTGAACCAGCCAAATACCCAGGCTTTTCATCTGGGTCTTGGGGGCTGTAACGGGGCCCAGGTCGGCTTGCCACATTATTTTGGGATCAAAGAGGGAAGAGTTCCCCAAAATCATCATCTCAGTTTTTTCTCCATTTAATTTCAGAAAGGAATGTTGTGCCCAGAACCTGGGCATGAGCATCTGTCCTTCGATTAAGCTGCCATTTCGGGAAGGTCTTCTGTCACAGCAGCAGAGCAGGGTCGGCTTAATCTGCATTTACAGGCATGGAGATTGCGCAGTGGCAGTGACCTTATTTGACCTTCCTCCTGAGGTGGTTTCTGTCATTTTGGGGACAAGGCATTCCTCTACAAAACTGATGTACGCCAGCCTTTTGAACACGTTTGTGGCTCTGTGCAGCATTGCCCAAATTGATCCACTGTGAGCCAAGCGTAATGCCACAGTGGAACTTGAATTCAGTTCTCACTTTTTTTATGTGTACCCCTTTTGAGCCACTGCACAGTTGTCCATTAAGGCTTTTGACATTGAAAATGGCCTTTGGCATCTCTTTAACATCGGCTAGGCATGCAAGTGAGCTACCAGCTCATTCTATCAACCCACCTTATGCAACTTTCTTAATCACTGGTATTTCAGAGCATCTTATTCCAGGTCGCTATCATTAATTGACAAGTTCGGACAAACATCCTCAAGAAGTATTTGGTTATTCACACAATATTGTTTCAAGAACTGTAACTATGCAATAATCAATATTTGTATTAATCATTAATGCAATCTGAGTACCACGTGTAGAACGGTCACTTAAATGTGGTAGCCCACTTAAGCCATGTATAACTATGGAAATTTAATCCTTTTGTACTGTAAATCGCTCTGACATCCACTTTCGGCACCTGTTTGCGCTATAGAAAACAAGGAATAAATAAATAACATTCTTTCCATATGAGTTGATGTTGAGGACACAAGCTTCCTTTGTGCTGAAGTGGTCTCTCCATTTCATGTTGGGCAAGCCATCGCCTGTCTGGCATTCTTTGCTCCACCGTAAACCTCTAAGGAGAAAGAGGAATTCCATTGTTTGGCCCTAAGAGAGCACTAATCATTTATAAAGATCACACCAAAGAACATCGGGTGGAGACTAGGCGCTTTGTTGTGTTCTCCAGGGCAAAGAAGGGCAAGGTAGTGCAAAAATAGACTAACTCCCAATGGCTAGTTGCTGCATTACAATCTGCTATACTTTGGCAAGATGCTGTCTCCAGACTTGTTACAGGCTCATTCCACAAGAGTCAAAGCTACCACTGCTTTGGCACATGGAATGGCTGTCCTGGATGTTTATCAGGAAGCAATGTGGACGTTGGTACATCCTTTCATGAAACACTAGGGTCTCGAAGGTCCGGTCCATTAAAAGGCGCATTTTGTCCACTTGGTCCTGCAGAACATTTTGGTCTGAGCCAGTTTATTGGTCTACCATCACCTGGGGAGGTTCTGCTGTGGTACCTTTTACAAGGTGAGGAATCTACGATTAGAAGAACCATTGGTAGAACAAGTTACCCTGCCTTCTATCGAACTGTAGATTCCTCACTGACCCTCCTTCCTCCCAGTTCTGTGAACTGGACTTCTTTTCCACCTAAAAAAGGTCCAGAATTAGAGATTTTCACACTGGGCAAGCCAATCTGCATCTGAGGGCATGGACAAACTAAAAAAGAAACTGATATAAGCACGCATGGGTGGCGCTTATGTGGGGCTCAGTTTGTCACTACCAGAGTGGAACAAAGCTGGCACAGAGCCACATGACGCCACCTACCAGTGTGTAGCAGTACACTTTGAAGCTTCCGTATCCAGTCTGACGCCTGAGAAATATTCACAAGATGAGTAATCTGCAGTTAGATAGGATATCCACCAGAAAGATAGCTACTAAAGAGAAATAACTTGTTTAATGTCATTTGCATGGGCATACACGTTACAGTGGGAAACACAGATTTGCAATAGATGTACAGATCATGAATTTAACATAGTTTCGGTCTGCATAAGGAAAATGTTTATTACCTGTAGCAGTAGTTTTGCAACTTCGTCATATTCTACATGAACTTTAGGCCCTTCTACCTCCCAATAAAAAAGATGAATAAAGTCTGTATTTTGACATACCTACCTAAGGAAAAGTACAATCTAAATATAGCATCTGGAGTGTGGTGGAGTATGGGTTTCAGGTTGGCGCCATCATGAGTTCTGCTGACTAATCCTACACATACTAACATGCTTTCCATATCCAAGCAATTGTTGGTGAGAAAGTACCTCCCAATAAAAAAGATGAATAAAGTCTGTATTTTGACATACCTACCTAAGGAAAAGTACAATCTAAATATAGCATCTGCAGTGTGGTGGAGTATGGGTTTCAGGTTGGCGCCATCATGAGTTCTGCTGACTAATCCTACACATACTAACATGCTTTCCATATCCAAGCAATTGTTGGTGAGAAAGTACATCGCATGTGAATCCAAGAATAGCCTGAATCTGCAAAACTATTGTTATAGGTAGGTATAATTTCCTTGCTGTCGTGATATCACACTTTCATGTACATAATGGACATAAGCCACTCCAGCATTCTAAAGTGGGCCTTCCAGATGTGGGACTGGTTTGCTATCCAAGCAGTGCTTCTGGAGGTACTGAAGGTGAGAACAGGGACTGTCAGTGGCTATTTTTAACTTTGTTTGGGAACAGAGCTTCCACCCTTCCTTCCTTGATCATTATCATTAAGTATTCAGTATCTCAGCAACTACTGCTCTTCACCCTGAGCCCTAAGTAAACTGAATTAAATGGAAGCCCAGGTTTGGCTGCGCAATTGATGGCTTTCCGGTCAATTTTAGAGGAAAGACTGGAGGTTCAGAGTTCTACTAATTTAGTATTCACTATCTTCTAGCAGTCCCTGTTCCTTCCACATTTCCGCTCCTGCGACAGCACATGGTGCTCTGAGCAGGAGGAAAGCGGGGCAAAACAAGGGGAAGGGGAATCGGAGAAGATTCAAAATGATATCCAGAATGGCAATTGAGCTTTCTTATAGCATGAATGTGTTTTCGAATGCTTGTGTTGTGCACAATCTAACCATGTAGCTGTGTTTTTGGAATAGTACCTTGTATATGTGCAGGAAGTAAAAGAATTGTGGGGGCAACAATAGGCATGGCCACATGACTCATGATGATGTTAACCTGGAATCCACAATGCTTCACACGGTAAGCACCATAATAAAATTATGTAGGGTGGACTTGAAATCAGAAATTGTCACAAGCAGCTCATTTATTATATTCCATACTGAAATAGAGATGTGCTTTGTGTACTGTGGGGCAGGGTATGTATGTATGCGGTGTTTCTGTAGTGCAAACCAAGTCAAAAGGCATCAGGTGCTATGCAGGGTCAAAGATAAGCATAAAGTCAACAAGTGATAATAGAGGTAGCTGGGTTATGGTCTCCTAATTTATTGTGGTGTAGTGTTCTTTAAAGAGGTGTGTCTTCAACTTGTTCATAAATTTGAGCGCCAGTGGGGTAGTCCTGATGAATGTGGTAATCCTGGGAGCGTAGATGGATTTGAATGATCTTGCCGATGATTGGTAGGTGAGTGTTGGGCCAGTAGTTGGTGATGTTGTTGGGATGAAGTGTAGGTTTCTTTGTGTGGAAAAATCTGGCGTGTCTTGGAAGCTTCTGGAAAGATGCCTTGTATGAGGGAAGCATTGACTGGTAAGCAAGCTCCCTCAGAGAGAGCTTTGATGAAGAACGAGGGTAAGATTGAATTCTCATTAGAAGTGGCTTTGAGGGAGTTGAGTATGTCAGTGAGATCTGCACGAGACAGGGCTTTGAAAGCTGACCATTTCGGGATTCTACGGGAAGGAGTGGTCATTGAAGATGAAGCAGGCATGGTGGTGTTGATGTGCTGTTGGATCTTCTCTATTTTTTCACTGAAGAAGTTGATTGCATTGCACTTTTCTGTGGCGTAAGGAATAGGTGGATCTGGCAGAGAATATTGTGAATACTGGCATGAGAATATGTGCTTTGAAAACAGGAAGGAGGGGTATATGGATACTGACCTGGCACACAATTACTTTGGTTCTAATGGTATTGTGTGTTTGCATTCACATTGCAATGTTGTAGTCACAAGGTACACTGTATTAGCTAGACCCCGCTTCTACTTTCGCACAAAATCTTTTGCCTACCTTATGCCTGGTGATTTGTGTCATGCATGGGACTGTGTAAAACCTTAAAGCCTAATTCTTTGCTTTTGAGAAATAGTCTTCATGGGTATTCACAAAATATTGCAGTATTTCATAGTAGCCCTTTTAAACTACAGTTAAAACCTGTATTGCCGTATAGGGAGTAGCAGATAACATTAGATATCTGGAATCCAATATCTTGTTAGTCTTTGGCTTGAAAATGAAGTTTTGATAACTGTTTTCAATCTTCGTTGGAGCAGTATACCTTCATGTTGTAAAACATTTAGTGCTTGGCTGACACTTGTTTCAACCTCTCTGACATACATGCCTGAGGGTTCCTCGAGGCTGTAAACAGAATGTTTCTTACCATGAAATCTCAACCAAATACTGAGATCTAACACGATTAATGAAGCATAGTGTACCAAACAACTTACTCTTTCCACTCTGCCACATTAATGACAAAGTAAAACTAAAAATATAACGTGAAGCAGAGGGGAGGGTTCTGTGCAGACACACTTTTTTCTCCAGTGAAGAAAGCCTTTCTCCTACACCAGAAGTGCAAGTTTTCTGTTCTCCTTTCCACATTGGTAAGGGTATTACTGTCACAAACATATGTGCATGGGCGTTCCCCAACTTACAAGGCAAAGCAGATGTTGGAACTCTCTGCTTCTACCCTTTGAGTGCAAATTCATCCACACTTGTGGAAAATAAAGTCGCATTTGTAAAACCATTTATGCACACCAGGAATCTTTGTGAATGCCTGGCGCACACAAAAAAGGTGAATTCGGCCAGAAACTTCTGTTTACGACCAAATCTGCCTTCGTGTTTTGCGAAAAACGTGCAGGTAGTGAATAAGTCACAATCCCTTTTGAAAATGCCAGACAGTTAAGATTGTAAAGTCAAAAAAGTGATCGTAATTCTATTCTTAGACCTGTGCTTATCTCTTAGGCCATCGGAGCTTAAATATCTGGTATGCCGGTTTGTAAATGAGAAACATCTCGGATCACAATAGTCTGTTGCCGTTTATCTGTATTGGAAAAGCACTGGAGAAAATGAGAATTGAGGCCAATCCACTTAAGTGGACGACTATAATAAGTGCCAGTGGTGGCATAGAAGCTCCAATACCTATTATGCCGTTTTTCTGGGTAGGTTCATATTTGGTCTCTCAGATGCGAGTCCGAAACAATGGTTCTATAGAATGTGTGGCATGTTTTCTTTAATGCACCTTTACAAAATGTAACACTTGGGAATATATGCTCAGCTGGTCATATCCTCCTCTCTTCCCCTAGTCCCTCTCCGCCTTCTCCTTGTGTTCGCTAGAGCACATCAAGGGAAAGGATGTGGCCAGGTGGCTCAGTTGCTGGCAGTGGAGCCTGAAGAACTTTGAGCGAGTCCCAGCTTTCACGCCAGACTGAATTGAGTGCACATTATCTCCCTCTGTCTCGGTGCAATGATCTAATAAAAATGGGAAGCACTTAGAAAATGACAAGTGTTATTACGCATGTGCAAATACCTGACATTTACATTTGTCATCGATGTTTTTCATTTTTACAAGTGAAAGGCCGCGATGAGGCGAGAATAAAATAGCCGACTTCTTTTTGCGGCTCTCAGCTTGACTAAAACGTAGAGACCCATGGTATGGGAGAGTCTGGGAGGTTCGGCGCATGTGGCTAGCACACTTCTGTAATTGGCATATATACAGAGTTCATAAGGGGTACCGCTGGCAAACTAAAAACCTTGATGCCCTGCCAAAAGACAAACCAAAATAATTGCATGCCGTTTTCCAAGCGCTCAGTTAGGCAGCTGCATTAATTAGTTTCTTTTACATAACACAGACGTGCACGCAGCTTGGATCAATCATATGTATGGTGCATGAGCTGAAGCTCATCTCAGACTAAAAAAACATAAAAAGGAGTTGAAGACTCTCCTATTCAGGCTTTAAGGACGTTAGGATTACGGTGGCCCTCAGATTCGAGCCTCTCTTCGATGCCTAAAACAGCGCTGGGACACTCTGATGAGTAGCTGCACAGTAGAAGTATCCGTCATTCATTCATTCATTCATGATGCCATGGTCATGGAGCTCTCAAGTGTTCCCAGTATAAAGTGAGACTGTGAACCATAGTAGTTCTCATCACACCATGCTTAACTATGACTGCTCCTCGTTGCCTCCTTCTGTCTTCTGCTGACTTCTGAGTATATGGCACCTCATTCATCTTCTTGCTGTTTTATCACACAGGTGCTCTTTGGATTACTGGCTGATGCTGAGAGCCCATACTCAAGCCGCGGTTCCACTTTCAGCTCCCAGGAGCCTCACAACATCCTACCGCTAGCATCCAGTCAGATTCGGTAAGGTGCTTTCCCTTTTTGAATGCCCACAGCAGCAAAGACAAAATCCTTGCTCCTTCTCACACGGTTGCTTCACGTCCACATTTCACTACTGACCAAGATAACCTTCTCTTTTCTCCCTAAAACTGTTTCAGGTTTGGACTCCTTCCACTGAGTATGTCCAGCTCCCGAAAGGCTAAGTCCACGGCTGGACTCTCACAGGGCCCTCAGACACAGGTGGGTAGATTAAAGTGCAGTGTTACATTTCCTAGAATGCTTCTGTTCCATGGACAGCTGTGAAAATATATTGTTACTCCCTTCCACCACACATTTGTAAAGCTGTGCCTAACTCTTCTTACATTATAGAATGTGTAATGCACATCTGCCAATAGTATGACTCGTATCGCTGTGGTCTGTTGCAATGTGCATTGTCATATCGTTCTGGGTTTTATCTGCACTAAAGTCTGGTTTGAGGTGGATGATGTTTCTTAGTTCCTGGAGGTAGGTTGTGGACGTCCACCATTAAAAAGCATTGGCTTTGATTATGTGTTGCATATTAAACAAACCTTGGCAAAGCAAATAGGTCTCTCGTACGGAAGAGCTATTGACTTTGTCAATGTGCTTAGTCATGTTCTGCACCTGCATTCCTAAAAGTGGCGTCACAGACGGTGGCATAGGGGATAGTTGAGTGTTGTAGGAAGAAGTGGATTGTCATAGAGTGGAGTTTAGAGTATTGTGTAGCATCGTGTAGTAGAGGGTCTTAGATTGAAGGATTGTAGAGTGTCGTGGCGAGGGAGATAGACTTAAGTTGGAAAGAGTGGAGTGTGGCTTGTCGTCCAGCAGAGTGACGCAGTATAGAGAGGAGGAAAGTGACGTAGATTCGAAGGGCGTGGAGTCGAATGTCCTAGGGAGTGGGATAGGGTGGAGTGGGGCAGCGTAGAGTGGAGTAAAGTGTTGTAGAGAAGCATGTCATAGAGTAGAGTGAAGGGGCGGAGATTGGAGTGGCGGGTCGTGGAGCAAAGTGTCGTAGAGTGCAGTGGCATAGCTTTTGGTAGGATGGCGTGGAGGGCGGAGAGGCATAGTATATAATGAAGTGGCATAGAGTGTTGCAGAGTGGCATAGAGTGGAGTGACAGTCAAAGGGGGTAGAGTGGAGTGTTGTGAAGCGGAGTGGCGTAGATTGGAGTAAAGTTTCATAGAGTAAAGTGCTGTAGCATGGAAAGTCATAGATTGGAGTAATGTGGTGTGGATTGTCATTGAGTGACGTCGAGTATCATAGAATGGCATAGTGTCGTAGAGGTGGATTGGCCTAGACTGAAGTGCTGTGGAGTGGCACAGAGTAGAGTGGCATGAGGTGGCTTAGAGTAGGGTGACGAAAAGTTGAGTTGCGTAGAGGGGACTAGTAGAGCACTGCCATTAAAGACAACACGTTTTCAATTGAAATGACCATTAAATCTGCACAGATTTACAGTTTTACTGATTAAAACTATACAGCGCACAAACGATAATGGGTGGAAATTGCATCAGGTAGTGTAATTATTTGTTTTAATCATTTTAACATTTTTGTTTCCAGCACACTTCAGAATTACAAAAAAAGTGCTTCATATCAGCTTTTCTAATTCTGAAATAGTCTGAAATATTTGCACAGTTCAGTTACAGACATTTAAATGTTGTTGTGTGCTAGAAAAAGCCTTTCCTTTCACACCCCAAGATTGTCAGATGAATCCTTTCACTTTGAAGTCAGAGAAAGTAGTATAAACACTCGGCTTCCTCGGAAGACAGAGCCTGACATGGGGCTGTCTTTGAATGCACAGCAAATGTGACAAGACAAGATAAGAATAAGATTTAAAGGCCTATTTACAGAAAGCGAGCACTGTGGAAGAATACAGTAAACCGGCTATGTTCAACAGGTTGGACAAAGACCTGCTGGACTGCCTAAAACAAAGAGAAAGAAAGCAAATGTGAGTTACAAACCACAAAACCAATGGTAAGCGAGGGCAGAATGCATTCTTAGGTCCGCTTTTAGAATGTACCCAAGAAGTCTTTAGTAACCAGACTGCTGCGCTGTCTGTTAGGCTATGACCTAATAAAGCAGATCTACTGCCTTTGTTACAAGTGTTTCATAAGAAACTGATCAGAAGTAGGACATCCGAAATACCTTTTCCTAGTGAGCCTGTAGGCTCAGACTGGTATAGGTTATCGTTGGCTTATCACCATAATTGATTCAGGTCCACTATATTGAGCTTGAGCTTTTCTCACAAGGCTACCATCCGGCATACAGTCATACATTACAAATCGGTACAAAGTTACAGTGACAAATGCAAAATACTTGATCTCCTGAGAGGGCCCAGTAAGCACTCTCGCAGGGTAAATATTCTATACCCAGTTTGTTATAGAGCGTACCCAACACCAAAAACACTTTCCTACTACAATTACCAGTGAGATTCCATGTAACAAAATACCGGTCTGTAGTCTTTAATATAGAGTAATAATAATCCATGACTATTGACTTTAACATATGATTTACCCAACAATATGTCAGGCCTACTGCCTTTATCGTAAGTTTTTTTTTTTTATATTATAAGAAATCAGGACCATACCTGTTATCATTAGCTTGTCACCATGCCCATCTCCAACCTGCTGGGGAGGTCATAGACCATGCAATCTTCAAGTATTTCATACTAAAATTACAAGTATGAACAAAATTACAGTTGTCAAAACTATATAATCACCCCTAATGGAGCTTAGTAAATATTAACATAATGCAAATCTTCTATCCCAATGATTTGTTCGGGTGGGGTCACCAACAACAAAACCTTTGCCTACTATGGCAACCTGTGAGATTACATGTTACAAAATACTGGTCTGCAGCCTCTAATAAAGCATGATAAAAATTCATTGTCAGAGGCCCTTTGACTATAACAAATACTTTTCACAGTAAGTTAGCCAGGCCTACTGCCTTGTCATAACTTTTCATAATAAACAGCCCAGACCCATGGGATACGACATAAATGTTCCTGGTGCACCAATCAGGCCCTCTGGTATTATTCTTGGCTTGTCACAATAGCCATGTCGGGCCTACTGCACAGATCGTAATATTTCTCACAAGAGAACCATCACAGGCATAGTTTTAAAATTAGTACAAAATTATAGGTGCAAATCGAAATGCGATCTCTCCTAGAGGGACTAACAAGGATTCACATAGTGATAGTCTTCTACATTCAGTGTTTATCAGAGGAGATAACAAACACCAACACCCTTGCCTACTCTGGTAATCTATGTGGTTCCATATAACAAAATACCTTCCTAAAAGATTTTACAACAATCCATCCCTAAAAGCTTATTACTTTTAGCATATATTTTCACAATAGGTAGGTCGGGCTTACTGGCTTCGTCATACTGTTTCATAACAAACAGAACAAACCTATGGAATCTGTCACATCTTTCCCAATTAACTAATAAGGTCTTTAGCCTTTACTATTGGCTTGACAAAATAACCAACACAGGTCTATTTACAGGCAACCATCTTGCTTACAGTTATGAAGTTACATATGTGGAAAACAATATACAACCCATCTCAAAGGGTCCTAACAAGAATCATCACCGTCAAAACCTCTTGGTTTGTCAGAGGACGGACCCCAACATATAGATGGATCCTATACTTTCTCTTATTAGTACTCTGAAAGTTCTATTTTGTTGATCATATAAGGTCTGGTGATAGCTTTGCTGTCAAGTCAGGCCTAAAAAGTGATGGACGAATATGCTTGAGCCAAGGTTACTTTCGATATGGTAACTGCACTGGATAGCATTGCGTTCTAAGTTTTAGCACATCAATTCCATTATAGAAAGGGCACAGCCATATGCAAATCCCTGTTATCCTTTACCTATAGATCAATCTAAACTGAACTAATGAGGCTACCCCTTCCACAGTGCATTGATGAAAATACACATATTTTCCTATTCATACTTGTACTATTAGCTCCTGAACGTAAGCTCAGAAATGATTTCCATACGACCCTCCCCCAGAGGCTTCCAACAGCAGCAGATAACCATAACAAGTCAATGTTCTGCCTACTGTAGAGAACCCATTGTGTCTGTGCTCTATTGGATTAAAGGGTCACAATGAGTAACCTTTGGCAGAGAGCTGTTCTGTCAACCAGAAATGCTTTTGCTCAAAACAGTCCTTGACACAAATAACTCTCGTTCCATCTTGATCAGTGCCATTGTGCATTTTCATAGTGTCTATTAAGACCTCCACTATAATGCTTCGAGCATTAGTGGTGCTGGATGTTGAGGGACTAAGGCAGCAGTGCGAAGTTAAAACTTACAGCTCTTTTTCCATTATGTCATGGTGAACATGTACCTTTACAGAAAACCTTTCTATCCATTGAGAAATAATAGATGCCTTCCTTAAGTACCTGACAATTCAGGGAACCCGGTCTCAAAGACAGAAACTGTAGTTCATCAACCTGGGTATAGGGACTGTCCTTCTAGCCCTCCAGTCATTCCAAATGTCAATAACTTTTGATACAGTCGTGGTAACACACAAAACATGCTTTATCTGAGTTAAAAAAAAGGAGGAACAAGCGTTGAGAAACTTTCAAACTAAGCCCAGTTTTGCACTATCTTCTGGTGCAAGGTCTGGGAAAGGACCTTAAGTTTCGCAACTTCTCTAGACTTGCACTAATGCTAATGAGATCTAGAGGAAGTCCTTTTGCTGTTTCTATCTGCTTTTATGAAATGGGTGCACCACCTCAACAAAGGAAGACGATAGGAGGATCAGTTCAAGATGGTCACTTTTGCTCCTGTGACTGATCCAGAGGAGAGGACATGACATGCTGGACACCAAAGTGACAGACCGAAACACAGCTAGCCCCCACAGTGATGGTTCTGCCTGATTAGCACTGTGCCATGTAACCATTTAACCTTTTTTGTTGCTCTTCCTTTGCCACTACCTGATGTTGTCTGCTTGGGTAGAAGGCAACCAATCTCTGCCAAGGATTGCAAAACATCAGGAGCCATGCTTAGTTTGTGTTATTTCACAGCTGCTCCTAAATTTAGAGAGGTTCAGCATCCAGCTGGCCTCTGCACCCCTAGATACATAGCTAATGAATATGAAATCCAACTCTAACTTATGACCCAACTTTTTGCAGATTACAATTTTCTCCTGGAGGTATCTTGATTCAGCATGCAGATGAGTCACACTAGGATCCAAGGTTGTTGAAAATATGATTCTCTTGTCTGATTCCGGAGATACTGGGTTTACACGGTTCAGTGGCCCCCTTCCCTTACTAATGGACAGCCAGGACTTAAAGTGATGTTTTAGCCACAGCAAGCAGATCGTATGATCTTGCTATTATTAGATCTGAAAGAAGCACGTTAGTGATAGATTGCTTACCTTAGAATTACCCCCAGGCGTCAGACTGGATCCAGAAAGTTTTCTTCAGCAGTACCCCTGCGCCTCTGTAGGTGTCATCGTGCGTCTCTGCGTACTTAGTTGGAGTCGTAGTTGCCGAGATGACGCCACTGGAGCTACTTAGAAACGCGCACTGACATCAGTTCTTTCTTTTTCTGCGCCAGCAAGTGCAAATCTGGAGAGAGCGGTAACCCCAGTCACTTTTTGACTGAGTTATTTTTGGGACTTATGTCTCTGTTTTTTGAGTCTTTGACTCCTGGTGTATAGGGATGCCCAGTTTTTAATCTTGTGCGGCTTGTCCCGCACAATGTCTGTGCTGGTCCCGCACCGTGAGTGTCTCTACTGCCTGGGGCACGACCACGACTCCGAGTCGTGCCCCGACTGCCGGGCCATGGCTCTGAAAACTTTGTGGGTGTGGTCCCGAAAGTTGCTGGAGGCCTGGGAGTCGGCTCTGCGCCGTTTAAGGTCCTGGTCCCGTGAGAGGTCGAGGGACCGGTCGCGGAGCCGCCACCAACATTGTTCGTCGAAGTCTTCGCACTCAGAGTCGGATAAGGCGAAGTATAAGAAGTCGAAGAAGTGTTGTCACTCTTAGCTTTCCCCTAGCCTGTCGCGTGACATGGCTGAGGGTGCGGGTGGTGCCACCCCCTTGGCTCCGGCAGAGCCTGCACAGTTGCCGATGGCCTACCCGCCCTTTCCGGGTTTGTCTGCGACTCCGGCCCAGCTACAGGACTTCCTGTCAGCCATGGCCTGCCTTTTTGGCCCATTTGCCCTGCCAGAATGCCTTCGAGCCCCGCCGGACCGACTGGGGGTCCTCGCTCTTCTTCGTCGCCGGCCCGACTTCGTCGACGACTCCGGTCTCGACGCCGCGAGTCTCACATGGATCCATGCATGGATCCCAGCCGTTGACGGGTGGCCTGGTACGACCTCCATCGCCGTCTACGGCACCGCCACCGGCGTCGGCCGTCGCCGGCTTCCACCCCGACGTGGAGATGGCGCCGGACCGGTGTCGATCGACACCGATACCGACGTCGATGGGCAATTTCTATCCCTTTCTCCATCCGCCTCCCTCTTTTCCGTCTGCTCGACAGGTTGGGGAGGACTGGGAGGGGTCTGAGCACCCTCTCGCAGCCCAGTGCGAGTTAGACCCGGACTGGTAAGAGGATTTGGAGGATGCAGGTGACATGGATTTTACTCCAGAAACTGGCACACTGTCTCCTTCTACCGTGGCTATGGAGGAGGGTGGCACATATTCTGTGGTGTTGCGTAGAGCAGCCGAGGCGCTTCACCTTGAGTTCCCTACAGTGTCCGTCCGGACTAACCACTTGACAGAAGTGCTCTGGCCAGTGTCTTCCTCTAGGGAACCACTGCTGCCCTTTAATGACGCACTTTCTGACGTTCTTTTGGGCACCTGGTCCATGCCCAACACAGGCGCTCATGTGGATAAGAACGTGGCCCATCGCCCAGCCCCGGGCAGCCCCATTTTCCTCTCCCAACACTCAACCCTTGAGAGCTTGGTTGTCCAAGCCTCTCCGTGTCCAAGCGCATTCCCTTCCGCACCTCCGCACCTCCGGACAGGGAATCCAAGAAACTGGAACAATTTGGGAAGAAACTGTTTACTTCCGCCAGTTCAGGGCTGCGGTATGTGAACACCGCATGCCTCTTGGGCTGTTATTCCCATTCTGTGTGGGACATGGTTGCACAGGTGCTGCATCAGTGTCCGGAGGAGGCCTGAACAGTGCTCTCCCAATCTATTGCAAAGGGAAGAGACGCTGCCAAGTTCACAATTCGTTGTGTCCTTGACATCGCCGGCTCGCTGGGCATGGCAATTTCCGCAACTGTGGGGCTACGCCTCCACGCTTTGCTGAGGTCAACTGGCTTTTCCGGGGATGTCCAGAACACTCTGATGGACATGCCCTTTGATGGCACTCCCCTTTTCGGTGACAAGGCAGATAGTGCATTGGAGCGTTTTAAGGCCTCACTGGCTACGTCCAAGTCCTTACGCCCACGCACACTCCTTCCGCTTCTGCTTTTCGCTCCTTTCGTGGCCAAGGATGGGGCACCCAGACACGTTTGTTTCAGAGCCAAAGGCCTGTGCAGCAACAGTCTCAGCACAGCCACGCACATGGGAACCGCAGAGGTGGGTCATGGGGCCAACGGGCGGGTCAGTTCACCACCTCCCCTGCCGCCTTTGCCTCCAAACCTTCCTAGTCCAGTGTTTCAGGCCCACCAAACACCAGTGGGTGGCAGGATTCGCCATCACCTCCCCCACTGGCGCACCATCACTTTGGACAGGTGGGATCTGCAGATAGTCCGACTGGGCTACTTCCTCCCCTTCGAGACTACTCCTTCAGCCATGCCACCTCAGTCCCACCGCATGTCGGGGCTTCACTTGGCACTTCTTCAGCAGGAAGTTACGGCCCTCTTGGCCAAGGGGGCCATCGAGCGCGTTCCAACGCCAGAAGTAGGTTGTGGTTGTTAATCCCACTACTTCCTGGTTCCAAAGCAGGACAAGGGCCTGCGTCCTATCTTAGACCTTCGGAACGTCAATCGCTTCCTCCGGAAGGAGAAGTTCAAGATGCTCACACTTGCTCAGGTCTTGTGTGCCCTAGACCCGCAAGACTGGTTGGTAGCCTTGGACTTGCAGGACTTATTTTCATATCCGCATCCTGCCAGCCACCGGTGTTACCCGAGGTTCACAGTAGGCCATTAGCACTTTCAGTTCACTGTGCACCCTTTTGGCCTTACCAGCGCCCCTCCGGTGTTCACGAAAGTGATGGCGGTGGTCGCAGCTCATCTGCGCAGATCAGGGGTTTCAGTCTTCCCCTATCTCGACGAATGGCTGTTGAAGGCGGGCTCGCCCCAGGCAGTCGTCTCCCACCTACAGACTACAGCCAACCTCCTGCATTTGCTGGGGTTCTCTATAAACGTACCGAAGTCGCCCCTGATTCCCTCTCAGAAGCTCCTTTTCATCGGAGCGGTTCTGGACATGGCGCAGTTTCGGGTATATCCTGCCGAACAGCGAGTCCAGGACATTCAGGATATGAGTCCGATCTTTCGGCCCTTGTCCTGGGTTTCGGTCAGGATGGCCTTGAGGTTGCTGGGCTTCATTTCCTCCTGCATCCTGCTGACTAATCATGCCAGATGGCATATGCTGGCTCTACAGTGGGAACTGAAGTTCCAGTGGGCGCAGCATCAAGGGGACTTGTCAGAGTATGTCCAGATCTCGGAGGGCACTGCGCAACAGTGGTGGCTCGCGAACCAGTGTTGAGTCAGTGGCAGATCCCTCGCCCTTCCCCAACCGGAGCACACAGTGGTGACTGATGCGTCCCTCCTGGGATGGGATGGCCACATGCGAGAGGCGGAGATCAGAGGCCTCAGTGGTCAGTATCTTGCATGGCTCTGCGTTCCTGGCGCGGAAAGTCATGTACAGAGCTGACGTCAGCGCGCTTGGGCGCGTTTAAGTAGCTCCAGCGGCGTCATCTCGGCGACTACGATGCCAACGAAGTACGCGGAGCCGCACAACGTCAAACTTTCCAGAACCAGTCTGACGCCTGGGGGTAATTTTAAGGTAAGGAATCTATCACTAACTAATGTTTCTTACAGATATATTGTTACCGAAGGTAAGTAACTTGTTCTTTGAAGCAAAAAGAACAGATTATAGATGGAATGCTGAACAATGCAAACATTCACCCACAGTCACAGATTAATCCATCTTTTTTTTTTTCTCTCTCCGCCACCCCCGGTTTGGACCCAGCCATATGCAAATCCGTCTTGGCCCTGCTCCTCATGGGAACGGTCCTGCCTGAACTGCCAGGGCAGATCCCCCACAAGACATTGAACATGGGACCCATGTCTGGGCATACTCTTCCTACTTAGGGTGACCAAAGCAAAAAGAGCAGATGATGGATAAGCTGAACGATGCAAACATTCACCCCCAGTAACAGATCTGGGTTTAATCCATAGTTTTTTTGCTCACCACGCCACCCCAATTTTGATCTAGCCGTATGCAGACCAGTCTTGATCCTGCTCATGGGAACAATGAAGCACAAACTGCCAGGCCAGGTCCTCCCTGGACCGGAAAAAAGCATCCTGTGACCGGAGTTATCACCCCTCATCAGCCAGGCTAGCTTGAATCTAGTGGCACCGTGAGCACGGCACTCATGTCTGGGCATACCCTTCCCACTTAAGGTGACAAAAGCAAAAAGAACAGATGATGCCACTGGAATCAAGCTTTCCTGGCTGATGAGGGGTGATACCCCGAAGCCAGTCCTAGGATGTGCGTTTCCAGTTCTTTTTTTTTTTTTAATTATTAGTTTGAAGTCATCCTTAACCGGGCTAGTCCAGTATTCAGGAGGTACATTTTTAGGCTGGTCCGATGGTGGACCATGCGATAGCAGTCCCGGTAGTGGCAGTGCTACTTGACAGCCACAGCAAGGTTTTAGTTGATGCTAGTGCTCCCAGGGAACGGGAGAACATAATGTCAGTCCCCAATGGAAGGAGTGAAACGATTAATCCAGTTACATTCTGTTTATATGAGTATTTGGATGTAGGCTTATTTTCTACGTCTTTTGTGATGCAAACCAAACGGATGGACCATAAAATCCAGACCGTATTCTGCCATCAGAGTCCATTTCACTGGGAGTCCTTCTGCAGGCCTCTTCCATGACTGGTATGAAGGTTTGGGATGGAGCTATAGGATAACACTGGCTTATAACACTGGCTTATATTAGCTTGAGAGTAATCACCCGACCAACCACCAAGGTCTAAATTCTATATTCTAGTATCTCTTGGACTTAACTATACTTCTAAGGTGTTTGGTACTATACCTTTTTTTAAATTGTAGGAATTACTGGTCATTGGTATTTGTGTTGAACAGTACGTGCTCAACCAAGTATGTCCAGGAGTGTTGATGCAGATGAGGAAATGGCGCAGAGAGAGAATATCTTCTAAGTAGCACACAGATTGCACAAATTGAAAAAAACAGGATTACAACTCTGATCTTTTTTCATATCACCAACAACATAAGCACTAAATTACATTTCCATTGCCCATGTACAAGGTTTGTGCTCTATTTGAGCCCACACATCATACAGACTCCAAGAGTCCACTAAAGTGAAGGTAAAAATGATATTGCTGAAGGGTTGTCAAGCAACATGTTTGTTCCTTTGAATGATTTCTGTAGTCATGTCAGGGCCTAATGAAGGTATTCTCTCCTTGTCTCAACCAATAGAGTTAGATGGATGCACACTGACAGACCATTGGGCATCCATCTAACTTGGTTTATTCAGAGGAGGTTAAAATACCTTTGTTAGCCACTTCTGTGACCTGTAAGTTGTTTTTAAATATTTGTTAGCCACAATAATTGCGTGAAAGGGTCTCAAATGTGTAAGTGACTAGTCCAGTTGTTCAATTTTGTTTTTTGTTGATTCAGTTCCAGTTATTACAGTGACGTCTCATCGCACACATCTTGGAGATGTTCCGACTGGGTATTTTATTTTAACTTGTTTGTGTGGAGTGTGTGCTTGCTCTATACCAGTATATTTTTAGTCCCCTGTAATACCTTTGGCAGCCAGCAGTGCTCTGTATTTTTTCAAAATTGAGGAAGGGGGCTTGCCCTGAGTCCTGAAGCCTTTGCTGGTGCTTTGGGAGTGCAATATGGTTGCTTAAAATGCAAAATAATAAAACCAGGAATTAAAATATCATCATGCAAAGCATATTGCACGCTACTTGGTACTTACTTGCCTCATAGCTCGGCTATGGTTGCCAGATCTGGGAAATTGACATAGTTATACAAATCGAGAAATGTTCCCACTAGTGTGGGTGCCTTAGAAACGCTAGTCGGGGTGAAGGGTCGTAGGATCACGCAGGAGTGCATTATTATCAAATTGATCTTGAACGCCCTGTTATACAGGTATCGGAAAGTTGCAGGAATGTTAGGCATGTTTAAGTAACAGGAAAGGCTTAAGAATTGTTTTTTTTTGTTTTACGTTGTTAATATCAGAAACTTGGGATCCCTATTTTAAAAAAATCTATTTCCTACAATTGTTGTTCTTAACTTAAATGTTGTATTTTATTAACCGTGTTCTAAAGCTTGGTGCGACCCCAAAGGTATTAGTGCAATAAAGCAAAACAGGTAATGGGACACAACATTGCCAATGAACAGAGAGATAGTACCTGAAGACAGTTGGGAAAGGTAAGGTTAAAGGCATCAGGGGAACATTCATAATTCAGGCAGAGATTAGAAACGTTATTTTTTAATTGTCTTTTTAAATACAGAAGGTTGGGTTTAGTTCCCAGGTGGGCAGTACGAGTTCCAGAATGCAGTTTCAACTTATTTTAGTGATACCTTGTGTAAGTAAATGCGATCAGTTGCATCTCAGCACCTCCACTTCATAAAAAGGTCTTATATGTAAGTCTTTCTGTAGCCATTAAAAACGTGTTTTTTATATGCTCTCCATTTCTAGGGTATTGTTTGTTTTGGCAGGTGAAGTGAGTCAATTGTACATTTTCTGATGATCATACAGGTATGCAGTCACCCATACACTGTGAAACCTCCTTTGAAAAAAGGTACAAGAAGGAATTAGAAAAAAAATACTTTTGTGATGTGCTTAGAATTTTAAGGTTGCTGCCTGAACAGTATGTAGTGACCTCAAGTCTCATGAAATCTCTAACTAGCCTATTCTACAAAATGACGCTCTGCAATGAGGCAAAATCTGCTTGTGGCAGGCAAGATACATTTTGCAGCCAGAAAAGTTCGTTTGTTTAGTTCAACTTTTTAAGGTTTTACAAACCCTTGTTTGAGAGTAGGTTCTTGAGGGTTTGTAAACTTCTGGTCTGTAGATTGCAGATACCGTTCACTGTCTTGGGAAAGCAGGAGGGGCCTTTCGGCTTGCTGGGATGGTTCAGGGTCTCATTGGAGTGATACAGCGTTTGTCTAGAGACATTTTCAGAAGAGCTGCACTTGTGCTGGACTTTCTATCATTGTCCCAATTGGTCAATGGGCAAAAATGTACAAATGAGATGCTGAAAAAGGCAAAATGCGTAAGATTGGAGACTAAAAGGTTTGGTTGCATCCAAACTTAAAAGGATGGTTTGATTGACAAACTTACAACTCGCCCCTTCGTGCTTTTCTTCTGAAAATTTCCCAGAATCCAGTTTCTTGCATCACTGAGGAGTTTGCATGTGTTAAAGACTTGAGCTTCGAGCTTGCTTTTTCACATAAAAATGTAGGTCTAGAAAGTCCGCTAATTGAACAAAATGATTTTCTTTTTGAAACCAACAGGTTTCTACTCCTGCTGTCACTCGGACCGAAGAGACGTTCCAACCAGGGTCCCTCTTCAAACAGTTGGCCACACAAGACGAAGACATTTCATCTACGGCATCTCTCTTTAAACTAGGATGGCTTTCGAGCATGACGAAATGAATCGGTGGACAGTGCACTCTCGGATCTATGCAATCGGCTGTTGAATGCAGAGGAAGAAGCTGCAGTGTGATTGTTTGTACTTTTTCTATGAAGACGAGATTTGCTTATTAAAAGTGTGACTTTGGATTGTGTTTGTAGATTACTCATTTATGCATTATTGAAATAACTATATTGAAAATTGGAGTTTTTGTTTGGAATTTTGTTTCAAGGATAATGGTATAAGCAGGTATGGAGTGTTCCTGAGTTGGAGATGAGGAAGAAATGGTGCTGAAGTACTGCTGAATTCACAAAACCCAAACGAACAAGTTGTTTACCTTCAGTAAAGCTTTTTCTGAATGATACCCCATCTATATGCAGATTCCTCACCTTGTCGATATCCCCAAGTAGAAGACTGGGTCCAAAAACTCGAAAAAGCAGTGTTTCCTGCAAGCCAGTAGGTGGCACCATGTGGCTCAGTGCCATTTCATTCCATCCCGGATATGACAGTCGCATAGAAGTGCCACCCATGTGTGCTTGCTTAATATTCTTTTTTATGCTTATCTGCACCCTCAGATGCGGAGCCCAATAGCAGATTGAAGCTACCACTGTGCAGATTTCTAAATTGGCGCCTCTTTAGAGGGAAAAGGAGACCATTCTACAGAATGGGGAGGTGGGAGAGTGGTGAGGGATCTGTAGTTGTATTATCCACCAGAGAGTTACAGAAAGAAAATATTTTGCTCTTCCACTAATGGATACTTCAAATTGCAGATTCCTCACCTTTTCAATAGATAACAGAGCATTACCTCCCACGTTGGTGGATCTATTGAATGGCTCATATCAAAAAGGCCTGCAGGACTGGATGGGCAAAATGCCTTTCCTGTCCCATTGGCCTGTCAAGGCAGTAGTGTTTGGTGAACGTGCAATGTTGCCTGTGTTTCAGACTGACAGATATAAAGGAAAGGCACTTTGCATACCAGCGCAGTGGTAGTAACCCTTGTTCTGGTAGAATAAGCCATCTGGCCTACTGGAGGCTTCTGCTTAGCCAATGCATAGTAGAGCTTAACACAAAGATCGAGTGAGAGATGGTCCATCTCTGCACCGCCTTGCCCATTTTTACACCAGAGAGCCCCATAAAGAGTTGATCATTCCCTCAATGTTCCTTGGTACATCCAGTGAAAAAGCTTGGCGCTCTCATGGGTTCGAAGGTTCAGAGTCTCTCTTCCTCTTTTGAGAGATGAGGCTTCACATTTACCAGCCCATATGAGGTTATCTAGTAGTAGGAACGTTTCAGCTGGCAGGATGCAAAATGAGTTCTGCATCGTGCATAGGCAGTGGTGTAGGAGGATCGTTTTATTCGGAGCAACCCTGCCCATCACTGATCGGGGCAATGTGGTCCATAAGTTAACAGTTTGTGAGATCATCAAGGAGTCTACTGATATTTAGTTGCTATTGTAGGGTCGAGTCATGTGTGATCTGAAGGCCTAGATATAAGAAACTACATGCTTCCCAAAACATCCCCACCTCTGGGAGATCAGCCTCAGCACAATTTGCCAAAGCAGCCATGGGGTAGAGTACTGTCTTGTGACGGTTGACATTGAGTCCTGACACCTTGCTAAAATTTTTCAATAGCTGCATGAGAAGAGGCATGGAGCGTTTGGGCTCCCTTAGATCAACGTATCGTCCGCGTATAATGACACTAAATTGTTGTTGTCGCCTACCAGTGCGCCCCAGTCCCTCGATTGGTCTCTCAGGTATATTGCCTGCGCCTCCATTGCCATTGCAAACAGGAGTGTTGACAATGGGCAGCCCTTTTGTGTACCCTTTTGAATTCTAAAAGGTTCAGATATCTCTACACCCAGGCACACCCTTGCTGTGGGCGAATTATACAAAATCTGGACCCAGGTTAGGAACCTGTTCTCCATTCTCATATGACTTAATACTTCCCAGCGGTATGACCAAGGCAAGGTATTGAATGCCTTCTCTTTGTCTAAAGCCCCTAAAGCTGCCAGAAAGTCGGACCCCTGAGTTTCATGCATTACATGTGACCGTCTCCTGAGGTTCATGTGGGAGCCCCTCCCTGGTATGAAACCACACTGGTCCGTGCATACCAAGTGCGACAACTCGACCCAACTGAAGGGCCAAGACCTTTGCAAGCAGCTTAACATTTACGTTCAACATAGCAGCCTGTACGAGCTTGGGTCTGTGGGAACTTTGCCGATGTTCTGCAGAATAAGTAGGACTGCTTCCCTCATGGGCACCAGGCGTACCCCCAGTCCATGTGCCTCCAAAAATGTTTCCATCAGAGCGGGGAGCAATGTGGGAGAGTGGGCCTGGTAGTATTCAACCGGAAGTCCATTGGGGCCTGGACACTTTCCCCTTGCCATGGCATGTACGCTTCCCCCAGTTCCTCAGTGGTTATGGCTTTACTGAGCCCCTCTGTCTGGGCCTCTGTCAGCATGGGGATGGTCACTGTCCCTGAAATCATCCACCTTTGTCTGCCCCTCCTCGGTCTGAGCAGTATATACCCCGGTGAGGTGGCTGCACGGGAGCTGTGTAATAGCAACTTGACCCATAATTAGTGCCCCATTTGGTCCCCGCAAGGTAAGATTTGTTGGTGGGGGACATTTCCTCTTAAGTAGCCAGGCTAACATTCGTCCCATCTATGGCACCATCTCTATGGAGACATTGCCGGTAGTTCGTTATGGACATAACAGTCCAGCCTGTCCCAGACGTTGGTCATATCTCTATAAGCATTTGTCAGCGGTAGCTCTCCTGCCCCTGCAACTGACGCTGTAATCCTGCCAGTTGCTCTTCCTGGTCTTCCAAATCCCTTTCGAACCTTCTCCTAATTCCATACGTCTTACAGAGGCCCCTGTAATGACCAACTTCAGTGTCTCCCATTCCACTCCCCGGGAACCTGTGGAATTCCATTTTGTGCTGAAGAAGCCCTGGAGCATGTCTTACATGTCAATAGAGTATTTTGGGTCCTCAATTGTCTCTGGCCAGAACCACCACAGAGGGATACTTGGTCGGTGACGTCTCACCCCACATTCCAGAATCAGGGGGGCATGATCCGAAAGAAACCGGACTGGATAGGACGCTTTCACCATGTCAAGGACCCCATTGTTGGCGAAGAGAAAGCAATCTAATCTGTGTATGTGGTGTGTGAAAGAGAAACGCAAGTACTTTTGTGTTGTCTGGTGAAGTTCCTGCCACTCATCCATCAACTGCCGCTAATCCTGCAATCATGCGCCGCTTTGTGCAATGCCTGGGCGGGTATCTATCCCGTTGCCCATCCAGAATGCAGTTAAAGTCTCCTGCCCACACAATCGGCAAGCCATTTTAAGGGATTAGTTCAGCCTCTAGTTGTCCCCCAAAAATGTCATTGTCTATGTTAAGGGCGTAGGCATTGAGCAAGCACAGCTCCCATCCATCAAATATACCAAGCAACAATAGATATTGTCCCTCCACATCAGCTAGTTGCCCTCTCAACTGTAAAGGAACACCCGGAGCCACCAATATAGATACTCCTCTGGCATAGGAGAAGTAGGTAGCGGAGTACAAGTGTCCCCGCCATTTTTTACCAAGTTTCTGAGCTTCAGCTTCCAAGAGATGTATCTCCTGTAGGAATGCCACACGCACTCCCAGCTGTCTAAGGTAGGTGTTGTGTCCTATATCGCTTCACAAATGAGGTGATCCCCAGCTCGTTCCATGTTAACATTCATATTGTGTCAGTCATGCCTCTCCAGTTTCATAGGGACTCGCCATTCTTGTCCCGGTCCCCTCGCCTCCGCCTCACCACCTGCGTTGCCTGATGCAGAATGGCTGCTGCTAAATCAAACAACTCTGAATTTTTAACTCTCCAACATCGCAATCCCACCCACCCCGGGTAAACACCCCAGTTATTAACTAGTGTCTGCCCATTCATCACAACTGTCCCCCCCCCCACCCGCCCCCAGATAGTACAACTATATAAAAATTGTTGGAGTGTGTTGGGTACCCTTAATGGACGTAAGTCCTATGTATATTGCCAAGGGGGCATGTCTGACAATTGACCCTCCCTGTGTTGGTGAGTCATCCACCATGTCACACCTATGTGTCCACGCTTGTACTCTGTGTAGTGTACAATTAAACTACCCTGATAAGATGATGCAGCATACAATCAAAAGCAAAATAGTCTCTCAAGAAAGAAAATACAATGACAGTCCTAAAAGACTGAAAAAGGGGGGTGGTGTGTTGCAACCAAACGTGTCCATTCCCCATATATATGCCCACCCCGCACACACCCCCCATGGCGGCATTCTATTGACTCCACTGCATTAGAGCAGCATTTGTCATTGTAGGCGCCCTCCCTAAAGCTCCCCAACTCCTGTCTCACCAGCCATCTTCATTCACCTACAGTGTCCTCCCCACTCCATAAGGGCCATCATTGCTTACCATACCCTACACACTCTAACCGTCTGCCACGTGCCACACGATAAAGCTGTTCCAGTCCACTTCAAAGTTCAGGAATATTTCCCTGTTGCTCCGAATCTACACCTTAGGACGATGCAGGCATGATAGTTTCCACCAGCGCCCTGGCCCCAGCACTCTGTTGCTGCTCTGTTTCCAGAGCGATGGTGCCTCAGTCCTTACTACCATTCTCATATTCAACTGTGTCCTTCGGTTGCGCCTACTCCTCCGCACCCTCGCGCTTCTGTCAGCCTGTCCTCTGAATATGTCACGTCTCCGTCCGGTAGATGTATCCTGCATACGGTCACTGCATCTGACCTCCAGCCAACCCCATTCTTCCGGTGTTATAAAGAAGTAAGTGCGACCATTCTGAATCGCTTTCAATTTAGCTGGGTACAGTAACATATATTGTAACCCCATGGCTGCCAGTTTTTGCTTAACTTCACGAAGCGACTGCTGCTGCAGCTGCATAGTTCTAGTGGAGTCAAGAAAGATTCAATGATGGTGTTGTCGAAGCAAGGGCCTCTGTGCTTTTGCACCTCCTGAAGTATTTCATCTTGATCCCTGTAATTCAGAAATTTGGCGGTAACTGTTCTTGGAGGAGCTACAGGTTGCAGCAGTGGCGCCAGTGCTCTGTGCGCTCTCTCCACTACAAACAAGCATTTGCAATGCAATAGGTCTCGCATTAGGAAAGTTTGAGCTATTGGTCTTGTAAATGACACATTTTTTATTTATGTGTTTGTTTTGAAAATAGCGAAATTAATAGCTTTGTCATTTACAATGCCAATACTTTTATCTTTTGCAAATTGGACACCTATAGCATTTGTAATGCAACATGTTTTGTATTTACGTGACTTAGATGTATTGATATTACAAATAACAATGGCTTTTCATTTTTTAAATAATTAATACTTAAATAAAAGTTATTGTAATTTATAATGGCAATAGCTTAAACTTTTGTAAATGACTTTTGTGAAGATTATGTTCACTGTATTTTATTGTGACGAAAATCCAAGAACAGAAGTGAAATATTAACATCTTTTTGTGACATTTGTAATAAAGCTTGAAACATTGAGAGAACATATTTGAACCAGTTGTTGTTGAATGGTTGCACAGATTGATGCTGTGGCGTTCAGTGATGCTGTGGTGGCGCATAGTGATGTTGTGGTGCCCCTGAGTGATGCGGTGGTGCCCCTGAGTGATGCGGTGGTGCCCCTGAGTGATGCGGTGGTGCCCCTGAGTGATGCGGTGGTGCCCCTGAGTGATGCGGTGGTGCCCCTGAGTGATGCGGTGATGCCCCTGAGTGATGCGGTGATGCCCCTGAGTGATGCGGTGGTGCCCCTGAGTGATGCGGTGGTGCCCCTGAGTGATGCGGTGGTGCCCCTGAGTGATGCGGTGGTGCCCCTGAGTGATGCGGTGGTGCCCCTGAGTGATGCGGTGGTGGTGCTGTGGTGATGCGATAGATAGAGTGAGGGCGATATATATAGATAGAGTGAGAGCGATATATAGATAGAGTGAGAGCGATATATAGATAGAGTGAGAGCGATATATAGATAGAGTGAGAGCGATATATAGATAGAGAGAGCGATATATAGATAGAGTGAGAGCGATATATAGATAGAGTGAGAGCGATATATAGATAGAGTGAGAGCGATATATAGATAGAGTGAGAGCGATATATAGATAGAGTGAGAGCGATATATAGATAGAGTGAGAGCGATATATAGATAGAGTGAGAGCGATATATAGATAGAGTGAGAGCGATATATAGATAGAGTGAGAGCGATATATAGATAGAGTGAGAGCGATATATAGATAGAGTGAGGGCGATATATAGATAGAGTGAGGGCGATATATAGATAGAGTGAGGGCGATAGAGTGGGGAGAGGGGAGATTGAGGAGAGGGGGGGAGTGAGGAGAGAGTGGGAGGGGAGTGAGGAGAGAGGGGGAGGGGAGTGAGGAGGGAGGGGAGTGAGGAGAGGGGAGAGAGGAGAGGGGAGAGCGAGGAGAGGGAAGAGCGAGGAGAGGGAAGAGTGAGGAGATAGGGGAGAGGAGAGAGGGAGGGGAGAGTGAAAAGAGGGGCGAGTGAAAAGAGGGGGGAGGGGAGTGAGGAGAGGGAAGAGTAAGGAGAGAGGGGGAGGGGAGTGAGGAGAGAGGGTGAGGGGAGATAGGGATTGGAGAGTGAGGAGAGGGGAGAGCGAGGAGAGGGAAGAGTGAGGAGATAGGGGAGAGGAGAGGGAGTGGAGAGAGGGAGGGGAGAGTGAAAAGAGGGGGGAGGATCGAGGAGAGAGAGGTGAGAGGGGAGAGTGAGTAGAGAGGGGGGAGGTAGAGAGGAGAAGAGTGAGGGGAGGAGAGTGGTGAAAGGGGAGAGGTAGAGAGGAGAAGAGAGGAGAGAGGTGAAAGGAGAGAGTGATGAGAGAAGATAGTGGTGAGAGGAGAGAGTGGGGGAGTGAGGATAGTGAGGAGAAGGGAGAGGTAGAGGGGAGAGGGAGAGGAGTGTGAGGAGAGGAAGGGAGGGGAGAGTGGAGGGTGGGGAGAGTGGTGTGGGGAGAGTGGTGAGAGGGTAGAGTGGTTAGAGGGGAGAGTGAGGTGAGAGAGGAGAGGGAGGTGAGAGAGAGGGAGTGGAGAGTGGTGAGAGGAGATAGTGGTGTGAGAGGAGAGGGTGAGGATAGTGAGGAAAGGGGAGATTGAGGTGAGAGGGGGAGGGGAGAGTGGTGAGAGACGGAAGAGTGGGGAGAGGGGAGAGAAGAGGGGAGAAGAGAGGGGAGAAGAGAGGAGAGAAGAGAGAGGAGAGTGGGGAGATTGAGGAGAGGGGAGAGTGAGGATAGAGGGAGTGGAGAGAGGGAGGGGAGAGGGTGAGTGAGGAGAGAGGGGGAGGGAGGAGAGAGGGGAGAGTAAGGAGAGAGGGAGGAGGGGAGGGGAGAGAGGGGCGGGATTTCTGAAGTGACTAATAGCCGAGAAGGCCGGTCAGCAGAGAAGAAGAGCGTGTGGTCTTGGGAGAGTGAGGGAAGCGGAGAGAGGGAGGGAAGAAGAGGTGCTGGGGGAAGAGGGCCCAGGTGGTCTTGTGAAACTCGAGCTGCAGTACCAGTGGGGGAGGGACAGCAACACTGAAATGTTTTTCAACAAATCATTTGGGAGCAAACCTGGCGGGCTCGAGCAGGGGCATGGAGAGGGCATTTTAGAAGGAGTGATACCTAGGTGAATGAATCAAATTGGTTACGCAGCAGGAGGTGGTGCAGGACGGACGTCGAGTCAACAAAAAACAAGCATTTACAATGCAATGGTCTCGGCATCATTAAAGGTAGAGCTATTGGCATTGCTCATGACATTTCTTTTTTTTTCTTTAAATCATAAATAAATGGCATTGTCATTTACATTGTCAATACACAGCACTCTGCACTCAACAGCACACACCACTCTGCACCTGCACTCACTGCTCTGCACACTCACTCTGGATTCTGCACTCCCTACTCTGCACTCCCTACTCTGCACTCTCCCTACTCTGCACTCTCCCTACTCTGCACTCACTACTCCCTACTCTGCACTCACTATTCACTACTCTGCACTCACTACTCTGCACTCACTACTCACTACTCTGCACTCACTACTCACTACTCTGCACTCACTACTCTGCACTCACTACTCTGCACTCACTACTCTGCACTCACTACTCTGCACTCACTACTCTGTACTCTGCACTCACTACTCTGCACTCACTACTCTGCACTCACTACTCTGCACTCACTACTCTGCACTCACTACTCTGCACTCACTACTCTGCACTCACTACTCTGCACTCACTACTCTGCACTCACTACTCTGCACTCTGCACTCACTACTCTGCACTCACTACTCTGCACTCACTACTCTGCACTCTGCACTCCCTACTCTGCACTCCCTACTCTGCACTCCCTACTCTGCACTCCCTACTCTGCACTCACTACTCTGCACTCACTACTCTGCACTCACTACTCTGCACTCACTACTCTGCACTCACTACTCTGCACTCACTACTCTGCACTCACTACTCTGCACTCACTACTCTGCACTCACTACTCTGCACTCACTACTCTGCACTCACTACTCTGCACTCACTACTCTGCACTCACTACTCTGCACTCACTACTCTGCACTCACTACTCTGCACTCTGCACTCCCTACTCTGCACTCTGCACTCCCTACTCTGCACTCCCTACTCTGCACTCCCTACTCTGCACTCCCTACTCTGCACTCCCTACTCTGCACTCCCTACTCTGCACTCCCTACTCTGCACTCCCTACTCTGCACTCCCTACTCTGCACTCCCTACTCTGCACTCCCTACTCTGCACTCCCTACTCTGCACTCACTACTCTGCACTCACTACTCACTACTCACTACTCTGCACTCTGCACTCACTACTCTACACTCTGCACTCACTGCTCTACACTCTGCACTCACTGCTCTGCACTCCCTACTCTGCACTCCCTACTCTGCACTCCCTACTCTGCACTCCCTACTCTGCACTCCCTACTCTGCACTCCCTACTCTGCACTCCCTACTCTGCACTCCCTACTCTGCACTCCCTACTCTGCACTCCCTACTCTGCACTCCCTACTCTGCACTCCCTACTCTGCACTCACTACTCTGCACTCACTACTCTGCACTCTGCACTCACTACTCTGCACTCTGCACTCACTACTCTGCACTCTGCACTCACTACTCTGCACTCTGCACTCCCTACTCTCCCTACTCTGCACTCCCTACTCTGCACTCACTACTCTGCACTCACTACTCTGCACTCACTACTCACTACTCTGCACTCTGTACTCACTACTCTGCACTCGCTACTCACTACTCACTACTCTGCACTCACTACTCTCTACTCTGCACTCACTACTCACTACTCTGCACTCACTACTCTGCACTCACTACTCTGCACTCACTACTCACTACTCTGCACTCACTACTCACTACTCTGCACTCACTACTTACTACTCACTACTCTGCACTCACTACTCTGCACTCACTACTCTACACTCACTACTCTACTCTGCACTCACTACTCACTACTCTGCACTCACTACTCTGCACTCACTACTCTGCACTCACTACTCTGCACTCACTACTCTGCACTCACTACTCTGCACTCACTACTCTGCACTCACTACTCTGCACTCACTACTCACTACTCTGCACTCACTACTCACTACTCTGCACTCACTACTCTGCACTCACTACTCTGCACTCACTACTCACTACTCTGCACTCACTACTCACTACTCTGCACTCACTACTCACTACTCTGCACTCACTACTCTGCACTCACTACTCTGCACTCACTACTCTGCACTCACTACTCTGCACTCACTACTCACTACTCTGCACTCTGCACTCACTACTCTGCACTCACTACTCTGCACTCACTACTCTGCACTCACTACTCTGCACTCACTACTCTGCACTCACTACTCTGCACTCTGCACTCACTACTCACTACTCTGCACTCACTACTCTGCTCACTGCACTCACTACTCTGCACTCACTACTCTGCACTCACTACTCTGCACTCACTACTCTGCACTCACTACTCTGCACTCACTACTCTGCACTCACTACTCTGCACTCACTACTCACTACTCTGCACTCACTACTCTGCACTCACTACTCACTACTCTGCACTCACTACTCACTACTCTGCACTCACTACTCTGCACTCACTACTCTGCACTCACTACTCTGCACTCACTACTCTGCACTCACTACTCTGCACTCACTACTCTGCACTCACTACTCTGCACTCACTACTCACTACTCTGCACTCACTACTCGCTACTCTGCACTCACTACTCTGCACTCACTACTCTGCACTCACTACTCACTACTCTGCACTCACTACTCACTACTCTGCACTCACTACTCACTACTCTGCACTCACTACTCTGCACTCACTACTCACTACTCTGCACTAACTACTCACTACTCTGCACTCACTACTCTGCACTCACTACTCACTACTCTGCACTCACTACTCACTACTCTGCACTCACTACTCACTACTCTGCACTCACTACTCACTACTCTGCACTCACTACTCACTACTCTGCACTCACTACTCTGCACTCACTACTCTGCACTCACTACTCTGCACTCACTACTCTGCACTCACTACTCTGCACTCACTACTCTGCACTCACTACTCTGCACTCACTACTCTGCACTCACTACTCTGCACTCACTACTCTGCACTCTGCACTCACTACTCTGCACTCACTACTCTGCACTCACTACTCTGCACTCTGCACTCCCTACTCTGCACTCCCTACTCTGCACTCCCTACTCTGCACTCCCTACTCTGCACTCCCTACTCTGCACTCCCTACTCTGCACTCCCTACTCTGCACTCCCTACTCTGCACTCCCTACTCTGCACTCCCTACTCTGCACTCCCTACTCTGCACTCCCTACTCTGCACTCACTACTCTGCACTCACTACTCACTACTCACTACTCTGCACTCTGCACTCACTACTCTACACTCTGCACTCACTGCTCTACACTCTGCACTCACTGCTCTGCACTCCCTACTCTGCACTCCCTACTCTGCACTCCCTACTCTGCACTCCCTACTCTGCACTCCCTACTCTGCACTCCCTACTCTGCACTCCCTACTCTGCACTCCCTACTCTGCACTCCCTACTCTGCACTCCCTACTCTGCACTCCCTACTCTGCACTCCCTACTCTGCACTCCCTACTCTGCACTCCCTACTCTGCACTCCCTACTCTGCACTCCCTACTCTGCACTCCCTACTCTGCACTCTGCACTCCCTACTCTGCACTCACTACTCTGCACTCACTACTCTGCACTCTGCACTCACTACTCTGCACTCTGCACTCTGCACTCACTACTCTGCACTCCCTACTCTCCCTACTCTGCACTCCCTACTCTGCACTCCCTACTCTGCACTCCCTACTCTGCACTCACTACTCTGCACTCACTACTCTGCACTCTGCACTCCCTACTCTGCACTCACTACTCTGCACTCACTACTCTGCACTCACTACTCACTACTCTGCACTCTGTACTCACTACTCTGCACTCGCTACTCACTACTCACTACTCTGCACTCACTACTCTCTACTCTGCACTCACTACTCACTACTCTGCACTCACTACTCTGCACTCACTACTCTGCACTCACTACTCACTACTCTGCACTCATTACTCTGCACTCACTACTCTACACTCACTACTCTACTCTGCACTCACTACTCACTACTCTGCACTCACTACTCTGCACTCACTACTCTGCACTCACTACTCTGCACTCACTACTCTGCACTCACTACTCTGCACTCACTACTCTGCACTCACTACTCACTACTCTGCACTCACTACTCACTACTCTGCACTCACTACTCTGCACTCACTACTCTGCACTCACTACTCACTACTCTGCACTCACTACTCACTACTCTGCACTCACTACTCACTACTCTGCACTCACTACTCTGCACTCACTACTCTGCACTCACTACTCACTACTCTGCACTCACTACTCTGCACTCACTACTCACTACTCTGCACTCTGCACTCACTACTCTGCACTCTGCACTCACTACTCTGCACTCACTACTCTGCACTCACTACTCTGCACTCACTACTCTGCACTCACTACTCTGCACTCACTACTCTGCACTCTGCACTCACTACTCACTACTCTGCACTCACTACTCTGCTCACTGCACTCACTACTCTGCACTCACTACTCTGCACTCACTACTCTGCACTCACTACTCTGCACTCACTACTCTGCACTCACTACTCTGCACTCACTACTCTGCACTCACTACTCTGCACTCACTACTCACTACTCTGCACTCTGCACTCACTACTCTGCACTCTGCACTCACTACTCTGCACTCTGTACTCACTACTCTGCACTCACTACTCACTACTCTGCACTCACTACTCACTACTCTGCACTCACTACTCTGCACTCACTACTCTGCACTCACTACTCTGCACTCACTACTCTGCACTCACTACTCTGCACTCACTACTCTGCACTCACTACTCACTACTCTGCACTCACTACTCTGCACTCACTACTCTGCACTCACTACTCTGCACTCACTACTCACTACTCTGCACTCACTACTCACTACTCTGCACTCACTACTCTGCACTCACTACTCACTACTCTGCACTCACTACTCACTACTCTGCACTCACTACTCTGCACTCACTACTCACTACTCTGCACTCACTACTCACTACTCTGCACTCACTACTCACTACTCTGCACTCACTACTCACTACTCTGCACTCACTACTCTGCACTCACTACTCTGCACTCACTACTCTGCACTCACTACTCTGCACTCACTACTCACTAATCTGCACTCACTACTCTGCACTCACTACTCACTACTCTGCACTCACTACTCTGCACTCACTACTCACTACTGTGCACTCACTACTGTGCACTCACTACTCACTACTCTGCACTCACTACTCACTACTCTGCACTCACTACTCTGCACTCACTACTCTGCACTCACTACTCTGCACTCACTACTCTGCACTCACTACTCTGCACTCACTACTCTGCACTCACTACTCACTACTCTGCACTCACTACTCTGCACTCACTACTCACTACTCTGCACTCACTACTCACTACTCTGCACTCACTACTCACTACTCTGCACTCACTACTCACTACTCTGCACTCACTACTCACTACTCTGCACTCACTACTCTGCACTCACTACTCTGCACTCACTACTCTGCACTCACTACTCTGCACTCACTACTCTGCACTCACTACTCTGCACTCACTACTCTGCACTCACTACTCTGCACTCACTACTCTGCACTCACTACTCTGCACTCGCTACTCACTACTCTGCACTCACTACTCTGCACTCACTACTCACTACTCTGCACTCACTACTCTGCACTCACTACTCACTACTCACTACTCTGCACTCACTACTCACTACTCTGCACTCACTACTCACTACTCTGCACTCACTACTCACTACTCTGCACTCACTACTCACTACTCTGCACTCACTACTCTGAACTCACTACTCACTACTCTGCACTCACTACTCACTACTCTGCACTCACTACTCACTACTCACTACTCACTACTCTGCACTCACTACTCACTACTCTGCACTCACTACTCTGCACTCACTACTCTGCACTCACTACTCACTACTCTGCACTCACTACTCACTACTCTGCACTCACTACTCTGCACTCACTACTCACTACTCTGCACTCACTACTCTGCACTCACTACTCACTACTCTGCACTCACTACTCACTACTCTGCACTCACTACTCACTACTCTGCACTCACTACTCTGCACTCACTACTCACTACTCTGCACTCACTACTCTGCACTCACTACTCACTACTCTGCACTCACTACTCACTACTCACTACTCTGCACTCACTACTCACTACTCACTACTCTGCACTCACTACTCACTACTCTGCACTCACTACTCACTACTCTGCACTCACTACTCTGCACTGACTACTCACTACTCTGCACTCACTACTCACTACTCTGCACTCACTACTCACTACTCTGCACTCACTACTCTGCACTCACTACTCACTACTCTGCACTCACTACTCTGCACTCACTACTCACTACTCTGCACTCACTACTTTGCACTCACTACTCACTACTCTGCACTCACTACTCACTACTCTGCACTCACTACTCACTACTCTGCACTCACTACTCTGCACTCACTACTCACTATTCTGCACTCACTACTCACTATTCTGCACTCACTACTCACTACTCACTACTCTGCACTCACTACTCACTACTCTGCACTCACTACTCACTACTCTGCACTCACTACTACTCTGCACTCACTACTCTGCACTCACTACTCACTACTCTGCCCTCACTACTCACTACTCTGCCCTCACTACTCACTACTCTGCCCTCACTACTCACTACTCTGCACTCACTACTCACTACTCTGCACTCACTACTCACTACTCTGCACTCACTACTCACTACTCACTACTCTGCACTCACTACTCACTACTCAATACTCTGCACTCACTACTCACTACTCAATACTCTGCACTCACTACTCACTACTCACTACTCTGCACTCACTACTCACTACTCACTACTCTGCACTCACTACTCACTACTCAATACTCTGCACTCACTACTCACTACTCACTACTCTGCACTCACTACTCAGCACTCACTACTCACTACTCACTACTCTGCACTCACTACTCTGCACTCACTACTCACTACTCTGCACTCACTACTCACTACTCTGCACTCACTACTCACTACTCTGCACTCACTACTCACTACTCTGCACTCACTACTCGCTACTCTGCACTCACTACTCACTACTCTGCACTCACTACTCTGCACTCACTACTCACTAATCTGCACTCACTACTCTGCACTCACTACTCACTACTCTGCACTCACTACTCACTACTCTGCACTCACTACTCTGCACTCACTACTCTGCACTCACTACTCACTACTCTGCACTCACTACTCACTACTCTGCACTCCCTACTCACTACTCTGCACTCACTAGTCACTACTCTGCACTCACTACTCACTACTCTGCACTCACTACTCTGCACTCACTACTCACTACTCTGCACTCACTACTCACTACTCTGCACTCACTACTCACTACTCTGCACTCACTACTCACTACTCTGCACTCACTACTCTGCACTCACTACTCTGCACTCACTACTCACTACTCTGCACTCCCTACTCACTACTCTGCACTCACTACTCTGCACTCACTACTCACTACTCTGCACTCACTACTCACTACTCTGCACTCACTACTCACTACTCTGCACTCACTACTCTGCACTCACTACTCACTACTCTGCCCTCACTACTCAATACTCTGCACTCACTAGTCACTACTCTGCACTCACTACTCCCTACTCTGCACTCACTACTCACTACTCTGCACTCACTACTCTGCACTCACTACTCTGCACTCACTACTCACTACTCTGCACACTCACTACTCTGCACACTCACTACTCTGCACACTCACTACTCTGCACACTCACTACTCTGCACACTCACTACTCTGCACACTCACTACTCTGCACACTCACTACTCTGCACACTCACTACTCTGCACACTCACTACTCTGCACACTCACTACTCTGCGCACTCACTACTCTGCGCACTCACTACTCTGCGCACTCACTCTGCGCACTCACTCTGCGCACTCACTCTGCGCACTCACTCTGCGCACTCACTCTGCGCACTCACTCTGCGCACTCACTCTGCGCACTCACTCTGCGCACTCACTCTGCGCACTCACTCTGCGCACTCACTCTGCGCACTCACTCTGCGCACTCACTCTGCGCACTCACTCTGCGCACTCACTCTGCGCACTCACTCTGCGCACTCACTCTGCGCACTCACTCTGCGCACTCACTCTGCGCACTCACTCTGCGCACTCACTCTGCGCACTCACTCTGCGCACTCACTCTGCGCACTCACTCTGCGCACTCACTCTGCGCACTCACTCTGCGCACTCACTCTGC